>NC_137844.1:6245000-7445000 GCF_948465745.1 Chenopodium album | reverse complement strand
CGTTTTAAATGTATCATTTTTAAAAACATGAATTTTTAAACAGTTTAAAAAAAAATGAGAGTGATATAAAATATGAGAGAAAAATCCAGAAGAAAAATCTTCTTCTTCTACTTGAACGCCATAATCCCATAAGGAGAGTCGGCTACATATATAAGGTTTTCTCAGGAGGTCACTCATCCCAATACTACTCTCAATTATTGTGGCTCATGTCAAATGATGTGACAAAATTTTATAGTGGATGTCACTAATATACCTTAACTATTTTCCTTTATCCAGGCTTGAATTGGGATTGGAGACGAAAAATCCACTTTGCAAAGTTAATTATCTAAAAGAAAAATGATGCATTTAATTTAAAACTTTCTTAATTAGAAAGTAATGTATCTAAAATGAAATTGAGGAAGTATTAAGATTGTATCTAAAATATGGATGCACCACGTTTCATGTTGTAGCTCTCGACAACCACCCAACCACAAAAAATGGTGTTTACAGTTTTCCACCGTTTTTATTTTGACCGGTCAATCCTTGTTGTCCATTTACATCTCTCAACCGCCTTCATACTTCTTGTCCAATAAAAATAAAAATACATTATAATATATAGCTTTTGATGTACTATATCTATACTACACTACTATATACTAAAGTTTTGATTTATACTCAGAAGTCACTTGGACTCATTTTGAAAGGTTGATCTTGATCATATGCATGTCAATAATAGGGAAATTAAATGATTAAGCACTTCATTATTAGTTGATAAGCATATTGTGTAAGCTATAGTTTGGTTTAATTATGTTGTCCATAACCCCATTTGTATCATTACCCTACTTTCCTAAAATGAATTGATTTTAGTTCTAGTACTTCATAATTGAGCTAACACAACTTGTTTGATTAAATAGGCTGGTTTATGATTGAATCTTCTTAATCGAAATATTTAGATGATATATGACAGAAAACATCATTAAGTAACATTGTTAAATTTGTCTCAATGTATAATATTTAAAGTGTTTATTTTAATTTCATAATGATAGAGCATATAAATCGATCTTGGGTTTCAAGTTTTCAACCATTAGCTTAAGGTTGAGGCCCAGGTTTTATGTTTTATGCTCACATAGTGCATCACTTTACGCATAACTAACATTATTTAGTGTTGTTGTCCAAAAAAAAAAAAAGCAATATTTAGTAATAAGTAAACAAAAATAAGTTTAATTTCCATTTAATTTGATATATGCGAATTATTATTGTATTACTTGATTCTAACAAGAACAAATATTAAATTTATGAAACAAGGTCATTAGAAGAGAACAATAAAAATTCTTAGTCTTATTGACTAAATAACTTACATGCGTATTAGTTTTGATCCATTTATTATTTATGTGTTTAGGTTATAAATTGATTTGAAATTCTATTATTTAATTTGATAGACTTTTCCCTAGTCAAAGATTTCATCAACTTGTTTATTAATTGAGTTATGTTAGTGTATTATCAACCTTCTTAACCTTCTTATTATTATATAAATAGTCGGCTTTAATCGATTTCGATTAGATCTAATATGTTTTCCACATATATAATTTATGATATAATTAAAAAAATATCAAGGACAAACTAGAATATTCAATAACTGTACAAATCTCTTGAAACTACATATATGAACCATACAAAGAATAATAGTATATGATTGTAGAATATCAATAATGAAATTGAGCTAAGATCAATCATATATATGTGATAGTACCAAGTTAAGCTATACTTTAGTAGTAAAAGTTGTCACTTGATCATTTAATTTTGAGGTTTCAAGTTCAACTTCTCACTAATACATCATGTGAGGGATGACCCCTTTCCCTTTACCCTTTCCTTCTCCTCACATGCTATTGAACCCAAACAAAGCCATTTGGCATATTCATAGGCTAATAAGATGGAGGGGACCCACCAAATAATTACCTCTTTTAATAAAATTATTGTACTATTAGGTTTCTTTCAAAGACAAAAACTAGAATAAGATATAGTCTTCATGCATGTAATAATCTTTTGGATCATCAATTGAAACATGTGGTGGGTTAGTTGAGGTCCTTGAGGAGTTAAAGTTGATGTTCTTTTTACCAAACAATCATAGAATAATGGGTCTAAAAGTACATAAATTTATTAGATCCTACTTGTATATAAATTTATCAAAACATAACAATTCCTAACTAGTTGATATTTTTTTTTCATCTTGGGATGATTGGTGTTCGATTTTGAATCAAAATAAACTCATAACTTCTTTACTTTTTAGGGTATGTAAGACAAAATCTTTGATTCTTCGTTCTCAATAAATCCCCACATATAAAATTATATATACTATTTATTGATGCTAATTAACCTGTAGTAGTAACCTTAATTTTACCATTATGAATTTAATTATGTACAACACCTACTTAAATTATATAATTATAAAAAATCTTGATTTGAAATTGATTGAAAAACTATAGGCTATTCCCTAAACAAAGTAGTAGTACTCCATATTATCTTATCATGGAATATTATATTGTTAACCTAACTGGTTCCATTTAAAAACGGATCCTTTTGAAGTAACAAATGAGTCAAATCAAAGGATCCAATCTCACAAATATGAATTATGATGCACATAGTTCATTAAACTACCAATGATATTTTTTCTATTTGAAGTGTACTACAGTCTACAAATTGCACTTAAAAATTAGGTTAATATAAGTTTCGGACTAGGAAGTGAATCATATATGGTTGTCTAACAGACAAGCTAAGCTTACTATAAATGGTTTAGTTATAATTAAGTTCCATCTATAGGTAACAAAAATGTAACACAATTTGCGACGTAACGTGTGAAGGGAATCTCAAGTACTTTTCACAGATACTAATCTTAATTATTGAAGTAAAACAAATTATATAATTCGTACCAACTATAGTAGCTGCTAGTGTGTACTGTGCCATAGTAATTTTTCATTTTGAAACGAAGATGATTATTATAAATTAAGAAAGATGCATGATTTTTAATCAATAGTTATGCTATTAATTGGAGAACCATAATATCATGTACGTGAACAACCCATCCCTATAGAAGTATAGAGAGAACGTTGAGTATTCGTTTTTTAACTTACATCTATGATCTATCAAGTGGAGTACTCAATAAGTTGATTTACGCTTTGTTTGGATAGGAAACATGGAAGGAAAGGAAGGGGAGGGATAAAAGAGGAAGGGAAGAGAGAAGATAGGGAGGGGGAGGTGAGCTCCATTTTCCCTCCAAATCTCTCAAATTTTGGAGGGATTATGCCTATTAAAGAGAGAGGGAAAATGGATCCCTCTCTCTCTTTTCCCTTCCTTCCCTCAATCCTTTACCCAAACAAGAGATTTTGTCCCCTTCCCTTTCTCTTCCTTCCATTTCCTTCTATCCAAACAAAGTGTTAGTGATTAGTGTTAGACGATCAATATACATTTGACCAAAATAAATTCAACTAAAAGTTTAAGTTGGTGGTTGACTTTTCTATAGCTTTATTTACTTTTTTCATGCCTCTTAGGTTATATATGTAGATGCAGCTTAGTCCTTCCTATACATAGTGCGAAATAAATTCTACTTGGAAGAATGGTGGAAGAGATTTAAATATGTGATCTTTTGTTACACTAACTCTAGATACCATGTTACAGAATAAATTCAACCAAAAGTTTAAGTACAAACATTTTAAAAAAATCGGATGTACAGTAAAATATTGTACATTCGCTTCAAAGTTACCTTAAAATGAACAAAAGTTACCCTATAATGAATGAAAGTTACCTAGTATATACAAGTTATCCTAATCTAAATAAAAGTTATTTAAGCTTTATGGATAAGAGTTACTCTGAATTCAATAAAAGTTACCCTAAATTCAACAAAAGTTACCTCAATATACAATAATATTATTTACATCGATCGGGTGTATATAAAAGTTTTTGAAATTTAAGCTATTGATTGAAGCCCACAATTTAATTTATATACACTATTAATAGGAGTTGTATCATATTCAACTTGAGGGTGAAGATCTCCTTATTTTTCTTCCCACTCACAAGGAGCCTTGCTCTCGCTTATCACTAAGCTGACTTGTAAGAAGTTTCGGGTTTGATAAGATGTCTTTTTCTTACCTACCCCAAAAAAACTTGTACTTTAAATGTGTGTAAAAAATTTTAGTAACATTGTAGTGGAATTTATACATTAATAATAGAATTAATAAGTCTATCCGAAATTTTGATTGCCATATAAAAAAGAATAGATAAAATAGATATCAATTCAAATAAAGAAACTTGTAACTTATTGTTTCGTTGTCTTTTTTCGTTTGTAAATGCAATCCTCGTTCCATTTCAATATAATTGTTTTCAAAAGGGATATTATACTGTCACAATCATTATGTGATATTCAGTTTGAGACATATCAGAAGTTTATATGCAATTGCTTTACAAATGCAAATTTCGTTCCATTTTTATTAAATTTATACTGTTTGTAGATAAAAGCTAAGAACAATAATTAACACATTAATGCATTATGCGACATGAATAATATCAACAATACCTTTAGTAGTTGGTAATGAATGTCGATTGTGGTGCAAACCTGCCATGAAAGTAGTATATATATTTTTTTCATAAACTATTGTTACCATGCAAAACCTCCCCTCAAGGGGAAAGAGTATGTCCACACCATTAGAAAAACTATATTTTTATTAATTGAAAGCTAGATGGCAAACAACTAGATCACTAATTGCCAAAAATAAAATAAAATTGAGACTTATTAACCATGTATTATTTGTTAAAAAACAGTTACACCCTTTAATTTAAACCAAACAATTTAAATATAATACCATCTAATTTAATTGAGAAGAGAACTACAAAGAACAATGACTTAAAAAAAAAAAAGATTGAACAAACACTATTACTTGGGGATGGTAAAGAAGGAAAGTTTATTATTTGCATATACTTCGTGTACATATTTATGTAAAAAGATGACAAAAAACAATGACATTAAAGTGTTTCAGTTTCAATTCAAAGATAATGCCATCTAAGACTTGACTAATTTTAATCTAGCTAGTATACTCGCTCTAACAGCCTAGCATGGTATTGAGTGAGAAGTAGGGACTAACAAACACACTTAAGATAATGAAGATTTGTCTCCCCCCCACCCACAAAAAAAAAAAAATCAACTTTTTTATTAGACGATTTCCTATATCATACGGTTATACCACTTGACTATACAACTAACCCTCTCACAGCCTCGACAAAAGTAAATCCATAAAAATAAAAAGTAATTTTATATCTTATTGACTGGTCAATGAATAATAATACGTCGGTTATACCATATACATACTACAAACTATATATGATATACAACAGTTGCATTGGATATTTTAGTGTAAAATGCGTAATATAATAAATCTAAATCTCTCCTCTCCATAGAAGAAAGCAAGCCCCCAAGTTTGGGAATTGGGAACACAGCAAGAAGGGTTGCCATGCCAGTTTGGCGTATCTTTGAAATTCTCTCTCCTCGATCAGTCTAACCCTAATAACCCTATTTAAATACCCCCAAACTCCCACCCACTTATTTCTCCCATGCAATTGTCTTCTTCACACTACTCCCCACTACTTAGTTTTTTTCTTTTTTCCCCTACTTAATTATAATACTTCACTATATATAATCTTCTTCAAACTCTTCTCTTCATCTTCATCTCCATCTCCTTATTATTTTTCCTCCACCACCTCTTATCTCTTCTTCCCTCCCATACCTTGTCTCCTAGGCATTGTCCCTCCAAACTTTATTTTCGACTCGTGTTTATTTAATTTCATCGACTTATATAATAGAGATATATATATACACACTTTGTATTCAGTATTCCCCTCGCTCTCTAAAGTAACACACCACATTATATTTCTGACATTTCAGTATAGTTCAAGCTTAGTGAATATATTCTATAAATAGAAATTTATATTTTTATTTATAACATTATGTCTAGCAGAAGGTCACGGTCTAGGCAAACTGGAGGTTCCAGAATAACAGATGATCAAATTCAAGATCTTGTCTCTAAGTTGCAGCAACTTCTCCCTGAGCTTCATAACACTCGACGCCCCGATAAGGTAAATCCGATACTGCATGTATCATTACATTACATTATATTTTTCCGGGTCATCTTCTTTAATTATGTCAACTAATTTAGTTGATTAAATTATGTAAGCCTTGTGAGAACAGCGGCATCGAATCCTGTTTACATTATTTGTCATTCGGTTCTTTCTCTCTAGGCCTCACAAATAAAATATAACAAAAAAAATGTTTTCATCTTCATTGTAGATCTACCCTTGAGGCTTTGAGAAATTATTGATGTAATATTATTTTTTTAATATATATTTTGTGATCACTTATATATTTAATTAGTGGATTTACCCCCATAATAAATAAATAATATTGATACAATATTACTCCGTACTTGTTACTAAAATTACGACCACCATTTTATATTTGGACTTAATTATTCCCTCTATACCTTTATTTTAAATTAAAGTCTTGATTATGAGAAATTCCAAAATTTTAAAATTCACAAAGCATCTAGTGAATTGACTTTTTGACTTTTTTTTTTCCTACTAGTCCGGGATAATTCATGTACAAAAAAAAATGACTTGATACCTTGAGTTGATAGTTGGTGTCGGCATTATCAACGATTTACACTAGAATGTGAACAATTTCAATTTTAGCTTAGTCATCATGACAAATTCTAAAAAGGTAAAGTCATATTTGTTATCCCGTCTGCATGTATTCGCAAAAGCAAAATAAAAGTTTTTCCGCTAATATATATAGAGAGTCACAAATGGTAGTAATTGAAAAATACAGTATTTGATTTTAAGTCTCAGGGTTTAATTTCCAAGATTGAATTTTCAATTAAGGTAACTGACATCCATCAAAACGATATTCTGAGTAACAATAATTAATTTGTTGGTTAATAATTTTGCAGGTATCAGCATCAAGAGTATTGCAAGAGACTTGCAATTACATCAAAACATTGCATAGAGAAGTAGATGGATTGAGTGAGAGATTGTCTCAGCTGTTAGAAACAACAGATACTACTCAAGCAGCACTAATTAGAAGTTTATTAATGCAATAGTTAATTAAGTTTGTTACTACTTAGTGATTTGTGTGTATTTCTCTCTACTTTTTTTGTTTAATTTTGGGGTAGTCATGCACTTTAATTTAATTTTAAATAATTATAATAATAATAGTAATAAATTTTGTTTTTATTGAGTTTAATTTTTGCCCCCCTAGGGTTGTGTCACTAGCTAGATGCTAATGGATTAAGCTGTAGTAGGGCAGTTGATTAGATTTTTCTTTTCTTTTCTGAAGCATACTAAGCTACAATAAAACGGAGCTTCATTGTGTGTAATACGAAATATATTGTTGTTTTCGATCGTTCGCATTATCTTATTGTACTCAATGAATAGTTGCTAATTTTAGTCTAACAAAATTTAATTTATTTGGTTACAAAAGTTAATAATTAAGGACCTGTTCACATTTACTGAACTAATTGGAGCTGAGCTGAAATGAATATTTTATGAGAGAAGGAAATTAAGAGTTGAACTGAACAGAACAGAACTGATTAGAGCTGAACTGAACTGAACTGAACTGAAATTAAGCTAAAGTGAATAGTCCATAACTATACATGCAAGTGATCAGTTTTGGGAGGTTGTAGTAAGCTATGAATCTTGTTTGAAATTCATCAACATGCATGTCTCTTTGTCGCTGAGCAAAACTAGGTTTATTGATTAAAACTAATTTTCGTGATTATACGTATATTTATTCTTGAAACTTGTATATGTTGATGAAAAATGATTTTTACTACTCCCTCCGTCCCCAAAACTTTGACCCTTTTGGCCTAATTTTAGTCCCAAAATGATCGACCCATTTGCATTAAAATACCCACCAATTTACAACAATATTTGTGCAAAGCTTTCCCATATAAAATTTTGTTTTTTCATGTATTTTTAATACTTTATCTCTCTACTTTTTTTACAAACCTATGTAAATTTATCTTTCTAATATGTTTTTATTTCTTTTTATTTAAGTTTCTTAATAACGCAAAATCAACCCAAAAGGATCGAAGTTTTGGGGATGGAGGGAGTACAGTATATTACAAATAAAATGGTCTTTAAGATCAAAATGAAATTCTACCTTTTTATCAAATATTTTTAATTTTTTATTAGGTCGATTCACCTTGAATTATTCGTCATTAATTTATAATTACCAACTTTGAAATTCAAAACATTAATAATGATGAAACCTGACTTTGCTAATCATAATTGATTTTTAAGTTACAGAAAACAAGGTTGTCTCAATTTCACAACTCTTATGAATCATTTTTTTTTTTGAAGAAACTAATAAATCATTTTTAAATTAACATGCATGGTAAGACTTAGATTGATTAGCTAATTATTTATATGGAGTATAATTTATAATTATTATATACTTGGTACAAAAGTACATGCTAGCTAGATCAAGTTAAGAACTCACAAGTCAGACGTACCACGATTTTGTGCACTTTGGAATACAATTAGCTTATTGTCCCAACAATCATAGGGGTGCGGTTCTCTCCATAAACTGTTCCTTGGTACGTATAGTACATCTAAATATCTAATAAGAGCTAAGAACAAGCCATATGCACATACTTCCTCCAGAGCCTGTTCTGTACACCCAGGTGTACTGTATATTCGGGATATTTGCTCATCAAAAAAATGAATTTAGATATTTAATTTTTTAACGAGAAGCATTATAACTACTCATCGAATGATGATTTGAAGTTTAAAAGTCGCTATAGGGAGGACATGCAACACAGAAGACCCATTCAAATCACAAGGAAACACCGAACTTTAGAAGGCAATATTAGTCTTTTAAGGGTGGTCCATGAGCATTCTCCACTACAGATAAGAGACGGTCTTATATATATATATATATTGCAGTTATATAAGCCAGACTCATTACAATAACATTTTACATGACTCACTTAATCATGATCGCCTTTAATTTTCAAGGTTATTAGTCAATTAAATTTAAAGGTAGCATACAGCAATGTATGTATTATGTTTTATATATCACAATAAATTAGTGTAAGACCGTTTAATTCATGTACGTAAGATGGCTTCCTACTCCGAATAGGAAAAAAAAAAAAGAGAGAAAAACTCACAATCTTCTAAGACGAGACCTATACCATTGTGGGAGCATAGTCTTATGGGCGGTTGTAATGCACTAAAAAAAAAATGTAGGAAAGCTGCAAGAGATAGCCAACATTGACTTATATGCCTCCACTTCTTTCTTTATAATGCATCAATCATATGAGAACTATTATGCAGAAATTTTGTTGTGTGTATAAAGCAACTTTAATCACTTTCTGAAATTTTGATGAAATTTGACTAGCTCAATATAAAGTTTTTAATATATTTGGCCACCAAATTGTTGGCCCTTATGAAGCATGTATCCCTATCTATACAATTGCATCATTCACTAACTGTTTTACTATACGCACACAATAAAGCTGCATGAAATAAAGGCTGTCTTGAGGTCATCTCTTTACTATTGAACACGAATATTTTGTCCCAATTTGAAAAAAATATATAGTTTTTTGTGATTTACATGTTTGATAAATAGCGTGTCGTTTTCTTTATTGCGTAAATGTGTAACGTAACATCATGTTCTATAAGAGGCTAGTATATAATGTTAGATATATGTGTGTCAGTGTGTGAGTACTTTCAAAAGAGTCTCTTTCGAGATATTCAATTTAGGTTTTGATAAAATAATGTTTCTTATATAATGATTATGCTGATTGAGTCAACGGTGGTATGTAAACCCCTTTCATCACTAAATGTATTAATATTTTCTATAATTTGATGGAA
Source organism: Chenopodium album (assembly GCF_948465745.1). Classification (NCBI taxonomy): domain Eukaryota; kingdom Viridiplantae; phylum Streptophyta; class Magnoliopsida; order Caryophyllales; family Amaranthaceae; genus Chenopodium; species Chenopodium album. The sequence goes on along the minus strand of NC_137844.1, from coordinate 7,435,106 downwards.
AGGTAATTGGTCACGGCACGTAGAGTATGTAAAGAGTGGCATCAAGGGCATGCAGCTTGCAACTCATTCAAGTCTTTCGAGGGGCGGTATACTGAATAGTGGTAGCTTTAATGTTTGGGACAGGTACCAATTCAATTACCAACCAATTAGGCCTTACCCAATTGGTTATTATCTTACCCATGGGGCCATTTTAAACTACATGGCCCTAGCCATAGGAGGTGGTTAAGTCACGTATGGCCATGCCCCAACTCACCACCCCATAGATAATATTGAAAGATGCAACCCAAGTATTATAGGTAGAAAACGAATACATATAGAACCGACAAAACTAATTCAAATAATCCGATACATACTCAAATTGTATTTGTATTTGATCCACATGAAATTATATATGACATAAATTTATTGCACAATCTAATTTCCATAATGAGCTACGTAATTGACAATAGCCCTAAAATTTACTTGACTTAAACTAACTTGTATTTGAACTAGACCTGGTTTTGGGGGGGGGGGGGGGGGGAGTTGGGGGTCGTGTTAGAGTCGGTGCGAGCCGATTGCGAGTCGGGTCAAAGAGGGTCACATTTTATAGGGTCAATAGTGGGTCGGACTAATGTAGGTCGCGGGTTAATAGCTGGTCGATAATGGGCAGGCCAACAAAATATCAATTAAAATAAATATTGAACAAAGCCATTAATAAATATAAATAAATACAAATTTATCTATGTAATTACTTTAACATTATCTATTTTGTTTGTTTATTAAATTAGAAATATATTTTGACACTATATTGACCCTACCCAATAGGATTTCGTCCGTTAAAAGCCATGTTCATTAAAAGCCTTATAAGCTTGGCCCTGACTCTATTATCATTGGATTACCTTACCCACTAACCAGCTCTAATCCGAACCAATTAATAAATTTCTTCATATGAAAATCAAACATGAAATAAATGATCAAGTTGCCACCTTCACCTATATGGCCACATGTGAGTTGTGTCAAACATAGTAGTTGAGATTGAAGGGTTGGGTGACTTGGGTCAATGGACAATATTTGGACAATAATCTATAGTATGGACCAGAACTTCCAAATATAACAATGTGGTGCTTATAAGCATTGGTTAGGAAGGACAGGGCACGAATTGAGCTCGCTTGGCATGGGACGTATTGAGCCCACTGTTCATCCGATATGATACATCCATCGGTGGGTTGTGTATTGATATCATTTCAAAAATTGGCAAGAGCATGAGAGATTGGTCCACTTAGAGGAAACTAACAAGCACAGCTTACATTAGCCATAAGAACATAAGCAGTGAGCCCAGCCGTAAATTGTACCCTAGGCTTGCTGAGAGCCTGAGATGCGCGAGGCCTAGCCCAAACTCATCTTTATTAGCAGGCATCACTTTGTTGCATCAAGTGTTTTGCAGTGTAGCATAGTAGCTTGTGCAGTTTTTGCTCACTATTCTACAAGTACAAATGAATAGTACACAAATAAATCTAGTTAGCCAACTTTCAAGTAGAAGAAGTGAACCAATTAATTAGATTAGTTTACACTCTACCTTTTAGATTGGTCGATTGGTTAAACTATAAACATATTTCCCAATATTTTAGTTAGGAAGATTTGAATTAAGTACATCTCCCCTAAATAGTACTTTTACATTTTATGATTTGGATGTTGACACCGCTCCACTAAGTAAATCTTATGCTAATTGGCAAATCCTTGATCCAAACTCCAACAAAATTTTCATCCAAAGTTAAATAAATTACCAAGCTTAAGCAGCCCTAGCAACCTTGATGAAGACATCTTCCAAGGTGGTGTCTGCCAAGCCCCACGCATGAATTGGGAACCTACCCTTCGCAATCTCCACAGCCTGAAATATATCAGCAATCCTGACCTCATTTTTTGGGAGCTCAAACTTTTGGGTTCCTGCCAGATGGTATATCTTGTGGGCATTAGAGCAGATCAACTTCACCATATTTTCCACCTCTGCGTGGTAGTCTACTGTGGTCGTCATGGTGAACACCAACAATCCCCCATATCGAGCCTTCAACTGTCAATAGAAAGGGTTAAGAACAGGGATAATTGAGAGTTCATGAAGAAGAGTCAATAAAATAACATGAAACATGGCATAACCTTAAGCTCATCTACTTGATTGATCATATAATCTTTATATATAAAACTACCTAAGATATTTTATGCATGACTTCAGACAATAACCCGATCTTAGGAGGTGAGTGTGGAAAAAGAGAGTTTTGAAGAGATTAACCTCTTTTGCATCCGCTATGCACTGCATGTCACCATTGACAAAAATACCTAACCGGTCACAAAGAGCTTCAGCTTCTTCCATAGAGTGTGCTGTGAAATGGTTTGAGCCATAAATTGTCAGTAGCAATGCAAGAGACTAAGGCCCTGTTCTCTTCACCTTAAAAATATAATATAAAGTAAAAATAATTTCATTTCAGTAAAATTAAGTTCAGTTCAGTAAAAATAAGTTCAGTTCAGTAAAATTCAGTTTTCTTAAAGAAGAATTATAATAGAAAATCAGTAAAAATAATTTCAGTTCAGCAAAAATAATTTCAGTTCAGTAAAATTAATTTAAGTTCAGTAAAAATAATTTAAGTTCAGCAAATATAATTTTGTTTCAGTAAAAATAATTTCAGTTCAGCAAAAATAAGGTGAAGAGAACGGGGCCTAAGAGCTATGTGCCTATGCATATGCATATGCATGTATAGAAAAAGGCAGGTAAGAAAAGATTACTAGTAAGAACAATGGCTCGATCTTGCTTTGCACGCTTTACAACATTCCACAGATTGTTTCTGGAAGCCGGATCTAGTCCAGTGCTAGGTTCGTCCATGAATACAACCTTTGAAAAAAGAATCTTATATATCATTGATCATACTTACACGACTACATTAAAAAGAATCAGCCTTCTGCTTGAATGATTAGAAAAATATACATCGCGCTAAAGAAAAGAACGTAATCAAGAAATACTTTAATGGACAAAAGGGTTATATGATGCTAAGAACAAACCTTGGGATCTCCAATCAGGGATATAGCAACACTTAGTCTCCTCTGCATACCGCCGCTGTACTTCCCAGTTTGTTTGTCAGCAAAACCGCCGTAATATAAATTGACATTTTTAAGAGATTCCTCCACTGCCTAATTCATGTAAGAAGTGAATACTAAAATTAGGAATTAAACTATCTGCCTGTTTCTGCCAAAATTTATTGATTCAAACCCACCGATATACATCCTTAAAAACTTCAATAACTATGAAAAATCTTGCATGGTACAAAGCCATGTTGACATGAAGAGATTATTCAACATATCCATCAAGCAATAATGTTGATATGAAGAGATTATTCAACACACGATTCGTTAAGAGAGATATGCAAGCACCTCTTTTAAGGCAGCATCTCTAAGGCCCTTTAGTCTACCATAAAACATTAGATGCTCCCGTCCTGTTAGAGTTTCCCAGAGAAGACTGCAGTTATCAAGAGAAAAAGAAATTGTAAACTATGGCTTCAAAAGATCCTCAAGTAGGGGACGTAGGACAGAGAAAGTGAATAAAAACTTACTTGTCCTGAGGACAAACACCGATCATAGAGTATATCTCATCCATGTTTGTTCTTATGTCAAAACCATTTATGAATGCTGTGCCAGAGGTTGGCTTTGTAAGACCAATCATCTGTGTGAACAAAAGGAGGAAAAAGCTATGCTTAGTAATAAGGTTTATGATTCATTGTATATCTACTTCCGCACCCTTGTTACCAGGATGATAAAGTGATGAATGAAGCTTGTATACAATGACCAGTGAAGATTCTAGTATATATAGCCATGTAGAGATCTATAAACTTCTCAGATGATAAGTGAAGAACTTTGGACTAACCATGCTAATAAATGAGGTTTTTCCTGCACCATTCGGGCCAAGCATCCCAAAGCAACCTGACTGAGGCAAAGCAAGATACATTCCTTTGACAGCAATTTTGGGAGGGTTTCCATCTCTTGCTGGATACACATTCCTGATGTTGTCACAGAGAATGGGATGACTTTCAGCTGACTCGAGTATCGATTGCTTCACTGTTTCCCTCTATTAAAGCGGAAGGGGGTAAATGGGGAGTAAGTAATTTGCAAGAAATTTTTTACATATAATTGAGCCAAGAACAATGAAGTTGATTGACTTTGACCATCTATTTGTACTTCAGTTATAGGCAACAAGAGAAGGAACAGATTAAGTTTAATTCTTTTAGGGATGGTAATGACTACTGCATGCATACACACGGAACAAAAGTCTCACCTCTTGGACTACATCAATTTTCTCTGCATCTAAAGAATCTGGAGATTCATTACTCCGGAAATTAGGTTGCCTTGCAGGTGATGAAAGCTTCTTCCACCAATTTCCAGACGATGAAAATTGGTCGAAAAAATATGCTAAGATTACAGTTACCACCCACTCCACTAACATGATGATGATGGCCTCTCTCATTCCATTATCAGGGTTATTCAAGTCTTGCCACTCCATGCCACTATCACCCACCATACTTCCATCAAAAGCATATTGTTGTAGCTCATATAACCCGCGAAATAATGAAAATCCAGGATACAACTCAAGAATAATCACCCAGATTCCTGAAATATTAAAATATATATATATATATATATATATATATATATATATATATATATATATATATATTCAAAATAAGACATACACAAAGATCTTTTAATCTACTCAGTTGCATATTTCATATTGATAAAACGCATTAGACATTAAATCTGACAAATTTCTATCAACAGCATCCTTTGATAATGAAACTTACTTGGAACCGATTTTACAAGCAAGCTCTTGAATAGGAAGTTCCCCAGCAGGCCAGTCAAAAACACAAGTAAATACCCCACAACTACATGAAATAGTCTTAATGAGTATCATGAACAAGAAAGTTATAGTTTACTGCAGAAATCTAATACTATGGGGTGATACAATGTATATTAAATATAACATTCACACCTGAAGCCGTCTTGACATTGGAGATTAACCCTGTGGCTAGGAAGGCCACAGAAACTTGCAAGTTTATATAAACAAAATAGAACACAAATTGGATGCTATAGTCATTCAGTCTAAAGAAACTTAGTCCTGCAACCAAAAAAATGAAGTGTGAATAAACTTGAAGTATATGAGTAAAGAAGGTGATGCATATGCATTATTACCAAAAAGCGAACCAACAGCTACAAAACATAGCATGTAGATTAAAGAGACAATGACAAAATATCCATATGAAATAGTCCAATATGCTCTATCACCGAGCCCATTCATTTTCATCATCATTCGGAGTTTATGTTGCTTTTCATAAACCAGAGCTTGCAAAATCACCTGAAAAGCATAAAATAATCTTCATGTGAATTAGGAACTTGAAATTTTCCTTAGTTAGCAGCATTAATTATTTATAAGATAAAGTCACTCTTGCTCTGTGTTCGGTTACATCAAGTAAACCATCTAACAACTAACAAATACTTAGTATTATTTAATTCAAGCTGTTTTCGTTATACTTGGTATTAGTATTATTTACTTTAAGTTGTTTTCGTTAGACTTTTTGATCACTTACTTGCCTTGTTAGGATTGGAAAAATGTTCTACAGCGATTCAAGATAAAAGTTACTTCGTATAATAAGAAGAAACAATACGAACTTAGTGGCCAATACCTTGAATGCATAACTAGAGCATTGCATACTTTGCAAAATAAAGAATGAGTTCCTGAAAATAACAAGGGACTTACAGGAAATAACCAGACAACAATCCATATGAACAATAGTGTACTCAAGAGTGTCACAAATTTTGGCGAGTTCTCATAGTTATGCGTGGGCATATCTTTCATAAACTCTATTGGTATTCCTGCACTTTTCCCTCGTAAAAATTGAAGATATGCATTGGATACCTACAGATTGCAAATCTTCATCAAGCTCATTGTTATAATGCTAGAGACAATATTAGTGCCTGACATTGAATACAAACAACTCTACAGAATCTCGAAAATGAGGGTCAAAAACTCAAAATGCTTACAACAATAGGCCTAGGACAAATAGTTTTAGTTTATATATTAAGTTTTTAACAATTTCAAACCAAGATTAACAGGAGCTATTAACTTATTACCATATTCAGCATTCGCACAACCTCCTCAGGGGTTTTGTACCATACTACAACATTGAATTGGCTGGCTTCGGAGTTCTGGAGATCAAAAGCTGTCAAGTGAGAAGGAAAAAGAAATTACTCCTATCCGAGCATGTAAAGATAGTAAATGAGTAGATATAACTATGTCAACTAGGGTAACTATAAATAGATAGCTTATTAAAAAAAATATATCAACTATCACATAGATTTATCATATGATCTTAAATCAACCGACCTCCAGCGAATTCCTCCTCCTCCTTGGTATTGACACGAAAATCACCCTTATATATCACATCATTGATGTCAGAGTAGCTATTCCTCCACAATGTGACCCCTTCCATGCATTCCAACTCTGAATAAAGGATTATTCATTGTAAAACAGAAATTCAAGTACAAAAACTAACAGTGAAATCAAGGATGCACGAGCCTCATTCTGAACATGGTTTAATCAATGAGACTAGTACTTGAAACATGCTTTGCTAGAGGAGTAAGGAAACAAAATGTTTTCATATGCAGCAAAATCATACCAATGTTTTTTTCTTTCAAGGGCAAAGAAATCGATGAACTCTTATTGCATTTGTGTTGTATGTAATAGAGTTTTGAGTACTCATAAGAAAGATCATCCTCATCAGAAAAGGTGTCGGTTCCCTGTACCAATTCAATCAAACAACGATTGCAGCATTAAAAATAAAAATAAAAATAAACGACCTTGCCAATAACTCGAAAATATGTTTTCAGTTAAGATAGGCTCACCAAGACTAGGGGCTCGAGGAAGTCAGATGAACTCATAGAGGTGGCAGTTGGAAACATGTCGCCAATCACACCTAACAAGCATAATACAAGATATCACAATGAACACAACATCATTTTAACATAGACATTTTTAAGCATAACATCATTTGAATATCCTGCTTAATCAATTGTTGTCATAAATCAAACCAGACGTGATACCCGGCCTGTACATTAAACATTGAACATACAATTCGACGAAAAAATAGCCCCCACATTTTTAGCTTACCCTTTGCATAATTTAAAAGTTAGTAGTTGAATGTGAACAATAGTACATGCATTTTGCCTATGAGCACGAGTATAAGTGAATAACGCGATATTTCCCTTTAAAGAAAGAATAAGTTATTTAACTCGGGATGTAGTACCCTTGGCAAAAGACTGATTGGAAGCAGTGTAAAGAAAAGTAGCAGGACAGGAAGAGTCATTCTTGCAGGAAGGGTCCGGTAAGTCTTGGAACGGAAGCAATTTGGACCTCACGGCCATAGAATACTGCGACGGAATTTGTAACATCGGTAACCTCTCCGGTGGATTAGGAACCGGTGGATTCGGTTTTTCCGTTAGTGATTCTTTCTCTATTTGGTATTGTACCACCACTAGTAATACTAATATCAGCACTGGGAAAACAAACAGACAGCAATTCTGACATTTGTTCCTTTTCTGCAATCACATTATCATTCAAAAACTTAGAATTGTATTCTACTGTAATTCTACAATGTAATCCAATTAAATTAATCACCATATACATTAAACAAATAAAGATTTTTATTCAATAATTCCCATATAATACAAAATCATTCATGGCCCAAGGCCAACCTGCTATATCTATACAATTACAGGATATTTTTATACACCAAGTGAAAACCCAATTGCCAATTTTATGCAATGTTGTCATATTCTGCTCATTAACCCAAGTTCCTATTTTAATCAAGAATTCATTTTTACAATGGAAAAAAAAAACATGGGAATTGAATTGCAAAATTCAAAATTTCCTTTTCACTTAATCATATATATATATCAATCACATAATTCATACACTTATAATCAAATTGCTTAAAATCAATCAAATTAAAAAAAAAATAAAAAAATCAGAACACTATTTTGTAATGGAGAAGAAGGGTGGACCTGATAAGTCAAGTTCTTCCTTAGCAGGGCATTAGACTGAGCCCAATAACTCGGTTTTGAAGGGGATGCATTTGCCATTTTTATCTTCAAATAAAAATTCCAAAGTAGAAAAATGACAGAAAGAAGGAGAATTTCTGCAGAAAGAAGCAGGAGAATTTCAGGGGTTTGATTAAGTTTTTCAGTAGTCGCTTTCTAGTGATAAAAATCTCAACACTGTCTTACGTACGATTTTGTAGTCCCTTGTAACGCATGCCCTTTTCTACTACTTGATCACTTTCTCACTTCTCTTTCAAGTCTCTTTTAGTCGCTAGTTTAAACAACTTCGCGTAATACATGCATCTACCATTGTTAAATAATTATGACTGTTCGAATAGCTCATGTTATTTCGGTGAAAAATTATTTATTTTTTCAAAATATTAATGGTAATTAATACTTCCTCCGTTTTTATTTAGTTGCAACACACCCCTTTGAGGCTTTGATACGCATATTAAGAAGATATTAGACTAGGCAAACGGATATATTAAATTACAAAATTTTAACACCTATAAGAAGAAAGGGATAAGTTGCTACGCTTTAAATTTCATAGCTTAATTTATTCGTTTATCTAGTTTAATCACCTTATCGATAAACGTGATAAAATGTGTGTTGTAAGTATAAAAAAATAGAGGAAGTAGTAATTAATATGTGACTAGCATGACTCCAATATTTCCTTTTACATTGCATGAAGAAAAATCATCACTATTTCCTAATTTAAAAGTTATTGAATTAATATAGGATGAATGTAGTATGCATAATTCCTACTTCCTTTAAAATCTAAGCAATTTCTCAAATATTTGTGACATGCAAAAAGAAAATCTTTGTGCAATTTTGAGTATCAATTTATATAATTTTTAAAAGAATTTTTTACGGTGCTTAAATTGTCACAAAATGTTTAAACTTTGAGACATGACTAGAGTTGTTAATTCAGGTATTCAAGTCGGGTTCGGGTCGGGTCAAATCAGGTCTCAAGTCAAACCAGGATCAGGTTATGTCGAGTCAATCTAGCCTCAGATCAGGTTCAAGTTCGGGTTGGATCAATTTCGGTTCAAGTTATTTCGGGTCGTTCACCCTTTCGAGTGTAGGTCGGGTCTAATTCGAGTCACATTCAGAACGGGTTCAATTTCACGTTCGGGTTGTATTGAGTCGGGTTTGGTCGGGTTAATAGATAGTACATTCGGGTTCGGTTAAGGTTGGGTCAGATAATAATTTGGTCGGATAATCTTAAAGTTGGATCATTCTTGGTTTTGGTTCAAGTTCAATTCGAATAAATTCGATATGGTCAATTTGAATTTATATAATTACGCCCTGCATAATTTATTCAAGCATCAACAAGATTTTATTAAACCTATAACGAAGTAATAGAGAACAAAATGTATATAAGCTGAACAAATTGTACCAATATGTTGTTAAGGATTGAGGTTTTAGAATTGTACCAATATATAAGTTGAACAAAAGATATATAAAATTTTATTAAACCGTCCATGACTCGCGTCAATAACAGGTTGTGTTGGGTTATAAATGTTTTCAGGTTCTAATAGGGTCGGGGTATTAGTTCGGGTTCGGATTGTCGTCGGGTTGGGTTAAATCGGTTGACCGTTACTAGCGTGTCGGGTGCCGGTTCAGTTTCAGGTTCAGGTCATAAAATATTGGATCAAATCGGTTGTCGGTTAACATCAGGTTGGGTTCAGGTCGGTTACGGGTCACTAGTTTCACCCCATTGTTCGGATACAGGTCAGGTTCAGATCATTACTGGTTCAGATCGAGTTCTCGGATCAGGTCAATTTTTGACAGCTCTAGACATAATAGTGATGACACATGACATACATGCAATGTTTGATATGTACCTCAATACGTTAATAGAACCAAACATGTTTGTTACATACTTACATGCAAGTCACATTGAATCTATTGTAACATAAAAACAAAGCTAGTACACAGACTACGCACATTTCATGTGCATGCGGCCATGACAATTGTCAATTGACATGTACCATTTCCAAGCCCAAATTTGATACTTATTGACCATTCACATGTAAAGTACTTGTAGCTCCAATCAGTTAGAATATACAAAGTACAACTGTACAAGTATATGCCCCCATATGAAAAATAAATAAAAATTCAAGTATCATAAGAGTTAAGATTATCAACAAAGATCTAATATCAATACTTTCTTAGTGTAATAGTTTTCCAAATTTTCCTTAAAAAGTGGCAAAATGATAAGTACCTTAAATTGTGGTAAATTTAACAGCAATTTGAGCTGTAAATTGGAGAAAAGTCCACTATTAGTAAATAGAAGTAACTCCTAGCAAATCGATAAAAATAAGTAAAGCTAAAATCAGTTATATGTAGCAATTGATTGCTGGCAATAGACTTAGTGACCAGTGAGTACTCTTAGAAATGAACAGGTTCAATTTTTAAAATTACCAAATCAGGAATGCTTTCCAAAATCACCTATATAAATTACAACCCTCACGCGTTTTGCTTGTGATTTTAGTTCATTGTATTAGTAACCCATCATTTACTCATATATTTCCTTATTTACGATGCACACATTAAATCACTAATTCTTCATCTTATCAAATACTGACTTTGACACGCTCAAATTTATAGTCAAAATTTTCAAACAAGAAGATTACATGTGGACAGAAGGAACAAGTACTCATAACTCTTTTTTTTTTTTTTTTTTTTTTGAAACAAGTACTCATAACTTATATTAGAGTATAATAAAAACTAATAAACTTACATCCCAACATAAACTCCCTTTTCACACACACACACACAAAAAAAAAAAAAAAAAAAAAATGGGGACACTAAAAAGAGGGTTCCCATTGATGATCCAACAAGTAAATGCACTTGTAAAGAAGAAGTTATGGTTAGCAATGAGGAGCAAGCGCTCCTCATTTTTACAAGTTATTGCACCATTCATCTTCCTTTTTTTCCTTTTCGCCGTCGACAAGGTTAGCCGTTATTCGCCTTCTGAGCCGGAGGTTAGGGACCCAAAGGCGGTTGTCTCGCCGTCTATTCCGCCGTGTGAAACCAAGTTCCACATTCGACGGCCGTGTTATGACTTCGTGTGGAGTGGCGATTCTAGTCGCAAGGCACAAGATATTGTGTCTCGTATCATGACTAATAATCCTGTACGTCCTATTCCCTCCCACAAGGTAGGTTTAATTATCATACACTTACTTTTTTACCGTCTCTTTCTTTTGTTTTTACCACTGTAATTTATAGATGAAGCACTTTGATTTTTTCACTATTTATATATTTTCATTTATGTATATGTGGAATCTTTTTCGATTTGTTTACATTTGTATTTTATAAATTTTAATTTTTTATGATGTTTTCTTTTTAACAATGAGATAGAATGGTTGAATTTATGTATTCACATCAAAGGCGTGAAATTGAACGGTTCCATTTGTAAAATAATAATAATAATAATAATAATAATAATTGAAATATAATATAGTTTGAAAGGGTGCTTTAATAATTTTTTGGGGAAGTTGAGTTGAAAATATTGTTTGGGTTTTTGTACCTTAATTCTTGAAATTTGGAGCTTGCTTTGATTTTAAAAGGATTATATAGGAAAAGAAAGGAATAGATTAATGGAATGAAAGGTAAAGAAAGGAGCTTGCTTTGATTAATTAATGTAATTTTTAATTTTTAACCCCCATGTAGTCAAATAGCTTATACAAGTAGTTCAGTACATTATGTTTGACACATGGTGCTCTTCTTTAAATCAGTAGAAATAATTTCAGTTCGGATGAAAATAGCAATGCATAAAATTGATATTACTTTCGTATCACAATAAAGATGATAAATTATAAAGGGAGGACTTATGTAACTAAATGTTGAAGGTGACTATGAAAATATGAAATTACATTAGATATTTTCTTAAAATGGTTCATTGTGTAAATGTATGAACATCTAGGTTATATCATTTAGAACACCAGCTGATGTCGATGCCTGGCTTTTTCGCGATCCCTCACGCTGTCCTGTAGCCCTGCATTTTGTTGAGAAAAGTGCTACTGTTATGGGCTATGGAATCCAAAATAACTATACAACTACAGAAAAAAGTGGCAAGATTGAAACTCCTATAATGAAGTTTCAAATACCACTTCAAATTGCTGTTGAACGTGAACTCGCTAGATCAGTTTTGGCAGGTGATCATTTGCAGTTCTGCATCATTGACAGTCTGACATTTTATGATATCTGAAATGTGTCTTACATTCTGAACATCTTTGCCTTAGATCAAAGTTTTAGCTGGAATGTCGGATTGAAGGAATTTCCACATCCTGCAGCAACTCTTGAAGATAGATCCTTTACTGCCTATGGACTTATTGCTCCGTTGTTCTTGTTCACGGTTTCCATGTTTCCTTTCGTGTTTCAAATCAGCTCTATTGTCCTGGAGAAGGAGCTGAAACTGCGCAGGTAACACTCTAAACTTGCCGAGGATGGAAATAACTCGATTGTAAAAGTCTGAAACTCGAGTTTTTTAGCTTCTGATAATCTGATTATGCATTGATTTTTCTCTTACTGATAATCTGGTTTCTCAGGCCATGAATATAATGGGACTCTACGATTCTGCTTATTGGCTCTCGTGGCTTGTTTGGGAGACCTTTGTCATACTAATTTCATCGTTCTGTATTATCCTCTCTGGAATGATATTACAGTTTCAATTCTTCTTGCATAACAGTTTTGCAGTACTGTTTTTTCTTTTCTTCCTTTTTCAGTTGAATATGGTACATTTCGTATCTCTTATACACCAAGTAACTTTCAATTCATCCTTTGTTGTTTCTTTCTCTGAATTTTCTCTCATTTGGTTCGGATATGTTTTTATACTAGACCGGTTTTGCCTTCCTGCCATCTGCTTTTCTTGGCAAGACTTCTTCTGCATATAGAGCCGGGTTCTGGATTTTTCTGATTGGAATCGTTTCACAGGTACTTCAGTGTTCTAAGCTATAGACCAGAAATTTGTACTACTTCTGATCACCCTATGTGTTTTGATGCACAAATTTGATGTTGCAGTTTGCAGCTCTTGCAGCTGAGCCCTCTAAGAAATCTCGCAAATTATATTTTCTCCCACCAGCTCTGCTATCCCATGCCCTCGAAATGCTCAACGATGCAGTTGAATCACATGATATTCCTGTGATTAACTGGAGTAAACGAGTCAAGTGCCCCACTGATCAATCTGATTGTTATTTTACAATGGTATGTTTTATTTGCTGGAAAGTATAGTTTCTAACTTTCAATATAATTATATGTTTTTACTACATGACTAGATTGGTGTCTTGGCTATACACCGATAAAGGAGTACATATTGATGCATAAGTATGTTAAAGGAAATATTGTTCCAAAGATTATAATGACATGTACTTTGTAAGAAATAGGCCGGATCTCTGTGCTTTTGTTCAGCTTTACGCAGGTATAGACTAAATGCTCTCTGAATCTTTTCCTTTTATCATTTGTATCCTTATGCAGAATGATATCTACATACGGCTCCTATATACTTTTGTGTTCTGGTTTCTATTGGCATTGTACTTTGATAATGTAATGCCTAGCCCCAATGGTACGAGGAAATCATTACTCTACTTTCTGAACCCGAGGTACTGGGTAGGGAAAGGGGAAAATAAGCCTCAAGGTACAAAAACTTGAGTTTCCTTTTGATATGTATATCTCATAGTACAGTTGGTAAAGAGAACTTCTGACCTTTTTCCCATGATTGTGTCTTTGATCAGGTGGTTTATGTGGCTGCTGCAATTCAGATTCTGCATATGTCGATATTACTCCAGATGACACGGATGTGCTCGAGGAGGAAATTGTTGTGAAGCAGCAAATGAAATCAAATGAAATTGATTCTAACATTGCTGTTCAGATTCGTGGTCTAGTGAAGATATATCCTGGAAAGTTTAGCTTTGGTTGCTGCTGTAAGTGTCAAAAGACTGATCCTTTCCATGCCATCAAGGTATCATATTCATCTCCTAGACATTCTACTCCAAGAAACTAGCCGATTTCTACCCTTAGTTATATGATGACAATTAAATGAACGAAATGTAATCCTTGAGTTTTGGCATACAGGAAGGGATTGAAGAGGAAAATTTAATTGCAAAATGTATTCTTCTATCACTTATATATTCTGACTACTTTCACCTTGTTTTTATCAGGGTTTATACGTAAATTTGCCTACAGATCAACTCTTTTGTCTCTTGGGACCAAATGGAGCTGGAAAGACGACTACAATCAATTGTTTGACTGGCATAACCTCATTGACAGCAGGAGATTGTATTATATGCTGTCTGATTATTTGTTACTTGTTTAGACTTTCTCGTTGAAGAAGGATTATTGATCGACTATCTCTACTGTAACTGATTGAATTCACAGCTTTAATATATGGAAATTCCATCAGAAACTCATCTGGAATGTCAAATATTCGAAAAATTATAGGTCTCTGTCCTCAGGTAAAACTTTTATGGCCCTATCACAATGCTGTAAAGTATAAAAATTGATTAGACTCTCATGCGTTTTCTGCTATTTCTGTTAGTTTGACGTTCTTTGGAATGAACTGACTGGTGAAGAGCATCTGCAGCTGTTTGCTAGAATAAAAGGCCTACTGCCTGCATCAACTAAAGAGGTTTTTCGTTGACTTTAATGCAGAACTTTCCTATATGCCTGATTTGTTACATTGTGTGAAGAGCTTATATATTTTTGTATGTTAAATAAGGCTGTAAAGAAATCTCTGGAGGAAGTGAGACTAACAAATTCAGCCAAAGTGAGAGCTGGTAGTTACAGTGGAGGAATGAGGCGCTGCCTTAGTGTTGCATCTGCTCTCCTTGGCGACCCAAAATTAGTGATTTTGGATGAACCGGTAAAATATAGTAGTAATGTTAGTCAGATAATTTCATTATTAGACTTCCAAGAAAGTTTTGAAGCATTTACAACTGATATTTTGTTCGAATTGCAGACTACAGGTATGGATCCAATAAGCAGGAGGCATGTATGGGACATAATAGAAAATGCAAAGAGGGGAAGGGTTGTCATTCTAACAACACATTCAATGGAAGAAGCTGATATATTAGGGGATCGCATAGGTATCATGGCCAAGGGGAGGCTCCGTTGTATTGGAACTTCAATTAGATTAAAGTCTCGATTTGGCACTGGTTTTGTTGCTAACTTGAGCTTGGTAAATGGAAACTCAGCAACAAATTCAGCTCACAAGGAGACGGTGAAGTGATTCTTTAGACATGTAAGTTACAGTACTACGTATTATTTTTTAAAGGGCTTGTTTTTCTCTCTTTGCAGAAGTAACTTGTTTCATGCATGGTTTTACAGCATTTGGGAGTCATCCCGAAGGAGGAGAGCAATGCATTTCTTACATTTGTAATCCCCCGTGAGAAAGAGCCCCTTTTGGTGGTAAGCATACTTGATTCAATGAGTTAAGATACATCGTTACAAGGAGACCTTATAACATATGCTTTCAAGTGATATGACAACAATTTTAAAAAGGAAAGATGTCGGTCCTAAATTTGATCCCTAGAAGGTTGCCACAACACATGATGTCATGAAGCATTTATGATGTACACATGTACTACATAACTAAATAATACAGTACTCCATAACTTGCCCTCGAATAGCAAAGCAATTTTCAAGGGCTTTTTTTTTTTTTTTTTTTTTTTTAGGGAACTCTTGGAGAGCTCCAAGATAGACAGCAAGAATTTGGTGTAGCAGACATTCAACTTGGTTTGACAACTTTGGAAGAAGTTTTTCTGAATATTGCAAGGCAGGCAGAGTTGGAAACTGCTGCGGCTGAGGGACGAATGGAGACTCTTACTCTATCATCTGGGGCACTTGTTCAGGCAAGTACAATTACAATCAAGACAATTCTTCCAAATCTGAAAACTTTTATCAATGATCCAATTGAAGATTATTATTCATTTTAGAAATTATACTTTTAGGCACTATAAAATTTCCTCGAAATGCAGATACCTGTGGGAGCTAAGTATGTGGCGGTTCCAGGATCAGAGACTGCAGACAATTCTCGAGGCATTATGGTCGAAGTACATTGGGAACAGAATGATTCAGGCACACTCTGCATTTCAGGACATTCAGCTGAGAGGCCAGTTCCTTCAAATGTACAGCCGACCCTCCCTGTGGTTCATCAAAGGTCCTTGGGCCAGCCAAAGGGAGTTGTGGGAAGGGTGATTGATCCTAGTCAACTGTCAGAAAATTGCTTTGATTCATAGGCAAACTATGATCCTTAGTAAACGTGTAAATTGGCAGATTTTCTGTAAGACTATAGTCAATTAATCATCACAAGGACCTGTCATTCTTAGAGCAAATTATTGTCATTGATTGACGGCTGCTATTTTGCACCAAAACTGGTACGAAAGTAAAAATGAAAACATTTTGTCCCGGACTAGTCAATAACGCCTACACTGTCATTCACTGTTGGTTAAAATCGCTTCATTAGATCAATACATAAAAACCTTGGTTTTATGTTACTATAAATGTGGAGCAGCTCAAAACTGTCATCACATCCAATGAACTGTTTTTACTACAACTTACCATTACAAAAAATAATAAACCTAACAGGGAAAATTTGCTGAGCATGTTACACTACCAGCTGGTAACATTGATATCTAATACTTCTTTATTTGGAGATGTAAAGAAAGAAGTCAAATTAGAGCTTAAACATGTAGATGGTAAGAAGAATTACTCATCAGACGAAACAGCTTGAGCCTGACGAGTGACCTTGATGAAGACATCCTCAAGGGTGGTGTCAGCCAGAGCCCAAGCCTGAACAGAAAACCTACTTTTGGCATCCTCAACAAGCTGGAAAATATCAGCTAGGCGGACTTCATGCTTGGGCAGCTCAAATTTTTGAGTACCGCCCAAATGGTAGGTTTTATTAGCATTGTTGCAAAGTTTTAGTACCATGTCCTCCACCTCTGTATCATTCCCTTGCACTGTAGTCATTGTAAAGATGAAGTAACCTCCATATCTAGCCTTCAGCTGTCATACACCATCAATGCAACCAAAGAAACCAACGATTTTATAATTTTGTAATGACAGGATTAGAACAGAAATAGCTAGGGAAAAAAAAAGAAAAAAGAAAAAAATATTGAACTAAATTCAACTTGCAAAACTTAAGAAAATTGAACTGTACTGAAATGAAATCCAACTCAAACTAAAACATATTGAAATAATAAAATTAAGTTGCAATGAAACACTCTATAATACTATGAAACTTGCCTCTTTTGGATTTCCTACACAGCGCAGAGCACCATCAACAAAGACTCCTAGTCTATCACAAAGAGCCTCAGCCTCTTCCATTGAATGAGCTGACAAATATTACAAAAACTGTCAGAATTAGCCACATCCTAAGTTGACTAGTTTACTTTGAGATATCCCTTTCCAAGAAGAAAGGGCAGCATTGATTTATTTTTTTGATTCTTCATTCATTAAATTAACGGTCGAGTCAAAAAGAAATTGATCGCTTTTGTTATCATATCACATACTAATTACAGTGGCCTTAAGAGAGTTCAACAGATGCAGCCAATGAAAAAAATTGCATAATGTCAGCAATGTGACGTACATAGCTTCTATTATCACTTTCCATTTCCTAATAGTTTTGAGTAACTCAATACAAAGATGATGTGCCCTGGTCTACTATTATGTCAAGATTATTATCATATTCCACAATGTAGAGAAACTAGTAGCTATAGTATTTCTTGAAGCTTCTAATTTCTTAACAGACTTAAGTACTGTCCTAAGAAATCAGTGGTTCTAACTGCTTCTGAGACTAGTGATTATCTTTAGAGTAGATAGATAATTTTTTTTATGTATATGTATAATACTAATAAGACTAAGTCCTAAGAAATTAATGGCTGTAAAGTAGAACTAGATTACTCACTTGTGAGAAGAATTGTTCGATTTTTCTTTGCATGCTTCACCACATTCCATAGACTATTTCTGGAAGCTGGGTCTAATCCAGTACTTGGTTCATCCAGGTAAACAATCTTCCAAAGATCCAAAATAGTGGTATTAGGATAAAACCTTTGGACCAATACACAAGCATATTACAGTGGATAGGATCGGTGACATATAAAAAATTGTACGGACAGAAATCCATTATTGGGAGGAAAATTTATCTTAGACGAGGTAAATCATGATAAAATTGAACAATCGGCGATATAAACAAAAGAGGCCAGGAATGCAAAATTCTTATAGGAAACCTTAGGATCGCCGATTAGTGAAATCGCAACACTGAGCCTTCTCTTCATGCCTCCACTATATTTGCCAGAACGTTTGTCAGCAATACCACCATGGAATAAGTTAACATCTTTGAGAGCCTCTTCAACTGCCTAAACAATAGAATGGAGTGGGAAAGTGTTATTTGCTGTGAAGAAGGAAACATGAAACATTATTAACTACTTACGGTATGCATTCAATGACATGCCATATTTTGTTTTTTTCCAAGATTACAAGCGAAGTACCTGTGTCAATACAGAACCTTTAAGATTCTTAAGTCTACCGTAAAAGTATAGATGCTCCCTTCCAGTAAGTGTCTCCCACAGTAGGCTGCAGGTGCAAAATATATTAAAATTTCAAGACTTTAACTACAGAACGTGAGAAACAAAAGGTAGTGAAATGCCATTATCAAAGAAAATTGAGCAACTGATCAAACTTTTAAAGCAAAAGGGCAATATTCACACTTACTCAAACTGTGGGCAAACTCCCATGCAAGTGTATACATCATCCATGGAAGTTGTTATGTCTAAACCTTCAATGTATGCAGTGCCTGAAGTTGGATCTGTTAGACCAATCATCTGTTCAGATGTATTATAAGTTAAACCCCATAAAAAATTCATGGCTCGAGAATATTATCTGACACACATTATCCTATAATTACATCCATTTGAAAGGATAATACTACACACAACATAGATAAACAGTATTACAGTAGATTTGTACTGACCATACTGATGAATGAAGTTTTTCCTGCACCATTAGGACCAAGCATGCCAAAGCACTCTGACTTTGCTAAAGCAAGAGACAACCCTCTAACTGCAGCCTTTGCTGGATTTCCATCTCTTCCTGGGTAAATCTTCTTGATATTGTCACAGATAGCCGTGTGGCTTGTGCTTCCTTCTTGCATCAATTGTTCTACCTTTCGTCTCTGCCAGAAGACAGAAATGCAATTGTTAAACAAGGCAATTTTTCGTTTAAAAACAAAGGCGCAATAATCCGGATCATTGACAGCTGATGGCATCGATAAAGAAGCTTATCAATATGAATTAAAATTAATACCTCTTGGGCCACATCATTATGATCGTTTGAAGAGGATAGTTGAGAAGTATATCTCTTCATATTTTGCTGCGGGAATTTAGGTTTCCTTCTCAAGCAGTGTAAGAAGAATAATGGACTTTTAGTCCTGCCACTCCCAGTGGATACAACATGGTCAAGATAATAAGCTAACAAAAGCATAACCTTCCACTCAACCATCATGATGGCCATAGCTGTTTTCAACCCATTTCCTGGGTCATTTAAGTTCTTCCACTGCATTCCAACACCAGCACCACTCCTAGCAAATGAAGCATATTTTTGAAATTCATACACTCCTCGGTACAGTGCAAACCCAGGAAACATCTCAACTAAGACTATGGCTTTGCCTGGACAATCAGAATTATACAAAAACTTAGTACAACATCAAAATGCTTCAAAATTGAGTTTTATATTAGCAGCTGCAACTAACATGGTAGAGTAAAAGGCACAGTTTGAGTAAACAAATTCGAAACCAATACAGATCATCACTGAGACAACTATTTCTAGGCATATTATTTGAAACACTTAAATAAATGACAAAAGTAAGGAAATTTCATTCTTAGCTGATTTTTAGGAATTTCGTTTCACTCCTAGAGGCAGGAACGGGATGAACATGTATTATACTTGTACTAACATAAAAAAGGAGCACATATATACCCGAGAGAAATGGAGGTCCAGTAGAGTTTACTTACTTGAAAAATCAGAAGATTCAAAAAATTTTGTGATAACATAAAATGCAATGATACAACATAGCATCATGAATGTCGAGCAAACCACTGAAAAGGGACAACACAAGCATGATCATAAATAACTTATAGAGTAGAAGAAATTAATAATTCAAACAAATTAGTACATGGAATTGTGATAATCAAACCTTGAGCAGTCTTCACTGTAGGCACAAGAGCAGCAATCACAAATGCAAATGAAATCTGCCAGTTTACATGGACGAAATAGAACATAGATTGTACAATGTAGTCATTCTTGGTGAAGAAATATAAACCTGTAAAATTTTAAGCGCATTTACGACTGTAACTAATAAGACATAGAATGGGGTGAGATGTTGAAACGAAAAGTGATGATATGCTTACCTGATAACTTGCCAGCAATGAGAAAGAATTGTACGAAAAGAAGAGAAACAAAAAGGCAGTATATATAAGTAATCGCCCAATATGCTGTGTTACAAAGTCCGTGCATTTTCATCATGATTCGCAAATTTTTTTCCTTTTCATACACAATCAAGCTTACTAAGACCTGATTACAAAGACATGCTTTGAGTTAGCATGTAGAAATCTGATAAAGCAGTATAGTCAGTTTGTTTAGACCACATACACAAAATACAGTATTTCAGGAGGGCTGATGCACCTGCAACGAAGTAAATGTTGATGATATAATTGTACTTGATCACATCTTTAAACTGTAATACAGTGTAATTACTGAAATCATGCAAATTTTCTTTCTACTGTTTGTGTGTGGTGTACCAGCCCTCTTTTCTCATAAAAATATACTACTTCCGGAAACAACTCTTCATAGTAGCATTGTCTACAAAATATATATGGAGCATTCAAGCATAACCACTTGGTAATTCTTTAAAACACCAGCATACTTACAGTAACTGGAAATAGAAGTAGTCCAAAAGTTGTCATACGCAAAAATAAATCCACAACTGCTGCTAACGAAGCACTTATTCTAAGTGTGGTTGGTACTTCTTTCATGAACTCAAACAGTATCTGGGTACCAGATCCTTGCAAAGCCTGCAGATACACATTGGATGCCTGCACATGCATATTATCTTACCAATTAGATTTAGCGTTTGAGAAGAAATTAGGGATGTTCAGAGTATTCAGACTGCACCAAACCACAAACCAAACCCTTTTTTTTTTGGGCGGTTTGTACTTTAGGTGCAATTTCCATAATTTATGAAACCAAACCACAGCTCAATAATATGGTTTGTAGTTCAAACTTCAAACCATAAATTGCTGTTATAACTTTTTGGTTATTATCAAATATCATAACCCTATGCTAGTGATGATTTATATAGTCCTAATAGCGCCAATAAATCAAAATTCTTAGATCTTTTATGGTTTGCTAGCATGAAAAGCCTGATAACCCAATCAATCTTGATGTTAAACA
Source organism: Chenopodium album (assembly GCF_948465745.1). Classification (NCBI taxonomy): domain Eukaryota; kingdom Viridiplantae; phylum Streptophyta; class Magnoliopsida; order Caryophyllales; family Amaranthaceae; genus Chenopodium; species Chenopodium album. The sequence continues at coordinate 7,413,545 of NC_137844.1, read as the reverse complement.
CAAAGGGTAAAATTTTTGGAAACAGAATGTGTGGAACCTTACCATATTCACTAACCTTGGCAAACGAGAAAAATTAAAAGAAGACGCGGATTCAGCTCTACTTGGTTCGCTCCAAAGAGTCACATTGAAGTTGGCTTTGTTGGTATCTGAGAAATCAAGTGCTGCCACAAAGTAAACCAACAAAAATAGATTCTTAATTTCTTATCACTACTTAGACTTTTCATCTAAAAAAAAAAAGAATACTCTTAGGTATAGTTGTTTGCTTGTTATATCTTATATGACTTCTATCCTCATACAAGAATTGATGATCTTACTTTTTCTTTATGTAAGTATACATTTTATGAACAAAATTAAACTGATTCATAATTTTTAAAATCTAAGGAGTCTTAACTTTTTATAAAAAAATATTGAGTTAAGAGTAATTTAGGTCTATTATAGCAGCAAAATGTGTTAAATCAATATATCATACTACCTGCACCGAAATTGTTATCAATCTTGTTTTGTTTGTTCCCTCCGTTGCCTTTGTATACTTCCTTGTTTATTTCGGATGAGCTGTTCCGCCACAATTTTAATCCTTCCATGCATTTTACTTCTGAAAACATAACAAATTGAAATATAAGCAATAAGGAGTATACAAGATCTACACACACTAATACTAGGAGAAATTGAAGGGTCAGAAGAAAAAAAGTTTGTGATACCTTTCCCAGTCGGATAAGGGAATGAAGAATTGGGCTTGCACTTGGTTTGCAGATAATAGAGGGGTGAAGGCGAATCAGGTTGGAAGACAGCATCAACCAGATAGTTTGATTGAAATAAGGGAGCTGGAGTTGCCTGGTACATGTTTATCAAAACTATTTGAAATGCTCTTTGTATGAATTGTATCCAACTTAATTAACACAAAATCAAGTATGCATATTTACCAAGACTAAACGATCCATGTCAGAAGGGTTTTCAATAGACACTGGTGGAAACATTTTTTCAGCCATACCTGTCATTAACATTTTTTTAAGCTATTGTCATGCATGATATAGTATTTAATGAGAAAATACACGTTCATTTCTGAGATACACAACTACTGTATTGTTTTATCACATGACATTCACATAAATAAATCAATAACTTTTTCTTAAAAGTGGGCCTCATAGTGATGATGAACAGATAAAATTGTTGATTTATTTAATCCAACAATATAGTATGATATCCTCTCTATGTCCATAAATAAGTTTTTTTGTATATACTCCCTACCAAATTAGATAGAGAAAGAGAGGGAGAGAGTGTACTCATGACAAAGGATTGATTGGTGCCGGTGAGAAGAAAAGTGACAGGGCAATTGCCGGAGACTCGACACGAAGGAGGCGGCAAGTCAGGAAAAGGCATATATTTGGATCGGACAGCCTGTTTGTCTTCGGGTGGAATTTTCAGTGCTGGTGGCCAAGGGACAGGGTTCCTTACCTCCATCTCCCTTAGAATCTCGCTAGACTCAGTCAATGTCCTCATATAATGCTCCACAGTTGCAAAGAATACTACTATTACCAGCGGAGTCATTAAAAGGCAGAGGTTTTGTGTCCTATTTCGTTTCTGCATTACAAAATCACATGCTCAAAACCAAAAATACATCAATACAGAGGGATAAAAAAATTTGCTTTCAACCTTCATCATTGATATGATTAGTTGTGTATTCAAAACCTTAATTAACTTATTATTATCTCTGCCTTATCTTTACATCTGAGATATGGAAGATATTTGATTATCCTGATATAACATTTTTCTCCCATTTGAATTCATGAGATGTAACTTTTATACTCTTCCTAATAAGCGTTCCAAAAATGAAAAATGTACACTAAAATGTTATTTTTATATATAAAATAAAAAAAGGCACGCTTAGGCCATATTCATTTCACCTTAAAAAAAATAATATTAATTAAAAATAACACGAGAATAATTAATAAATAATAAACAAAAATGGCGCGCATATTATCTTAAAACTAGTCACATGCATCCATTATCAATTTATCATGGAAGTTCTAATGATGTTGCTGGTAATGCAGACGCTCCTGTGGATAAAATAAGGGAGAGCACATACCTGATAAGTAAGACTCTTTCTAAACAAAGCATTAGCCTGTGTAGCAAAGCCGGCACGTCCGTGCGTTGAAATCTCCATGAACTCTAGATCTTAAACCAGCCCAGCAAATCTCTGATTGTTTAAATTGTGTTGTCTCTATATTTCCTCCTCTCTTAGATACGATCAACTTCCTAAAATTAAAAAACTTAAAAGATCAACAGTTTATATATGATTAACAAATTGCTTGTTTATGATTCGTTGTACTTTTTTACGGACAAGAAATTATTCAATATAAAAATTAAAAAAAATAGAAAATCAGAGGCCAAGGAAATAGCTTTAATTTTAACCATTTAGATAGACTATAATGTAGCTAGTCCTCTGCGCACAAGTATATATATTTCATATGTTTGATTAACAAGCTTTTTTAATCTCTTCTTTTCTTTCTTTTTTTCAGATTATAGTTTCTAATTGAAAAATGAAGTTACAAAGCGGGATCCCTCTGCTACTGCAGCAAATCAAGGCCCTATTAAAGAAAAATATGTGGTTGGCAAGGAGGAAAAATAACACCTTGTTCCAACTATTCTTCATGACTTTCTTCTATATCTTCCTAATGGGTCTCATAAACACGATGAATCACGCCATAAGCAGGGCAAACCCAGATAATCGTGACATGCCTGACCCAGCGTACCACAACCTCATGCAGCCAATTCCACCTTGTGAGGAGTTTAGTGTAAGGAAGCCCTGCTATGACTTTGTTTGGAGTGGTGAGTCATCGGACTCCAAACGTAGGATTCAACGCATTATTGACGCTATCATGGCTAATAATCCAGGTCGACCCATTCCACCCTCCAAGGTATGTTTCATGCATGACTGCGTGAGGAAGCCCGTGATTTTATCTGTATCATACACCCACATGTGAATGTCTATTGTGCTTGAAATGTGGATTATGAGCAAAACCAAGCTTTTGAAGCAAATGGAACCCAGGTTTACCCAAGTTACCTATACATGTACACCCCATATACATGAGTCCCAAATTCGAATAGAGTTACCATTGAAGAATGATTGCATTTATTGTAATATAATTTTGGGATAGTTTTGCACTTCACCCTATAAATTTCGTAATCTCCTCCCAATGAACTTGACACATGCCCATTTACAAACTTATTACAAAATGCTCAATCCTCCCTTTATATTTTCTTGAATTTGATTATACTTTAATTATGAGCTAATGAGAAAGACTTCACACATAAATATTCAGAAAGACAAGGAAAAAATGAGGCGATAACAGAAGTATGATAATAAAGATGGATTACGCAAGAGGGAATAGGGCATGTACTTCAAATGATATCAGCATTTAGAACAATTAATCCAAGTAACTTTGATACTGATCCATAAATGCTCAAACAATCATGTATAGATACTGCGACAAAAAAAAAAAAAAAAAAAAAAAAAAAGAAGAAGAAAAGAAAAGTATAGATACACCTCTTGCAAGCCTTGCAGCGAGTTTTAAAAGGGACTACCTAACTATAACCTACACAAACAATTGATTCATTTATCTATAGTAGTATCACACTATCACTGTGGGTTTGAGATTTAGTGCTCTGAAAAACATATTTTCTAGGAGTTTCAGTTGATGCAAGAATTCAGGTGTAGCAGAACTAAAGCATGTGTGGGTTTTGATTATTGATCTGTTGATATCTCTGATTGATGATGATCACGAATATTGGGAATGCAGGTTATATCGTTCAAAAATCGAAATGAAACAGATGCATGGTTCCTTGATAACCCTGCAGTTAGCCCAGGAGCTCTGCATCTGGTCGACAGAAACACTACAGTCATCAGCTATGGAATTCAGCCCAACTCCTCAGTGGTATATATAATTCCATCTCAAGAAACCTTTCTTAAATTCCAAATTCCCCTACAGATTGCAGCAGAACGAGAAATCGCTCGAACTCTTGTTGGAGGTATATCAATTCCACACTTTTCTTTCCTCAGCCTCATGATTTTACTTCTGTTAAAATTATACATTTCCTTTCACACACCAGATATGCATATCAATGCCCTAACTAGTTTTTCTTTTCTATCTTATCCCCTCTTTCTTATCCCCTCTTTGTGCCTTTGGAAATAATAATCTGGTTTAGATCAGAATTTCAACTGGACTGTTGGCATGAAGCCATTTGCTCACCCTGCTGCCAAGAATTCGCAGAGTGAGATATTTTTGTATCTTGGAAAATTATGTTTGCTGCTGATCAGCATGCAGGTTTTCCAAAATCAATTGAGCAACTTGATCATAGAGAAAGAGCAGAAACTACGTCAAGTAAGTTTTCAAACTACTCCCTTAGTTACTAAATAGTTTTCGAAAAAGAAATGTCACCTATCCTGAAATGATAGACAAAAAAAAAAAAAATTACAAGAGTTGCCCTATGACCGTAGTTTAAGACTGAGGCAAAAATACATTTTCAACATAATAACACTGTTTTTATTTGACAGGCAATGAATATCATGGGGCTTTATGATACTGCCTACTGGCTTTCCTGGCTCGCATGGGAGATTATAATGACGTTCCTTGTTTCATTATTCACAATGATCATAGGGTTGCGTTTTCGATTTAGATTCTTCATGCGGAATGACTTTCTAGTTCTCTTTCTTGCAATGTACCTTAACCTACTTAGTATGGTAAGTTCATTTATTCTAGGAATCATATATTCATATTTATTTTTCAAAAAACACTATGAATGGGAATTTACAAATATTATTTGGGAAAAAAAAATAAGAGAGAGATAGTTCAGTCAGTATAATACTCCGTAGGAAAAGCCTAAAGAAAGGATGAATGTTCATTATAAATAGGATAACGATCATAATTTGACCTTACACTCTTTTTCTTGCCAAATTTAATCACTAGGACAGGTGCACATAGCTATTTTCTTCTTGTATAGGATAACTTAACAAATTTTCTTGTGGGATAACCCCTCTGCATAATAGGACAACTTAACAAATTTAGGTGATTAGCTGTAGCATAACTATTCTAATAAAAAGTGCGGAAGGAGAGACGAAATTATAATTGAAAGAGAGGTTGTAACACCCTAACTTTTAGTCGTGGAAGGAGAGTGGTAATACAATAGTGGATCAATGTCTTTTATAGAAAGGAGCAAACTAATTTCAGATCAACTAAACAGGAAAGTGAGCACATTATTATAGGACGAAGGTAGTGATTTGTTGTGAATTGACATTTTAGGAACGATTTAACTATTTAAGTGAAATGTGAAAATTAAAGGAAGAAGATGAACCTTGACTGATATAACCTAGAAACAGTAATAACACTGGATAGGTATTACAATATTATTTTATACTATGTATATAGCAATAACAATAATAATAATAATAATAATAATGAAAGTCATCACTATTTGTCCAAATACCATAGCTATTAAGCCAAAAGCATAATTAATACTACATCTACATATTCAAAACTCTAACTATAACTATTAACTCGAAAATCTTAACTAATGACTTGAAAGCTATAATTAATAACCACACTTTACCCAATTACTATAAATAATAAGCATAGAACTCCATAATAATAAACCTAATAAGTAAACATCATATATATCCTTAAATTATGTGATTAATTATTCTACGGATTTCCGTATGTATATACTTACCTCATAATTCCACATTACTTTGGCTGCCAAACACACATTAGTAGTATGCTTCCATTGCATTTTAAGTCCATTTTTACTTATCTGTTTGTCTCTTTGGCTTTTAGGGGGTTTTTCATTAGTTCTTTCCATATCCGCTGCTAACCTCACCCCTTGTTATACACCTATACTAGACGAGCATTGCCTTTTTGGTGTCTACTACTATCAGCCAGTCACGCTCAGCAAACCAGGCAACAGTGTTTATCTTTTTTGGTGGTTTCACCTTACAGGCAAGTCACTTCCCATTTATGTTTTTGTTGGCGACAACTAGGTATAAATCATTGTCATTACGTCAGTCAGTCAGTCACAAAATTTTGATAACTCACATATTTGCCAATATTCTTCCAGTTCTTGGCAAAATACATGCAAGATGAGAAGATATTCAAAATCATCAAGCATATATTGCCATTTATTCCCTTTGGCAGAGCAGTTGATATGCTTACGACAGCTTCAAGCAGTGACCCAGGGATGAGCTGGAAGGGACGGAATAATTGTCCTCAAGATCCAGATGAAGTACAGCAAGAATGTGACTTCACAATGGTACGTGTCCATATGCCAGAGTTAAATGAGTAATTTAGTAAGTCCGGAAAAATAAAATACCAAATAAGAGAGGAACTACAGGAAGGTTTTCAATTTCACTAACCTTAATGGTCCAAACAGGATGGCATATACATTAGGCTCATAGGAGCCTTCTTTTTGTGGCTTCTCGTGGCATTATATCTTGACAACATACTTCCAAGTGAGAACGGTATACCCAAGTCACCATTTTACTTTCTGAACCCAGGATATTGGACAGGAAGAGGAGGGTTTGAGGCACTTGGTATAATTTCCCTCCCATTCAAAAAAGTAAATAGCACCTATGTAGGAATTCTTAAGAGTAATTGCTACTTATAATACTTTATCCATCAACTTAATTTTTAATGTTTCAGAAAGTGGCTTTTTTGGCGGTACAAGTTGGCTTCCAAAACCTGAGATGATCACACCAGATGATGAAGATGTCCTTAAAGAAGAAAACAAGATAAAAAAATTTATGGATGATGGTAAGGTGGATCCAGATGTAGCAGTTCAGATACGCGGTCTTGTCAAGACTTACCCAGGAAAACTGGATAAGAAGTTAAAGATATCTCCTCCATTCCATTCTGTTAAGGTACTTTGGAAGTATACTGTTGTAAAGTTTTGAGTGAAGTCTTGAGTCAAGACAGAGTTTTGAGGGAAGTTCTAGAGCTGCAAGCCTGCAACTATTAAAGGGAATAGTTGTTGGGAGCATGAATTTGTTGAGGAACTCATTAGAGGCTCAAGTTCCTTATAGGTTGTAACAAAGTAATTGGCCTAATTGACTGGGAAGTTTGAGTCTAAATTCCTTGGGGTCAAGGTTTTTCACATCCTGTTAGACCTAAGGGAAGTTTTTATCGTAAAATCTCTCTTGCATTGTTTCTTTGCTAGTGTTAAGTTCCTTAAAATTCTACAAAAAGTGACTAGCAAGTTTCATACTAAAATTCAACCCCCCCCCCCCCTCTCTTCTTGTAGCATTTCATCTATATAACACATATCATCAATCATGGATGATAAATTAAATGACAGAAAGAAAGAGGGGAGAGACGTGGGACTGCAATTTTCTTCCAATTACTCCTAACTAGAGAGATATGGTTCCTCCCAGTCTCTTCTTCCCTCCCTGTTTTCACATCTAAACATGAGAGATGGATCCTTCAGTTTCCCATCCAAAACAATTATGTTCCTTAGTCATACAGAAGCATGCACATTCTTATTGAGCTTCTATCTTTCATGTCTTTTGGGTGGTGGGGGTCTGCCTAATGACATTATGTTATTTTCCAAAAACAAAAAACTAAATCCTGTGGTGCTTCATGTCTCATATTTTGTAGGGCTTATGGATCAACTTCCCTAAAGATCAGCTCTTTTGCCTCCTGGGGCATAATGGGGCTGGAAAGACCACAACTATCAGCTGCTTGACTGGTATAACACCAGTGAGTGGAGGGGACGGTAATATAGCTTCTAGCTTTATTAATTTCATAACCTTGCTTCTTCCAATTCCTTATTTATATACACCTATAATCACTTGACTAACATCATTTGGCTGACAGCATTAATCTATGATCATTCCGTTCGAAGTTCTGTTGGAATGTCCAATATCCGAAAAATTATAGGAGTATGTCCTCAGGTATTTTTCTAAATCCTCTTCTCCTTTGTATTTTATGTTTATCAATTCAACAATCCTAGTAAATGTTTAAACTCTTTCACTTTCTAGTTTCTACTGCTACATTCTTGAGGATAAATAAACTGACTTTTTTACATCCAATAAAATCCTGCAGTTTGATATCCTCTGGAGTGTATTAAGTGGTGAAGAGCACCTTGAACTTTTTTGCAACATAAAAGGCCTAAATCCTGATTCCATCCCAACAGTAAGTACCCAATATAGCAGTATAGATCAAAGTTTTTGTGACATATCTCATCTTTGTGTACAAAAAAGATCATAAGCATTCATATGCAAACTGATATCAATTAGCCGAAGATTTAAAAGCTTTAAGTAAAAAGATTTTTTAACATCCACAGAAGTATCCAAGTTCATATAAATGCTTCAATAACTCAAGCCTAATGTGTAAAATCTCTCACAAATTTTCTTACTAAATGTTGACCATGTTGTATTAAATTATTAATCACATTATTGTTGCCACCATTTCTGTAATATTTCTTTTGTTTTTTGCTTAGTAATTTGTTATTATAAGCTATGTTTATACGTATCATGAAATTGATTGTACCTCCATGTACCCAACTCACCCCCCCCCCCCTCTCATTTTTTATTAAGAACCTATGTCTAAAGCTTTGATAACAACCAGATTGTTCACAAATTACTAGAAGATGTGCAGCTGGCTAAATCAGCTAAAGTCCGGTCTGGTAGTTATAGTGGAGGCATGAGAAGACGTCTCAGTGTTGCAGCAGCCCTTATCGGTGACCCAAAGTTGGTGATTCTTGATGAACCGGTACAGGAGTTTTTTTTTGTTTTTTTTTTAATTATTTCTGGCCTAGCATCTATTTCCTGCTTGTTCAAATTCCACAAGAACAGGTGACTACAGTCAGTATAGTGAGCTAATATTTGAGTTTTTAGACTACTGGTATGGATCCACTTACTAGAAGACATGTCTGGGACATCATAGAAAGTTCAAAAAGAGGGCGAGCCATTGTTCTAACAACTCACTCTATGGAAGAAGCAGATGTTCTAAGTGATCGTATAGGGATCATGGCAAAAGGAAGACTACGTTGTATAGGAACACCAATTCGATTAAAAATGCGATTTGGGACAGGCTTTGTTGCTAATATGAACTTCGACAAAAATGTAGGCGAAACAGGTGACAGAAGCCGAGAGGAGTTGAAGCAGTTGTTTAAAAGGGTAAGTCACTAAGTTGGACTAGAGTAGCTTTCCAGATCCAAAATGTTCTTCAACCCACCCATTGTTTTGCACTTTGCACTCTTAACATGTTATTTGATGCTACCATGGCAGCAATTGGATGTTGAGCCCATGGAGGAGACTAAGTTATACACTACCTACGTAATTCCCCATGAAAAAGAGCCACTATTAAAGGTAAACACTCAGCAAGCCCGACTAGTCAATCATAGAACATAGAATGCTGACATCTACCCTACATACATGTTTAGCAAGAAGAATTCTAAAGTACGGATAATGAATTCATATCCCTATTCTAATTCTTATACATGATTTTGATTAATTCAGAAAGCTTTTGGTGAGGTCCAAGATAGACAAAGTGAATTTGGTATAACAGATATCCAGCTTGGCCTTGCAACTCTAGAAGAAGTTTTTCTTAATATTGCTAAACAGGAAGAGATGGAAAGTGCTGCATCAGAGGAAAGATTCGTAACTCTGAGTCTGACATCTGGTGCCTTGATACAGGTAAGCACATTATGCTAACATAAACCTTTAGAATACTATACTTTCAAGGAGAAACACCAGGCAGGCTTTACTAGTGAATTGTTCCCTATTTCAACTGACAATGTACATGCAGATACCCATGGGAGCAAGGTTTGTTGGGATCCCAGGAACAGAGTCTGCTGAGAATCCGCAGGGAACTATGGTGGAAGTGTACTGGGGAGAAGATGATTCAGGTGCTCCTGAAATATTGGGCCACTCACCCGAGAAACCTATACCTACTGGCCTAAATTTAAATATCCCCAAGTCAACAGCTACAGAACTTCAAGGAATTGTCATTCATCCTAGCCAAGTTTCTGATGTATCTTTTACCTAGTAATTAAAGTCAGATTTTCCTATTTTAGCTTTGAAAATTAACTCAAATTTATCAAACAAGAACATTTGTATTCAATTTTGTTTCATATGTTTGAAAACAGAAAATAGATAAGAAGACTTTTTTTTTTTTTTTTTTCCCCTTGTAAATATTTGATTTATAATGGAAGGACTTTGATTTTCACCTTTATTCTGTAACACTTCCCAAACCCACCATATTCACATAAAAGATAAAACCCCAATCTTCAAAAAAGGAACTATAATAGGTGATTTGTTACAGGATGGTCTTCACATAATGGTACAACATTTAGTTGATTCCATGTTAAGAACCTTAGATCAGGAAATATATTTATATACCTATAGCCACCAATCTATGTCAAATTAAGGAATATTCATCGCCTTAGAATTATTAAATCATCCTCCCTAAAATTTTGAACTTCTAGATAAGAGATTGTTTATCACTTTTAATATGCAATGGGTAACTAAACCAACAACATATTATTCTACTTAAGTTGGGTGAAAACTTGAAGACTTGAAGTACAATAAAACAAATTCTCAAAACTTGTAAATTAACATGCAGCAGAAGAGCAAGTTATCAAGCTAAATGAAATTTACCTCATCAGAGTAAAGAGTAGACCATAATCTCTTATATCATCTCCAAAATTTTGCTTAGACAGCTTCCTTCAGGAACTAATTCAATATGTCAAAACCTGTAGCAAGGAAGTCACATAAAAATGCCACAATCAAGTTTAAAATGAATGAAAGCTGACAGAAAACCTCATCCTATATCCCCTGTCTAAACTCTAAATTGCTTGGTATCATCTCTTTCCAGAAATATGAATTCTACTTTTTCCTAACAAGAGACAGTTTGGATAAAAAAAATTGGATCTACTATATCTAACTTCAAAAGCAACCATATGTTTTTGTAAAGTAACTTGAAAAGCAACCTGGGTAGAAGGATATTAATAGAAAATAAATTTATGCAAAACATCTGATTGCTGATTCACTATCTGATATTTTACCGCTTCATAAGAAGAGACAAATGGAGAGAGAAAGAATTATGAATGCCATGATACATTACATAATAGAAACATAAAAAGCAAGTAAATTATCAAGGTATGTGTGCACAATATCTCATACATTACAAGTCCATACTTAACCGTTGTTCTCCTTAATTGACTATGTCAGAGTAAAAATCGTGCAAATTATGTGGAAAAAACAGACATCTTGAAGTCTATCGCTGATGCTTTGACCATCCTATTAAATTACTTGCAAATTGTACACAATTGCACTCATGCTTCTCGAAACCCAGAACTATTCCAGTAATAAAATGTTACAGCTACAAAACTTTATACGCATATTTGATTGGAGCAGTGGTAAATTGGTAATATACCAATGCCGTATAGGCAAACAAGTACTGTTTAACTTTAGAAAACTTAAGCCAAGGCTCCACCAACTAAACTAATTAATCAAAGTGGAGATACACCTAGAAGCCTACCATGTCCCACCCTCACCATCACGGCAAAAAATAAAAACCATAAGAAATAACAATGCTTCAGAAAATAAAAGGCTATAAGTACTTTATTTCATTATAAAGGCTGCTTAACAAAAGTGTAATCAAAACTTACAATATCAAAGCTGTACAATCTCCCATCAAGCTTTGCTGATGGGTGCTCCAATCTTCAAAATTGATATAAGCTAATATTCAAAATAATTCTCCGTCTCATCCGATGAAACCATAGCCAGGCCAACAGCCACATCATAGATCTCACTACATCTAGGGTGCAATGAGTCAGCAACTAGAAATCTATGCATCCCATCCTCTAGTTCGATCCAACTATATGCTGCAATTTTCTGTACTTTTTTCTCTCTCAGCAAGTTTCTTATTCTTAGATTGTCTTGCCATCTTCCTTTATAGGCATATATGTTTGAAAGAAGGATATAATTGCCTGAATTCTCAGGTTCCAACTCTACCAACTTTGTCAATGCTACCTCCGCAAGCTCAGTATAACAATGAATTCTGCAAGCACTAAGTAACGTGCCCCAAATTACAACATTTGGCTTCTTCATCTGACATATGAATTCATAAGCCTCATTAAGTCTTCCACATCTACAAAATAGGTCAACAATGCATGCATAATGCTCCACTTCAGGGACAATATCATACTCTGAATGCATGCTGTGGAAGAGTTTAAGACCCAGGTCAACTAGGCCAGCATGGGTGCATGCTGTTAGTAGTGAACCAAATGTAGCACCATCTGGCCTAACATTGGTTTTTATCATTCTTTCGAAAAGAATAATAGCATCCATAGCATAACCATTAAAAGCAAGCCCGGTAATCATAGAGTTCCAGGATACAACATCTTTCTCATACATCTGATTGAAGACTTGCCAAGCCTTATTTATACTTCCACACCTCGAATACATACACAACAATGACGAAGCAACATACATGTTCGAGTCCAACCCTTCAGTTTCTATGTACTTTTTAATCTGTTCACCTGTTTCTACAGAACCTAGCTGAGCACAAGCTGATAAGACACTTACCAGAGTTACATCATTTGGCTTAATTTTCTCATTTGTCATACATTTGAATAGTTCCAAAGCCTCAATAGCTCTCCCATTTTGAGCATAACCAGCAATCATAGAACCCCACGTAATAATATCCCTCTCATTCATGCGATCAAACACTTGCCGAGCTTCAGGAACAGCCCCACATTTTACAAACATCTCCATTAATGCAGTTGACACTATCATGTTAGAAAACATATTATTATCATCAACATATTTCTTGAGTCTCAAACCCAATTCTAAATCTCCCAGGCTACCACAGATAGAGAGCACAGTCGCCACAGTAAATTCATTGGCTTGAGAATTCTCCTCTTGCATCATTTCAAATATTCTCAAAGCTTCCTGATGATCACCACTATGAGCATAGCAGGAAATCATCGTATTCCACGAAACAATACTTTTCTCAGGCATTTCATCAAACAACCTACGAGCTGCTAAAACATCACCAGATTTGGAGTACCCAGACATCAAACAATTATAAGTAATAGGATCCCTATCTAAAATACCATCAAAAACCATTTTAGCAGATACCAAATCACCAGACCTTGCATACAAATCCATCAAAGCAGTTTGAACAAAACAATTCGACTCAAGCCCGAAACTAATAATCAAAGAATGAACTTGTTTCCCCAACCCCACCATCAAGAAAGCTGAACACGACTTCAAAACAGGTGGAACACTATAACTAGTGATATTATTATCATTACGACGCATCAAACAAAACATACCCACTGCTTCTTTGTAAGAACCAATCCTAGAATACGCGGAAATGAACATATTATACAAACGTTCATCTGGGTTAGGCATTTCATCAAACACCTTGCGGGCATACTTCAACTGGGTCAAATTAAGCAATTTATGAGCAAAATTAAGAGAGAGAAAAGGGTATCTGGTGATAATCAAAGCATGAATTTGCTTAAGCTGGTTTATATGATGAGAAGAGCGCAGAAAAGCCAAAAGACTGCGCTCCATTTTCAAGCTACTTTTGCTTATACAAGGTTGAAACTGGAAATGGAAGGTTTTTGAAATTTGGCAATGGCAGAATGTAGCCGTTAGAAGGATCTAGCATATGACGGCTGAACTTCGTCAGAATGTGGCGGTGATTATGCCGCGCCGCCGTCGCACGCCACCGTCATTTGTAGTTTTTACAGTGGACGGTTGCGCGCGTAAATGAGGAATATAAACATACTTTTTTTAAGGAAAATCTTCAAACCCTCGCGTGTTTTTTGGTCCAGTATACTCATGTACGCGAGTCGTGAGGAGCGATGATACTTAGAGCAAGATTAGCGCAGTCTTATCTTAAGACTTTAATCCATTGTCACATTAGCTTTTTAGATTAAGTTTAATTTTTTTTCTAATTTATAATTATGTTGAGACTCGATAAAATTTATCTCTTCAATCGCTTAGACTCATTTTTTTACATGTAAATTAAATTTTTAAAGTTTTTTTTTAAAAAAAATAAAATTAATTGAGTGTTAAATTGAGTCTGAAGTTGAGTCTTGAGTTTTCAAGACTCCACTTCAGATTTTGTTAAGACTTAGCTTCTTAAATGCATTAAAAATACAAAGTCTTGTCTTAAGATCACAAAATCAAAAAATGATGATGTCATCCTGAGTCTTAAGACTCATGGCTAATCTTGCTCTTAGGGCAAAAATGTAATTTCAAGCAAAAGCTTTGACAGATTACGCTATAAAAAAAAACCTTTCTTTTCAAAAAATAACATTTAAAAATTAACAATAACATTATATTAATAATAAATAACAGTATAGTAATTAGAAACTGAAAATAATTTTATTAAAACGATTAAGTTTAAAGCAAACCCACAAACATTCTTTAAAATCAAAAACATATAAACTCAAATCAGATAACCAAAAACTGTATACAAATCAATAATAAGTATACAAATAAATAATAACATAATAAAAATTAATAATTACAGTAATTAAATTAACAATAACTATCACTGACAATCAATTTGCGTTATCGTCTTCAACCCCCCAAATATCCAAATTCAGCTTATCTACAAAAACTTGCAAATTCAAGGGAGATGGATCTGAGCTCACTAGCTTAGTGTATTAATATTACTGGTTTTTCCGATCGATGGTCAGCTCAGATATACGGATTTCGTTGTTGAGTTGTCCATACTTTCGATGGTCGGCTCGAATATACATTCTTCAGTAATTGTTTCACCGTCTTATGGTTTTAACACCCCCCCCCCCCCCCACACACACACACACATACACATTCCCTTTTTTCTAGTTTATATTCCTTTCTCCTTTTTTAAATTATTCTTCTCATGTACGAGTAAAGTAATTAGGACTTGGGAGTAAGTGAATCCTTACCTCAAATAGACAAATACCATACAAATGAGTCAAGTCTTACTTGATCATTCTCGACCTTTAAAAGCTTGAATTTTGACTCCTTAATACGTACCAAAACACTTTTTCTAGTATTGATAAATGCGAATATATACTAGCTCACCCCCCATTGACCATTAGATATCTCTAGTTAGTGCTCGTGAAAAACAATATGGTATATATTAATGACAAGAATTAAAACATGATATCGTAGTTGATAGAGTTTTTTTTATTGGTAAGAAGCAAAAGGAGATTGCAAGAAACTTTTCCTGCAAAGGGAAATTCCTAAGATTCCAATAAATTGACTAGTTTAGCAATGCATACCCAATATATATTCGTAAAATATTGATGAAAAAAATAAATAAATAATGTGAAAAGTAGGGTGTATGAAAGAGAGAACTAATTCATCGAACAATGTTGTCAAACACGCTTTAGTGTTTTGTGTTTAGGAAAAATTGTCAAGAATAATACAACATTTCACCGGTTTCTAAAAATAAAACGACCTTTAGATTATTCCATAATAAAACAACCTTTGACATGCATCCGCCCAAAATAGAATGTAACCGGTTGGTAACCTGAGCAATAGGTTAAATTAGCCACGTGTCCTATTGTGATTGGTTGGGTTTTTAAAATTTTAATAATTGAATTTATTTATAAAAAAAAAAATTTGTAAATTCCCCCCTTCCCCCCACCGTTCCAGGCTTCCAGCCACCCTCCCCAGTAGCCCTCCACCCAGACTCCCTCCCCGGCCGAAGACCACCCCCCCCCCCGCTAGTCATACTAAAAACCTAGCCTCTTTCGTCCTTGTCGATCGTCTGAACTATACTATCACCGCCATACACTAACCCAACGCTGCAAGTCTGCAACGCACCCACTTATAAACCAATGCACGCACTCCCAGCGAACAAATCCCAAAACTTTGATCCACCTTAGGCTATCCATCCGGCGCACCCAAAACCCCACCTAAACCACCAAATCGACGCACTGATCCCAAAACTCCATCCCTGA
The DNA here is from genome assembly GCF_948465745.1 of Chenopodium album. NCBI lineage: Eukaryota > Viridiplantae > Streptophyta > Magnoliopsida > Caryophyllales > Amaranthaceae > Chenopodium > Chenopodium album. The sequence continues at coordinate 7,397,579 of NC_137844.1, read as the reverse complement.
CCCTCTTCGCCACGACTCCACCGAACCCCGATCCCATATCTAAAAGAGTTAAGAATGGAGTCATGGAGAAGAAGGTCAGGGATGGAGTTTATACATATACTATAATACCTATATGTATAAATATTTTATACATATACTAATACCTATATGTATAAATATTTTTTTCAAAACTAATCTACAAGTACATATCTCATATTAAGCTCACTCAATTTATTTCTACATTTGAAAATGATATCATACTCAAAAATGGTTTTTTTTTGGAAATTTTGACTTTTACCACCTTCAAAAAAACCACTTAATTGAATTTACCACCTCCAAAAAAATAGTTTTACTCTTCCACCACATAAAAAAAAATAAAAAAAAAAACTTTCGTTTTACCACCTAATCCTAACTCCGGTGACGGAAACTGACTGTGGGATCCACAATCTGTCACTTCCCTCCAAATTTATTGTTTTAAAACCGATTTCCCTCTCTGTCCTCCTTTTCTCACCTTCCCTATTCAATTTCTCACCTTCCTCCTCTGAAATTTCTTCTCTCTCCTCTGAAATTTCATCTCTCTCTGTTAAAAGTAAAACCCTAAATCTACCGCATCCATTAATTTATCAAATTTGGTAGTTGAAGACGAGGTGGAACCACAAAATCGCAACAACTCAGCCTTCACTTGTCATCTTCAACAGGGGGAGGGGACCAAAAGCTTATGCATTTGCTGACAAAAATCGAGATTCCTGACAATGAAAGGTACTTTAAACCACTTTTATGTACATTCCATGGGATTTGGGGTTGTTTATTGGGGTAAATTATGCTTTTTTGGGGAATATGTGAATTAAATTATTATAAACCCTAATTATGCGAATCTTTGACTTAATTACAGTGTGTTATTGTTAAATAATTAGTTAATTAGAGTTAGCTTTACTTGATAATTGTTAATTTAGTGCACAGTCAATGTTAATTGCTTTTTGTTGATGTAATTGGTGAATAGATGTGATTTGGAGTATTTAACTGTGCAATTACTGAAATTGTTTATTGGTGTGTCTGCTTATGTTGGAATTGTTACAGAATGGACACGGTGAACCTTAAAATTACATTAGGGGGTGCCTTATACCTTCTTTAGCTGGTAAAAATAGGAGGGTGTTAACTTGGAATGGTGGGTGGGTTTATTGGATGAAAAAAGTGAAGTGTGTAAGATAGATGTACACTTTTTGAGGCAAGTAGCTATACATGGCTTTGTGTATGTTAATGTGAAGGTGCTTAGGGGGTTTAGTTGCTGGTATAAACAGAAGGGGAAGTCTAGGGTGAATGGTAAAAGGGAGCTGGTTGATGGTGAGGTGAATGGATTCCTTGATTCTGTGAGCAAAGAGGGGGCACTGGAGATGTATATCACTAGTCATGAACCAATTGAGGGGACTGAGAAAACACCCTTTAAATGTATAGATGGCAATGAGCTGACCCCAAAACAAAGGAAGAAACTGAAAAAGGAGTTGGGTGGGCCTAAACTAATTGACACCAGCCCATTAGTGAGTAAGCCCACTGGAGGAGAGTCAGTTAGGAGAAGCCCAAGGTTAAAGGGCATTGTTATCCATGACAGAGAGACAGAGGAGAGGACGGAGTCCTAGGGTTGAGAAAGTAAGTGCTATATAAAAAGGAAAGGGTAAGTTCACTGTTGCAGAAAAAGGGTAAGGCCAAGGTAGATGAGGAGGTTGGATTTGTTGCATCTGGAGCTATAGAAAGTAAGAAGAAACAAAGAGTGAGGAGCTTAAGGCTTGATACTGATGAGTTTGAGGATGAGGAGGGTGAAACACAATCCCCAGATTTTGAGTTGAGTGACTTTGAATTAGACTTGGATAAGGGAGAAGAGGACTTATACTCAGATGATGATGAGGAGTGGTTGAAGAAGAACTTGGAGCATCTCAACAGTGAAGTTACGGGCAGTTTGAGAGGAGTAGGTGAAGGAGGGGAGCAAAAGGATGATGAGGATCAGGATCCAAGGTTTGAAATAGATAAAAATTTGAGAGGGCTTGAAGTGAGGGTTGAAGAGGAGGCAGATTGTGATTCTGATGAGCTAAGGAGTTTGGAAGGTGACTCAGATGATGATCAGGGTAGTGTAACTTGGTTTAATGCTGAGACAGACTTTGATAGGGCTATAAAGTTTGCAGTGGGTCAAAGGTTCAATGACGTGCAAATACTGAGGAAAGCCTTGAGACAGCATGCAATTGAAAATAGGTTTGAGTATTATTTGCTTCACAATGACTCAAAGAGACTGACAACATATTGCAGAAGGAGATGCAAGTGTGTGTACAACAAGAAAAGCAGTAGGTTAGTGAAGTGTACATGTGTGAAAGGTGTTAGGTGTAGGTTCAAGTTTTATGCAACTAGGCTAGTGAAATCAGAGGCTTGGCAAATTAAGACATTAAGGTTGAAGCATATGTGTATTAGGACTAAAATGAACAACAAGGTGACTATAGAGTTTCTGGCAGACCCCAGATGGAAGATCAGACAGATTCAAGAAAGGGCTTTGAATGATTTGGGGATCAAAATAACCTATTCTAAGGGTTGGCTAGAAGCAAGGCAAAGCTAATAATCTATGGGTCTTCAGCAGAACAGTATTCAAGGGTATGGGACTATGGGAAAGCTATTCTAAAATGGAACCCTGGAAGTAGTTGTAATGTGGGGGTGGATGACATTGGTCAAACTGAGAGGCCAATTTTTATGAGGATGTTAATGTGTTTAGCTGCACTTAGAGATGGGTTCATATCTGGTTGCAGACCCATCATTGGGATGGATGGCTGCCATCTCAAAGGGGCTTATCCTGGGCAGATCCTAGCTGTAATTGAAAAAGATGGAAATGACAACATTTTCCCACTGGCTTGGGCTACTACAGAAATTGAAAACAAAGATAGTTGGTGTTGGTTTCTTGAGAGTTTGCTGAAAGCACTTTGTGTGTTTAAGCAAGGATTTGGGCTGACTTTCATGTCTGACAGACAGAAAGCAAGTACATTGTATCTCTTGTCATATCCTTGTTTATTCATTGTTTGAAATTTGAGGACACTAACTTGTATGTTTATGGCTTATGTGTAGGGTATGCTAGAAGCATTTGAAGTTATAGCCCCCAAAGCTGAGCTTAGGTTTTGTGTCAGACATATCTGGGCAAATTTCAAACTGAAATTCCATGGCGCAACTTTCAAAGAATTATTCTGGGCTGCTGCTAGGGCAAGCACTCTGGTGAGCAACTAAACTAGTTTTATTTTTGAATTGTTCTGAATTGTTTGTGCCCATTTTTGTCAACATGTTTATGGCTGAAATTGTTTATTTTTTGCTGAACTTGTGTGTGGTTGGATGAACTTGTGTGTTTTTTTGCTGAACTTGTGTGTTTTTGGCCATGTCTATCTGTTTTGAATTGAATGTTTGGGTTATCTACATATTCTATAGATTTTGAATTGAATGTTTGGGTTGTCAATATGTTCTATCAGTTTTGAATTGAATGTTTGGCATGTGTATGGCTTCTGTCAGTTTGAATTTGAGGTTGCTACGGATAACATCAACTTCCTAGATGAAGAAGCTTATCAGTGGCTGTCTAACATTCCCCCCCACCACTGATCAAGGAATGCATTCTCTACAAACTGCAAGTCTAACATGTTGTTAAACAACATATGTTAGACAATTAATGCAGTGATCAGAGATGCCAGAGACAAGCTTATTCTCACTCAAATGGAGTGGCTAAGAAGATACATGATGAAGAGGAGTAATGATAAGTGGGAAGCAGCTAGTGTGTGGTAAGGTTTACTGACCCCATTTGTGAACAAGATATTTGATGGGTTGGAGAAGTATGCCAGGACATGTGAGGTTTAAGCTTCAAGGGGTGAGACTTATGAAGTCAAGTACAAGGATAATCAGTGCATTGTGGATCTACAAGCCAGAACATGCACTTGTTTTAGGTGGGAGTTGACAGGGATACCCTATGTCCATGCATTTTGGACAAAAGAGATGATCCTGAGTTGTATGTTCACCCACATTACTAAAGGATAACATACTTAGCTGCATATGAAGAGCCCATCCAGCCAATGCCTGGGCCTAAACATTGAGAAAAGGTGGGGCTAAGACAGCCTTTGCCACCTGTGCTTAAAGTGCAACCTGGAAGACCAAAGTAAAAAAAGAGAAAGCTATAACCAGGGGAGGGGACTTCTGCAGCACCTAAGGGAAAGAAACCAAAGGTTAAGAAGCAGTGCAGGAACTGTGGTGGTTTTGGTCACTTTGCCAAAGCATGCAAGCATGAAGCTGCACCAGACCAGCCCAACCCACCTGCAACAAACCGAAAGGGTGGAAGGCCACAACTGCAGACTCCTTAGCTCAAGGAACAAAGGATGAAAAGTGAAGAAAGGGTTGCAAGACAGGTACATTTTATGAGACTTTGCTATTGACATGCACTTGTTTGTATTTAATGGCTCAGATTTTAATTCTATTCATATTGTAATTGCAGGTTGCATTGAAGTTGCCCCAATATCAGCCTGCAACAACAGCAGAAACTGGGAGTCAGCAAACAATAAAAGCTGGGGGGAGTCAGCATGCAACAACAACAGCTGGGTCAAGTCAGCCTGCAAGAACATGACCTATTCTAAGTCAACCTTGCACCAGAAGCAAGAAGAGCCTTAGTCAGCCTACACCAGTGCCAGCAGCTACCCCAGCCCCAATCAAAATTCAAACAAGGTCAAAGCTTCATGTAATAAGGATCAAGAAGGTCAAAGATGTCAATGCACTGTGATAGGATTTAGAGTAGTATTTTGTTGATGAACAGTCTATTTTTTTGTCTAATGCTGTGTATATTTGGTGGTATATTTGGTAGTTGAACAAAGTTGCTTATGCACTATGGTGCCATATCTTTTGTCAAAACAAACTCAAAACAACTAAGTGCCTGTTTTTGCAAGTAGTAATATGACAAGTTTCTAGCAAAAGTTCCATTTCATTGATTAATTTTCATTTCAAGTACAAGCAATGTCATCCCTATAAACACCCTTAACAGCTTAACAAAAGACAACATCAGTTGGGGATTTTATGTTTCTTAGCATTCCTAACTGAACCTAAGATATAAAATACTTAGCCAAAACCAAACCAAAACAACAAAACACAACAACAGCATGTAATGTCAGCATTTTCTTTGATGTTGCATTGCTTCCATGCACCTCCTTGCTCATCTTCTTCCTGTCTGAACTAAGAGCTTTGCATTTCATCTTCAAGCTGTCAATCTCATTGAGCAAGCACCTCCTCTGCCCACTAACATCATCAACTTCCCTCATCATGCCATTAATCTCACCCTTCATCAATTTCTTGTCCAACACCAAGTTGTTAATCACCTCTGTTTGCCAAGGTGTTCCATCTGGTTGATCCACCTACTCAAAAGTTTTACACCCCCTTGTCTCTGTCACAAGATCATAGAATTTGCAAGACCTAAACTTGCGTCCAAGATTCTCCCTAGTCCAAGCAGTAAGCCTTGCCATAGGAACTCCACATTGGCATCGTTTCTCCTTTGAAGGTGATATGCTAATAGAAGACATTCCCTTCTGAAATTCATTAACAAAAGCATTGAAATTAATTTTATTTGAACACAATTACCAGAACCTAACCCTAATTTTACTATCCAATTGAAATTTCAAAAACCCCCAAATTAATTTTGACTAACATGAACCCTAATTTTTTGCAGCGAAATTGGGGTTCAATTAATAACACGTATGTGCAATTTCAATTACACTTAACAATTGGAACATAATCATGAAACCAATTGCAAAAATTACAACACACATCATGAAAATTGCGTACCTTCTTCCTACTTGTTGTAGAACAGCTGACATGATTCAAGGACCACAAATCTGGAAGAATTTGATGTAAGATTGTTAAGGATCACCAAATTTAAGGATTTGGGAAGAAAATCGCAAAAAAACAACTTCAATCTGTAAGAATTTGATGTAGAAAAGGAAATCGAGAGAATTTGGGGAAAAGTTCAAAAAGTAGCCATTATTGTGGGCCCCACAGTCAGTTTCCATCACCGAAGTTAGGATTAGGTGGTAAAACGAAAGTTTTTTTTTTTCCTATATGTGGTGGTAAAGTAAATTTTTTTTTTCAGGTGGTAAATTCAATTAAGTAGTTTTTTGAAGGTGGTAAAAGTCAAAATTTCTTTTTTTTTTTTTTTTTAAAAAAAAAAGGTCCTTATACAAAAAATAATTTTCTTACAAATTTTTTTCCATAGAAAATCCGCTTGACAATTTTTCCTTGATTCAGGTGGTAGAAAGTTAATTATGCCAATCCTATCGATCAATTCAATGATTGTAAATGATAATTACATATAGAACATGTACATACGTGCAATAATTTTTTTTTTTTTTTTAAAAAAAAAAAACCAATTAATGGTTTCCTCGATTATTCTTACAAAACTTTTCCTATATACTTGGAAGCTCAAAATAAAAATGGAGAATCCTATAAATTGTTCATGTCCTCATGTTAGGTTAGAAAACTCTATTTATAGGCTTTAACTCAATACAAACCTCAAATCCACATAAATTTAAGGAACAATAATTCTCCTAAATTCTATTAAAATTATAATTATATATGACCTCTATATTAATTAATAATATAGTTAATCAAACTCAAAGTATTGTAGAAAAAATATACTCCTATTTTCATCAAAATGGGGGCTAGGAATGAAAATGGAGGCTCACCCTCTGGCTTGCTGTTTGTGCTTGTATGTATCGGCTCGCTTATTTCGATCATCTTAGCCATCATCTTTATCCTATTTTTGGTAGTGATTATCATGTTTAGAATGTCAGATAAGCCTCAAATACGCATTAAGGAGATCCAAGTCCCAAATTTTGAAATATTAGCAACTCAAAACCCTCCTAATTTAACAGCAAACATGGATGTTTTGCTCGAATCAGATAATGAAAACAAGTTCGTAGGCTTAGAGTTTTGGAACGTGGCTATGCAAACCGAGTGGTTTGAGGGAGGTGTCGATGTGAACGGAACTAATCAAATACAACATTACAAACAAGGAGGAAGAAGTGTACATCATTTGCCTAAGATGAATGTAGAATTTAAGGATGTACAAATAACTAGGTCTAACCTAAAAAAGGAGGATATCAAGCTTGATATTACCCTAAGAGGGAAGCTTAGTAATTATCTTAGCTTTATATGGTCCGTTAAACACCGTTTCAAGATTACGTGTGAAAAAGTTGGTATCGGTTCTCATTATGTTCCATGCAAGTTTCAATATGTTAATGTCGGGTTAGTTTAATTGTTTTCTATTCTCCATGGCATGCTTGATATTTTTTTTTCATTTTCATTATCTTTCTTCTTTTTGTTTTTTAAATTATGAGATTATTTATAACTATATTGCACGTTGCATGTAACATGCATAAGGTTTCGACTTTTTCAAGGTTTTTTTGGAATGACAATAACTTTTGCAATCTTAAAAATTCTTAATCTTACAATAATATATAGTTAAAATTATAAATATTAAGAATTAACTTAATATAAGTTGTTACCCAATAACATGGTATTTTATATAACTCCGATCCTTCTATTAGAAGTTGGTTATTTACAATTTTTTTCTTTAATCATTTATATTCGAGAGCGTACCTATAAAAGATGAGTAGCCTATTTCAATTGTAGAATTATCTATCTCTGAATATTCCAATTAATTGATTTTTTTTTATTTTAATTTTAATGGATGTACAGGAACTATCAATGGAAGCCAAGAAGAAGAATTGGTAAATACTCCCATTAATTGGTCATTTTTGAAGCACAACATTGTTGTAAATGGAATCCTCTACTAAGGCTAATTACATGTGCAAGAGGCTAATTAATTAATGTTTTTAATACAAATAAATGATAGATCGATTTCACTTTTAGAATGCTATTGAATGTTATCAAGAAAAAATAAACTTTAATTTGTAGCTTTTGGTGAGTAATCTTTTTTTTTTGGAAGATAAAAGCTTTTTTTTTTATTGAGGACAAGATAAAAGTTGTATTGTACTTCGCACTTATTATATTATGGATATATTAATTTCAGGATTTTATTACTTTGTAGATATTTTTTTGTAAATATTTTTTTTTTAATTTTAAATTAGTTTCTAGTGTCTTTTAATTCGCTACAAGCCTACAATTATTGCTTCTTAAAAAAAAAAAAAATCCTTGAACCACCACCAAGGCCATGTTCTATTCAAATTAATAAAATAATATTCAGTAAAATAATTCTAGTTTTGTAAAAATGAATTTAGTAAAACTAATTTCAGTTTAGTAAAGATATTTTAATCAGTAAAAATAAAGTCCTTTCTTTATGTGTGACTTTGTAGCTAGGATCATTTAATAGCGATTGCAACCATTTTATTTAGGAATCAAATTTTATAGTTATCGAATATTAATTAAATGAATGTCATACTTGTGACACTATGTTGGTATATTATAATCCCAATAATAAAGAACATTATATATAACAATACCGGGAGAGACAAAGAGAACGAGGAGAGGAGACAACTAAGTTTAAGGATACTTAAGTTTAAGGAGTAGTAATTAGTAAAATAATTCCAATTCAGTAAAAATAAGTTTTAACTAACAACATTAACAGCTTTATAGAACAAATATAAAAGAGAATTAGTAAAAACAATAATTTAAGTACAACAAAAAATAATGAATTTCAGTAAATATAATTTAAGTTTAGTAAAAATAAGGTGAAAAGAACAAGAACTTAACTTATTTTTGTTGAAACTTATGAGTTAGTACTTTAAAGGTTAAGCTATATGAAAAATAGATATTATCTTGTAGACATTCATTGCTAATAAGGGTATCATAAAAGGCAGCCTGAGGTCATTTTATCTGATCTTTTTCTTGAATAAACTAATGTTCACTAAAATTACTATTAGTCAAATACATAATTGGTTGCAATTATTATCAAAATTAATTTTTTTTTTTCCATGAATCAAAATAATTTTATTTTAATAATTGGTTATTATGAAGAAAAACATATGTAATAATTAAAATCAACTTTATTAATTAAGTACAGTAAAAAGTTTGTATCAATCAACTAAAGGTATCTTTATAAAATCAATTTAATCAATAAGAATAAATTGATTATATTACCTTGAGTATTGTTTGTTCTACTCAATTACTATTCATTTGGTCAAACTAAATAAACCTTAATCATCTATTGGTAAGTATATATAAATAAAAAAAATTAATTATGTGTGGTCTTGTACTCTTGTTGGAATTGTTTCAATGTGCATATATATATATATATATATATATATATATATATATATATATATATATATATATATATATATATATATATATATATATATATATATATATATATATATATATATAACCAAGTTATAATGAGAACCAAGGCTAAAATAAGAACTATGAACTAATCTAGGCCCTTAGATCATGTTACATGCTTCCTGTGTCATTAATGGCATTTTTGTAATATTTTAACTTTATAAAGTAGTTTCCAGTTTCATTTCTCAAAAGTAAATGAAAATTTAGTAAAAATAAATGAAATCGGTCTTAAAGTAAATGAAATTGCCTTAAAAGTTAAAAAAATTGGAAAAAAGTTTGAAAACAACGAAATTACGAGAATGCCATTAATAAGAGCAGGTGCAATGTGAGCCATTAGATGGAGTGCGATCAATGGCTGAGATTAGTTCCTAGTTCCTATTATTCACCTTGGTTCTCACATGATCTCAATTCTACACACACACACACACACACACACACAAATCTCGATCATAATTTATCTTAGAACGTAGTTAAAACCAGAGTATATAATTAATAAAATATGTACATTATTAGAGACTGCACATAATGCAAGTGAGTAGAATTAAAAAAAAATGGAGAAGTATTAAACAATGCGTTAATTAAGAGAATGGTCTACCGCATAGCAGGTTTTAATTTACTTTTTTATTTTGTGGTTAACAATTCCAATCTATAATGTAAGATCTTCTTTAATAACAGAATCTATATTTTAATTGCTGAAAATTATGATATAATATACTACATAAGTACATATATAACAAATAAAATAACTTATTTTAAGACATCATAAAATAGATGTGTGATGGAGCTAGAGGAAATTAATTAAAGATATGCATAAAAAAACATGTTTGCAACTAATAACCCTCCAATGACTTTATATTCCTAATTGAATTTGAAAAATTCAATGGAAGCTCAAAATACCAATCAAGATTCCAAATTCCTTAACTAAAATTTAATTACAATGGTGATATGTTTTGAGGCCAATTTTTTATTTTTATTTTTTAAACTAATTATAGGCAAAAAAAAAACCCTTTACTATTACTTTGAATGAGCTAAATTAGCATAATTCAAGGAAAAAGAATTATATCAAGAAAATAACACAAAGAAGGAAAAGCTAAGCCTTCCCACATCAATGGAGGCTGGGAATGTAGCACCCATGCCACAAGGTGCCTCGGCCTCAAAACGATGGATAGTTAGATATGCACAATTATTTTGTGTCATACTTATTGTTGTCCTCCTAACTGCCCTATTCATCGTAGCAATAGTAATATTAGTTGTGTTTAATAAATACGCTGAAACACCTCAAATTCATGTTAAGAACATCCATATTTCTGCATTTAGAGTCACAAATCTAAAACCACCACCCATTCTAAAAGCGAACATTGATGTTATGTCTAATAACCAAACACATTGGTTATTGGGTTAATTTTTGGAAAGTGGCATTTGTAACCTTTTGGTTTAAGGTAGGAGGAGGAATAACTGAAGAAAACAATGAAGTACAACATCTGACGCAAAAAGTCCAAAAGACCAAAAGTGTCAAAACAAATTAATGATGTATGCTAAAGGGAAAGTCCAAATATTATCAAAGAGTAGTTTTAAAAAGAGGATATGAAGTTAAAATTGATATTGAGAGGGGAGCTTAATTTTTATTTTGGTGTTCTGGGGTCTAATAAACATCGTTTATGGAGTCATGTAATGGTGTTCCATTGTTTCCTCTAATGTTACTTGCAACACAAATGTGTTTAGTGATGACAAGAATAGGTAAATTTTCTTCTTTATGCATGATTTTTCTTTGCAGGTTGTAACTTATTATCCTTATATATGTTAGTGGTAAAAAAGGTAGTGGGATCAATAATCATCCCTAGTCACTTTATGGTTGGAGTGAGGTTCTCTTACCCTTTTCCCCCTCCTCACTCCTTACGGTTTGTTTGGATAGCAAAGTAGAAGAGAAAGGGAAGGGAAGAGGAAGAAGGAAGGGGAGGGAGAAGGTAAAGTTACATAATTTTCCCTTCAAATCTTTTAACACTGGAAGGATTTGCATTGGTTTATTAAAGAGGGAGGGAAAATGGATCCTCCATATTCGACCCCTTCCTTTGTTGTCACCCTTATAGATCAAAAGGTATCCAAGGAAAGGGAGGATGAATCCCTTCTTTTATATTCTCTTCCTATCCCACCAATTCTTTCAATTCGAACAATGTATTATGGTCCTTGAATTATCGGCTAATTAATCCAAGTCGAGTTAACATGTGTGAGATAGATTTTTATTTGATAGGACTCTTTGTTCTTAGTAAAAAAAAAAAAAAAAAATTATGTTTGAAAAAATAGTAGTAAAAGTAATGTAATAAATTAATTATCATTAAAATTTAGTTTTTCTTCATATAACTAATCTATATTACTATTTCACCTAATTATCATTAAAATAGTAATTTTTTTTTGAAAGAAACGAACGGTAGCGGTGCTAGTTATTAAGTGATATCAATTTCCGCCAAAGTTGTTAGGCTTTGGGGAAACGAGCCCACACGAACAAGTTCAGAATTAGAGCCGGTATCCCACCTAGCTACAAGGTGAGCCACCATATTACAAGAGCGTCTAACATGTTTAAAATTACAAACATCAAACATCAAACATCATACTACCATTCCTAATATCATCAAAAATAAGATAAATTGGAGCCAAGCCTTGAGCCTTTGTTCTCACTGCATTGATCACATTCAAAGAGTCGCTTTCCACTTCAATCAGTTTATAGCCTAACCTTCCTGCCAATTGAATAGCAAATCTCACCGCCATAGCCTCGGCAAATTCAGGGGATGTAGGAGGAGTTGTGATAAGTGGTTTATTTGACCACTTATTGTGTTAATTTTAACCCGGTTTTGCATTCATTTCCCCTCTTTCTAACCCATTTTTTAATGAAAATGTTTTATCTCGGCCTTGCCCCCTCTTGGTTTGTGTTAGTCCATGTTTTGCAGGTTTATTGATTCAATTTGGCAAGCATTCGATGCATGGATTTTGTTTAAGGCAAGAAAATTAGAGAAAGGAGAGCCCGCTCCAGCTGGAGCGGGCGTGCACCTCTCAGGAGCGGGCGCTCCAAACTTCCTGTAAACTTTCTGCCAAGTGCACCCTGTGAGGAGCGGGCGCTCCTCCCCAACCTTTCAAAACTGCCTATATTATGAAGTCAGCTGGAGAGGGCGTGCAGTAAACTGGAGCGGGCGCTTCTTCGCTGGGAATCCGTTCTCTTTTGACGGATTTCCCTATGTGTTTCGGGGAGTATAAATAATTCCCCTTTAGTTCATTTGGAAGGCAGACATAAATAGCCTAGTTTTTAGAAACTCCTCTTAGTTTGAAACATTAATTTAACTTAGTTTTCATCAAATTAATCATTTGTAATAGTTGGTTTCAAGATTCATGCTCAAGATTTGGCACTTTGTATTCAACATTTTCAAGCTTTAATTAGTAACTTCCTTCTACTTTTCTCCATTCAATTTCTGATTTTATTTGTTCTTGCATGATATTTTAATCTTCTTAGTTCTTGATAATTTGTTATTGGATGATAGTTATTTCAATTGTTAATCACTTTTCCCCAATTATTGAAGAAGTTAGAACCCTAATACTTGTTTGCATGTTGATAAACATGAGTTGTGAGTAGTCTTCTTGCTAGGGGTTGGGTGAAGCTCAACCTTTTGGGTTAATTATGCAAATGTGGAGAAGCATTGATGTTTGTATTGCAATTAAATTGATTATATGAGATTGCTTGTTAGTTCTTCATGATAGGATTAGCTACCCTTGACTTAGGAGCTTGATAGCATGATATGCTTAGTTTGACATGGGAATGTAAATTGAGTATGTCATTACTTATTGCAATTTGATTATGTATCATCTATTGCTAGACTAATGAAGAATCTAAGTTTAGTAGTGTGAGTTGTTTTCTATTGCATGAGGTCGATTTTACATATTGTCCTTGTTATACCTTGTCTATTTTACTCCCCGTTTGCCTAATTGCCTTGGTTGAGTGGATCCCATTCCCTAGTGTCTTTAATCCATCGATTTAGAATCATAGGTTGTTTGTTTACTTGACGAACCCCAATTGACCTTAGACTTCGAATTAGCTTAAGTGTTAAGATCTTTAGCAACCATATCCCGTTCCTTGTGGACCGAACTCTTACTTATCATTATGCTTGGTTTGTAGGGTGTTTGTTAATAAATGTGTTTGATTGAGTGTGGAATGTGCGACCATTCTAACGCCCATCAAAATGGCGCCGTTGCCGGGGAGTGGTGTTGTTGATTGCTAATTGATTACTTGAGTCTAGTTCACCATAAAACAACAAAAATTCAAAAAGAGTGTGTTTCTTTTTGGCTACACTTGTAACCTTGTTACTAATTGCAATTGTTGAGAGTGTATGCGCAGAAATCATAACAGGATTTTGGTGCCTTACGATCCCGAGCTTGAGCAGACCTATAGGAGGAGAAGGAGAGCCGGTTCTAGGCCATTAACTACTTCCCCAACTAGGGAGGTCAATTTCAGGGAAAGACAAAAGCAAATGGCTGACGGGGAACAACCGGTCCAAAGACCTTTGAAGGAGCTGGGAACACCGGGAGCTTATAGAGCTTCAAGTAGCATTGCTCCGCCCGTTACTCAAGCCAATGATTTCGAAATACCCCCACAATGATAAATTTGATCGAAAGGAGGCAATTTAGTGGAGCAAAACATGAGAGCCCTCTTGCACATTTGAATGAATTTGAAAAATATTGCAATACGATTAAGGTAAATGGGGTAACTCAAGAATTTGTGAGACTAAAGCTATTTCCTTTCTCCTTGATAGGAAGGGCTCTTGAATGGCTTGAGAAAGAAGTAAGGCCGAACTCCTTGATAACTTGGGACGAGGTCACCACGGCTTTCTTAGGGAGATTCTACTCTCAAAAGAAGACGGCCGTGGCAAGGGCTTTGATCCAAGGTTTCCGTCAACGGGCTAGTGAAACCATTTATGAGGCTTGGGAGAGGTATAAAGAATATCAAAGGGAGTGTCCCCATCATGGCATTCCGACATACCAAGTGTTTCAAATTTTCTATGGAGGCTTGAGCCCACAAGGAAAGACTAGCCTAGATGCGGGAGCGGGTGGCCCCATTATGAACAAGACGAAGGAGCAAGTCATGGAGATAATTGAGGATGTGGTGAGGCACCACATGGATTGGCAAGAAGGAGAGAGAGAGTCTCTAAACAAGGGAGGAAATGCGATTTACTCCGTTGATCACCTCAACGCCATCAACAATTTGACGTCCCAAATCGCCAACCTTGGCAAGGAGATGACGTCCATCAAGGCAAAACTAGAGACCTCTAGTTCAACACAAGAGCATCCCTCCCAAGTTAAGGGGAGAGGTATGAATTCTAACCCTTATCCTTCTACTTCTAATAACATGCCACATGGGTGTTTGTTTTGTGAAAATTGTGGGTCATATGACCATGATACCTCTTCTTGTAATTATGATTCTCAACCTCAACCCCAATATGAAGATGGTAATGATAATGAAAATGAACAAGTCAATGCCTTGTCTTATGATAATAGACCTAGGAATGACAATCAAAGATACTTACCACCTAATCGAAGAGAACAAGGGGGAAATTCCTATAACCAAAGAGGAAATGATTGTAATTACCATAACCAAAACCAATGGGGAAATAGGAACCAAAGGGACCAAAATCCCCAAGGTAACTACAACCAACAAGGTGGTTATGGTAACCATAACCATAATAACCAAGGGAACTATGGGAATCAAGGCCAATATCACCAAGGGGGAAACTCTAATAATAGGAATAATTGGAACAACAATAACAATAGAGGTTCTTCTAATCAAAATGCTTCCAATTCAAATGTGAGAGGTAATAGAGCTCCCCAAGATAACTACTATGCACAAGCACCACCTGGTAGGTCTAGCTTAGAGGAAATGATGGAAAGTCAAACCAAAATGTTCAATACTTTCATGGCCTCTAGTGATAAGAAATTTAGTGAAGTCATGACCCATAATAAAATGCTTGAAACACAAATTTCTCAATTGGCCAATGCTTTGAAGGAAGGGACTAGCACTTCCAAACTTCCAACCCAAGGACTAGATCCTAAGAGGCCCGTAAATGCTATATCAACTAGGAGTGGTAAAGTGTTGGAAGAGAGTGTTCCTAAGAGAAGCAATGAGAGAATGAACATGAGTGAACCTCCCCTTGAGAGTGATTTTGAACAAGAGAAAGAGCAAAACCATGAGAGTGAAAAAGAGAAAGAATGTGAGAAAGAAAAAGAATTCGAGAAAGAAAAAGAATGTGAAAAAGAGAAAGATTTTGAAAAAGAGAGTGAAGAGAAAAAAGAAAAAGAGAGAGAAACAAAACAATTGCAAAAGCTACCATATCCTCACAAATTTGTTAGAAACAAATTAGATGTGCAATTTGGAAAGTTTCTTGAAACATTGAAACAAATTCACCTTTCAATTCCTTTTACTGATGCTATCAAGCAAATGCCTAACTATTCTAGGTTTTTAAAGGATATTTTGAGTGGAAGGAGAAAGTGTGAACTGGTGGAAACGGTGAATCTCACCGAGTATTGTAGTGCAATTATCATGAATAAAATTCCACCGAAATTGAAAGACCCCGGTAACTTTTCTATCCCTTGTGCTATATATAATATGCAAATTGATAATGCTTTATGTGATCTTGGGGCTAGTGTTAGCCTTATGCCATATTCGGTATATCAAAGACTTGAGATAGGGGAACTTCTACCCACCAACATTACCTTACAATTGGCCGATCGTTTTATTAAATTTCCAAAAGGTAAGGTAGAGGATGTTCCTCTAAGGGTGGGGAAGTTTGTAATCCCGGTGGATTTTGTTGTGTTAGAGATGGATGAAGATGTGAACATTCCAATAATTCTAGGAAGACCTTTTCTTGCTACTTCGGGTGCTTTAATAGATGTTAAAAGTGCTAAAATTTCACTAAAAGTAGGAGATGAGGTGATAGAATTTGATTTGAATGAGAGCATGAAATATCCAAGCTCTAGTCTTGATAATTGTATGATGATTGATACTATTGATTCTATTGTGACTTCTATGCATGAGCACTTGCTCACTACTAACGATGCCCTTGAGAATGTCCTTTTGAATAAGGAAAAGATAGGAGATCAAGGCAAGGAGATGGCATTGTATGAAGGAGTGCTTGAAGGAAGTATGGAAGAAAGCATTGAGCAAGTATGCATGGGAATCACAAGTGATGATGCTTTGGAAATAGCTACCTCAAGAGAAGGCAAGGGTGTTCCAATGGTAGAGTTGAAACCTCTACCATCACACCTAAGGTATGAGTTTTGGGTCCTAATTCAACTTTTCCGGTAATTGTGAATTCTTCTTTGAACGAGTGCCAAACTCAAATGTTATGTGGTGTTTTAAGAAATCACCAAGGTGCTTTAGGCTACACCATTGATAACCTCAAAGGTATTAGTCCCGCTTTATGTATGCACCACATAACACTTGAGGAGGGTGCTAAGCCTTCCATTGAGAGGCAAAGGAAACTCAATCCTCAAATGGGGGAGGTGGTGAAGAAAGAAATCACCAAACTCCTTGATGCCGACATCATCTTCCCCATTTTGAGTTCTAGATGGGTTTCCCCCGTTCATGTGGTCCCTAAAAAGGGGGGAATGACCGTAGTTGAAAATGAGAATGGTGATCTCATTTCAACTAGAACGGTGACCGGTTGGAGGATGTGCATAGACTATAGACGTCTAAATGCATCCACTAAAAATGATCATTTTCCTCTTCTTTTTATCGACCAAATGCTTGAAAGACTAACAAAGCACAAGTATTATTACTTTCTTGGTGGTTATTCGGGTTTTTTTCAAATCCCCATAAACCCGGATGATCAAGAGAAGACAACTTTTACTTGTCCATATGGTACTTTTGCATATAGGAGGATGCCGTTTGGACTTTGCAATGCCCCGGCAACCTTTCAAAGGTGCATGATGAGTATCTTTGGAGACATGCTTGAGGCCGAAATGGAAGTGTTCATGGATGATTTCTTGGTAGGGGGCCTTTCATTTGAAGATTGTTTGTCCAATTTGGGCAAATGCTTAGCAAGATGTGAGAAGGTCAACTCGGTCCTAAATTGGGAAAAATGCCACTTCATGGTTGAAGAGGGAATCGTCCTTGGTCACAAGATATCAAGCAAGGGGATTGAGGTCGACAAGGCCAAAGTTGAAGTGATTGAAAAATTGCCACCTGATACGTGTCGTTTTACCGTATTAAATTAATAATTTAATTACCTAACTTAGACCTTCAAAAATATTTACAAGTAGTAAAAAGGACAAGCAAGGGTCGATCCCACGGAGAGATTGTTAATCTTCTATACTCAAATAACTCATAAAATACAATAACTATTTACACTATTTACATATGATGGGGGGTTTAAAATGAATCTAGTAACCAAACTAAACAAGACTAAAAATACTAATCTACTATTTACAATAGACGACACACTTAACCAACTCCATTAATAACCTTTACTCAAATTAAACTATTGGTGACTATAATTAACCGGCCTTGCATAATTAATCAATTTAATTACTAGACTAACTGTAGAGACTTTAGTAACAAAGACTCCCTGTCTTCCCTTAGTTTAAACTAATTTTGAACTAAGCCGAAATTGACTCTAAACCAATCTAATTAACACAAATATGGTCACAACTTGCATGAATTAGTCTTGGCAGCCTTAATAACTAGGAGACCTCATTAGTCCTAACTAATCCGATCACATAAATGTCAGATTATTTAGATTGAAATTGCTCTCTAACTTAAACCAAACCATAATCGCAGACTCGATTTAAAATTAGGGACTACTCTTCTATACAATTTAAACTAAGCTAAACCATATAGATAGCAATACTTTACAATCCAACAATAGAAAGATAACAATCATAGCTGAACTGCAAAATTAATAATTAATACCTAGCAAATTCAAATAGCCGTAAATTGAAATAAACCATGCAAATAGATTATAAATTAATAATCAAATCATCACACCAATAATCCAATAAAAGTAATTAATCAATCTTAGCAAAAACAATCCAAAATAATAGTAAGTGGAACAATTGAATAAGAAGACTTATGAACTATACTCCCAAGAACAATCGTACAAGACCCGAATTCGACCCCGCGAATTGTCGTCGTTCTCTAACTACCTTGGACTCGAGACTAAGCCCTCCTCCAATGGCTATCTTCTATACTCCAATTGCCCAATTATGAGTCAATCGAACTATCTCACTCGGATAATATTTTCTGGTTAAGTTGTGTGTTTTTGAGGGAATAATTGGGGGTTTTTTTATATGCAAAAAAAACCTAGGTTTTCCGGGATCAAAGAGATATATTAGGGAAAACAGATAGAGATCCATCTTCTCTTGTCTTGCATGAAATTCGGAGGAGATTTGTTGAAGATGAAACTTGATAATGATGGTGGTGAGTTTCTGGTACACTCACGCACCTCTTTCTCCCTTTTCTTCTTATCCTTTTATTTTCTCTTTTTCTTAGTTCTTGATTTTGTAGTTGCACGTACCTTTTGCTCCAAGTGGGCTTCTTGAATTTTCCTAGCCCAATCAATACTCTTTCTTATTCTCCTACCAAGAACACACATCATAATTTTAAGTACCCTTTTATTATGAAAATAGCAATAAAATAAAATACTAATTAAAATAATATCTAAAATAATAAAAATAGATAATTTCATAAATTAACTAGAATAAAATGACTATAAGACTAATATTAGGGACTAAAAATATGGTATATTGTGCACTTATCAAATTCCCCCACACTTAGTCTTTGATCGCCCTCGAACAAACTAAATAAAACTAACCTATAAAAGCAATAGACCTAACTCACTGTCGTAGGAATCGTGGTTACACTTAGCATGTGCAACAAGTCCTCTAACGTGAGAACACACCCACAAAGTCTCTTTATTTGGAATCTTTGAATTAATCAGCAAACATAACTAACATAAGCATTTAAACACTCACCAGCATGCATGGACCATATATTTGACATTTATACAAATTTCAACACCCTCAATGTCCGACATCGTATCATTTCCGTTTCTCACCTTTATTTTAGATATTTGATTAGATGTCTCTGATCATTAGAACTTTTATTAAAAGAACAAGGTAAAATGAAGGTGGGAACTATGTTTGGGCTTGTAATGGTATAGGTGGAGACTAGTAGAGCACATTAATACATAGTACACTTATATCACACATCTCCAACATAAAAAATAAAAAAAAAAAAAAATTAGTCTCAGGACTCTTAATGTTTTGTCTCTGTCAAATAGTTCTTGTAGCGAGTGTTCGACCAGTGACTCCCGGTCCAATTGGCCCAAGGCACTAGGTTTTAAGATACCCCTACGGATCTACTTACTCGAACTGCTTAAGCATGAGATAAAAACATCACACATACATAACTGGGTTTTGAACCTTTTTTTTTTTTTTTTTTAAACCCAGACATTGGTACGCAGAGCCTTCAAATCTGAAACTTTTCATTAGAAAACCACCAAATAATGACACCCACCATTCCACTTTACATCACAATTTAACAATATGCTCTACTAATCCCAAAAAGGTGTTTCAATGGTTTTCTGGACAGAGGCACATTTAATTTGTGAGTTTATATGATAAGAAACTTAAGCTCAAATTGGCTCAATATTGGATGATGTTAGTGGTAGGCTTTGAGACATGATAAAATAATTAGTGAGAAACAAAAACTTTTACTAATCATACCAAAGAGGGGTTTAATCTATCTTTCATGTCTGTAATCCACAGCATGCAATAAATAAGAGACATTTTTTTTATATTTTTTATTTGCTGATTAACCCAAAGTTCCTTCATTTATTCATGAAACTAGCAATAACAAACTTATTATTCTAAAATTCGACAGCACCTCCTCTAAATTAGGAGCAATCCACTCAAAAATGAGCTATTTTTTACAATGCATTTACAGCCAAATATCCAATCAAATAGCATTCTCTCCACAAAAACCAAATCAATTTCAAATATTCAATCCCCCCCACACTTAAACTTTTCATTGTCCTCGATGAAAACAAAAGGAAAGAAAGAGAAAGAGATACTTAGCTGGTCATGTGAGCTGTTTCAATGCTATGGATCAGCTCCAAGTTTGTGTTATGTTCTGGAAGACTTGCAAACTTTAAACTTTGAAGTACGGTGAAGCATCAAGCAGTTCATTTGTCTTATCAAGGAGTGAAATGTCCTGTCTAGCCCTTTGTATTTGTTTGTTCAATCTGCCAGAGCAACATGGGGTAAGGCTGGTGCTAATTTCAGAACAAAAAGAACACACAAAAACATGAACTATTAAAGAAAGAAAGAAAGTGCAGAAAAATAATCTTGGGTTGCCTCCCAAGAAGCGCCTTCGTTTAGAGTCGTTGGCTCGACATATCTATTAATCCTTAGAAGCTCAGCTCATTAAGGGCATCGAAAAGCAATTGCTCAAGCCCTACATTATTTACCATCTCATCTAGTAATATCTCTACATTATCAACTCCAATCTGTGCAAGATGATAAGAGATCTGGTTAGTAGCACCTGTTTCTTCAAGTGAACCTTGTTCATCAAAAACATTGATGTTAACACTGTGACCATTGTTGCCTAAAGTAACACTACCATTAGCTACATCAATCAACGCTCTTGCAGTCTTTAAGAATGGTCGTCCCAATAAAATTTCAGAAATATTTTCAACATCAATGACATAGAAATCAGCAAGGAAAAATAATTGTTTGATTTGAATTAAAACATTTTCCAAACAACCATTTGGAGAAACACTATTACCATTAGCCATGTAAAGAATTTCATTCGTGTTCCTCAAAGGTCCTAATTCAAACTTATCACACATAGAAGAAGGCAAGATATTGACAGAAGATCCTAAATCTAACACACACTCATGAAAACCAGATTTTCCAATTTTGCAAAGAATAGAAAACAAACCAGGATCATCACACTTTGGAGGCGGTGCACAAAATTTAGATTCCTTACTAGACTTATTAAGAAAAGCATCCAACAATGATTTATACTTAGGAACCATTTTCACAGCATCTAATAACGGGATTTTGTTACCTTTCATCATTTTCGGGCTTAAATTACTTCTATTCTCAAGTTCTAAAGACTCATCAATGGTGACTTTACTCTGTTTAAACACAGCATTTGATTTTGGGTTTGGAAAAGTTTGGGCTGGGAGTCTTCCTCCCAATTGAGTCTCTAAGTTACTTAAGGAAGTACAAATGTGACTTAATTGAATGTCAAGTTGTTGAAGATGGGAATCTGTTTTACTTTGATATTCAGTGTTTTGATTATGCACTTGTCCTATTTGAGTCGCCAACTGCTTTACCATACTTTCTAGTGAAAGACCTTGAGATTGAGAAGAGGGGTTTTGCTGACCATACTGCCTTGGTTGGTTATTTAGTAATAATTGCGGTTTGTGTCCATACTTAAGATTAGGGTGGTCTTTCCAGCCTTCATTATAAGTTTGTGAGAACGAATCATACTTCCTATTTTGTTGACCAGGAAAACCCCCTAAAGCATTAACATCTTCACTTTGTATAGTAGGACATTCATCAGTAGCATGAGAAAAATCAGAACAAACACCACAAACTCTAGATTTAGACTCATTATTAGCAATTTTAGAAACAAGAGTAGTCAAAGTAGCAATTTGTTGAGAATTTTCTTACAACTGATTCTGAATACCACTTATATCAATTTCATTTACTCTTTTAACATCATTTCTAGTACTAAACTGCTGTGTGTTTTGAGCCATATTAGAGATTAATTTTCTAGCTTGACTTGGTGTTTTATCCACTAATGCACCCCCACTAGATGCATCTATCATACCCCTATCATTAGGTGACAACCCCTCATAAAAGTATTGAATTAGCAATTGATCACTAATTTGATGTTGTGGACAAGATGAATAAAGGCTATTAAAACGTTGCCAATACTCATATAAAGACTCATTATTATTCTGTCTAATTCCACAAATTTCCTTCCTAATAGAACCTATACGACTTGCAGGAAAGAATCTTTCAAGAAAAACTTTTTCTAATTCTGCCCAAGAATTAATGGAACTAGATGGAAGTTGCTCATATAACCACTCTTTAGCAGGATCTTGCAAAGAAAAAGGAAAAGCATGCAATCTAATATGTTCCTGTTCTATTCCTTCGGGATTCATAGAAGAACATACAACTTTAAACTCTTTTAAATGTCTATAAGGATTCTCACCTGCGTTCCCATAGAATTTAGGGAGAAGATTAAGGAAACCTGAGTTCAGTTTGAGGGGATTCTCTAGCTCCGGAAAGACAATGCAGAGAGGATCTTCTCCTATTTTAGGGGCTCCCAGCTCCTTCAACGTCTGTTCTGCCATGTGGTTGTATTTGATTGGCAATGGATCTTCTATTTCAAGTGCTGGTTCAGCACTGAAAATATGCAGAAGCTCCTCTGGATTTGCTCCGTTTATCAAGTCTATGTACGCTCTTATGCGCTGAAGTCTTGCTTCTTTATCGTATGCGTACATGCACCTGAAAAATATTTCATAAAACAAGTACATAATGAGTATATTATGCTGCCAGAATGTTAACTAAATAATACGTTTCAGATTTTCAGCTTATTGCTGACACAGTAGCATAAAAACAACATTTAGACAGACAATATTCATTTAAATTTATTCCGCCAGGGATTTTAGCATATTTGTTTCAGTCTATTTCTATTCGAAAATCAGTTATTAGACCAGATTTGCAAAAACTCAGACTAAAAACAAGCAAGCTCTAATCTATGCTATTTAATGCACTTCATATGTCAAAAATAATTCACAGAATGACACATAAAAGGGAACTAACTCCTCATACAGTTTCTGCCAGGAAGTAATTATACACGTTTTAACATTCATAATTGAGTTCTAATGGTTCTAGCAAATTACATAAACAAGATTAATTCTTGCAAAAATAAGTTATGTGAGTACTTAAAGTAAAAGCTGAACATAAGTTGCTGGCATGCAATTATTCCGGTGAAGAAAATAAATAAATAAATAGGATCAGTTACAATATGTCAATCAGATTTTACCAAGTTATATCAAAGAGGATTAAGCAAGTCCTATTGTAGTTAGGCTCAAACAAACATAATTAGAAAAGGCCAATCAATAAAACTTGCAAAAATTTGGGTCTAAAAACAAACATATTCTATATAATCATGATAACATGCTACCCAATTTCCATCATCCATGTTCACTCATTAGTACTTAACACATATGCATCAATAAAAAAAGAAAAATCCATAGCATATACCTGATTGTTTAAGCTCACTAATCAGATTGTGTTAAACAAGAATGAAGCTTGCAAAAACGGTACCAAGAAACAAGCAAAAGACTCATTATAACCAATCTATCATATAATTAAGTTTAGTTATATATTCAAAGTTCAAAAATCTGGTTTCATGCTATTACTAATACAGTCATTATTATTGATTCAATGGACTAAGCATTATATAAGTGCTGTTAAATCAAAATGACATTTATATTAAGATCAAAACAAAAGGCTTACAATGGTACTTATATCCATACTAGTTAGTCAAGCAATATATGTCTAAACGATTTGTACAGCTATAGTTTGCAAGCAACTACAATAAAGCAAACTAACTATCCACATTTAGGCACATACAAAAGCAAGCCTACGTGTATATACTCCTAGAGTCGTAGAGTTAAGTAGGATATAACTAATAGAATAATATATGCATTAATAATTAAACAACAATAACGGAGTTGACAAGAAGTATTAAGAAAATTAAACATATCTCCCCGGCAACGGCGCCAAAATTTGATACGTGTCGTTTTACCGTATTAAATTAATAATTTAATTACCTAACTTAGACCTTCAAAAATATTTACAAGTAGTAAAAAGGACAAGCAAGGGTCGATCCCACGGAGAGATTGTTAATCTTCTATACTCAAATAACTCATAAAATACATTAACTATTTACACTATTTACATATGATGGGGGGTTTAAAATGAATCTAGTAACCAAACTAAACAAGACTAAAAATACTAATCTACTATTTACAATAGACGACACACTTAACCAACTCCATTAATAACCTTTACTCAAATTAAACTATTGGTGACTATAATTAACCGGCCTTGCATAATTAATCAATTTAATTACTAGACTAACTGTAGAGACTTTAGTAACAAAGACTCCCTGTCTTCCCTTAGTTTAAACTAATTTTGAACTAAGCCGAAATTGACTCTAAACCAATCTAATTAACATAAATATGGTCGCAACTTGCATGAATTAGTCTTGGCAGCCTTAATAACTAGGAGACCTCATTAGTCCTAACTAATCCGATCACATAAATGTCAGATTATTTAGATTGAAATTGCTCTCTAACTTAAACCAAACCATAATCGCAGACTCGATTTAAAATTAGGGACTACTCTTCTATACAATTTAAACTAAGCTAAACCATATAGATAGCAATACTTTACAATCCAACAATAGAAAGATAACAATCATAGCTGAACTGCAAAATTAATAATTAATACCTAGCAAATTCAAATAGCTGTAAATTGAAATAAACCATGCAAATAGATTATAAAATTAATAATCAAATCATCACACCAATAATCCAATAAAAGTAATTAATCAATCTTAGCAAAAACAATCCAAAATAATAGTAAGTGGAACAATTGAGTAAGAAGACTTATGAACTATACTCCCAAGAACAATCGTACAAGACCCGAATTCGACACCGCGAATTGTCGTCGTTCTCGTTCTACCTTGGACTCGAGACTAAGCCCTCCTCCAATGGCTATCTTCTATACTCCAATTGCCCAATTATGATTTAATCGAACTATCTCACTCGGATAATATTTTCTGGTTAAGTTGTGTGTTTTTGAGGGAATAATTGGGGGTTTTTTTATATGCAAAAAAAACCTAGGTTTTCCGGGATCAAAGAGATATATTAGGGAAAACAGATAGAGATCCATCTTCTCTTATCTTGCATGAAATTCGGAGGAGATTTGTTGAAGATGAAGCTTGATAATGATGGTGGTGAGTTTCTGGTACACTCACGCACCTCTTTCTCCCTTTTCTTCTTATCCTTTTATTTTCTCTTTTTCTTAGTTCTTGATTTTGTAGTTGCACGTACCTTTTGCTCCAAGTGGGCTTCTTGAATTTTCCTAGCCCACTCAATACTCTTTCTTATTCTCCTACCAAGAACACACATCATAATTTTAAGTACCCTTTTATTATGAAAATAGCAATAAAATAAAATACTAATTAAAATAATATCTAAAATAATAAAAATAGATAATTTCATAAATTAACTAGAATAAAATGACTATAAGACTAATATTAGGGACTAAAAATATGGTATATTATGCACTTATCACCACCTCCAATTAATGTGAGAGGAGTAAGATCCTTTTTGGGGCATGCCGAGTTCTATAGGAGATTTATCAAGAATTTCTCACAAATTGCTAGACCCCTAAATGCTCTTCTTCAAAAGGATGCCATCTTTAATTTTTATGAAAAGTGTCTTCAAGCTTTCAACAAATTAAAGGAGACTTTGATCTCTACTCCAATCGTGCAAGGGCCAAGATGGGATTTGTCGTTTGAACTTATGTGCGATGCTAGTGATGTTGCAATTGGAGGGGTGTTGGGACAAAGAATTGAGAAGAAGCTTCACGTCATTTACTACATGTCCAAGACCTTGAATGAAGCTCAACGGAACTACACCACAACGGAGAAAGAGTTTCTTGCCGTGGTACATGCTTTTGAGAAGTTTTGGAACTACCTCATTGGTTCCAAAACTATTGTTTACACCAATCATGCGGCTATTAGGTACCTTGTGGCAAAGAAAGAGTCCAAACCTCGTCTTCTTCGATGGGTCCTATTTCTCCAACAATTTCATGTTGAAATCCGTGACAAGAAAGGGGCCGAGAATGTGGTTGCGGACCATCTTTCCCGATTAGAGAATGTGAAAGCCAGTGATGATGAAATCCCCATATGTGATGAATTGAGAGATGATGTGTTCTATATCTTGAATGAAAAGGAGGTTCCTTGGTTCGCCGACTTGGTGAACTATTTGGCTTGTGGAGAATTCCCTCCCGATTTCTCCAAGAACCAAAGAAAGAAGCTAAAGGGGGAAGCAAGACACTATGTATGGGATGACCCTATTCTCTACAAAAGAGAAGTAGATGGTTTGCTCCGTAGGTGTGTTCCAGATGAACAAGTGCAAAGTGTGCTCAAGATGTGCCATTCCGATCCATGTGGAGGGCATATGAGAGCCAACAAAACAGCGTTGAAGGTCTTGCATAGCGGTTTGTGGTGGCCTCACATCTTTAAAGATGCTTGGGGGTTTGTGAAGACTAGTGACCGGTGTCAACGAACCGGCAACATATCCAACCGTAATGAGATGCCTCAACAACCGATTCTTGAGCTAGAGGTATTGGATGTATGGGGTATTGATTTCATGGGGCCATTCCCTACTTCTTATGGAAATCAATACATCCTTGTGGCGGTCGATTACGTATCAAAATGGGTTGAAGCCATTGCCTCCCCAACTAATGACCACAAGGTAGTCATGAAGATGTTCAAGAAAGTTATATTTCCAAGATTCGGAATTCCTAGAGCGATGGTAAGTGACAACGGTTCACATTTCGTTCATAGTGCTTTTCAAAAGATGCTAAGAAAGCACGGGGTTCACCAAAGATTCGGCCTTACCTATCATCCACAAACTAGTGGGAAAGCGGAAGTGGCTAACCATCAAATTAAATTAATCCTTGAGAAGACGGTTGCAAGGAATAGGAAGGATTGGTCGGAAAAGCTTGATGACGCTCTATGGGCATATAGAACGACATACAAAACCCCAATAGGCACAACTCCATATCGGCTAGTGTATGGAAAATCTTGTCATCTACCGGTGGAGCTTGAACACCGAACTCAATGGGCAATAAAGAAGATTAACTTTGACTTGGCTAGCGCGGGAGAGCAAAGATGGCCTGATTTACATGAGCTTGAAGAGCTAAGATTGGAGGCCTATGAGTGTGCTAGCAACTACAAGAATCGCACTAAGGATTGCCACGACCGCAATATTGAAAAGAAAGCATTTCTTAAAGGCGATAAGGTACTCCTCTACAACTCTAGGATGAAATTTTTTTCCAGGAAACTTTTATCAAGGTGGAGTGGTCCTTTTGTTGTCAAAGAAGTGTTTCCTCATGGAGCCGTGGAAGTTTGGAATTTGGACGAAAAGAGATCCTTTAAGGTGAATGGGCATCGCCTGAAGCTTTACTACAAGGGTGCTCATGTAGGTGTAGTAGAATCAATTCAATGTAATCTTACCTCCTGAGTGTGGAGGTCGTCAAGATATTGACGTTAAAGAAGTGCTTCCGGGAGGCAACCCGAGTAAAAAAAAGAAAAAAAAATTGACAAGAGGAAGAAAATGAGAAATAAAACGAGTGAGTGAGAAAAGAAAGAAGTGTTGGTGTAGACACCCATTTGTGTCTCCCCAAAACCAAACCCAGTGATGAATGCCTTTCACATTGTGTTATTATCGAATTAGGTGAAAGTAGTTGAAAGTCGAGTGTTGCGGTTTAGTTTTAATTAAATTCTTTCCTTTTTGTTTTTGAAAATGACTTTATTTATTTGAAAATAGCCGAACCAGTTTAGTTTGGTCTATAATTAAGGTCCAATAATAGTGTAGATGGATGGGGCTCGAAGAGACCTTTCCAATGATATATTATAAGATCAATTCCGATGAATATTGAGGAAGTTATGGCCAAAATACTAAACTGGGCCTGGTTAATTATTTAAATACGGTCCAATGATCTAGAGGAGGATCCAATATTAATTATTATTCCTAAAATTATTAGGATTAATTATAGTTTTCTGGAAGTTTCTAGAAAGTTCTTTTTAATTCTAATATTATTAGATTTAATAATTAATTATCTTTAATAGATTTTTATTTGGAGTAAAATATCGTTTTGTTATCTTAAAAATATATTTTATCTTCTGTACGGATTCCGTAGATCAAGTTGTTTAAAGATCGGATTCCACGTGAAGAAAACGCGCTAATACAGGTTGTCGCCAAACGACAAGTCTGTCGCCACACGACAGACTCTGTCGCCGCGCGACAGACCCTGTCGCGAGGCGACAGACATTGTCGCGTCGCGATAGAGTCGATTCCTGGCGACAGCGTGTAGTTTTATTCCTTATCAAATTCTATGTTTTTCCGGACTATTTTTCTTATAAATAGGGTTCGAATTCCTGTTTTCAGAAATCATTGACAATCATCAACTCTTTCTCAATTCTCTCTATTCCCTCTCAAGAATTACTTAATTCTTTTCTTTCTCTCTCTTTCAAAACTAGCTTTTACACACAATATTCCGCATTCACAAGACTTAGAGTCTCTTAGCCAAGTTCGAAGTTGCCTTAGCCCTAGACGAGAAAGGTTGATAATTTCTGAGGGTTTGGTCCAAAACTAGTCTAAACTTTATTTAATTTGATTTCAATTTGATTCTTTAATTATTGTTTATTATTTTCATTGAAGTTTTTTAACTTGTGTATTTTGTTATTAGAAAGAGGTACGAGGCTTCAAAGTAAGTAGATTAGCTTACTTCCTATTTCTTTCACAATGTAGATTGCATGCTTATTATTGTTTATGCTTTTTAGTATCATGTTTAGGATGCCTTTACTCTTTCTAATATCATGTTAGTGCCACGTTAGGTTTAAAGCTTTGATCTTTATTGTTTAGTGACATGCTAGGAGTTGTTATTAATCTTGTTAGTATCATGCCTAGGATCTTGCTATTATATTTAAGCTTTATTATGCCTTATCATGTTATTATCATCGTTGTTATTGTTTATTGTTTATTATTATGTTGCTTGATATATTTTATTGTTATTGCTTGATCACACCTTTTATGGTTGTTAAAGGGAATTTGTACTTGGAATCACGCTTAATAAGATAATTATTAATTTGGTTTAGGCTAATGTGATTTTAACTCAAGTGATCGCCAATAATAGTCTTATTTGTGCATTAATTTCAACCAACGTAGATAAACAGGGTAGGTTTGATATAATGTTTGTATGTTATTCGAAAAGCGCGCATGAATACGAGCAGAACAAAGTAGAGGCCTATTTTATAGGGCGGGTCCTTTCTTTTGTAGATTGGATTCGTACCCTCATCCCCGAACCCTGTTTGGTTCAAGACCTTATGGAGTAGTTGATGGTCCTTTTGGATTGTCTTTTGGATTTACAAGTTCCTAAAACTTGTTGGCGACTCTTTTTTCTCTTTGTCTTTCCCTTTGGAACGCCACCGTACTTTAGTGTATGATCACAGTGGGGTTCAAGTTTGGGGTTATCGTAATGCTTGAAATATTCCCTACAGTTGGTGATATCTGATTTTGGCTAACATTTGGTTGAATTATGTCCTTATGGTTTTGATGTAGGAAAAAGAAGCAAAAAGGACGCAAAGAAGGAAATGAATCAAGCCATAAGCAGTCAGGAGCGGGCGCTCCAAGGAATTGCACGCCCGCTCCTCACAGAACAAGGTAGGAGCGAGCGCTCCAAATATTTGCACGCCCGCTCCTCACAGGGTGAAATTTTTTTTAAAAAAAAACAGAAGGTTTTCTCACGTTTAGGAGCAGGCGCTCCTCATCCTGCACGCCCGCTCCTCACAGGGTGAGATTTTTGAAGAGAAAAGCAGAAGGTTGGGAGAAGATTAGGAGCGGGCGCTCCAAAAGCCTGCACGCCTACTCCTCCAGCTGGAGCGGGCTCTCCATGAAGCTGCACGCCCGCTCCTCACATGAAATAAAAAAAAATTAAAAAAAAAACACAGAACGTTTTGCCCAGGTCTGGAGCGGGCGCTCCTCATCACTGCACGCCCGCTCCGACCTGTCCGGGTAAAAAAAAAAAGAGAATCTTACCCTTCCTTTTAATCTCCTTCACCCATTTTCACCAATCATTCATACTTTCTTATTCTCTCTCCTCATTCCCCATCTACTTCTCACTCTAAAACCCTCATTTTCTCCAACTTCTCTCTTCAATTTCATCATCAAATCCCAACTTTTTTTCACTTAAAATTCACAAATTCTTATTCTCCATCAAATTCTCTCTCCAAAAACCATAATTTTTCACAAATTTGGGCGAAAATTTTGAAGACCCACGAAATCAAATTGAAGAACAAGCAAGGAAAAGGGGTAAAGATTGCTAGAGGAGGAGGAAATTTGGGTAAATTGGAGAATTTTAGAGAATTTTTATACTCTAATTAGTAAAATCTTCTTCCCCACTTCACTTTCCCTCTTAAACCTTATCTTTTCTAATTTGTTTATTTCATGATTATTGTGTGATTAGTTTAAGATTAGGTGAATTAAACAAATTTACTTGTCATTGATAATTAAATTGTAGAATTTTGTGATTAGTTATGGAGTAAGAGAATTGTGATTAGTTTCTTGCTTAAGTTTGATGAACTTGTGCATGAAAATTGGTTAAATTTTGTTGGAATTGTGAATTTGTTGTGTTGGAATTATTGTGTTGGAATTGTTGGTTGTTTGTGTTGGAATATTATTGAATTGTAAGCAGGTACTTGGATTTTATCGGGGGTTTGAAGTTTCGGAGATTGTTTGTGTTGTGTTGTGAGTGTGTTTGTGGTGTTTTAAGTTAGCTTTCCAATCCAATCTTAAATTCCAAAATGGTTCTTCGTTTATTTGGAGGTGCGGGATGGAAGAAGAGGAAGACTACTTCCGGCATCCAAATAAATGAAAATCGTCATTTCGAAAGCCCAACCGAAACCCCAAACCAAATAATAAATCAATCCAATCCTCCCCCTTCAATAAAAATACCCGAAAAATCCAAAGGTTACCACAAAAAACTTTCCACACGAAAAATGCTTCCAACCCGATTCTATGACCAAGAGTCGTGCCAATTGCTAGGAATAGACGACGGAATTCGTCAAGTGGCTGCAAATTTTAGATGGTTAGACTTCCTTCGAAAGAGGGAGGAAACATTCGAATCGCTCACTCTCGAATTCCTGTCCACCCTAACCGCGAGAAAAACTAGTGGTGAGGGAAAACCCATTGAGTGCGAGATTAAGTTTAACATGTTCAATCGACCTCAAAACATAAGCTTAACTTGCTTTAATCAGATATTCGGGTGGCCCGTGAACAACCAAATAACCAAACCCGATAGTTACAACCTCACCAGTTTCGACGAGTGTAATTGGTGGAATACTATCGCGGGGTACCCCACATTCACGTCCCTGTCTAGCCACGCTAGCCACATCATCCACCCCGTACTCCGTATATTCATGAGAATTACGGAGTACGCTTGCTTCACAAAGCAAGATCTCGGGAAGCTATCTAAAGAGGAGATTAAATGCCTCTTTATAGCTTCCCGATTTGAGGGGTATGGGACTATGGGAAAGCTATTCTAAAATGGAACCCTGGAAGTAGTTGTAATGTGGTGGTCGATGACATTGGTCAAACTGAAAGGCCAATTTTTATGAGGATGTTAATGTGTTTAGCTGCACTTAGAGATGGGTTCATATCTGGTTGCAGACCCATCATTGGGGTGGATGGCTGCCATCTCAAAGGGGCTTATCCTGGGCAGATCCTAGTTGCAATTGAAAAAGATGGAAATGACAACATTTTCCCACTGGCTTGGGCTACTACAGAAATTGAAAACAAAGATAGTTGGTGTTGGTTTCTTGAGAGTTTGCTGAAAGCACTTTGTGTGTTTAAGCAAGGATTTGGGCTAACTTTCATGTCTGACAGACAGAAATCAAGTACATTGTATCTCTTGTCATATCCTTGTTTATTCATTGTTTGAAATTTAAGGACACTAACTTGTATGTTTATGGCTTATGTGTAGGGTCTGCTAGAAGCATTTGAAGTTATAGCCCCCAAAGCTGAGCTTAGGTTTTGTGTCAGACATATCTGGGCAAATTTCAAACTGAAATTCCATGGCGCAACTTTCAAAGAATTATTCTGGGCTGCTGCTAGGGCAAGCACTCTGGTGAGCAACTAAACTAGTTTTATTTTTGAATTGTTCTGAATTGTTTGTGCCCATTTTTGTCAACATGTTTATGGCTGAAATTGTTTATTTTTTGCTGAACTTGTGTGTGGTTGGATGAACTTGTGTGTTTTTTTGCTGAACTTGTGTGTTTTTGGCCATGTCTATCTGTTTTGAATTGAATGTTTGGGTTATCTACATATTCTATAGATTTTGAATTGAATGTTTGGGTTGTCAATATGTTCTATCAGTTTTGAATTGAATGTTTGGCATGTGTATGGCTTCTGTCAGTTTGAATTTGAGGCTGCTACGGATAGCATCAACTTCCTAGATGAAGAAGCTTATCAGTGGTTGTCTAACATTCCCCCCCCACCACTGATCAAGGAATGCATTCTCTACAAACTGCAAGTCTAACATGTTGTTAAACAACATATGTGAGACATTTAATGCAGTGATCAGAGATGCCAGAGACAAGCTTATTCTCACTCAAATGGAGTGGCTAAGAAGATACATGATGAAGAGGAGTAATGATAAGTGGGAAGCAGCTAGTGTGTGGTAAGGTTTACTGACCCCATTTGTGAACAAGATATTTGATGGGTTGGAGAAGTATGCCAGGACATGTGAGGTTTAAGCTTCAAGGGGTGAGACTTATGAAGTCAAGTACAAGGATAATCAGTGCATTGTGGATCTACAAGCCAGAACATGCACTTGTTTTAGGTGGGAGTTGACAGGGATACCCTATGTCCATGCATTTTGGACAAAAGGGATGATCCTGAGTTGTATGTTCACCCACATTACTAAAGGATAACATACTTAGCTGCATATGAAGAGCCCATCCAGCCAATGTCTGGGCCTAAACATTGAGAAAAGGTGAGGCTAAGACAGCCTTTGCCACCTGTGCTTAAAGTGCAACCTGGAAGACCAAAGTCAAAAAAGAGAAAGCTATAACCAGGGGAGGGGACTTCTGCAGCACCTAAGGGAAAGAAACCAAAGGTTAAGAAGCAGTACAGGAACTGTGGTGGTTTTGGTCACTTTGCCAAAGCATGCAAGCATGAAGCTGCACCAGACCAGCCCAACCCACCTGCAACAAACCGAAAGGGTGGAAGGCCACAACTGCAGACTCCTTAGCTCAAGGAACAAAGGATGAAAAGTGAAGAAAAGGTTGCAAGACAGGTACATTTTATGAGACTTTGCTATTGACATGCACTTGTTTGTATTTAATGGCTCAGATTTTAATTATATTCATATTGTAATTGCAGGTTGCATTGAAGTTGCCCCAATATCAGCCTGCAACAACAGCAGAAACTGGGAGTCAGCAAACAATAAAAGCTGGGGGGAGTCAGCATGCAACAACAGCAGCTGGGTCAAGTCAGCCTGCAAGAACATGACCTATTCTAAGTCAACCTTGCACCAGAAGCAAGAAGAGCCTTAGTCAGCCTACACCAGTGCCAGCAGCTACCCCAGCCCCAATCAAAATTCAAACAAGGTCAAAGCTTCATGTAATAAGGATCAAGAAGGTCAAAGATGTCAATGCACTGTGATAGGATTTAGAGTAGTATTTTGTTGATGAACAGTCTATTTTTTTGTCTAATGCTGTGTATATTTGGTGGTATATTTGGTAGTTGAACAAAGTTGCTTATGCACTATGGTGCCATATCTTTTGTCAAAACAAACTCAAAACAACTAAGTGCCTGTTTTTGCAAGTAGTAATATGACAAGTTTCTAGCAAAAGTTCCATTTCATTGATTAATTGTCATTTCAAGTACAAGCAATGTCATCCCTATAAACACCCTTAACAGCTTAACAAAAGACAACATCAGTTGGGGATTTTATGTTTCTTAGCATTCCTAACTGAACCTAAGATATAAAATACTTAGCCAAAACCAAACCAAAACAATAAAACACAACAACAGCATGTAATGTCAGCATTTTCTTTGATGTTGCATTGCTTCCATGCACCTCCTTGCTCATCTTCTTCCGGTCTGAACTAAGAGCTTTGCATTTCATCTTCAAGCTGTCAATCTCATTGAGTAAGCACCTCCTCTGCCCACTAACATCATCAACTTCCCTCATCATGCCATTAATCTCACCCTTCATCAATTTCTTGTCCAACACCAAGTTGTTAATCACCTCTGTTTGCCAAGGTGTTCCATCTGGTTGATCCACCCACTCAAAAGTTTTACACCCCCTTGTCTCTGTCACAAGATCATAGAATTTGCAAGACCTAAACTTGCGTCCAAGATTCTCCCTAGTCCAAGCAGTAAGCCTTGCCATAGGAACTCCACATTGGCATTGTTTCTCCTTTGAAGGTGATATGCTAATAGAAGACATTCCCTTCTGAAATTCATTAACAAAAGCATTGAAATTAATTTTATTTGAACACAATTACCAGAACCTAACCCTAATTTTACTATCCAATTGAAATTTCAAAAACCCCCAAATTAATTTTGACTAACATGAACCCTAATTTTTTGCAGCGAAATTGGGGTTCAATTAATAACACGTATGTGCAATTTCAATTACACTTAACAATTGGAACATAATCATGAAACCAATTGCAAAAATTACAACACACATCATGAAAATTGCGTACCTTCTTCCTACTTGTTGTAGAACAGCTGACATGATTCAAGGACCACAAATCTGGAAGAATTTGATGTAAGATTGTTAAGGATCACCAAATTTAAGGATTTGGGAAGAAAATCGCAAAAAAAACAACTTCAATCTGTAAGAATTTGATGTAGAAAAGGAAATCGAGAGAATTTGGGGAAAAGTTCAAAAAGTAGCCACTATTGTGGGCCCCACAGTCAGTTTCCATCACCGAAGTTAGGATTAGGTGGTAAAACGAAAGTTTTTTTTTTTTCCTATATGTGGTGGTAAAGTAAATTTTTTTTTTTTCAGGTGGTAAATTCAATTAAGTAGTTTTTTGAAGGTGGTAAAAGTCAAAATTTCTTTTTTTTTTTTTTTAAAAAAAAGGTCCTTATACAAAAAATAATTTTCTTACCAATTTTTTTCCATAGAAAATCCGCTTGACAATTTTTCCTTGATTCAGGTGGTAGAAAGTTAATTATGCCAATCCTATCGATCAATTCAATGATTGTAAATGATAATTACATATAGAACATGTACATACGTGCAATAATTTATTTTTTTTTTAAAAAAAAAAAAAAAACCAATTAATGGTTTCCTCGATTATTCTTACAAAACTTTTCCTATATACTTGGAAGCTCAAAATAAAAATGGAGAATCCTATAAATTGTTCATGTCCTCATGTTAGGTTAGAAAACTCTATTTATAGGCTTTAACTCAATACAAACCTCAAATCCACATAAATTTAAGGAACAATAATTCTCCTAAATTCTATTAAAATTATAATTATATATGACCTCTATATTAATTAATAATATAGTTAATCAAACTCAAAGTATTGTAGAAAAAATATACTCCTATTTTCATCAAAATGGGGGCTAGGAATGAAAATGGAGGCTCACCCTCTGGCTTGATGTTTGTGCTTGTATGTATCGGCTCGCTTATTTCGATCATCTTAGCCATCATCTTTATCCTATTTTTGGTAGTGATTATCATGTTTAGAATGTCAGATAAGCCTCAAATACGCATTAAGGAGATCCAAGTCCCAAATTTTGAAATATTAGCAACTCAAAACCCTCCTAATTTAACAGCAAACATGGATGTTTTGCTCGAATCAGATAATGAAAACAAGTTCGTAGGCTTAGAGTTTTGGAATGTGGCTATGCAAACCGAGTGGTTTGAGGGAGGTGTCGATGTGAACGGAACTAATCAAATACAACATTACAAACAAGGAGGAAGAAGTGTACATCATTTGCCTAAGATGAATGTAGAATTTAAGGATGTACAAATAACTAGGTCTAACCTAAAAAAGGAGGATATCAAGCTTGATATTACCCTAAGAGGGAAGCTTAGTAATTATCTTAGCTTTATATGGTCCGTTAAACACCGTTTCAAGATTACGTGTGAAAAAGTTGGTATCGGTTCTCATTATGTTCCATGCAAGTTTCAATATGTTAATGTCGGGTTAGTTTAATTGTTTTCTATTCTCCATGGCATGCTTGATATTTTTTTTTCATTTTCATTATCTTTCTTCTTTTTGTTTTTTAAATTATGAGATTATTTATAACTATATTGCACGTTGCATGTAACATGCATAAGGTTTCGACTTTTTCAAGGTTTTTTTTGGAATGACAATAACTTTTGCAATCTTAAAAATTCTTAATCTTACAATAATATATAGTTAAAATTATAAATATTAAGAATTAACTTAATATAAGTTGTTACCCAATAACATGGTATTTTATATAACTCCGATCCTTCTATTAGAAGTTGGTTATTTACAATTTTTTTCTTTAATCATTTATATTCGAGAGCCTACCTATAAAAGATGAGTAGCCTATTTCAATTATAGAATTATCTATCTCTGAATATTCCAATTAACTGATTTTTTTTTTTTTTTAATTTTAATGGATGTACAGGAACTATCAATGGAAGCCAAGAAGAAGAATTGGTAAATACTCCCATTAATTGGTCATTTTTGAAGCACAACATTGTTGTAAATGGAATCCTCTACTAAGGCTAATTACATGTGCAAGAGGCTAATTAATTAATGTTTTTAATACAAATAAATGATAGATCGATTTCACTTTTAGAATGCTATTGAATGTTATCAAGAAAAAATAAGCTTTAATTTGTAGCTTTTGGTGAGTAATCTTTTTTTTTTGGAAGATAAAAGCTTTTTTTTTTTTATTGAGGACAAGATAAAAGTTGTATTGTACTTCGCACTTATTATATTATGGATATATTAATTTCAGGATTTTATTACTTTGTAGATATTTTTTTGTAAATATTTTTTTTTAATTTTAAATTAGTTTCTAGTGTCTTTTAATTCGCTACAAGCCTACAATTATTGCTTCTTAAAAAAAAAAAATCCTTGAACCACCACCAAGGCCATGTTCTATTCAAATTAATAAAATAATATTCAGTAAAATAATTCTAGTTTTGTAAAAATGAATTTAGTAAAACTAATTTCAGTTTAGTAAAGATATTTTAATCAGTAAAAATAAAGTCCTTTCTTTATGTGTGACTTTGTAGCTAGGATCATTTAATAGCGATTGCAACCATTTTATTTAGGAATCAAATTTTATAGTTATCGAATATTAATTAAATGAATGTCATACTTGTGACACTATGTTGGTATATTATAATCCCAATAATAAAGAACATTATATATAACAATACCGGGAGAGACAAAGAGAACGAGGAGAGGAGACAACTAAGTTTAAGGATACTTAAGTTTAAGGAGTAGTAATTAGTAAAATAATTCCAATTCAGTAAAAATAAGTTTTAACTAACAACATTAACAGCTTTATAGAACAAATATAAAAGAGAATTAGTAAAAACAATAATTTAAGTACAACAAAAAATAATGAATTTCAGTAAATATAATTTAAGTTTAGTAAAAAATAAGGTGAAAAGAACAAGAACTTAACTTATTTTTGTTGAAACTTATGAGTTAGTACTTTAAAGGTTAAGCTATATGAAAAATAGATATTATCTTGTAGACATTCATTGCTAATAAGGGTATCATAAAAGTCAGCCTGAGGTCATTTTATCTGATCTTTTTCTTGAATAAACTAATGTTCACTAAAATTACTATTAGTCAAATACATAATTGGTTGCAATTATTATCAAAATTAATTTTTTTTTTCCATGAATCAAAATAATTTTATTTTAATAATTGGTTATTATGAAGAAAAACATATGTAATAATTAAAATCAACTTTATTAATTAAGTACAGTAAAAAGTTTGTATCAATCAACTAAAGGTATCTTTATAAAATCAATTTAATCAATAAGAATAAATTGATTATATTACCTTGAGTATTGTTTGTTCTACTCAATTACTATTCATTTGGTCAAACTAAATAAACCTTAATCATCTATTGGTAAGTATATATAAATAAAAAAAATTAATTATGTGTGGTCTTGTACTCTTGTTGGAATTGTTTCAATGTGCATATATATATATATATATATATATATATATATATATATATATAACCAAGTTATAATGAGAACCAAGGCTAAAATAAGAACTATGAACTAATCTAGGCCCTTAGATCATGTTACATGCTTCCTGTGTCATTAATGGCATTTTTGTAATATTTTAACTTTATAAAGTAGTTTCCAGTTTCATTTCTCAAAAGTAAATGAAAATTTAGTAAAAATAAATGAAATCGGTCTTAAAGTAAATGAAATTGCCTTAAAAATTAAAAAAATTGGAAAAAAGTTTGAAAACAACGAAATTACGAGAATGCCATTAATAAGAGCAGGTGCAATGTGAGCCATTAGATGGAGTGCGATCAATGGCTGAGATTAGTTCCTAGTTCCTATTATTCACCTTGGTTCTCACATGATCTCAATTCTACACACACACACACACACACACACACACAAATCTCGATCATAATTTATCTTAGAACGTAGTTAAAACCAAAGTATATAATTAATAAAATATGTACATTATTAGAGACTGCACATAATGCAAGTGAGTAGAATTAAAAAAAATGGAGAAGTATTAAACAATGCGTTAATTAAGAGAATGGTCTACCGCATAGCAGGTTTTAATTTACTTTTTTATTTTGTGGTTAACAATTCCAATCTATAATGTAAGATCTTCTTTAATAACAGAATCTATATTTTAATTGCTGAAAATTATGATATAATATACTACATAAGTACATATATAACAAATAAAATAACTTATTTTAAGACATCATAAAATAGATGTGTGATGGAGCTAGAGGAAATTAATTAAAGATATGCATAAAAAAACATGTTTGCAACTAACAACCCTCCAATGACTTTATATTCCTAATTGAATTTGAAAAATTCAATGGAAGCTCAAAATACCAATCAAGATTCCAAATTCCTTAACTAAAATTTAATTACAATGGTGATATGTTTTGAGGCCAATTTTTTATTTTTATTTTTTAAACTAATTATAGGCAAAAAAAAAACCTTTACTATTACTTTGAATGAGCTAAATTAGCATAATTCAAGGAAAAAGAATTATATCAAGAAAATAACACAAAGAAGGAAAAGCTAAGCCTTCCCACATCAATGGAGGCTGGGAATGTAGCACCCATGCCACAAGGTGCCTCGGCCTCAAAACGATTGTTGTCCTCCTAACTGCCCTATTCATCGTAGCAATAGTAATATTAGTTGTGTTTAATAAATACGCTGAAACGCCTCAAATTCATGTTAAGAACATCCATATTTCTGCATTTAGAGTCACAAATCTAAAACCACCACCCATTCTAAAAGCGAACATTGATGTTATGTCTAATAACCAAACACATTGGTTATTGGGTTAATTTTTGGAAAGTGGCATTTGTAACCTTTTGGTTTAAGGTAGGAGGAGGAATAACTGAAGAAAACAATGAAGTACAACATCTGACGCAAAAAGTCCAAAAGACCAAAAGTGTCAAAACAAATTAATGATGTATGCTAAAGGGAAAGTCCAAATATTATCAAAGAGTAGTTTTAAAAAGAGGATATGAAGTTAAATTGATATTGAGAGGGGAGCTTAATTTTTATTTTGGTGTTCTGGGGTCTAATAAACATCGTTTATGGAGTCATGTAATGGTGTTCCATTGTTTCCTCTAATGTTACTTGCAACACAAATGTGTTTAGTGATGACAAGAATAGGTAAATTTTCTTCTTTATGCATGATTTTTCTTTGCAGGTTGTAACTTATTATCCTTATATATGTTAGTGGTAAAAAAGGTAGTGGGATCAATAATCATCCCTAGTCACTTTATGGTTGGAGTGAGGTTTTCTTACCCTTTTCCCCCTCCCCACTCCTTACGGTTTGTTTGGATAGCAAAGTAGAAGAGAAAGGGAAGGGAAGAGGAAGAAGGAAGGGGAGGGAGAAGGTAAAGTTACATAATTTTCCCTTCAAATCTTTTTAACAATGGAAGGATTTGCATTGGTTTATTAAAGAGGGAGGGAAAATGGATCCTCCATATTCGACCCCTTCCTTTGTTGTCACCCTTATAGATCAAAAGGTATCCAAAGAAAGGGAGGATGAATCCCTTCTTTTATATTCTCTTCCTATCCCACCAATTCTTTCAATTCGAACAATGTATTATGGTCCTTGAATTATCGGCTAATTAATCCAAGTCGAGTTAACATGTGTGAGATAGATTTTTATTTGATAGGACTCTTTGTTCTTAGTAAAAAAAAAAAAATTATGTTTGAAAAAATAGTAGTAAAAGTAATGTAATAAATTAATTATCATTAAAATTTAGTTTTTCTTCATATAACTAATCTATATTACTATTTCACCTAATTATCATTAAAATAGTAATTTTTTTTTTTGAAAGAAACGAACGGTAGCGGTGCTAGTTATTAAGTGATATCAATTTCCGCCAAAGTTGTTAGGCTTTGGGGAAACGAGCCCACACGAACAAGTTCAGAATTAGAGTCGGTATCCCACCTAGCTACAAGGTGAGCCACCATATTACAAGAGCGTCTAACATGTTTAAAATTACAAACATCAAACATCAAACATCATACTACCATTCCTAATATCATCAAAAATAAGATAAATTGGAGCCAAGCCTTGAGCCTTTGTTCTCACTGCATTGATCACATTCAAAGAGTCGTTTTCCACTTCAATCAGTTTATAGCCTAACCTTCCTGCCAATTGAATAGCAAATCTCACCGCCATAGCCTCGGAAAATTCAGGGGAAGGAGTTGTGATAAGTGGTTTATATGACCACTTATTGTGTTAATTTTAACCCGGTTTTGCATTCATTTCCCCTCTTTCTAACCCGTTTTTTAATGAAAATGTTTTATCTCGGCCTTGCCCCCTCTTGGTTTGTGTTAGTCCATGTTTTGCAGGTTTATTGATTCAATTTGGCAAGCATTCGATGCATGGATTTTGTTTAAGGCAAGAAAATTAGAGAAAGGAGAGCCCACTCCAGCTGGAGCGGGCGTGCACCTCTCAGGAGCGGGCGCTCCAAACTTCCTGTAAACTTTCTGCCAAGTGCACCCTGTGAGGAGCGGGCGCTCCTCCCCAACCTTTCAAAACTGCCTATATTCTGAAGTCAGCTGGAGAGGGCGTGCAGTAAACTGGAGCGGGCGCTTCTTCGCTGGGAATCCGTTCTCTTTTGACGGATTTCCCTATGTGTTTCGGGGAGTATAAATACTTCCCCTTTAGTTCATTTGGAAGGCAGACAGAAATAGCCTAGTTTTTAGAAACTCCTCTTAGTTTGAAACATTAATTTAACTTAGTTTTCATCAAATTAATCATTTGTAATAGTTGGTTTCAAGATTCATGCTCAAGATTTGGCACTTTGTATTCAACATTTTCAAGCTTTAATTAGTAACTTCCTTCTACTTTTCTCCATTCAATTTCTGATTTTATTTGTTCTTGCATGATATTTTAATCTTCTTAGTTCTTGATAATTTGTTATTGGATGATAGTTATTTCAATTGTTAATCACTTTTCCCCAATTATTGAAGAAGTTAGAACCCTAATACTTGTTTGCATGTTGATAAACATGAGTTGTGAGTAGTCTTCTTGCTAGGGGTTGGGTGAAGCTCAACCTTTTGGGTTAATTATGCAAATGTGGAGAAGCATTGATGTTTGTATTGCAATTAAATTGATTATATGAGATTGCTTGTTAGTTCTTCATGATATGATTAGCTACCCTTGACTTAGGAGCTTGATAGCATGATATGCTTAGTTTGACATGGGAATTTAAATTGAGTATGTCATTACTTATTGCAATTTGATTATGTATCATCTATTGCTAGACTAATGAGGAATCTAAGTTTAGTAGTGTGAGTTGTTTTCTATTGCATGAGGTTGATTTTACATATTGTCCTTGTTATACCTTGTCTATTTTACTCCCCGTTCGCCTAATTGCCTTGGTTGAGTGGATCCCATTCCCTAGTGTCTTTAATCCATCGATTTAGAATCATAGTTTGTTTGTCTACTTGACGAATCCCAATTGACCGTAGACTTCGAATTAGCTTAAGTGTTAAGATCTTTAGCAACCATATCCCATTCCTTGTGGACCGAACTCTTACTTATCATTATGCTTGGTTTGTAGGGTGTTTGTTAATAAATGTGTTTGATTAAGTGTGGAATCTCCGACCGTTCTAACGCCCATCAAGTTGTCTTCACTGCTGCAGCAATAACCTTACCCTCTTCATTACGTATGACAGCCCCCAAGCCACATTTTGAACCTTGTAAAACATGAGCATCCGAGTTTATTTTCACAAACCCAGTCACAGGACAAGACCAGCCAGCAGTCCCACCTTGCAGCATATTGTAGGAGGCAGCAATACCCTCTTAGCATAATTATTGTAATCTCTCACCAATCTTAGGAACCCAGCAGCTAGCATCACAGAATCGGGTTTTTCATCTTGGATTAGGATCAGATTCTTTCCTCTCCAAGCAGCCCACATAAGAGCAGCCATCGAGCTTACAATACCCACATCATACTTCTTGCAGAGCCATTTCCACATTTCAGCAAAGCACGTACGAGGTGCATCAGTTAACAAATCATGGTATTCACTATGCTGCTAGATTTCAATTGCTACAATACATTTAGTCAGAGAATGAATAATTGTCTCGTTTGCTCCACATAAAGAACATGTAGCATCTGGTGTAATATGCCTTTGCAAAAGTCTCTCTTTGACAGCCATATTCGTTTTACAACATTCCACAGGAAGTGTTGAAGCTTCGGGGGAACTCTAGACCTCCAAATTGATCTCCATAATTCTTCTTCTTCTGCATTATCGCCCACATTATTTGCACCCAACTTGGCAAGCCAATATCCAACTTCAACTGAATATATTCCATTCTTTGACAGGAACCAATATTGATTATCCACCCTAGGCTCGTTAGGAAACGGTATAGCAAGGATCAATTCTCTAAATATCCGGGTCAAACAAGCTGTCAATTTTATCAGCACTCCATGCCATTATGTCCTCCAATAGCAAATCACGCACCATCATATTTTTATCAGCAGTATGTGGGCGCAATAAAGTAGAAGCCGTGCCCTGCTGTACCACCCAACCATCAGTCCAGACTTTAATGCTTTCCCCATTACCCACTCTCCACGCTAGCCCATCTCT
Organism: Chenopodium album; assembly: GCF_948465745.1. Taxonomy (NCBI): domain Eukaryota; kingdom Viridiplantae; phylum Streptophyta; class Magnoliopsida; order Caryophyllales; family Amaranthaceae; genus Chenopodium; species Chenopodium album. Next base: position 7,354,031 of record NC_137844.1, on the reverse strand, counting down.
CAACAAAGATTTGGCACCCCAAATACTCCTCCATGAGAAACTAGAGTCGTAACCCCTATTTGCTTTCATAACATCCGAATTCTTGAAATACCGTGCCTTAAGAACACTGTGTAACAAAGAATTCGTATTCGTAAGGAGTCGCCAACATTGCTTTTCCAAAAGAGCCTGATTAAAGCATTTAAGGTCTCGAAACCCCATGCCACCTTTCGCCTTAAGAAGACATAATTTCTCCCATCTTTGCTAGTGAAACTTCTTTGCATACTCCCTCAAACCCCACCAAAATCTATTCAACAAAGTGTGGATTTCATCAATAAGGCCCTCTGAAATTTTAAAAATGCTCATCATATAAGTCGGGATCGCCTGTGCCACTGCTTTAATAAGAACCTCCTTGCCCGGCTTAGACAATAATTTTTCCTTCCATCCATTCAACTTTTTCCAAATCCTCTCCTTAAGGCATGCAAACACAGCTTTTTTGGATTTTCTGATAATTGTTGGTAAACCCAAATATTTTTCGTGCCTGTCAACTTCAAGGACTCCAAGGGTACTTACAATCAATTGCCTCCTATCACCCGGAACACGTTTGCTAAAAGCTACCTCTGTCTTACTCAAATTCACTTTTTGACCAGATGCTCTTTCATATTTACTAATTACATCATCTATCGTCGAACATTCCTGCAGATTCGCTTTAGCAAAGAGGATACTATCATCGGCAAAAAATAAATGAGAAATCCTTGGTGCCCCCCTACACACTCTCACTCCACTAATCTTCTTCTCGATTGCAGCTTTTGACAACATAGTAGAGAAAGCATCAACACACAATAAAAACAAGTATGGAGAAATTGGGTCACCTTGACAAAGACCCCGCGTTGGAATGACAGACCCCGAAATTTCACCATTCACCTTAAAGGAGAAAGAGACACTCCTAATATAGTTCATTACTCTCCCAATCCAACTATCCCAAAATCCCAATTTTCCCGTAACCTTCTCTAAAAAACACCACTCTACTCTGTCATAAGCCTTGCTCATATCCAGTTTCAGAGCAACTGATCCATCTCTACCTTCCCCCTTTCTTTTCATAGAGCGAAAAATTTCGAACGCTACTAGAGCATTGTCAATTATCAATCGACCCGGAATGAAAGCACTTTGATTAACAGAAATAATATCATTAAGGAATGGTTTCAATTTATTAGCCAAAACCTTAGATATTATTTTATAAATCACATTACAACAACTGATAGGTCTGAACTCTATCATATTTTTCGGATCATCACATTTAGGTATAAGCACTATGCACGTTCTGTTAATTTCCTTTATATTTACCCCACCTCTCCACCAATTTTTTACCAGAGTAACAATGTCAGGACCAATAATATGCCAAAATTTTTGAAAAAATAAAGCATGCATACCATCAATCCCGGGAGCTTTATTGGGGTGCATTTGAAAAAGCGCCTCTCGAATCTCCACCACACACGGCTCACTGTTCATCATATTATTCATTTCACCCGAAACACGCTGCTCCAGACCCTCCAATGCTTCCTTCATTTCAGTCGAGCTGCTTGTTGCAAAGAGGCCAGAAAAATAATCTTCAACAATCAAGTTAATTGATGTGTCATCATCACACCAATTCCCCACACTATCACGTAGCCCATGTATTGTGTTTTTCTTCTTTCTTGCACTAGCCTTATGATGAAAATAAGCCATATTTTTGTCTCCATCCCGCATCTCATTCGCACGAGATCGGGCATACCAATAAGACTCTTCCCATCTGGGCAACTCACACAGCTCACCTGCTAACTTGTCACACTTATGTAGCATTGCTGCGTCCACATTCTTGCACTGTGCCCTTTGCAATTCAACTTCCATGAGCCGAATCTTCTTCCTTGTTTCCCCAAAGGACTTTGCTGCCCATCTCCTAAGCTCCTTCGCACACCCCGCAATACGTTCATGAGCCTCTGACCCACACCCATCCTTCCAAGCATTAGCAACAACCGATGCACACTCATCACTGGATAACCACATCAACTCAAACCTGAAAAGTTTTTTCCTCCTACCCCTCTCATAATAATTTATCGTATCAAGAACTATAGGGGCATGATCCAATTCTTCCATATGGAGATGTCTAACCGCATACTTAGGGAACATAGAGCACCACTCATTATCCGCCAAGAAACGATCGAGCCTTTCTCTAACCATTGTCTCCGGAGTCTATCTCTTTGCCAAGTAAATTTGTTGCCTTTAAACCCCAAATCTCTTAGGCCACATACATCAATGGTTTCACGAAATGCATCCATCACACATTCCCTCCTTATCGCTCCTCCCTCCTTCTCATCCATACTCACTATTTCATTGAAATCGCCAAACATGATACATGGAGTAGAACAAGTGGTTTTCAACTCTCTCATCATATCCCATGTTTTGTATTTATTCTCAGTTTCCGGCCACCCATACACCCCTATAGCTCTCCATAGAGGATTACCATCACCACTCAAGATATCTGCCACATAACAATGTTTCGAAAACGCAACAGTGGCCACATTCATATCCCTCCACCAAAATCCCATCCCCCCGGAACGACCATCACTACTTAAACACACACCATTTTCAAAACCACATCTCCTTTTTATTTTTTCTAACACCGCAACATCTATAACTAATGTATATTACTATTTCACCTAATTATTATTAAAATTTAGTTTAAATATGTTCATAATGATCCGAGACATCGCTCGAGTTAAAAACTAGTTCTAAGCTCAAAATAAAATAATTATGTCCGGCAAATAGGGACTAGATTGTCCTATTATTTGAATTTATACTTCTTTGAACTTAAATATCTAAAACATCTCTTCTTTTTCCTCCTTTTCTCCTCCAAGGTTTAATATTTTTTTGTCGTTACCATTCTGGGCATTCTCCTTGTTTTTCTTTAATTTTTATTGTTAATTTAAATAAATTTATACGAGTAGTGTCTAGATGTACCAGTCTTCTGTGATGGATGAAGTTGTCAGTTTTTGGTGTAGTTGTTCGTTCCTCTTAGGGAATTATTGTGGATAAGGGTTTAATAAAAAAAAATCTATCTTCTTCTGCATGCCCTATGATTGATTTGTTGGTAAAGAATTGTGCGGGATTACAAAGATCATCAAGTTTCCAAATACGTTCAAAAGAATCAGATGAAATTCATCTGCTTGGCTACACAGAATCATTAGATCGTCTTTCCGAAAAGGTTGTATATTCCAACGATATGTGCAAGGGATGTACCACAGTGCAAAATCTATTAAAGGCTTCAATGAAGAAAACTTTTGTTTGTTTTGTTTTTATGTACGTATTTGATAAATATAGATTTCAGTTGTAGATATTGTATGACTTTTTATTATTGAATTGATTATTTTTTTAAAAAAATGTTGTCGAAAATAGCACCGGACTTGTATATACTACATCTGTTTCATATTATTTGCAACGATTTGACATAAAAGAGGTAATATAATACTATAATTACATATGCACTAACCAAACTTGAAATATGTAAAATTAGGCGAAGAGAACATAACTTAATTGATTTTGGACATATAAATAACTTTATTTTAGGATCTGGCCTGTATTAGACATTTAGACCAACTTTTACAAGAATTTGCTATAATAAAATGAACAAAACAACACATCCAATTATCCGTTGTATATAAATGTAGCACACAAGTGACACTTGAACACCGACATAATCACAACTATACATTTGAATAACATAATAACCATATAATGCATGCATTATATTGCAATTAAAAAAGCTAAAGGTTGAATAATTACAAGAAATACTAATAATTAGCAAGAAGAAGAAAGAAAATTAAGATTCCTTCATTGTCATTTGTCTCTTTCTAAGCACAAGTATGTGTTAAGAAAAAGGATATTAAAACTTGTATTTATCGCCTTCTTATTCTAATTAATTCCTCATATAGCAAGAGTTAAAGGGTTGTTCAACCAACTTCCAACATTGCTACGTTTCCCACTTTTTTCCCTCTTTTTTAGCACTTATGCTTCCTTTTCCAGCCTGGCTCTTCATTTACACTCAATTTTTCCTTTTAAGGGAGGGTAAATCTTAAATATAAATTTCTACAGTAAAAAAATAAACTGTTAAAAAACTTCATCTTTTTTTTGGATATAACATATTCATATTATTTAGGGTGTGTTCATTTGATTTCCACAACAAATCATATCTAAACTTAGAGTAAAATCTATTTACCTGACTTATTTAAATTAATTAGTGATTATAAAGGTGAATACTGAATTGAACATATCTTTATTAGATGTAATTAAACTTATTATAATTACAAAAAATGAAATCTAATGACTCTTATTAATCCTTATCAAAATTTATGTGTATTAAATTCTAGTACTAGAACTTATTGATTTTTTTACTACTCTTGGTTTTGTTTTGTTTTTTATTTTTTATTTTTTATTTGTAAAAAACATACTCAATTATTACGGTGTACTCCATAGTATAGGATATTATTAGATTTTCTTGACTTATACGTAGTATATGGAATACTTTACTTTATAAAAATCAAAATTTTATTAATTTTACATATTAATAAGATATTAATAGTTGAATGTATGCCACTGACAATTGGAAAAATAAATATTTTTATACGAAGTATTAAAAATTAAAAGAGGGAAAATAATTATGGAGAAATTAAACCTGGAGGGCAAAATTGTCATTTTTGTTTTAAAGCCAAAGAATCCCCACACTCCCTTATTTCTGAAGCAAACTTCAAATTTGTCAGTTCCAATAAATAAACTTCTCCAACTCCATATCACAGCCGTTTATTTTCATCACAGTATCAAATGACCTCCATCGAACGGCTGAATCCAACGAGCTTACGTCATATTACCATGAACCCGCCCATACCATATTAGACCCTCTTTCATTGCCATTAATATTTATTTATTTTTGTCTGCAAAAACAAAAAAAAAAAAATTAAAAAAAAAATTAAAATTTTTGGAGGGTATATTTCAGTGTTTCAGTACAGAGTAGCAGTAGTAATGATCTGCTACATCACCTTCGCTTAAACTCCCAAGGTCTGTTTTCATGGTTTATTTTCTCTCTCCTCTATTTTATTTTTTGCTAAAGCATGTAAATTTTTTGAAAAGATGGGATTTTTTTTTTGTTTTTCAGTTTAGTTTATTGGGGGTGTTTTGCTAGATTTTGTGGGTTTTGGTATCTGCATTTGTTTGGTAACTTATAGATCTGAATGTGGGTAATTGCTAATTAAAGTTAATTAAGTGTTTTAAATTATGGAAACTGTAGGTTTTGTTCATATTTTCATTTATTTGCTTGTTTTAAGGTAATTTGTTGAATGTCGGTGCTTACTCGTTAGTAGATCTTTACTTTGGTTTTGTTACTGGGTTATTGTTTTTGGTTGGTAATGTTTGTATTTTTATATTTTGATGTTTTTAGGTTTTGTTGGTTGTTAGGGAATATTGGGGGGAAATGAGGAAAAGGGTTTGAAAAAAATGGTTTTTTTTTGAAAATTTTATTTTGGGAAATAGAGAGTTTTGTTTGTTTGAGGTAATTATAATGTGCTTAATAGTTGAATAGGTCACCATTATAATTTTTTTAAAGGATGTTGCGGCATTTCAGGGAGATTTCTTTAACCTAGTTGTTATAAGGCCAATGGCTCTATGCTTGATAGTGAATTAGTGATCTGATATTCCGGGGGCATACAACTAGATTAATTTAACGTCGGTGAAGCGTATTGTCGTTCAATTGTACTTGGTTGGGATATGAAGTTTGTATGCATTACGGAATATGGAGTATGTTATTTGTGGATTTTGTATAAGAGGTTTAGGATGGACTGGGTATGTACAAGTCTTGGTAACCTTCCATTATGGATGTTGATTGGCTATGGCTGAAGAAGGATTATGATTACTGCCTATTTTATTGGGTTTAGAATGTCTCCACATCACGTTTGGGCTGCTTGAGGGCTAGATCAACATAGGATGAGTACACCATATAGGCATATAGCAGCAAGTCGAGTAATTCACTAGACTTGTATGCACAGCCAAGGGCTTCTAGATTTTCTTTTTCGACTAGGGACATAATCCATTTTGTTATTTGCTTTACGACAATGTAGATATTGGACTTGATTTGCAGGAGACCTGTAGTTGTGTATTGAGTGATTTTGGTGAAGACAACCCATGTCATTCTAAGCTTAAAAGGATTTACAGTTTGTTAATTCCAAGCATTTCTTCCCTGGCACAGAAAGGAGGTTGAATAGGAAAGAGATGCAAATGCTAATATCCATTTCATTGAAAATGATTATCTAGGAAAATCAAAGGAGCATATAGTTGCTAAATGTATAAGGAGGCAAAAATGTACATCTATCACACAGTATAAAATGGCACTCTAATGGTTCTTTTGTATGACAAAGAACAACCCAATATATATCTTGCTGACAGGTCAGATATTCACAAGCTTACTTCTAACCAGTAAAGGGTAATTAAAGATTTAAAGAGACTATTAAAGGGCTGTTTCTGAGGATGTTGTGGATTTATTTATTTTATTTTTCGTACATAAAGACAATGTACATAGTATGACGGCACATATTTATTTCAAACTTAAGAAAGATGACTAGTGAATAAGGATCTTTACAGAAACCTGATTCAATAAGGGCTTATCTTCAGGGATGGGTGATGCCATATTGTTGAGTTTGCTGGTTGGAGCTAGGTTTAGATGCCTTGGTATGGTTGATTTTCTTTGCCATATAATACTTGGAGACGCCTTTAGAAGCTAGTTGCTATGTGTGCATGTGCAACATTGGGTTTATAAGTTGTCCTTTTTTCTGGTTGTTAGTGTTGAGTTTCGTACTTCCAAATTTTCTCTGATGTTAAAAGTGGTTAAAATCTTATAGAGTTATTGAAGAAATTGATGGTGGAGTATTGAAGAAATTGATATGGTTGGTCCTATCTGCAAGGAATTGAAAGATCATGTTAATTGCATTGAGGATTTGTGTCTGAGGGTAGTTTTATTTTGCTTGGATACATATTCATTTTGCTCGAATAGTTGACTTTGATGATAAATGAGATAAAAGTTGAAAGAGAAGGACTTTGGTTAGGATAGGTAATTGTATCATTTTATGTTCAGCATAAAGTACGAATCAATCAACTTTTTTCTTGCATGTAGAAGGAAGTAGTAATGCTGATCGCATTGCTATCACAGCCTTTTAAACGAACCTTAAGGTTGATTTTTTTTCCTTGGTTAGAAGCACGCAAATCTTTTCGCTGTTTTTATTGTGCTTGTAATGTCGGTTGTTATACACTTCAAAGCAAACTCTCTTGTTGGATAATCCATCTTGTGCATAGAGCTACCTACAGTAAGTTTTAGTAGCACTGATATTCCATCATGTTCAATTGACCAATCATACCTAGAAAATATTACTTCATCATTTCTTAGGATATGCAGAACTAGGTTTGTGACCCTTAGCAAATGCAAGCCTTTGTTACTTGTGGAATTGCAGGTTTGCAACATTACAATTAGGGACTTATGGTATCAGTGCCTTTGATCATGAAAATTAAAGTAGAAAAGGGATAAATGACAAGAACTTTCACCACTTTTTAGAAAATTACTTCGATTTTTTATCTACTGATTCTGAGCTTCAATCAGTTCAATGCTTGGCTTATGTAATGAAAGTGAAATGATCAATAGTGGTTTGTACAATGAGAGGTATATTCAATTAAGGTCTTTTTCTGTAAAACTATTTGACATGCTGACATCAACGGACATACAGCTGTTCGTGATTTTATATTCAATTAGATCAAGCTGCTTCTGGTATCCCCTGTGGTGTTCATTAAAATTTATTGAAAATGCATGTTGATATTTTAGGGGGTAGCTTGCACAGTGAAAATTCAACTTACTAGCTGAATACATGGTATAGCTTAGCTTTGCTGCTTTGACAATTTATTGTCTTATCCATGTCGGAAAATGTACTTTCAGACATGAGGTTGGATTTCTTATCCTACACTCCAGGTTTCATCCAGACACCGGACACTTCAATAATCCTGAATCACATATCCATACAAAGGAAAGATAAAATGATATGAGGAAAAAAGATGTGAAAATTTGCGAGAAGTTGATATCTTAATTCATACAAAAATTAAGCTACTAAATTTAAAATTTGTTTATATGTATTTGTAACTTGACAAGCACATTGGAATGTCTTTAAAATCAGGTACTACATAGATGTTTTGTGAATCAGTGTGTCGCACTTGTGTCCAATTTTAGGACAGTGCTCATGTGATCAGAATTTTGAGCCTTAATGTGTTGAACACTTGGATATGTTACCTGTACCTAACATTCATGTTAGTGTCTGAGTAACACCTTATAAGTTTTGACTATTATAGTGCTCTTTAGTAAAGAAGAACAACTTTCACAATTAACTGCCATATATCATTTACTTTTTTCATTTGGTTAGCTCTATTTGCTCTTTGCCTCTAGATATTATGCGCTGAAGTGATATCTTGTGCTGAAGGTTTTGTTAAGTCAATTTTGGCCTCTCAACAATGGGGAAATCACCTGGAAAGTGGATAAAGACTGTAATTTTTGGGAAGAAACCATCCAAATCCAATTTTTCCAAGGGTAAAGAGGTACTTGCTGAAGACTTACTTGGTTATTACTCTGCTCTCTTAGATGTTTAACTTTTACTATATAACTACTATTACATACTATTAGTGCTTCAATGTAACTTCTGCAAAACTGTCTGGTAGGTACATTGCATTTTTAACACCTATGTTTTCATACTTTTCTGTTGTACTGTGTGATTAATTTAGATATTAATTCTTTTCGCTCTCTGGTATCATGTGCGTGGAAAACTAGAGAAGCTAAAAGTAATGCCTACATCATCAAGATGCACCCCTTCATCTTTTTTGGTGTTTTGTGATCTATAAACCTATTAGCACTTTTTGAGATCTAGGTGATTGTCTGGTAAATATGTGCCTTTTTTTGTCTAGGAGAAATTATGCTTGTTTTAAAAAAGTATTTCCTTTCCTTTTGTATATATTACATCTTAACTTTGAGTAGAAGCTTTTCTTTTTCCTATTTCACACGTAATTCATACACTCTATAGTGCTCTAATATGCTTTTATGGAGTTTTGTGTCATTTTTTTTTTCTTTTCTTTGATACAGTCAACAGAATATTAAAATAGGATGTTCAGATCTGATACTCTGGTCTCTTAAAATATGTTTAGAAATAATAGAATATATTAAGTGGGATTTGTCACATTTGTGTATCTGACTGCTGGAGTAGAGTATATGTGTTATTGTGTGTTGGTGGCAATCGCCGTCTCTTCTCTGAGGATTATTTTTTTCAAATTGATAGTCTTCATGTGTTCTGCTCATTGACGCTGTAAAAATTTTCGACCTCAATATTCTACACGAAAAATAAAAACTTGTGTAATAGATTCATCGGATAATTACTTTGGCTTGGGCTGCATGTACTTAGAACCTTGTTTATTGTCTAGACCTCAAGGTTCTTTTTTTAAAATTTGGGTGGGATGAAGTCAAATGAATATTGTTATTAAGTCCTTAGTTGGTGATAAACCACACCATCACATATAATTCATCGGTTCTTTTTTTTTAATTGCAAAGTTGGGTTTTTCACGTTTGCCAATGTACATTTTATAAAATTAATATCTTTAATTATACTTTAGTAAAAATTATAAAGAAGTAATATACTAGGTATTTGAAAATATAAATTGGGACGAATCTAACAAGACCCCACATGTCTATTTTTTTTCCTAACATATAAATCACAAAAGATGGTCAAAAGAGTGCATGTAGTGTAAAATTTCAAACGTTGCAATTAAAAAAGAACGGAGGAAGTATAACTTTTACACAATAGAGTTTCAGAATCTTGTTTAGTTTTTCCTACATTAATATTATATATTTAGTTTTATGAGAAATTATTGCGGATTGCATCAATGAAGCACACTAGTGATTGTCAAAACTTAGTTTAGGATAAGCCTATTCTTACTTTTTTTAAAAATTTTTTTTATTAATTTATTTGTTTTTTCACCTTCTGATTATTTTTTTTTTTTTTTTTTACTGCTAAGAAATCCACCAACGAGAAAGAGGTGCATGTTCGTGTTAGGGCTCCTGAAACTGAATCAACTGATGATTATGCTAATCCTCCAGAGGTATCAAGTGCTGCTATAGATGCAGTTCATGTGGATGACCAAAATTTAAGCTCAGGGTACAAGGAGTCTTCTCTTGGCCAGCCAGATGGGGATATACCAGTATCTGGAGATCAATGCACTGATCCAAAACCAACAGAGGAAACAGATATGTTAACTGACGATGAGAGAATAGAGTTAGAAATGGCTGCAACTAAGACACAGGCTGCTTTTAGGGGCTATCTGGTAAGTTCTGCATCTGTAGTGACATGATAAATAAAAATATCATGTTTGTACTTATAAAAACTTTTTTATATGCATTCATACTTTCAGCTACTTGTATTAGATAATGATACATAAAAATAATACTCTAATAATTACTTCATAGTTATTAGTTTCTAGATGTTCTGGCTGATTGATTAAGCTTTCTATTTTCTGTTCGCATGTGTATGTTTGCATATGTCTTGGTCTATTTCTATGGTATATCAACTGTGCTTAATTTACCAGAATTTGTTGGTACTTGATAACTTTTTCTAATTTGAGCATATTTGTGAAGGCTCGACGTGCATTCAAGGCCCTGAAAGGCATTATAAGGCTTCAGGCTCTTATTCGTGGACATTTGGTGAGGAGACAAGCTGTTTCAACCTTGTATTGCATTATAGGAGTTGTCAAGCTTCAAGCGCTTGTTCGTGGATCAAAAATTAGGTGTTCTGATGCTGGCCTTGAAGTCCAAAAAGTCTGTATAGTGAAGCCTCTGGTAATTCCCTTAATGGTTATATAAGGTGTTTCTTTTTTTCTTGTCACAAAAAAAAAGGCGTTTCTTTTTCTGGTTACTTTATCTGGAGCTGTTAAAGAGGGAATCTTTGTATGAATTCACAGAGTTGCTTGATTTGCAGGACTATATTCCTTTTTTGAAAATTGCTTGATTTTGCATGCTTTGTTGACGTCAAAGTCTTGTGAAATTTCAAATTTAAAAATATATTTTTATCACCAATAATACTAAAAATTGGAAGTGGCAATGTGTTTGGACCATGTTGGTAATTGATGATTGGTTTAAGGGATTTAACATGCTTTTGCTGCTAATCTTGCCTTCTCATTTTTCTCTACTGATTCACACCTCTTATGAAATAACTTTATATGCGGATTGAATTTGTTGCATCCTTCAGGGTACTGGCACTAATTTTAATCATCATTTGGTTGTGATTTATTCTATAGTCATGTATTGTTGTAGACATGTAGTAGATTTGTCAGGGGCAAGTCCTGTAGCATTTTATAGCTGATACCAAATATTTCACTCTAAGATTGCATTCAGGAGCACTAGCATCTGGAACCATCTTAGTACCACCATCTTGAAGTGTTGACCCCATTCTAATTTTGATCTGCTTAGAATTTAAAAAAGGACTTCAAAGTTTGTCCCAAATTCTATTGGTTGCTCTGACCCTAGTTATTGGGAACTTTCTATTTAGACAAACAGTTTGAGCCAAGTATTATATATTTATATGGATGTGTGATTTATAGGCAGCCTAGTAAAATCTGGCTGGGATTGAACACATTAAATGATGAACTTTCTGTTGGGATCAGTTATATTCTTTAAAAATTTTCAGCTCACATGAAAGGCAGAGAGCTGTTTGATTTGTTTGATTTTTTAATAACTTTTTTTTTGCTAGTAGTGAAGGTTGCTTGTTTTGTTGCCAGTTTGCCACTTTCTTACTTCTACATACTGCTAATTTTCAGGATGGCAAAGTTGGGGTTCATGGAGACGTGTCTGCTGGCACCACAAGCTTGTCAGTGAATGCATTTACAAAAAAGGTAAGCTTTGTCTAAAAGATATAAAACTGTATTGACATACCAATATTCTCATAAACTTTGTCTAAAAGATATAAACATTATTCTTCTCAGTCAAATACATGTATCAATGTAAGTAAGGTAAAATGGAGGTAGGGGAGGAAATCAAAAATTTGAGATATTATTAGTGTTGAAGGTGAAATCTACAAAAATTTCATGGAATTAGTTTTTCTTATTTTTACTATTGTTCATACAGCTTCTAGCTCCATCACCTGCAGTGATGCCTCTGCGAGTCCAATATGATGTGACAGATTCAAATTCAGTCCAGAATTGGTTGGAAAGATGGTCAATATCCTGCCCATGGAAACCAGTCTCTCCCCCTAAGAAAGTCACTAACTCAAAGGTCCAGAAAAAGCAAGGGAACTCACTGGCCATTGATGGGGATACAGGTAGGCCCAAGCGCAGTGTTCGCAAGGTTCCTTCTCTTTATGATAATGTGTCAGCTCAGACCACCTCTGAAGTAGAGAAACCACGGCGAAATCTGAAGAAAGTTGTAAGCCAGCCAGCAGATTCTGTACAAGATAATCCGCAGTTCGAGCTTGAGAAGGTTAAACGCAGCCTTAGAAAAGTTCACAACCCTGTGTCTGAAAGCCCTGGTCAGCCTCAGACTGAGATAATTGAGAAGCCAGTTCAGAGCCAAGGGAAAGTAACTGCATCCATTGTACAGGCTCGGACAGAGGTAATTGAGAAGCCAGTTCAGAGCCAAGGGAAAGTAACTGCATCCATTGTACAGGCTCGGACAGAGGTAATTGAGAAGCCAGTTCAAAGCCAAGGGAAAGTAACTGCATCCATTGTACAGGAGGTTTCGGTTCCAAATGAGGTCAATGTTGTTCAGAATACCAAAGAAGAGACCAGCATGACTGTTAAGGAAGAGCCTATTGTTTATTCTAAGCCAGACGAAGAGGAGACAACTGAGGAGCCGTTAGAGACAAGTCAGTCTGCTGAATTCTCAAACGATGATGGAACCCTGGTCAAATCAGAGTCTTTTGAGAATGACAAGGATGAAAATTCTCCTGTGCCAAATGGTGTCTTGAAAACTAAGGAGGATTCTGCATCAAACGAAAATCAGAAATCCAATAGGAGGGCTTCTTTTCCAGCAAAACAGGAGCATGAGGATGGCTTGCAAAATACTCCGAAGCTTCCTAGCTATATGCAAGCAACCCAATCTGCCAAGGCAAAGTTAAGAGCACAGGGATCCCCTAAAATTGTACAAGATGAAGCTGAGAAAAACAATGCGACCAGACGTCATTCACTCCCATCTGCACCAAATGGGAAAGTCAGCTCAGTGTCACCAAGGACACAGAAACCGCTTCAAGGTAGTGGTGGAAAGAGTGGAAACAAAACTGAGAAATCTTTGTTATCTTCTAGAGATGGAAGTGGTAAGCCTTTCGAATTTTTACAAATTTTCTTTGTGTTGGGGTCTTAGATTATGTTTTTCCAATGAAGTGAGTTTCTCCTGAAACGTATTTTTTTTTTTTTTGAATAACCTGAAACATGTTATTGTTTCTTAGTACACTAAAACCCACACTCAAATGATATCAGGTTGGTCTGTGGGTATAATTAAAGTTTGTGCACTGGCAATACCACAATTTTAGAGCAAAATTTTTAAGAGTTCTTCGTTTTGCACCATTACCGCCTTGAGAATCTCTCTTTTAGATTTTCAAAGTATGTGTGTTTTTGTTTGGTGCCATGACTCAAGGTCAAAGTATCCATGTTTGACTGGTGATTTAGCCAATTTTCAATAATCTGCATTTATATTCCTAGAAGCATAAAACATGTGCATTGGTGCCTGTTTTGTAACTAGCATTTGTTTTGTGTTTTCAGCGAAGTCTGGCCAAGCACAATGGCGAAGGTGATGGCATTGCAGACATGACTCAGGTTCAATCATGGTCAAGGTTAAAGTTTCTTTGCAGTTTGTGATGTGGCCCTTAGTTATGTTGTTATTTAGGTTAAGAACTTACTGGGACTTACTAATATATTTGGTGTGGATACCATAGCAGCTTTCTTGTGTAAGTTGGGTGCCTTTTGAGTGAATGTAAATTGCAGGCTTCACTGTTTTCATTCTGCCTAAGTAAATTTAGCTTTATGAACTATGTTGTCTTGTCTTATTGTGGAATTTGCAGTATTAAGGTTGTGTATAGTCTATACTCTTTCGAGTTCGTTCTTCCTCCGTATTTTTTTTTTCTAGTTTGTTCATTCTGATTGTTTGTGGTTAATTATGCTTGAAATGAAATCTACGAGCTGTATTAAACAAAGGATGTAGTTGCATATTTGCCTACATATGGTCATTACCTGAAATAGCAAACTGCGTGTCCTCATCTTTATGTACATGTCTAAATTCATTTTATAATATTAAATAAAACTAGTTTTTTGCCTGAGCAATACTCTGATATTCACAAGAAAAAAAAAAAAATTTATTTTTAAAAATTACTATAAGTTTGAGAAGTATCTATATATATGTCATCAAATTATTATAGATTAGATATGGTAACGTAGAGTACTTATCTCTAATTTTAGTTTCTTGACATCTTATGAATTTAAAATTGAGTTAAAATCCTTTTTTAGAATAGAAGACGTACAATACATTTTATATATTAACGATTAAAGATTCAAGGGAATATACAAAAAAATATTTTATTTATTTAATTTGTTATTGTTTTTAGGTTGCATAATTTATTTTTTTTATTTTTTACCAGCTACGTTGTTAATTTTCATGAACAAAAAAAAGAAAAAAAAAAGTTTTTGGCGGGAAATTTTTTAATACAAACGCGACACGTGTACTTTAGGAATGGGGAGGGCTAAGGATTACTTTAGTATATTAGTATTGATAAATCAAATATATTATGTAAATAGCGAATAAGTCAAAGTGATGCAATTATTAAAAAAAAATGGACTGGGTAATAGGTAATTTCTTTCTTGCGTAAAAAGCGGTAGAACAATATTAGCATTTCGTCCATTTGTTCTAGTGTTCTAGTCGATTACGCTCTAACATTATCCCTTTCCAAATCTTTCACTCTTTTAATCACAATCCTAGCTTTTTCATGTGCTCACAATTCACTCTTTGCTCACTTCCCCCATTCCAAGCACATGCACCACCATTTGAAAGTGGTTACTTCATTTATTAAAAATCATATGGAATTTGGTACTCAATTATTTAAAACATTGTCACGTTTACTATATAATAATATTTGCTAAATCAAAAATCATCTAACATAGCTATGTGTCTATGTCCATGACATAAAATCTTGCGTGGTACAATGCCACCACCTAGATGAAAATAAAAACTAACGTACAATGCCATATTTGCATGTTTTAAAAATTGTTGAAATTCTAGGCATGGTAGCCTGATGCTGGTCAAGGGTGGTGGTTAGTGGCAAGCCGCAAACTATTACACTGTGTTTTGATAAAAAAAAAAGGAGGAAGGAAAAGAAGGGGAGGGAGGAGAAGAGGAGGGGAGGGAAGAATGTTGAATTTTCCTTCCAAACCTCTCCATTGTTGGAGGGATCAATTTCCAACAATTTAATCCCTCCATTTTTCTCCCCTCCAATTCCCTTCCTTCCTCATTTGTTATCCAAATGAAAGATATTCCATCTCTCTATTTCCCTTTCCTTCCTTTCTCTCCATTTCCTTCAATCCAAACACACCGTTAGTGTTGGTCAATTGGTTATGGTGTGGTCTCGAGAAAAATAATAGGATAGTGTTAGATAGTTTCTGACAAATAATACAGAGTATTGCTCATTTATTTATTTATTTTTTTGAGGTAGTATTGCTCATTTAAAATCTAGGATTTCTCTCAAAAAAAATCTAGAACTAAAAATCCAATCCATAATTCTGGAGTCTGGACCAAACCAATTTTTGATCCTTATTCAGTTATTTGTTGCAGTCAACATATTGCAGAAACAAGTACCATGCATATTATTTTCCCCATAAATTAAGGATTTTCTAAATTTGAATTTCGAATCCTAAAAAAATAAAAAGAAGAAGAGGAGCGTAAAAAAAGAATAACAAAAGAAATTGGGTCCCGCCAAAAATCCAACCGTTTAACATCATTAACTTCCTTCAATTTTCAGCTTTCAATCCAATCATCACATAACACGTCAGCAACAAGCTCAAAAAACCCATTTATTTTCGTTTAATTAATTAATTAAACTGTATAACGTTTAAGATTCAAAAATTAAAAAAAAAAAAACAAAAAAAGTGAGAAATTTTCCCGCTCAACTGAGATAAATAAACTGACGAAGTTTCTCTTTCTCTCCCACTCTATCATAAATTCTCTCTATCTTCTTTCTCTCTCTAAAAAACCTCTGCAATTATGGAAGAACCCCTCAAAATTCAACAATCTTCTGCTTCTGCTGGTAAGTTGTTATTCATTTTATCGAGTTCGATTTCAAGAATTCTTTATTTTTTTATTATACGGGCGTTTTAAGTTCATTTTTATTACCACTATTTATTACCGTCTACCAAACGAGTTACGAATGTTGTTTCCGAAGACTTAATCTGATTTTGTTTTGTTTCATTTTATGGGATTTCGGGAAAACAGCAAAATCGAAGCTTAGGTATCCGCTTCGTTCGGCTTCGAAATTGAAGGATCAAACTAACAAATCCCCTGAAATTGCTAATAATTCTTCCTCTGCTGCTTCCAAGAGGTAATCTTTACACTTATAATTCATATAATTGGGTAATTTTACAATATATTGATTGAAATTCAAGTCCAAATTTCATTAATTTGCTCACTTTACTTGAAATTAAATTTAGGTTTTCGAATATATGTGTTGTTGATAAGGAATTATCTCACGAGAACTGGTCAATGATTGTTATGGTGTGATTAGTTGTGTAGTTGCTGGTTATTAGCTTCTATGAATTGGTAATTTTTATTGTATCAGAATTCATGTCATTTACAGTTGTTTTTTCTGAATTTGTCCTGCCAAATTTAGAATTAATTGGAATATACGCATTTTGTTATACCATGTACAAATCTTTCGTAGAATTGTTCAATAAAGGGTACGTTAAAGCGTGTTGCTTACCCGAGTGCATAATAGAGGTTTTGTTATTATTTTGGAATTTGGGTCGGTCCAAATACTAGCAGACTAGCAGTACTATGATTCTATTTTGAAATTCTATGTTTTGGAGTAAATAAAATCATGGGACTTGTAATGCTGCTGAATTTTGTTGAAATTTGGCCATAAATGAGAAAAAGAAATGCTTTGGGTGTTTTGATATATTTTTTCCTGAATTGGTATGATGTCTTCTTTAGAGGGAGGACTACTAATACGAGCAAAAGCGTGAGTGTTCTTGAGCTTTCCGGCAAGAACTCGGAGAAAGCTGCCAAGCCACCGAGAAGGCTGTCAATTCCTGCAAAGTCATCTGTGAGCCCTCGGCAAAGAGCTGCTAGCAACATTACTCCAATCTCGGAAGCTAGGTCCAAGAGATTTGGTAATGGACCAGAAAGATGTGTGACACCACTGTCTGATGTTTCTAGATCATCAACCCGTAGGAAGTTTAATATCCTGTCATCTGCATCATACTGGCTGTCACAAATCAAGCTTTCTGAGTCTGCTGCTAAACACTCGATTTCACTCGGCTTCTTCAAGCTTGCCCTCGAGGCAGGATGTGAGGTATTACATCTTGGAGAATTGCAGTTGATATTGTGATTGGTGACTTGATTACTTTTTCTGATTTATATGTTCTTGTTCAGCCTATGCAGCGTCTGCGTGAGGAGCTAAAATCTTATGTGCAGAGGCACAACCTCGCCGAACGTGGAGAGACTGTCAGAAGTTTATTCGAGGGCTATGAAATCTCAGAAACCTTTGAACAATTGCAAGAATCTGTGACCTGCTCTCACGTGCCAGAAGATTCAACTAATGTCTCCGGTGAGGATGCTCAGAGCAACTCTTCAACAGCGGCAACCAAAAAGTTAAAACCAAAATCTCTAAACACTGATACTCAAGCTTCCTCAGCTAAAGCTTCTTCCAAGAAGGAAAATGTGCCAAGCATTGTCACAGTAATTAAGACTCGAGCATCAAATCGTGACCCTGCTAAGCCAAAATTAGTCACTGAAAGCGGGGGAAATAATATTAAGAAGAAAGTCCAAAAGCCAGGCAAGCAGGAGTCAAATGGAGAGAAAATCATGAAGCAGGATGAAAAACCAGTCTCTGAACAAGGTACATTACATCATTCTAGCAAATGCAATAGACGTATAATCTTGTATCATATTCGATATAACTGCAATCCAACTGATTTATGAGCTTAATATTGTTGTTCGTTTGTGTTCCAGTCGCGGCCAAAGCATTGGACATGGAAGAAACACTAGAGGAAAACAAAGAAAACATGGTATCAATATTTTCTGCCTAAACTCATCACTTAAAGCTAGCATTTTGTTTACTTTCTTTCTGTACATAGAAAATTACAAATTTGATCTCTTAACATTTTTCGCAAATTATGCAGGATGCTCCACATATGGGAGAGGTAAGCGCGACAGAAGTAAATTAGGTGTAATCAGCATCAAAAATGCTGAATATATGGTCATATAAGATGCAGTATTTGATGCTGTTAGTATTGGTTTGTCTTCATAGTTTTTAGTGGAGGGCTTTCCTGTTTGTAGAAAGGTTTAAACAAGCAGTTGTGGTGCAAGATACTCTTTTTCTTCTCCCATTTATTTGTATTTTTTCTACAGGTGGGCGTGAATCTTTGCAAATTTGTGTTTGTCTCTTATCATACAGTGATATGTTAATACTAGTATGTATTTTATCTTATCATTGGTCTTCCCTGCTCTAAAGGCTCTACATTGACTGTTGCCTTTTAAGGAGAATGGGGCAATCGTCATGAGACAGAAGGAGTAGTAATTAGCTTTGATTTTGTTGTGTTGCTCATCTAGGGTGTTTTGTTTCTATTATTCTTTTATACTTCATACAAAGGATTTTTTGAGATCATGATTTTTTGAGAGTGAGTAAAAAGATGTATATTGTGGCATACAAGTAAAAGATTAGAAGTCTTCAAAAAAGAAAAAAAAAGAAAAAGATTATAAAATGTGTCAAAATGAAAAGTGAGATCTCTAATTCCGTAGTATTTCCTTGTCTTGAATTACTTGCATCTGAAATCATCTCAAATTATCATAGCACTTCTATACAAGCCATGAAACCTTTATTATTTTTTATGATTAGTTCTCACCTATTTCTAAAAAAAAAATTAATTAATTTTTTATTTTATTTATTTTATTTATTTTTTTATTTTTTTATTTTTTTTAACTAAAAAATCCAGCGCTATAAAAAACGAGCTCTTTCCTAAAATAATGTTGGGAAAAACTCCAATTCCTTAAATACAACTTTTTTTTTCTTTTATTCCCTAAATACCGTTCACGTAAGCAAATTAAAAAAACCCGATTTTTTTTTTTACCGGTTCAGGGAGAAACCGCTACTTGAAGTGGCGGTTTTCAAAACTAAAAACCGCTACTTCAAGTAGCGGTTTTTAGAAGTGATAACCGCTACTTTAAGTAGCGGTTTTCTGCTGTATTAAAAATAAAAATAAAAAGCTAGCAACAATAATCTTTCAACAAACAAATAATCAAAATACAAAAACAGAGTTTACATAATCATAAATTCATAATACTCCAAGTTTGATAGTATTACTTAGAAGAAAACAAAATAGAACCAATTATGATTGATAAAACTCCAAATCAAACAAAAACAAAACTTACAAAAAAAAATAAAACTTAGTATATTTAGATCTGGATTACAGTTACAAAATGAATAAATTGAATAAACTAACAAGTGAATTGAATATATAGAAACGAAATTAGGCCTAAATTAACAATTGAATTGAAAAAATAAAAACGAAATTAGGCATAAACTATACTAACCCTCTATTATCCCTAATTTAAACATCAACAATCTCTAGCATCAAGCGCCACTCCGATGGCGGAATCAGGTGGGTTGAATAATTTTTTTGATTTTCTCCATGTTTGAGCAATGTGAGAATGAATGTCGTCATTGAGGAATTTTTTTTGCTTTTACTGGAAGCCAAAAGTGAGGAGGTGAGAGAATATAGTTTAACGTGATTTTTTTTTTTTTTTTTAATATTCAAAGCCCTAAAACCGATACTTCAAGTGGCGGTTTAGTAAGATAAAAACCGCTACTTCAAGTAACGGTTTATCTTTATAAACCGCTATTTCAAGTAGCGGTTTTCACATAAAACCTAAAAATAAAAAAATTACTTGAACCGGTGACGTGGACAGTATTGTGGAAATTTATAAAAAAGTGACTGTATTTATGGAATTGAATTTTTTGACAACATTATTTAGGAAATGGGCTCGCAAAAACTATCCAATAAAATACTTCATAATAGTGTCAAATCATTGCCCAGTCAAAGCATAGCGTGATTGATGTCTAATCTAAAATGGAGGGATGGATAGAAGTTTAGAATAGTTGACAATGTTTTGGTATTGGTACCCAACTACACAAAACTTATGATTTAATTACACGGTTACACCTACATAAATACCTTTGTGCCTCTCTCTAGACAAAAAAATTGAAATAATACAAATGACACAAGAAGAATATACATTAAAATAGTGATAACATGCACAAAATAATACTGCACCAAGTATTAATTCAGCATGTTTATATATGCCTGTTTATTTGCCTAATTATGATTACTTAATACTATCCGGAACATCGAAGAAATGGTAAAAACAAATAAAAAAATGATGGAACCCATTCACCTAACGTTATTATGTTATTATCACCAATTGGCCATATTTGCGCCTGACTTTAAAGAATGATGTAGTTGATGGCTTAGAAAAGTCATTGGTTTACGACTTTAAACAACTGGACTAGATTCCCTTCGATTCAAGTAATTGAATTAGATTTATTGTAATAATGCATTACAAAGCTGTTATAAACTAGTAATTCTTTCGTCCACTTTTAGTTGCAATACTTCTAAATTTACAGTATTCACATTCTTACATAGCTACACTCGACCCTAATTATTAATTTATATGTTTGGTAAAATATAGTCATGTAAGGTCATGTTAGATTCGTTCAGTTTATGTTTTTATAATATTTAATTTTTATATTTTTATACGTATCTAATTTTAAAGACACGAAGAAGTAAATTGTGCATCTGCAAACGTGAAATTTCAAGTGTTGCAATTAAAAGTGAACAGAGAAAGTATATATAGTATATATAGTAGGTATCGTGTAAATCTCTCTTTAAAGTCCACATACAACTAAAGTTTAGAATATGTTTTGAATATGTTTTGTACTCCGTATGATTTAATATGATGTTTAAACACTAAATTGCTCTATATATCAATATATGATGTAATTCTCATGTTGAAGTAAAATATTTATAAAGGTAATGATATATGTTGCCCTTAAAGCTACATGTACTTCGTATGTATTTCCTAAATTGGTACAATATTAATTAAGAAATATATGACAAAATAACATATATTTGGTGTAATTGTTAGATTTCGGGAAAACTCCTTGGGTTGGAGTGTGTACCATTGAATAATATATATAGTGTTACAATACTAGTCCTAATCTTGTTAGGAAACCTAGTACGATAAGAATACAAACTATATCACAAATATATACAAATATATCCTACTCTGCGACAAATATTATAATAATCCTATAATATCTATCACACCCCCGCAGTCGTAGCGGGAGGAGGGCGTACGCTAAGACTGGACCTAAATTCCAGAAATAAATCTCGTGGTAGGCCTTTGGTGAAAATGTCTGCAAACTGATATCTCGTAGGAACATGCAAAACCCGAACTTGTCCCAAAGCAACCTTTTCTCGAACAAAATGAATATCCATCTCCACATGTTTGGTGCGTTGGTGTTGTACTGGGTTGCCAGAAAGGTAGATAGCACTGACATTATCACAATAAACAATAGTAGCCTGCCGTAGAGGACAATGTAACTCAAGTAAAAGATTACGAAGCCAACAAGCCTCTGAGACAACATTTGCGACACCTCGATATTCCGCTTCTGCACTCGACTTAGACAAAGTATGCTGGCGCTTAGATGACCAAGACACGAGGTTGTCCCCAAGGAAACAACAATAGCCCGATGTGGAACGTCGGGTATCGGGACAACCTCCCCAGTCAGCGTCAGTGTAAGTTATAAGTCGATGAGAAACAGTCGGATATAAATGTAAGCCGTGATCAATGGTACCCTGAACATAACGCAGAATGCGTTTCAATGCCTCAAAGTGAGGTTCCCGAGGATCATGCATAAAAAGACACACCTGTTGTACCGCATAGGCAATATCCGGCCTAGTGAAAGTGAGGTACTGAAGAGCACCTGCTAAACTGCGATACAAAGTCGGATCCCGAAATGGTGGTCCTGCATCTGCACTAAGTTTTGACTTAGTGTCAACTGGAGTAGCTGCAGGTTTACATGAGCCCATACCTGCACGCTCTAAGATCTCCTGTGCATACTTTTCCTGTGAAAGTAGCAAATAAGAGGGAGTACGGGTTACCGCTATCCCTAAAAAATAACTCAACGGACCCAAATCAGTCATAGGGAACTCAGCTTGCAACTGAGATATGATCCCTGCACGCAACTTGTCAGATGAGGTAGTTAATATAATATCATCAACATATAGAAGCAAATATGCCATATCATCACCATGTCGAAAAGTAAACAGAGAGTTGTCACTCTGAGAGATGACAAACCCCAATTTGATGAGAAAATTTGCAAAGCGCTGGTACCAAGCTCTGGGAGCTTGTTTCAAACCATAGAGAGCCCTGCGAAGTCGACAAACATGAGTGGGTGCTTTATGATCAATAAAACCCGGAGGTTGGTGCATATAAACAGTTTCCTGCAAGTCACCATGTAAAAATGCATTTTTGACATCTAATTGATGTATTGACCACTTTTTAGCCATAGCTAAACTGAGAACAGTGCGAATAGTGGCCGGTTTAACTACCGGACTGAAAGTCTCATCACAATCTACACCAATTTCCTGCGACCTGCCATCACATACAAGACGAGCTTTGTGCCTCTCAAGGTCACCATTAGACTTGTATTTATGCTTAAAGAGCCACATACAATTAACAACATTCACCCCCGCAGGCCTAGGCACTAATTCCCATGTCCCTGTTTTAATTAAAGCACTATATTCATCATTCATCGCCGCATTCCAATTATGATCATTTAAAGCTTGTTTATAGGACTTTGGAAGTGTTGATTTATGATGATGGGGACCCGATGGTTGAACGGTGAGGTTACAATATTTCGGGTTTGGCTTAAAAATTCCCCGTTGACTACGGGTGACTCGGGGAGAGGGAGGTGGAGGCCGAGTGGGTTGAATGGGTGGTACGCCACGCAAAGGAGGTGGTGTTTATGTGGTGGGGCTGCTGGCCGAAAAGTATGTTGGCAGAGGGGTACGCAGCCCACCCGCGGCTGGTGCTGGGCTGCCGCAGCCATGCCGCGGAGTGGACTGCTGGGTGGGAGTGTGGCAGTTCTGCTGGGGTGGGCTCGTAAGAGGGAGCTGGGCTGATCTGTGAGCTGGGCTGACAGGAGAGCTGGGCGGGGAGTCGTGTGGGCTTGGAGTTGCAACTTGTGAGCTTTGTGGGCTGACAGGAGGTGCAAGAGGGCCTTGGATGTGTGGGCTGCTGTGATGGGTTGGAGGAGATAGTGGGCGTTGCATTTGTTGTGGAGTAAGAATGGTAGGATGCAACAAATGAGGTGAGGGTGAATCATCACCTAAAAAATCATATTCTTGGCTACGAAATTGAGCTAAATTTCGGAATGGGAAGGTCGCTTCATCAAAAGTGACATGACGCGATATGATTATTTTATTTGTGGTGAGATCAAGACACCTATACCCTCTATGGTCAATAGGATAACCCAAGAACACACACGGTGTTGATCGAGCAGCTAATTTATGTGGAGCTGTTGCAGACAAGTTAGGAAAACAGAGACACCCAAAGACACGAATATGATCATACGAAGGAGTTTTACCAAACAAGGCTAAAGCAGGAGTATTGTGTTTAAGGGCTTTTGTTGGCAAAATATTTAAGAGATAGGTGGCCGTTTCAAGAGCATAAAACCAATACGATGGGGGGAGAGACGCATGAAAGAGAATTGTACGCTTAATATTATTAAGTGTACGAATCATACGCTCGGCTTTGCCATTTTGTGAGGATGTGTGTGGACAAGAGAAGCGGAAAAGCATTCCATGGTCAATACATTTTTGCTTAAAAGGGTCATTATCAAATTCCCTACCATGATCACATTGAAAACATTTAATCTGACGTTCAAATTGGGTTTCAACATAATTTCGGAAATTAATAAATGATTTAAAAGCTTGAGATTTGTATTTTAGAGGGATAGTCCACACAAAATGAGTATGATCATCTAATAAAACTAAATAATATTTGTGGCCTTGAGAACTACGAATAGGGGATGTCCATAGATCGGCATGAATAATATCAAAAGCACAAACAGTAGTATTATTAGAATTGTCAAAGGGGAGGCGAGTATGTTTTCCTAATTGACATGAATTGCAAAAAGTGGAGTCATGCTCCTTATTACAATAAATATGATTTTTAGACTTAAGAAAGTTAAAAATTTGAGCTCCAGGATGTCCTAGACGGCTATGCCAAGTAGAAGGGGAGACAGCAGTGAGGGAGGTAGCTAGACAGGTTGACGGAGTGGACTTGGTGATTTTGACTGGATATAAATCTCCCGAGCTATCACATCTCGTTATTATTGTCCCCGTACGAAGATCCTTCACAGAAAAACCAAAAGGATCAAACTCAATAGACACGGAATTATCAGTGGTGAATTTACGAACTGAAATAAGGTTCTTTATGAGTTGAGGTGCTAGGAGGACATCACGTAAAATGAGAGGTGTTTTAGGATGTGGAATAGTGCCATGACCATAACCTGTTACTGGAATACGATGACCATTGCCAACTAAAATATGATTTTTAGTGCTTAAATTAAAAAGGGGCAAGAGATTACCAGCATTATTCGTCATGTGAGATGTGGCACCCGAATCCACGTACCATTGATTGTCGGGATTTGGAAGTGTCATTGTAGAGAAAGAGGATGCCAAGTCCGTAGGAGCCATGGGTTGCCCATAATGTGCTGTGTAGGCCTGCTGCTGTGGCTTGGGCTGACCAAGTATTGATTGTTGTTGCTGGACCGGAAAGGGAGCAGGAGGTCTGGCCCATGTGTTTTGCTGAGCCCATTGTTGGAAACTTGCCCATAATTGTTGCTGACTTGGGCCAGACGGATTTGAGGAGTTGGATTGGGCCGAGGTTTGTTGTTGGTGCTGCTGCTGGCCACCACGCCCTCTGCCTTTGGACTTTGGCTTGCCTCCCCGTCCTTTGCTGCCACGTCCTCCGCCACCACCGCCCCTGCCCTGCTGTTGTGGCGGCTGCTGCTGCTGGGCGGCTGCCGCGGCGGTGGTGTTGGCGTTGTTAGCTTGAGTAACAAATGCCTGACCGGAATTATCTTTTGCGGATTTGCGTGACTCCTCTAACAAAATTCTTGATCTTGCTTCATCAAATCCGGGAAGAGGTCGAATTTGAGTGATGGATTGAGCCACTCCATCGTACTCTGAGTCAATTAAACCTGCACAAAGACGTAATACCAATGTTCTTTCGGACACGGGTTGACCAACGTTGGCTAGTTGATCTTTGAGTTCCTTCAATTTCTGACAGTAGGAAGACACATCTGGAAAATTTTCAACAAAAAGATTGTTAAACTGGTTTTCAAGATAAATAGCACGGATTTCTCCATTGTCTTGAAAAATATTAGCGAGCCTATCCCAAGTTTCCTGTGCCGTAGCGTTCTTGTACAACACCGTGCTTCTTAAATCTGCAGAAATAGTATTGTAAATCCACTTTTTCACAATCGAGTCAAGGCGGTTCCACTGCGCCGTTGTGAGGTCCGTAGGACGAGAGGATTTAGGATCGATATGATCGATAACATTGCAAGAATGACAATGAATTTCAAAAAGTTCAACCCAACTACCATAGTTCCCTTTGTCACGATCAAGAATTTCTGGAACCTCATTCTTAATGTTGCTAACTGCATTAGCAGGGTGATAGTCATTAGATGGAGGAGGAGGTGGTGGGGTTGAGTTTTCATTATCTTTGGCCATTGAAAATTAAAACAAGAATAAAACTTGTTACTGGTCCTGACCAAAATATCTTGCGGCTAGGAGGTCAAAGAAACAATGATGGAGGTAATGGAATTACCACGTAGAGAGGTAGCGGAAGAGAAAGGATCTGATCTTTTTAGGAAATTAAAAAATTTGTGGAACCCTAAAAAAATCTAGGCTGTGATACCATGTTAGATTTCGGGAAAACTCCTTGGGTTGGAGTGTGTACCATTGAATAATATATATAGTGTTACAATACTAGTCCTAATCTTGTTAGGAAACCTAGTACGATAAGAATACAAACTATATCACAAATATATACAAATATATCCTACTCTGCGACAAATATTATAATAATCCTATAATATCTATCAATAATTAATGATCTATTTCATGTACTCCGTATTATTTTCACTTTTAGCTCTTTATTATATGTAGCCCCTCTCATTTTTCTATTAATAAATGCAAAAATGTAATTTAAATTAATTTGCATGAGTAAATTAATTTTCCAAACAATTTTTAATTTTTGCAACAATGTAAGAAGAGCGTCTTTTTAAATTTTTACAAATTTAATTATGTAAAAGTTAATGGATTAATTAATCACTGTCATATAAAATTAATGTTTTTCCAATTAAGATCATGTTATATTCATCTTATATCCTATAGATAAGGTCAAATAAGAGTTAATAATTTCATATAACACAAATTCAAAAAAATTAAGCTCTAATAAGAGTTTTAAGATCAGTTTACAATTAAAATAAGATTTAACAAATTTAAATAAGTTCCTAAATCAAATATATAAAAATTAGGTGAACACAAATATACAATGCATAAAGTTACTATCAACTTTGATGTCTTGTTGAGATGGGGTAATATGACATCTTAACGCTAAGATTTCTCACAAGACAAGTCGTTATTTATGTTGAATCTTCCACCCCACTCTTATAGTGTTGTACCTATGTGTTCCAAATTCTAACATCTTAAATGCAATGCCTTCTAAAATGACCATTTTTAAAATAAAAAAAAAAATAATAAAAAATGCAACATTTCTTTTTAATGAGAACTAGAAATTTTTCAAGCATGATGATATTTTTAAAAATAAATAGTAATTATAATATAGAACTCTCCAGGGAAATATAACTCAATATTCCATCATAATATTAACAACAATAATAAAAATAATAAGTACTCCGTACTCTATAATAAAATTTCTAGAAAAATTAATGGTTCTAAAAAAAATAAAGTAGAGTTTAAATACGTAAAAAAATAATTAAAAAAATGGAGTAATATATTAGTTAGAATCTATATATGGATTAAGTTATTTTTTTTATTTTTATTTTTTTTTACAGTGGAATCTTTAGAGATGTATGCAATAAAAAATAAAATAAACATGAGATATTGATGCTAATTTCGTTAGGATTGATTGACTTGGTCAAGTCAACACTTAATTGAAAGTAAGTTATGGTTTTCGATCTACGTTTACAATTCGACATACAATGCCGCGTAAATAATTGATTATCCACAAGTAGCCGAAAATGCCCTACTCTACCACCCAACTTAACACTATATATAATCTCAATACTCTCAATTATCCCCTCACTCAACTTCCAATCTATAATTTTTGTTTATACTTGTATTTATTTTCTTTCAAAACTACACTCACAATAATTGTTCACAACCACAACCACGACCACGACCACGATTACAGTTCTTTATTATTAATAATGGACTTAAATAATGCAAACGTAAAGTCAACCTCCACCCGCTCCGATGGAAGATATGAGAGGTTTCTTGCCAAGGCGGAGGGTTATCTACATAAGTCTCAAGCCTCCCACTCATCCCCGGCCTTAGGAACGCCAGTTGTAATAAATGGTGATAATGGTAATAATGGAACTCGTCATTTAGAGTTTTTAAAAAAGGCTCAAGGTTATTTAAACAAAAAAGACAAGGAGGATAAAAAAAGATAAGAAGGATAAGAAAGATGAAAAAGATGGTAATGATCATGAGAATTCGAGTAGCGAAAATGAAGGTCAACATGATCATAAAGAGCATCTAAAGTTGGTTCATGCCATGTTGAAGAAAATTAAAAAACATAAAGAAAAACATGGAAGACAAAATGAGGAAGAACAAGTTGAAGAGGAAGGCGAAATCGAGGAAGAAGAAGAAGAGGAAGAGGAGGAGGAGGAGGAGGAAGAGGGTGGTTGGTTTACAGAATTAATGGAGGGGATTCAAGAATTTGTTGAAGGATTAAATGAAGAATGAAGATGATATGCATGATAATTTAATTCATGATTGTATTAATTTCTGTTGTAGTCTAATTTTATATTACAACTTTTAATTGTATTGTAATGATTTTAATTTCTAATACTCGCATTTCATTTTTAATTTGTAATAATTTTTTGTTCAAGTACATGAATTATATGATATTTGTATTAAATTTGATTGGTAAATTTATGATGAAGGGAGTACATTATTGCATTTTAACTAATTATGCATAATACTTGTATCGTCGATGAATGTTCGTGCTAGACAAACTAGTTAGTTAATCAAAGATGCCCTTCTAATTGATATATAGAAAGGGAAATTAGAGGTCTAATACTCCGTATTATATACGTGGTTTGCAATATACAATATATATATAAGGTGCATCCGAGAGTACTAACTTGTCTAACTATAATGCTGATCTAACACTTATGCATGATGACAATTTGGGATCATAATTAGGATGCTTCTAGTTAATTTTAAGTTCATCAAAATTCTCAAAATTTCAATGCTTGTGATAGCTACCTAGGTTACATTGTGGTTAATTGTAATAGGTGTCTAATTACGCATCATTCTCAATGCTTACGGGTAGTATGCAATAATTTACATTCAAAGTATCGTGAAAACTACCTGATTAAATATAATTTAATTCTTATTAAAGTTTTTTATTGATTCATATTTATTTCACCAAAAAAAAAAAAAAAAAGAGAGAATTTGGCTACTTAGAGCATCTCCAACGAATGAATTTGGGGGACCTGCTTGCAATTTATGAAAAATTCTAAGCTGTTTGTTTAATTTCCATTGTTGCACATCTTGTTGATTAGCTTTGGCAAGCAAATTAGTTTTGTAGAGCTAATTAGCTTGGCAAATATTTATTAGATAAAAAATATTATTAATTTAAAAATAAATTAATTTAAAAATAAATTAATTTACAACTAGCTTAACCATTGGAGCAACAAATAGCTTGAATTGTTGTAGCTTAAGAAGATGACGTGGCATGCCAAGCTATTAAATAAATTAGCCAACCATTCTAGTTGCTCTTAGATATTTGTTTATGTGGCGTTTATTTAAATATTGTAATTTGAAAATAAAAAAATTAATTGTGATCTTATTCCACAATTATTTCTTTTTTTAATATGATAATTATTACTTATGTGACACTTGATTGTTAATTGCTTTTAATTATATTTACTTATTCAATCTCATTTCTTATGAATAATTATTTCTATACATAGTAACCTAAACTCTTTTAAACCGAATGAAAGCGCAAAAATCATAGGTTGAAGGGTTAAAAAAATTATTGGAACAAATAGTGGAGGGTTTTTCCTTACCATAAAATAAGCTTATGAACAAAATTATTGGAGGGTTATGAACAAATATTAACCACCATATAGGGATTTGCTAGAATGAGAAATAAGAAATGAGAAAAGAAATCTCCACCCTTAGATTTTAGTAACCACCAACGGCTCAGATTAGAACATTAAAAATTCACCCTTCTCTTTCATCCCCCTCCCACGTTTCTATTTCATATGTATGGCTGGTTTCCTTTCTTTCTCTCTCCTCTCTTTTCTCTTACCCTTATTTCTGTTTCCTTTAAACTTATCTTTTTTTTCATTTGCATTGGCTCTTAATTTATGCAAGCAACAACTCCCACCGACTGAAGACCAATTCAAGGTAAATTTTTCCCTTTTTTCACAATTTTACTTTTAGGGGTTCCCAATTAAAGTTATTGGGGTTTCCTTAAACGTTTCTTATTGCTTTTGATCAATCATAATTTTAGTTTCAGGGATCTGCAATTAAATAAAGTTTTTGATTTTTATTTTACAAATTCTACAATATTAGTTAATTATGGTTTTTAAAAATTGTTCTTTTTTACCCAAAATTTGTGTTTTTTGATTCATTTGTTACGAAACCTATGATACTCTTGGAAATGGTTAGTGGCCTAGTGCCTTGATATATTGGCTGTTGTGCTTACTGATTAGTGGAATAAGAAACATATTAGCTCCTTTTTTGAGATCTAAAATATATAATAGGCAGAGTTACTCTTGGTTGTATCATTTTTTTTTTGCATTCATAAGTTGAATTTTCGGATATTATTAGATAACAAAAAATGATTTTGTGAAACCTATTAGCTCAAACGGTAGAGCATTGTGCATTTGCACAAGGTTGTGGGTTCGATTCCCTCATGGGTTATCAGTTAGTCGTAATTTGTTGTTTCCTGAGTTATAGTTTTGGCATTATTGCATTAATCGTATACTGAAATCAATATAGCAATGGAGCATGTAAAAATGGAGCTGAACCAAATAAAAATGCAGATAATAATTATTCAAGATATATCTGTCATTCAATCCCAATTACAAAATCAATTACATGTCCATGTGAGACAAAAAATGGAATAGCTCTGCAAACATTCAATAGCCAAATTAAACCCAACACCGTCTGAAGTGCCTATATCTTGATAAGCATCACAAGCACCAACCTGTAAGGGCAAAAGGTAAAATTATAAAATAGTTTTACATAAAAAAAAATAAAAAAATAATGCTAACATCATAAATAAGAAATTATATTGTTAATAAGGAATAACTAACCAAAGAAGAGAATCAAGCCTCTTTCATAGGGCAATTGCGACTATCATGTTGTGCATATTTCCCACATGATTTACAGAGTCTCTGTCGCTTTTGCTTATCTTCAATAGCCTTCTCTTTCCCACTTGGAATTCTCTTGCCACTTCCTTTAGTTATTGAATGCTTTGGTGGATGAATATCAATTTTCACTGGAATGGTAGACTCCACATATGCTTCCAAATCATTTGTCTTGTTATCTACACAAACATTGGTACTCTCGAGCAAAGACTTTTTTAAATCTATGATCCCATTCCTTAAAACACGAATTTTATCAATATCATAACCGACCAATTCTGCACAACCATGAAAATCTTTCCATAACTCAGATATTTCTATATTAGCAAGTTGAATTTGAGAACAACCTTCATCTACAACAGTATCCATATCAAATACTTCTCAAACAACCAAGTAAAGGATTCAGTTTTCTCATCACATAAAAATGCAGCACCAAATGTAATGCATTGTCGATGATGATTTCTTCCGGTAAATGGAGCAAATATCATTGAGTATTTATTTGTTCCATATGTCGTATCAAAAGAGACAATATCACCGAAAGTGGCATAATTTTTTCTCCCAATGCCATCAGCCCAGAAAAAAATACTTTAACCGATATTCATCATCTACCTCATATGCAAAATAATAAGAAGGATCAAGTTCTTTTTTTCTTTCAAAATTCTCTTTAAACATCTATGCATCATAATCACTGATCATAATTTTAAGTCCTGTTTGATAATTTTGAAGGTCTTTTTGCGTACATCCAACTTTATCATATCCTCCAACTTGATGTTTAATCAACTGATATGCTTTGGCAGGTCCTATATTGGCTCGACTACATGTGAATAAAACAGCCTTATGCATAGAATTAACTTTTCTTGCCGATCTCAAAAGGTGTCTCTTTGTAGGAGTTGCAAGTGCATGGGTATGGTGCTCAACAAACTCCTTAATCTCATATTTACCCTCTTCCGTTCGCTTGATTTTGATTTTGGCACTACACCCTTCTCTTGTTTCTTTCAACCTTTTAGATTTACCCCCATTCATAGATTGATTTGTAGGTTGATTATAACCTTCTTTAGAACACAAAAAATATTTCCATATAACAAAACCAGTCTTCTTATCTTTCACCTCCGTCGAAGACCTAACGCTAAAACCAATATTATGTGCATACCGTTTGTAAAATTCTGCTCCTTCATCTAAGTTATTAAATATCATTCCTAGTGATGGCTTGACATTATCCATTGCCTTGATTGCCTTCATAAGGGGTAACAATAAACATGTATCGAATAAGTAAAAGATATTATAATTGATGATGTAATTAAAAAATACATTATTATAATTGATGATGTAATTAAAAAATACATTAATGGTGTGCTATTGTTAGATACTACAGAGTATGAAATTTTAAGCATTTTTTATTAATGAAATAAAAATTGAATGTATGTACCTATTCCATATAAACACACAAAGACAATAATCAATCAAAGAAAACCCCAAAATCATGTACTATCTAGTTAACCACTTGATTTGATATTAATAAAAAAAAAATGCAAACAAACGAACAAGAATCATTCAAGCCAACAATTATCAAGTCTAGGTATTATTAAAAAAATAAAAAAAAAACCAAATAGCAGTCCATACCTCAATTGTGATTGAAATTGTTGGTCAAAGCAGCAAGATAATACTATTGTAAAGGTGCAATTTTTGTCGTTTTTGCCGATCACATAATTTTTTGGTCAATTGATCAATTAAAGGAGAATGAAGAGCTTATTGAAAAAAAAGGAACTGAAATAGAAACGTGGGAGGGGGATGAAAGAGAAGGGTGAATTTTTAATGTTTTAATCTGAGCCGTTGGTGGTTACTAAAATCTAAGGGTGGAGATTTCTTTTCTCATTTCTTATTTCTTAGTTTTTGTCCTGCGTGTGACAGAAGCGCTTGGTTATTGTTGTAGCTTGTCTTTCTTTATTTAAATATTGAAAAAATCAACATTTATTGCATGTCATTAGCTTTTCTGCCTTTGACGAACTCTTCTAGGTAGATGTAGCTAGCAGTCAACTTTTGTTTTTCATCTTTATCCTATCTTGTTTTTAATGTTTATCTTTTAGTAGTACGGAGTACCTTTTTTGCTTTTGAACTAATCAATCAATAAAACTAAATTCATATGTAACAAACTTATTTTAGGATAGCTTTATACTTTTAAAAAAATTAATAGGATAGTTAAATTCCTAAACTTACGCATAACAAATAAACAAATTTGACTTTATGATCAATCAATTAACAAATATGTGAAGATTTACACATATTCTTTATATAAGTACCACTTGCATCATTAATAACATATCTTCCCATATTTTGTTTCCTCTACTGTATTTATAATGTCAGATTTTCAAATGGATTATGAAGATCCATATAGTTCATATTACAATTATTTAAGAAACTCCCAAAACAATGAAAATCAAAACACTCAAACACCATCTCTTAATTTCTCTAATCCTCAAATGTCTCCAATCCGGCCAACTCTCCATTCATCCATAAATGATAATCAACATCATGAAAATCCTTATAACCCAAATATTCAAATGAATAATCACTATGGCTATTATAATCCTCCTATGGTTAGGCCGGGTAATCAACCTACCCATCAAAGTTATACTCCTCGCCCTTTATATTTAAGTGAATCATTTAAGGTCCACGAAAATATAAGAAGGGATAGCATAGAATGCTCAAGCACACAAGAAGAGTCTCTTACTTCTAAGTTGGGTCTTGAATCTCAAACTGAAGCTGACTCGAAGGAAGCCAATGATCATTCTAAAGGCAAAAATAGTAAGTTGACGTGGACCCAAATTAAAGATGTCGATTTATGTAGAAGTTGGATAACCATTTCAAAAGATCCAATCAAGGGCAACGATCAAACTAAGGAACTGTATTAGAAGAGTATTGTTGAATATTACAATGCGTGGAGGACAGAAGGTCCAGAGGTACCTGTAGATAAAGCTTCCAATCATTGGTTCAAAATGAGTGGCGAAGTTAATAACTTTAATGGATGCTACATTCAAATAAAGGATAGCCATCCGAGCGGCCATAATGAAGACGACATTATAAATAAAGCCAAGGTACTATATTCAAACCGTAATGATAACAGAAAGTTTTTTTTATCTACATGCTTGGCAAATCCTTCGGAATGATCCAAAGTGGCAAGAATTAGTTCGAAAACACGGTGCTTCGTCTAAGAAATCAAAAATTGCAAGATCAAGTGTACCCCGTGATCGTGAAGGTGGTGCAGAATGTTTATACCAAGACTACTTCTCTACCAATCCTGTATATCCAGAGCACTTATTTCGCAGAAGGTTCAGGATGAGGAGGGAGTTATTTAATCGTATCGCGGAAGCCCTCAGAAATCATTCAAAATATTTTACACAAAGAGTTGATGCTGCCAAAAGAATGAGATTGTCTCCCCTTCAAAAATGCACTGCTGCTATTCGCATTTTAGCCTATGGAACCCCCGCTGATGCTGTTGACGAATACATTAAAATAGGCGAGAGCACTGCTATAGAATATTTATTCAAATTTTGTCGTGCTATTATCGAGGTATTTGGAGATGTGTACATAAGGAGGCCTACAGCTGAAGATGTCCAATGATTGCTACAAATGCATGAAGAGTGTCATGGTTTTCCTGGAATGCTTGGTAGTCTTGATTGCATGCATTGGGCATGGAAAAATTGCCCAACCGCATGGAAAGGGCAATACACCCGAGGTGATTATGGGTATCCAACAATTATGCTTGAGGCAGTCGCCTCAGTGGATCTTTGGATATGGCATGCTTATTTCGGTGTTGCAGGATCAAACAACGACATTAATGTTTTAAGCAGATCAAATTTGTTCCAAGAGACGTTGCAAGGAAAAGCTCCAGAGGTTCATTTCACAATTAATGCAACTAATTACAACATGGGGTACTATCTTACAGATGGTATATATCCCGAGTGGGCTACATTTTTCAAAACATTCTCACATCCCCAAGATCCCAAAAGGCTTTTATTCAAGAAAAAACATGAGAGTGCAAGGAAAGATGTCAAACGAGATTTTGGAGTACTTCAATCTCATTTTGCGATAATTCGTGGACCTGCACGTTGTTGGCATAAACACAGGCTCCATGATATAATGGAAGCATGTGTTATATTGCATAATATGATTGTTGAAGATGAGAGACACACATACACAAAAAACTTTTCTTGGGATGATTTCACACCAATAATTGTCGATGATGTTCATCAAGGGCACCCTTTAGATTTTCGAGCTTTTCTTGAAAGGGATGCAACCCTTCAAGATAGACAGATGCATCATCAACTAAAGGCGGATCTAGTGGAACATATATGGAGTTATTTCGGAGGGCAATCCCTTAATGGATAATATGCTTGTTTATTAATTTTATAATATAGTGTTTAACTTTTGATATTGTTATAATTGTCGCTGTTACTATAAACTTTTTTATTAATTATATGGTTTAGTGTTTAACTTATGTTGTTATGTTATTTAATTACATTATATTGAATATGTATATATTGGTCTTATTATATTTATTTGTTTGATTTTTTTTTAAATCAATCAATATATTTTCTAACTAATGTTATCACATGGTCGCAACTTGAAATTATATCCTCCTTTTTTGAAATTATATCCTCCTAGAGAAAAGTAACAGTCCATTTAAGAATTTTAAATGTATAGAGTTGGAGTCGTTACAGTCTAGCCCCTTCCCCCATATGAAAGTGACATACATAAAAATTGACCGTAAAAAGTCAATGAAAATAAAGAATGTTTGGCAATAATTTCATTTTCTAAAAATAATTTTTTAAAGTAAAATATTAATTGAATAAAAAAAATGTTAAGAAATTAGCTAACCATTATTGCACAAATTAGCTAGAAAATGGAGTAGCTTAAAATCCTATGTGGCAATGGCAAGCTAATTTGGTAAATAGCTTGTCATTGGAGATGCTCTTAGCTATTTGCATTGCAATATTTTCATAACTAAAAATAAAATTTTTGTGAGTGGTTTTTAATATCTGATACATCATGAAAAGAAAACTATTCGATCATAATTCATTAATAATAATAGTAAAAACTGAAAAGTTTGAGAAGTACTGGTAGATATTTGTAAAGTTTTCTTCTGTTAATAAACTCATATCCGCCAAATTCTCTCATACCTTGATTTATGTAGGATTCCAAATTTTTCTCTCACCATGAATATTAAAGAGTTGACATATAATACATTGTAAATGAGATACTTCAAATTAAATTATCTCACATTAAAAAATTCTACAAATTTCTCTCAATGGAAGGAAGCCGCAGGGAAAGATATGGAAATATATTAAAGAAAGCTGAGAAGTACCTTCACAGACGTCAAGGTTCTGAATCGTCAGCAACTTTAGCAGCTTCGGAACCCTCAAGTGCCCCTCCCATTAAGGGTGCTGGCGACGATGATGGTGGAAGCAGTTACAAAGCATACTTGCGAAAGGCTAAGGAGTTCATGCAAAAGAAGGATGATGATAAGGAAAATCAAGCTGGAGATGGGAATTCGGATGCAACTGCTGGTGATAAAGATAAGAAAAAGCAGTATGCAGCTATAGCTACCGGCTTGTTGTCGGCAAGAAAAACACATAAACTTATGCGAAAAGGGCAGAATAAGAATGGGAAGGCGGGGCAGGAAGGCGAGGAGGAAGAGGAGAAGGAAGAGGAGGAGGAGGAGGAGGAGGAGGATGAAGACGAGGAGAGTAGTGGATGGTTTACAGAGTTCATAGAAGGATTGTCAGAGTTTTTAGGCGAAGTTGAACTTTGATTTGTTTTAATGGCTCTTCCTGCCAACAAGAAAATAAAAGCACTTGTTTTAATACGTAGTATTTGATTTCTTATGTTATACTAGATATTTTGTTTCCCTATAATAATGAACCATCTTTACCAATAATCGTCAGTTGTCACATTGCCCTAACTTCTTACTATATTTTGATGTCTCAAAACAATAATGTATGTCCAAATTTGTTAATTCGTCTGTTAATTATTCAATGGATTTGGTGAAATTGGAATTCACATTAATTTCGATATGTAGATCATCCATCAAATTGTTCTATAGCTCGTATATGATATTAGGTAATAAGGTTTGAGGTCATACTACGTTGGTTTTAACTCTATCAAACGAGGATTTACAGAATAGGAATAAGCCAGCAGGGAGCAGCTCGTCTGGGCTCTAACAAAAAAAACTTTATAGGGTGGTTACTACTGGGAATATGCTATAAGCTACACCTATACTGGCCAAGTTTAACAAGGAATTAACTAGTTTTGTCCATGTTCTTTTCCTTCACAAAGATTCTTGTATCCAAATTAGCACCCTGAAACAATCTACAAAAGGCTGGAGATTGACATTGTTCAACGCCATTAACTTACAAACTAGGGGCTGCACTTTGATCATTCATCTACAATTCTACATATATCAAAGCAGACATCCGCAGAATGACAATGTATGAATTTAAACAATAAACACGGTACTAAAATGTATACATATTAGAGAGAGACATGGGAACATGCCTCACAGCATTCCAATGCTGCTCTTGCACCAGAGGATGATGTTAATCTGCTGTCCAGCTCTGCTCCACAATCTCCCGGACTCTCCGGTTGTACTCTCGCTTGTTCTCACTAAACAGTCTTGCAGCCTCTGAATTTGCAGGGGAGTTGGGGTTTGGATCACAAAGCAGAGACTGCAGCAACAGGGTAGAATGTCAGAATTTTTAGAGAAGGCATCGATGCACACAACCACAGAAATGACTAAAGATCTATAAAACCAACATCCTAAAATTTGGGGGTAAGGCAAAGAGCATGTGGTTATTTTGACCAGGTACACCATGAGCACTGTGCACCCGGCCGACTATTTCAACAACTAACTAGAATGAATGCAAGTAGCATATTTATAAACTCAACAACTAACCTGTATGGATGTAAGAATAGCTGCAACATCATAGATTGGACTCCACTGGTTTTGTAGGATGTCCAAACAGATACTTCCGTCAGCATAAACTGGACACATTACAGGAACATGAAGTTATTACTAAGTGAGAAACACCAACTACATGAATGAAAGTTCATACAAGAAAAATGGATGTCACTTACTATTAGGATGGAACATTCGAGAAATAAAACGAACACTGGGGGGCTTATTTGGGTAATCCTCAGTAAACTGAAGTGTCAACTTAAACGTGCCTGAAAAACTCACAAACTTTTAGTTGGAGAAACTCACTACATAACAGAAAGGTAAAGAGCTGACATTACATATACCAAAATTTTACAATCTTATCACAAGGATTTATGATTTAACAACCAGATTTTTGCAAATGGAGTATATGCTATTTCAAAATGCAAATTGCACAGCACATGGAGGTAGTATTGGGAAAGAGAAGTGAAAATTGGTTGATACAACGAGAGAAAGAAAAAGGAAATTTATCAATAGCAAGTGAGACACCCATAGAAAGTAGCCAATTAATATAGGAAGGACTGCAATGAACTACCACAACCTACAAACCAAATTTTAGCTTTTAGAACAGACCTACTAAGCTCTTGACAGTATCTTTTTCACAAACCAAACAAGCCACTTTCCCCCATGAAGAGAACTACCATCCAGCATAACAGAAACAAAACCATTTTCAACGAGAGAAGTAACATATGGGAAGCAGGTAATTAGTCTTTACATGCAAAACCTTAGAAGCAACAGCTTTTCAGTATTGGACTCCAGCAACCTGTCTCTACTGGACAGCCATCAAAGCAATTACGATGCTCCTAGGCTCTAATATTTCCATATTACTTTAACCTCCTCACATTTAACCCTACTAAAAGGGAACCTTTAAATGCATGACTATTTTCATCACCATACAACTCACAGCCAACCCAACCCCCATAATTTCTTTCAAAAACCCCAAAACTGAAAGGTTCCCATACTATAAACAGTGGCTAACACTGAACTTTAAAAATCAGAAATTCTTTTATCCACTTTACAGCAAAAAAATTAGCACCAGAATCCACAGCCCACTACAACTCAGAAACTACGGTTTAATTTCAACTCCAAAGTGGTTTCATGTTAAAAGACCTTTGTCCAGTCTTTTTTCCGCTTCTCGATAAAGCCATTGGAATGGGATACATGCATTAGAAAAATGAAAATAACAAATTTAATCCAATAATAATATAGAAAATACCACAAAGGACCCTTATAGATTTCCATGTCTCCAGTCTCTCCACTAGAGTATGTCAAAATTGATCAAACATGATTTCCTAGACCCTGTCAACCACAGAGTACAGAACCGCCCATGCTAAAACTAGAAGTCCAGCATCTATGCCTGACATAACAAAGAAATTAAATACTGCTAATTCGTGTGGTATTAACTGTTATATCTGTTTTAACTAGGTGAGAATTTGATGGACATTTTTCCAAAAGGTTAAGAAATGAAGAAGTTATCAAGGCTCAAAGTGAGCACTTTACCTTAGCTACAAGCGCACTCTTCACCTTTGTTTCTTTGACTCTCCCTCTCTTTCTTACTCTAGTTTCTTTTACTTACCCTCAATCTTTGTAGCTAAGAATTCTGATGAGGGAGAAAGGAGTGAGGTATGGGGTGAGCTTAGGGAGAGGAAAAGGCTCTCTTACACCAATGTCATAGTCTTAGTGAAGCTAGTCTGCCCAATGGGGAGCATCCACTTATCAGATTTTGTCCCTTATTACTTTTATCATTTAAGCTCCAAATATCTTCTCAAGCAAGCTCCATCAGCTGTCCACAACCTTATGGTAAATCAATTTGTTACATGACATTGCCTAAATTACTTTATAATCTACTTGTATGCGTAGCTGTTGCGGTTTTTGTTTTTGATTGTGACATCAAATGATCTCCAAAAATCACTAATCTTTTACTACAGCCTTAATTAATATCATTAAGGTCTCCACAAAACTTGGTCGAAAAATAAGCCCGTTTTCTGTTTCTTCAAATTTCATACTCATCCCGTACTTATCATGGCTATAATACATAAGTTATCGAACAGCACTTGCTAACCCAAATGGATTTATAAATCATCTCAATAGCATGTGCTCCATCTTTTGGACCCATTTTCACGATTTTATCATTACTCTGGATTTAATCCAAAAATCACATTTCAAGCCCGCGATATTCCTTTTGCCTTGAAATAGTAACTCAATCAATAATCTAATAGCACGTGATCCATCTTATTAAACCGTTTTTCATGATTTTCTTATTATTCTGTATTATTTCAAGCCCTTGATATTATTTTTGCCCGAAATAATCTCAATTTATTTTTCCCAAAAAAATGACAATTATAATCCATTTGGTCATAATTCAGAAGTCCTTTGACTTGATCAAATTACTCTCAATAGTCAAACTTAATTATTCACACACACACGCGCACACACACACTCTCAAGCACGTGCGACACACACTATAAAATTATCATATCATTCGTGCATACATGTATCGCACACTATCACATAATTATCATTTCATTCTAATTAATGCAAACTTGATTAGTATTTCTTTCAGATTTTTATTAACACCAATAGTATCGCAGAATCAAATGCATTCACATTTATCACAATCTTATAGTGGGTTTAGTAAGAACTAGGGTCTACAGCCAAAGTACTGGTTTTTATTCCGACTTTTAAAAATATGAGACAGCTGCCATGCTACATGATTTCTTGCTGCAACTACACAGTCCACAACACATCAACATCAGATGCTGCCTAAGCTGTGATAGACTTGCGTGCCCAGGACACCAATTTCCCTAGGATATTTAGGAGCACCTCCTCTCACTGGAGTACTTCCATACTCAGCTCATTCCTTTACCCCCCCAGATATCCTCTCGTAAAAGACAAAATCAAATCCAAGGATAATAAGAGCTTATTTGGGTTACACATTACAGGTAAAAGAATTTGCCTTTTCTTCTTAATTCTCCAAGGAAAACCAATCAGATCCACCCTGATCTCATTTAAAATCTGCATTATTTTAACTCTCCATTATCCAAAACAGTGCCTCTTGAGCACAGCAATGACTATACCTCAATTTGACAGTCGATTCTTGATTCTGTCCTCAAATTCCGATAGATGCCCCTCTATTTCCACTGTAAATCTCTGTAGGATTCTAAATTTAATATATAACCACACACTTAACCTAATATATACATTTCTGCCACAGTTATCCTATAAACATGACTGTTCCTGAGCTCTACACTAATAAGGATGGTCAAATACTATCCTGGGAAATTATTCTAAAACCTAAAGACAACTAGCGAATTAGCGATCACATAGTATTTAAAAATATTTCCATTTAAACCAGCAAAACTTGTTCCAACGCAAAAGGCAATAATCTTGATCAAATAATTGTTATGGATGATACTCCAAGTTTTCAAATCACTAACCCATAATATCCACCCCACTCCAAACCATATCTAGTATTACTAATTTACTATATCTTGAATTCTTAATTAATTTCCTCCTTTGTATTAGATGCGCACTCCAATTATTCCATTTAGCTCCAACTAGCCACAAATCTCGATTCAGCCCAGCCATACAGGAGCTAAATCAACCAGTACATATGATTATAATCCTCAGCAGATGAAGACAAGGAGAAAAAAGCCTTTAATGAGCCTTATCCTACTTAAAGGTTGAAAATAGTATCAAGAAAAGAAAGTCAATAATAACATAGGTTTTGTGCTTTTTGAACAAGAAACAAAATTACTTCTTCCATTCTTTTAGTCACAGCGCATTCCTTTTAGTAAAATTGCAAATTAATTGCAATAATTTTATTTAGCCAATGATACCGTATATCTCTCTCCACATCACATGGGTAATTCTTTTTATATCTCCCTATCTCTCTGCTCTCCTAAAATCAATGCATCCCCTCCACGTTGCAATAAAAAGACGGAAGAAGTATTAGTTAGAAAAACACTTTAATAAGATCAAATAAGGATGAAGATTATGATGCTATCCAGATCCCATTCATCTCTTAATAAAATACTAATGATATGCAATCGTAAAAATCAAGTATAACTAAACAAACATACAGAGAGTATTTGATTGTTCAAGCATATTTCTCTGGTTGTCTTCTAGACGTGTTTAAACAAGAACAGCATGCCTATCAGAAAATTCCACACGTGCAAGCAGATATGGAAAAAAAAAAGATTTAAAAAAGAAAAATCATGCACTCATTCATCAATTTCACATGTTAGAAGAAAAAAAATTATATAACAGCCTTTAAGAAATTGTCGTTACAATGTTGTTCAATGTACCAACTTCTCAGTACCTCCTAGACACATGACCATAATGAAGAACTGAGACGGAAAATGACAAGAGACTTAGATGATGGTCAACAATAACTACATACACAAAAGAATCATCTGCATTAGTATAATACCAAGACCAACACTTCAACATACACAGCAATCACTTTAAAGCAAAAATAACACAAACTTTCTCATTTTATTGGGGGGGGGGGGGGGGGTGTGGGGAGGGGGCTTGACATTTATTTTTGTACTTTAACTTGCTCACCTCCATCCCACGGAGTGTCATCTGGACTGCAAAAATAAACCACAAACCAAGAAAAGTCAGTTTATTCATCACCTATAATAAGCGATAACTAGCACATTAATTAGGACAAAAATGGAGGATAATTACCCAAATATGACAGCATTCCAAAGCATAATGTTGTTATCGTGAGGTGCTCCACTAATGCCTGCAGGAGGATCCTGTTGCAACCTCTTAAAATCCCTCATGAGCCGCTTTCTTGAGGGAGTAGACATTGTAACTACCTGTAAGTACCTACATCATTAGCTGAAACAAATCCTAACAGTACAGCTGCTCAGACACTCTTTGATAATAAATAAGAACAATTGAAACGCGTTCTCTGATTGGTTAATCGCGCTCATCTCATTAAGGTATCCATATTAACACAATAGCAAACTCCTACAATACAAATCAATCATCACCAATCAATCTAAATTGAAAAACCTTATAGGCAAAGAAACACAACGCGGTTAAAATGAACGAGAAGTCAGCTTGCCAGTGTTCTCCCACCTATAATACTCAGCCTACATTTCCCACAATCAAAAAACAGCCACACAATTCCCAATCAAACTCTCATGCAAACAACCTCCAAAAACAGATTCAAGAGCTCCAGAAACTCAGATAGCGTTAAAATTCAGCGATAACAGAAATCAAAGCATCAATTTAATCAAATTCTAACCCTAACACCTAAATTCTCCACTTTGATCAAATTAATTGTTTCAAATATACAAAATAGCAACAATAAATCATTACACAGCATAAGAACAACACAAAATCAACAAATTTCTGCAATTTAATATGAAATAGAGACCATAATTATCTTCATCTGAAGCTGAAAAATCAATTGATCAAAAGAAAATTGACAAATTCAAGACAAATAGAAGAGAAAAATAGAGAATTTACCCCCGATTAGAAGATTCGATGAGAATTTGCTGCAAATTGATGACTGCTGGTGAAGAAGAAAAAGGAGGAGAGAGTAAATAAATAGGGTTTTTTTAGGGGAGAAGGAAGACAATAATAATGGTATGATACCACAGATTCCTTGATATTTATTATTTTGATTATTGTAATAATTATAATGCTAATAAGTAATAATTATTAATATGCTAATTAGAGTAGGGCCTGTTTGGCTGGATTTTATGATGATGTTTTGAACTTTTGAAGGTTGGAGGCTTGGGCGCACGTAGCAACACTAGTAAAAGTTCGATTTCAGAAAGGATACTTTTTTCCTATTTACGACAAGAGCAAAGATGAAAGTTGATTGAGGTGCTCGTGTGTGGATAATATGACTAGCATGAGTTTGTAGAATGGTTTGGTCATCGATAAGGAAATCAATTGCAAAACTTAAGTGAGATTATGTGCTTTGAATGAGTGATCACAAACTATCTATATTGGCTCAACTATAAAAGCATAAGTATCAAAACTCGACAATGCAAAGTATGAAGCTTTTATAATCATTCATAAATTATCATCTATCACTTCATAGAGAGCTTTATTTGGAATTAGAATATATAAAGTCAGTTAATGTCGAATCTTGTATAACTATATTAAAACGGAAGCAGCTAGCCTAAGTGATAAAATAACACATGTTACTTTGTCATTCAATATTTTCCAGCCCATTTTCCTACTCCTAAGTCCTAAGTAAAGCAATCTTAATGATATACTTCAATTCCTATTTGACATTTTAATTGTTATATATGTTTGAACCTTTAATTCCATAATTATTATGATTTATGAGAAGGATGATGTTTTGTTTTGGGTTGCGGCAACATGGTGAGTTTAGAGAAAAGAGCAAGCTACCATAGATTTAGGGGGTTTGCGTGGGTGGCGGTGTGGTTGTGGTTGTGGTTGTGGTTGAGTGCAATGGTTAGAGGTGGTGATCCAATGATGAAGAGGGATGCAATGGTTGGTGGTGGAATTGAGTGTTGATGATGGTAAGACATGGCAACGGTGGTGAACATGGTGATTAGGGAAGAAATATGGGAAAAATATCAAAGTCATAGGTCTCTCACGTAGGTAGCGTTGGCCTAGCCAGAAAATCGAAATCAATGACAAGAATCCGGGCAAAGCTTCTAGTCAACAACAACAAGCAGCAAAAAACAATTTAAGGTTCCATAATGTCATTTTTTTCTCACAAATGACCAACATTAAAGATTCTTTTGACAAATTTTCCTAAATTTTAAAAAGATATTAAGTTTAACATACATAAGAATGACAATGGTTTAAAACCCCAACCCGAACTTGGTTGAGACCATCCCTTATACGTAGTACTCCTTCCGTTTTTTTTTAATGCATTACTTTGATTTTTGCACTATTCACACACTATGGTTGACATATTTTTTCACTTC
Organism: Chenopodium album; assembly: GCF_948465745.1. Classification (NCBI taxonomy): domain Eukaryota; kingdom Viridiplantae; phylum Streptophyta; class Magnoliopsida; order Caryophyllales; family Amaranthaceae; genus Chenopodium; species Chenopodium album. Next base: position 7,309,089 of record NC_137844.1, on the reverse strand, counting down.
TATAAAATAAATAAATATTATTATATAATGTATCATTAGATTAGTCACAATGTCTGATCTAGTTTCATAATATAATTGTTATAATTTTTTACTAATAAACAATTAAAAATATTAATGGTCAAAGTTGCGTCTCGGCAAATGTGCCGGTCAAACTGATGTAAATAAATAAAAAATAAAATAATATAAAATAAAAAAATAAAAAAATAGGAAGTATAAAATTAAAAAAAATTGCGTGCAATTTTGGTCAATATCATTCCATTAGCTTTTGTAAGATCAAATAAAAAAAAAAAAGTGTTTAATGTGTTACAAGTTTGAGAGAACCTTCAATCTATCTGTCTTACATTGAAAAGATATTAATCTCTCATATTTATTTTTGACAAATTAACATATCATCAACATGTAAAAATATGTAAGTAATATAGCTAGACAAATATACAATTATATTAGCATTGTATTAGTACATATATAGTCAATCTTACAAATTCCCATCCACAATCAAACTAATAAAATTATCAAAGTATATATAGAATGAATCACAGAGTATGTAGAAGAAATTAAGAAATGTATGATTGAAAAAAATGAATAGACTCTAGTTCAAAACTCCTATAAGACTTGAATATTAAATTATCTCACTAGCTAATAATAATAATCTACAAACCAATGTTTGCTTTTTAAAAATCTACAATTTACATTAAGCCTTTCAAATGTTCAATTTGTTTGATTATTTATATTATCAGGGGAGGAAGATGTGCTTTTAGTAGAAGAGAAAGGCAATGAAGAAGTAAGAAACATATGGCTACTTTGAGCTAATTCTGAATTTGGTGCTATAGGAACCTTGTTGGACAAGCTTGAAACATATCCATTACTGTCCTTATTGCTTGTGGATTGAAATAATGAGCTATTTGTAGAAGAAGTATGACGACCGCCTCCTTCATGGTGACTATTGCTCGTGTAATTTCCAACTATTTTGCTATTAGCATTGCCATTATTTCCATTGATGAAGGATGACAAGGTGGCGGTTAGAATTGAATGGAAGCTTGGATCTGAAGTAAGAACCTTAGCTGCTTGAGCAAATGTATCATGATTAGGAGGATTATTATGAGAGATATTACTCTTTTGCAAGAGATTACTTTGAAAATTGTATGTATTATTATTTGATGATCCAATATTATTTAGTGGACTATTATTTAGGGTATTTTTGATGTAGGATTGACTTCCATAGCTAGGTAATCCATTAGACCAAGAGTAAAGGGGATTATTATTAGAATTTTCCGAAAAATTGAATGTGAGATTTGTGGAAGAATACCTTGAACCTAAATTTGGAGCAACCTTATTGAATTGGTTATTTGTGGATGATAAAGGGGTTGAAGTAAGGTCTAGGGTTACTGTAGGGTGTATAGGAGTAGGAGAAAATGTAGAGGAATTTGGAGAAAAAAATGGATTTTGTTCAGAATTATTGAGGATATTGAACTTAAGGCCTCCATGAAGTTGCTCTCCAATAGGTGTCGTTGTGGTGGTCGTAGAAGGGAGTGATCCGAGATTTGAAGATGTCGACGATTTAGACATTAACATGTAGGCTGCTGCTGAAGTGGTGGAAGCCATTGCGGTTGCTGAGACTGGGAGTGGATGGTTGTGTGCCCCTTCATATGTGGTGATCAAGATGGACCTGTTTTTGAAGCTTTAAATTCAAGGAATTCAAAGAAACTGTTTAACAAAACCTTGAATTTAAAGAAACCTTCCTTATCGAAGGAGGCAGGAAAGGAACGTTTCCCCCCAAAACCCCCTCGGGGGGATGTTTACAAGAACTTAAACTGGAGAGACTGAAGACTGCCTGGAGGGACGTTCAGTTTTAAATTTAAACAGGGCTGATGCTGTGAAGAATCGTATACCATGGGCATGGTTGCCATGGGCTCTCAACTGGCTGAGTCAGTTGTTTGTGGAAGTCCATGGAGGAAGAAGGCTATGGTTGCGTGAGGAAATTCAGAAATAGGTCAGGAAAAAGAAAAAAAAATGAACAAGTCTTCCGGGTCTATCCCGTACGCCTGTTTTCAAAAAGTAGAGTAAAAGGGGTTACTTGTAGGGTGTTATTGGTTTGGTACGAGATTTTGGTCTGGGGCGGTTACTCAACCCATTCAAGTGTTCCATACAAGTAACCCCAGAATATAAGTAACATTCTACAAGTAACACCTACAAGTAACTCCAGAAACAAGTAACCCAGAATACAATTTTTTTTTTCAAGAGTTACTTGTACGATGTTACTGATTTTGGTCAGGGGTTACTTGTAGGGTGTTACTAATTTTGGTCGGGGTTACTTGTAGGGTGTTACTGGTTTGGTATAGGGCATACGTACAAGCAACCCTTAAACAAGTAACTCATACAAGTAACCTTGAATAAGTAACTCATACAAGTAACCCATGCATACAAGTAACACTTATATAAGCTAGTAACGTAACTCATATAAGTAACCCTTGAATAATTAATCATACAAATAACCCCTGAATAAGTAATCCATACAAGTAACCCCTTAAAAAAAAAACAAGTAACCCCTAAAAAATACAAGTAATCAGTAACTCTTGAAAAAAATCAAACAAGTAACCCCTGAATGATACAAGTAACCCCTGAATAAGTAATTCATACAAGTAACTCTTGAAAAAAAAAATATAAGTAACCCCTAAATAAATAATCATACAAGTAACTCCTGAAAAAAAAAAAAAAAAAAAAAAAAAAAAAAAAAAAAAAGTAACACCTGAAAAATACAAGTAACCCTGACAATACCAGTAACTCCCATTATTTTTGCTGACTTAGCAGCAGGCCACACCATGTGGCCTGCTGCACCAAAAAGGCACTGATGAATATTTCTAGTAAGATACTCCTACAATAATCAACAATCATAAAATCTTTAAAATAAAAGTATTCAATTATTACACTAATTAATCTAAGTTTCTTGTACAATGTTCAACTATGATGTTTTTGTATTGTAGTAGCTATATATATAGTGAAGAAGAAGCCAAATGAAAGAATGATGGTAAATCCTAATATCCTATACTATGAAAGTTGGGTTGAAATATATATGGATAATCTTATTTTTGTTTCATAAATGAAATCATGTAGATAGTACGAGTAGTATGCTAATAAGATGGGAGAATATTTATAAACGAGTGGTAAATCGTACTAGTATTTAATTTGTGAAAAATAATTACATATAGTCTTTCAGTTTTTTTTTTTTTTTTTCTTTTTTTGCATTGCATTGGTAACAATCACGGCATGCGGAATACTATAGTACGGAAGTCAAAGAGGGTTGGATATAGGGAGGAGAACAAACAGGGTATATCCATATATGTAAGAAATGAAAATCAAAAATATCGAAGAGACAATATTCAATATTGTACGTTTGATTTTTATAAAAGTATCTTGCAATTTAGCATGTACTCCGTATATATATTGACTTAGGAAAAAAAATAAAATTAATCCCAATTATATTTGCAAAAAAAAAAAAAAAGAAAGAAAAAAAAAAGGTATTTCAAATGAAAATGTGAACCCTTTTCTATTGTATCAATAGCAATGTGTACACTATGTATTTTATAAAATACAAACTTTTTGTATAAAATATAAAAGTTACCTCTTTCAAAAAAAATATAAAGTCACCTATTTTTAACATATGAAATTTACTCATTTTACAAGAATTACACGTATAAATCACACAGTCACTCATAAGAATAAAAGTATATAACCATGCAAATATTACCGATTATAAAATATAAAGTACGGAGTATATTCCAATTAAATTACCTTCCAATTAAAAATAAAAATTATAGTTACCTTAGCTAAGGGCCTGTTCACATTTACTTAATTTTAGTTCAGTTCAGTTCAGTTCAGTTCCAATCAGTTCAGTTCAGTTCAGTTCAGTTCAGCTCTTAATTTCCCTCTCACATAAAATATTTATTTCAGCTCAATTCAGTTCAGTTCAGTTCCAATCAGTTCAGTTCAGTTCAGTTCAGTTCCAATCAGTTCAGTTCAGTTCAGTTCAGCTCAGTTCAGTAAATATGAACATGCCCTAAATCTAGTTAAAAGTTAACCTATAATTGGCCGATGTACTATTAAAAAAATACGGAGTAATGATTAATGTAAACTGATCAAGTGTACATACACAAAAGTTTTTACTTTTATCTTGAATTTTATACTAATTAACCTTTTATTTAGGTTATTTTTTATTTTGACAATTATTTAGGTTATTGAATATCCCATCCTAATCTCATCATTTTAATTTAGAATTAGAGGCAAAAAATCATGGTTTTTGTTTTCCTACATAGGTTTTTTTTCAAATAACAATAACAATAATATTAAATTTTTTTTTCTAAAAAAAGATACATCGGTATCGATTAATTAGTACTAGATATAGGGGGAAATGAATCTGAATCTAAATATATAAATACCAATATACTAAGGATTTTATTTTATTTATTTTATTTTATTTTATTTTTTATTTTTAGTTTTGCTATCTATCTAGATTTGAAGGTTTCCAAAAAAAAAGGGACCATCATGGTAGATTTACAGCATAGGAGTACGTAATACACAAAAGATAATCAATAAATTACCTGTTTATTAACGTCGGAATCTTCCTTAATATTATGCTCAGCAGTCGATTGTGTCAAATTTTCATCCTCCTTTTCAATTTCCTTTCCATTACTCCCACCTCCATCATTCTGCAATCAAATATGAACAACAATTGTAAGCTAAGAGGCTTAAAAATTCAATTAATAACAAATTATATTACGACCTAATTTATCGTTTTAGATAATAAAGAATTACGAGTAATAGATCAAATAATAGATGAATCGATTTATAATTTATATGTATGTATACCTTATGAGTTTCATCGTTGAAGCTAGTCGAGGGAGATGATGATGGATCGACTCTTTTACGACGATTATTGTTATTAGAATCTTTCTCTTCCTTGATTTTCCCTTCATCTTGAGAAGAGTTGGCTCCTCCATGTTGTTGTTGCTCCATACTCGTCGTCGTCATGCCTTACTCTTGCTTTCTCTAGCTCTCTTTGTTTTTGTTAATTGTTTGTCGTGTTCAAACTGTAAACTGTGTGTGTTCGTTAAATTATCTGCCTCTTTAAATTATAGAGGCAAGCAATGTAAGGGAGCCTTAACTGTTTGACTTAACCTATTTTATATTTCTGATTACATTTTATTAAACTAAGTTGCAACTATATGAGTTATTATTAGTCTATTTTATACGAGTATTCAACATTATCGACTATAATACTATTGTACTAATATAATAAGGTTTATGTCCTTGAAAAACTCCCTCTTTCAATTCGTATGTTATATGTTGATCAAGGTACACTTATTACCCTCATTTCTCCCTCGTCTTTTGATTTGTTTAATTTTCATTTATTACAATTTGTAGGTATTTTGGTTTATAAAAAGTCACAAAAGATATATAATGATGTTAGAGGAGAGGCTATAAAGGGGCCTCTTAAGAATAATAAAACCTAACATGTACTTCGTTAAAGCTAAGCTAGTTGATTTTCTGTATTGAATTGAATCTCTCAAAAATTATGTCTGACTTTACCCTTGAGTGATGCAATGTATGCGGTATTCGATTATCAAATTTGATTGGTATGTCATATATTCTAAAGACTTTAAAGCCCTGTTCTTTTGAGCTTCTGGGCAGAGCAGAGTAGAGCAGAGCAGATTTCAGCAAAGCAGAGCAGAGCAGAGCAGATTGAAGCAGAGCAAAGCAGAGCCGAGCAGATTGAAGCAGAGCAAAGCAGAGCCGAGCAGAGCAGAGCAGATTTCATCATTGTTATTATTATTATTATTATTACTAATATTGTTATTATTACTATTATTATTATTATTATTATTATTATTATTATTATTATTATTATTACAATTATTATTACTACTACTACTAATACTATAATAATAATTGTAATGCTTTATTATTGTTATTAAATATTAAATATTATTATTATTATGATTATTATTATTATTATTATTATTATTATTATTATTATTATTATTATTATTATTATTATTATTATTACTACTACTACTACAACTACTACTACTACTACTATTATTACTATTATTATAATCATTAAATTTTATTATTAAAAATTAATTATTATTAATAATATTAATATTATTAAATATTAATTATATTATTATTAATATATTATTATTAAATATTAATTATATTATTATTAATATTATTATTATTAAATATTAATTATATTATTATAAAATATTAATTATTATTATTAAATATTAATTATATTATTAAATATTAATTATATTATAATTATTAAATATTAATTATATACTTCCTCCGTTTTCTTTTACTTGCAACACACCTTTTAAGCACGCAGTTTTAGGAGATGATTAGTGAGGGTAAACGAGCGATTTTATCAATATAATTTTTACACGAAAATTAGAATAGAGTTAAGTATCATTTGTAAAAATTATAATGAAAAATTTGTCCATTTACATTACATAAACCAGAGCTCAAAACACGTGCCACAAGGCTGTGTTGCAAGTAAAAGAAAACGGAGGAAGTATTATTATTAATAAATATTAATTATTATTAATAAATATTATTTATTTATTTATTATTATTAAATATTAATTATTATTATCATTAAGTATTAATTATTTATTATTAATTTTATTAAATATACATTATTATTATAATAATTCAATATTAAGTATTAATTTTAAGCAGAGCAAAGCAGAGCAGGGCAGAGCAGAGCAGAGCAGATTGAAGCAGAGCAGAGCAGAGCAAATTTCAGCAGAGCAAAGCAGAGCAGATTTCAGCAGAGCAAAGCAGAGCAGAGCAGAGCAGAGCAGCTCTAAAGAACGGGGCCTAAATATGGCAAACTAAGTAGTTGATTGTAATAAATACGCAAAAATCCTTACTTATTGTCAAATAAATATTACTTCTTTCAAAGTAAAACAAGAAATGGTGTCTATTGTTATGTCATGGAAAGGGTAACATCATTCACATGTACGCCATACCTCCCTCGTGAAAAGTATAGGTTTTAATGTGGCTCATCTATATAATATACGAAGTATATATTATTCCGATCCATGTATATATATACCATACTATATTACTATGGAAGATTAATTATTAATTTATAATGCTGTATTATCAAGATATTAACATTACTTGAACTATAAAACTAGTCCAATTCAACGATTTAAAATTAGATTAGCAAAAAAATCCTATCATTTACATCAGAGTTGAAATTCTGTCAGCTGAAAAATTGGTTAAAGAAAAGAAGTGGTACAGAGAGAAGACTTTTTTGTACGAGTGAACGTTGAAGTTTCGTACATTACAGAAGTCACATGTTGCCGAAGGAGAAGGAAGTCGGATATTAATTTTTAAGGTCAAACTTCAACTTCTAAATTCTGTCTAACAGTTTTTTAAGCCATTTTGCCTTGTTAATTAATTATAGGGGGTTTATAATAATTGTATAAAAAGTAGTATAACACTATGAATATAAATAAATAGGAATAATATAGATTTATTTGTTTGTTTCTTTTTTTTCTATTTTTTATTTTTATTTTTATGGCGGCTCTTCTAAATTGGAAAAGGGATGAGTTTTCAAGTTCTATAAAATAGAAAAAGTCTCTACACCTTAATGCTTATTTATCCTTTGCAATTAACCTTTTTGTAGTCTTTGTAATTATATTATTTGTACTTTTTTGAAACTCCATACCGTTTATCAGTTGCTTTAGGCATATGTGTGTACAATTGTATATAATTCATAACTTTGAATTATTTTTATATTTTAATATAAAAAATACTCTCTCCGTTTTTAAATACTTGCTTCACTTTTCATTTCCAGCCGTTTTTAAATACTTGCCCCATTTCCTTATTTGGAAAATTTTTACAATATTAAATTAATTTCTCTCACCTAGTGGACCCAACAATGTTAATTCTATATTCTCTCTCCTTTAATTCTCTTCACTACTTTTGATTTTTACAATTTTTTATTCTTCCACCTATCCCACTATCTCCATTTTTTGTTACTTTTTCCAATTTCTCCTAAAACTCCGCGTATGGAGAAATGGAGCAAGTATTTAAAAACGGAGGGAGTACAATATAATCTTCCATCTTTATATTATTAGAATTGAATAAAATAATTATAGACATACTTCATATAATATAAGAAGAAAAAATAGCCTTTTCGATCAATATAATAAGTTTGAACACAAAAAAAAACTTTCTCCGTTCTTTTTTTTTATTGCATCATGAGTAATTTCACGCTTGTCAATGTATTACTTTGCCTATTAATATCTTTAATTATACTTTTATAAAAAATATAAAATGTTGATATTTGAAAAGTAGCAAGATTTCAAGATAAACCTAACTAGATTCTACGTGACTATATTTTTCCTTACGAATAAATTAAATCACAAAAGATGATCGACTTATGTGAGTAGGGTAGGTGCAATAAAAGAAATACAGAGGAAGTATATTTTTATTACTACTAATTTGGATCATTATTATAAATTTCAAGTGCATCATCCAGCATGGTGAATGAGTAATATAATTAACCTTCATTGCTAATTTTAGAGAAAAGATCTTATACAGATGAGATAATTGTAAAGTAGGTAACTCATTGTGTGATGACTACAGTAATAATTTTTGCAATGGTTGTCGAGTTTTCGAATTTGATTGCAAGCTTGGGTTGGTGGTGGTAGCCTGAGGTGGTAGGTTTATTAAGGATGCAAAATAGGACTAGGTGTAATTTTTTTATTGGACAAGTAGGACTTGGGGGTAAACCTGACTGAGAGAATCAAGATTAAATCAAAAGGAGCTAAGTAAGAAAATTGCCTACTATTTCTTGTACAACCCAATCCAAACAGCTTATCATCAAGGGTTATACGATTGAGTAATTAACATACTTATTAGCTAGTTGACTACTTAATTAATTAGCGTAACATGATAGATTGATAGGGATGCTAACTCCTAAGTCCTAACTGGCTAGCTATAGGATAATGTGCGCTGAACCCTTTATTTTAGCCATCATTAGCTAATTTTATGATAAATTTACGTTAATGAATGTCAAATTATTAGTATGACATTACTTCTAGTAGTACAATTCCGCACGAGTAAACAATTTAATTAAATCATGCAAACTCCTCTAATTTCTAGCCAATTTGGTATTGGTGGCGCAATTTGCTCTTTGAGAGAATAATAGGTTGTTCACACAAGAATATACTTTCTACTTGTATTAATTAAATAATTATGATACTATATTAAGTAAATAACTAAATATAATTGGTATCGTCTGCTCTACAAATTGTTCCCCATCGCATGACATTGAACCTTCATTTAGCATTTTATAATATATAGCATGATGCCATAATATATGAAATTTAATGTTGTGTTGTTCATTGCATGAGTTGAAAGAAAAAGGGTCAAACCCTTTATCTAGGGCAATTAATTGCACCCTAATTGATAGTACTTGGAGTATTATAAATCATTTTTTCCATGAAGTAGTTAGCAGCCAATTACCATGTCTCCTCAATAGTTATATTATTAATAAGTTGATAATTTCACCTTACTTATCGAGTTCGTTATACCGACATAGTAATGTGTTTTAATTTATGTCACTCGATCTATAATAATATGCATTGGTGGTTAACTTTTTCTGAATCTTGTTAAAGAGCTATCAAAATTACGAATTGAAGCAGTTAAATGTTGCCTATAATTCTAAGTTTCTAACCCTATAGTTTTGCGTACATTTATGCTCATCAATTTATGTCTTATTTTAATAAATCAGGCAAAATAAGTTTTAATACTGTAATGAAAATAAACTATATATAGTGCATGCACTCATCATATGTACTCCGTACATGCATAACATAAGGTATGCGTTTAATACTATAATATATAAGTTGAGAATTCATATGATAAATCTAGTGTTCTTATATTCTAGTGTTATTGCATGTTTGATTTTTCTACATCATAATTACATGCATTTTGCCATTTTCCTTAAAATATACTTTGGAAAATCTTCTTCAACAGTGATTACAGATTTGTAAGATTTTTGTTGATTAATAATAATGTGAAGCTAAGAATTTAATAAACTGCGAGCGTGAGAAGTGGTAGGAGCAACTTTAATGAGAGCCAAAGTAAGCATTGGGATCTAAGCCGTTGACGCCTAATAATTGACTACCAAATAAACGTGGTTTGATCCGAAGATATTGGTCTTTTCTGCCACTTTATACTATACAAATAACTGAATAAGTACATTATTATGCTACGTACTCGTAAATTTTATTTATTTATTTTTTTTTTCCCTGTGATTTTATTTAACTTATTATCTACCAGAAGATCTTTGAAGTATGAGTTTTTAGATTAAAGATTTATTCAATTAACAAGCTTGATATGGAATGTGATAACTTAGATAGTTCTCAATCTTGTTCGTTGAATCAATTACTCTTTCAAATGTTTTTCTATAACGCCATATTCAATATGAAAATGGATTTTTCGAGCATGCATGTGAAATTTAATTTTGACTTCATTATTACAAACTTATAGGATAATATATTTCCGCTTCTACTTGTGCGTCGTACAAGGCTCCTAGAAGATCGTCATATTACGGGTATACTTGTGTGGAAACACTTGTTATGAGTATAAATGTTTATGAAGACTACAAAATGATCAAGTCCAACTTTTTTATATAATACATTCGATATGACAAAAACAAACTACTAATTTGTTAACTTACATAAATATGTAATGAACATATATAAAAAGTTGTGATGAATAAACTAGTTGTGATGAATAATAACTTGTATTACTAACTTGTTTGAATATGTATGGATTATGGAATATAATTAAACTAGTCGGGATGAATAAATTTTACTAAGGATATAATAAATCTCTTACATACTGTATAAAATTGAAATAAATAGATTAATGTAAAAAATAGTTATAAGTTGACTTTTATTTATTTGTAAATAGATTGACCATTTCATTGAGTTAATTGATAAAAAGGATACGCCAAGTGATGTAGGAGACTTGTGCGGCTAAATAATGTAGCATGACATTTAGTTGGCAATATTTTCTAAATGGTCAATTAATTTTTAATGCATATAAAAATTATAAGTTGGACAAATAAAGACGAAACAAAAGAAACGGAAGGAGTCAACTAGTCCACGATTTTGCAATTTGTTTATAAATCATGGATTATTTGATCCATGTGAAAATGAGCTTCCAAGATTGAACATAGTTGTCAAATTCGAAGCCAATGCACCAACCAATAGCAAGCAATGTGCTTCCATTGACCTAAATATTTCATCAATTTTCTTACAATAAGATCTTAAATCTCACTTTCATACTTTTTATTATGCCATGGTCCTTGCAATTTATTTAATCTACAACTAGGATATAATCTTGCCAATTATATTATTTGAATTACTATATTAGATTAGATATTGTTCATATTAATTAGTGATCTAAGATATGAGCTACATACAACATACATTTCTTGTTTTAAAGTCAACTAAGTGTTCCATACTCATAATTAGAATGTCAACCTAAGTTACAACTTACAAGCAATAATACGATAATCGACAAACAAATCTTGTAGTGAAGAAATATAGAGGAATAATGAATTCCATATGACAAACCACATTATTTTTATTTATTTTTTTTTTTTTTTTTTGGAAAATTCTCAATGGTAAACACTAAAAAAATAAATTACAATGGTAATCTATAATTTGTAGAACTAATTCAGTGGTAACATTAGTTAAGCATTTTAAGAAAATATTAACCATGGTTAATGTTTTAAAAGGGGGAAAAGAGAAATGTCTAAAGTATCCCTATTTAAAAAATAAAAATAAATTTTTTAAAAAAAACCCACCCACTTCTTCTCCTCTCCCCCAACCGAACCCAGCCCCTACCTACCCACGACCCCGGTGCCGGCACCAACCCCACCGATAATTTCCTCTCTCTCTTTCGTGGCGCCCACCACCACCACCATCATCATCATCATTTTCACTATTAACAGAACACCCATCATCATCATCATCATTTTCACCATTAACAGCAACCCTAGATTTCGACGCAGATTGAATCGGGCTACGGAGGTTCAACGAATCGGGTCAATTTCGTAGGTGTATCTCGACTGCGACGGGTAGAAGTCAGTGTTAGATCATCGGAAACCGCCACTGAAGGAGATTGAAGGTTTTTTTTAGGGTTTTTCTCTCTTTTCAAGATTTGTGTTGATGGTGTAGTTTGGGTTGGGTGAGTTTTCATAGTTCCATCCTTCGGAAATTGTGACGGATTTTTGAAGAGAGAGTTTTCTGCAAATTCGAGAGAGAAAAAATTAAAATTTATGAAAAGGGTGGTGGTTGGGCTGAAAAGGAGAGGGAATCGGGGGAAGGAGATATGTGGGAATCGGGAGGAGAGGGTCGCTAGCGCCGGGGGAAAAGAGGAAGAGGGCCGCCGGTGCCAGGGGAAGGGAAGGATAGGGTCGCCGGTCGCCGTTAGCAGGGGAGGGGGCTAGCAGTGGGTTGGGGTTGGGGTGGCTGGTTTTTTTTTTATAATTAATAGTGTTATATTAGTCATTATGCCTTTAGGTTAACTATGGTTAACCTAATAATTATGGATTAATTTTATTAATATTTACAACTAATTATTTTAACAAATTATAGATTATCATTGATAATTTGTTTTTTTAGTGTTTACCATTGAGAATAAAAGAAACCTTAAGAGCACCTTTGAGAATTTTCCTTTTTTTTTTTTTTTGAGGATTTCTTTATGCTATGTACCGATCAATGACTAGCAATAGACTACTTTTATTGTTTTTAATTTTATCCTATTTAAAATGTTAAAGGAGTAGAGAGTTTGGACTACTTACAAAGTGTAGACGATGTTCCAATTTATGAGAAGTGTAGCTTCCCTGTGATGAATAATTTAATATATATTGTATTTTTTAATGTGAGACAATTTATATGTGTATAGAAAATATGAGGCTTCAGCATTATTTCATTACAATTAATTTAGTATTACATTACAATTAATTTAGTATTACTATGTACTTATTAGTAACTCTACCATCAATTATACAACAATAACATATCACTAATCTAATTTTGGAAGTTAATTATTGAACCTAAGCTAAGGAAACATAGAAATTTTTTTTTAAAAAAAAAAAAAAAAAAAAAAAAAAAAAAAAAAAAATTTACTAGTGAGCCTAATAAACTCCACATGGTAGCTGCCTATCTAGCTGGGGACCTTGGGGTAAATAACTAAATATTAAAGGTGTTCAAAATATAACTTGACCAAAATTACTCCACATGGTAGCCTAATAGGAATGTTGAATTAGTTGATTATGTGGAGGGTCATACCAAAAACTATTTCCATGCCTTATTTAAATTCTCTCCTGATAGTAAAGAAATCCTTTTTACTGCTGTTCATGCACCCTCATCTCCTGCTAAAAGGCACAAATTGTGGAATGATTTGAAAGCCTCTCTCCCTCCTGATAATACACCATGGCTGTTCTTGGGTGATTTAAATGAAGTTACTCGCCCTTCTGAAAAATCTGGAGGTCTTCGATTCAGACAATCTCAATGTGCTGATCTAAACAAACTTGCCGAGGCCGCATGCATGGTTGATCTTGGCTTCTCTGGCAACCCTTTCACTTGGAACAACGCTAGGGAAGGTCTCGATTTAATTCAAGAACGACTTGACAAGGCATTAGGAAATCCGAGTTGGCTGAATACTTACCCCAATACTCAGGTATCTCATCTTGCTCGAACATACTCTGATCATTGTCCTATTTTAATTTCTATTTTTAATAATCGAAAAGGAGGTCCTTACCCCTTTAGGTGTAAGGCTGCTTGGTTGGAACATGTGGAATTTTCTAGCTTTTTTGTTCATAATTGGGATTTGCATGATCATGATTTCCTAAAAGGTAGATCTGAATTCTTGGGTAATATTAAAAATTGGAATCACAATGTGTTTGGGAATATCACTAATAAAAAAAGGAGGTTGGTGGCTAGGATCGATGGTATACAAATTGCTTTAGCTAAAAATTACTCTACCTTTTTGGTTAATTTAGAAAAAGATCTGCTTTTTGAGTTAAATCATATTTATAAAATTGAGAGAATTATTTTTGCTCAAAAGTCGGGTCTAGATTGGAGGAAAAATGCAGATTGCAATACTAAATATTTCCATTTGCTTGCTAATATTAAAAAAAGTAGAGGAAAAATTTTATCTTTGCAAAATGATGAAGGAATTTGGATTAATGATCTCACTGTTTTGAAAAGTATGGCTCGAAATTATTTCCAAAATATTTTCCAAAGTCAGGATATTAATATTGATATGATGAAAAGCTTTCACTATCTTAAAAATAATCCCACTTGTTCTAATCCTAGTTTCAGTCTGCCTCCATCTTCTGATGAAATCAAGTCTATTCTTTTTCAAATGGATTCCTTTAAATCCCCTGGTCCAGATGGTTTACAGCCTATTTTTCTTCGGCAGCATTGGTCTTCTCTAGGTCCCTCAATCTTTTCTTTCATCTCTGATTGTTTCACTAAAGGGTCTATTCCAAACATTATTAATGATTCCTATATTTCCCTTATCCCTAAGTGTGACTGCCCTAATACTATGAAGGACTTTAGACCTATAGGCTTATGCAATTCTATTTATAAGCTTATCACTAAGTGTATTTCTAACCGGTTAAAACCAATTATGGATGATCTTATAAGCCCTTTTCAAGCTAGTTTCATTCCTAATAGATCGATTGAAGAAAATGTCATTATTATAAAAGAAGTTGCCCATCACTTTAACAAAGCTTCTAACAAAGCTAATCTTATGGCTCTAAAGATTGATCTTTCTAAGGCCTTTGATTGTTTAGAGTGGGGATTTATTAAAGACACTCTCCTAAGCATTAATCTTCCTTCTAACATTGTTAATCTTATCCTTAGTTGTGTTTGCACTCCTCGTATTTCTCTCCTTTGGAATGGAGAAATCACTGAGTCCTTTTCCCCTTCTAGGGGAATAAGACAAGGTGATCCTTTATCTCAGTATATTTTCGTTCTTTGCCTTGATCGTCTTTCAAGTATGATCCAAGATAGGGTTAATGATGGATCATGGAAGCCGATGAAAATTGCTAAAAATATGAGTATTTCTCACTTGTTCTACGCTGATGATGTATTTTTATTTGGTAAAGCTACCACTAATAACATTAACACTATGATGGAAGTTCTTGATAACTTTAAAGCTATCTCGGGTCTTTCTATTAATATTCAAAAATCTTCGGCCATTTTTCCTAAGAAAATGAACCATAATATTAGAAAATCCATTTGTGAGGTTTGCAATATCACTAATACCACCAACTTTGGGAAATATTTAGGTGTTATCATCTCTCATAAACGATTAAGTCATATAGATTTTTTCCCTCTTTTAGATAAAACTTGTGCCAAAATTAAAGGTTGGCAAGCTAAATTGTTAAATATGGCCGGAAGATGTACCCTTATTAAATCTGTCCTAAATTCCTATCCGGTGTATTCTATGCAAACTAATATTTTACCTATGAATGTTATTAATGACCTTCAAAAAAAATGTAAACAATTTTTGTGGAATAGAGTTAATCGTTCTAAATATATTCCGAGAACTAATTGGGGAGTTGTTTGTGACCCAATGGCTAAAGGAGGATTAGGAATAAGAGATTTAAAAATATGGAACATTACCTTTATGGCAAAACTTGGTTGGAAAATTCTTACTCAATCTAATAAATTATGGATAAATATTTTCAAAAATAAATATCTTAAGTATTCCAACTTCTTAGATTATACCCCTAGACCCTCGGACTCAGTTATTTGGAAGGATATTTTGGCCGGAAGAAATGTTCTAAAAAAAGGAATAATTATAAATATAGAGGATGGCAAAGACATCTCCCTTTGGTATCATCATTGGATAGGTGATTGTCCTCTTTATCTCATTCCTAACATTCACATTCCTAATTCTAAAGGTCATTGGCGAGTTAGTGATATTATTAGGAATAATGAATGGTTTTTAGATAATGTAATTCATATTATTCCCTCTAACCTTGTCCCTTTGATCTTAGCTTACCCTTTTCCCAAGCTAGTCACAGTTTCGGATAGACTTAAATGGACCTTACACAATTCTGGCCAATTTACCATTAAGTCAGCCTATAATTCCACTAATCCCCCTTTTCATCTCAATACTTCCTTTCTCACCTCCTTTGCTTGGAAAAGTTTGTGGAAAATTCATGTCCCTTATAAATATAGAATGCTTCTTTGGAACCTTATTAGAGGAATACTCCCGGTTGCTACTACCCTTAAAAGAAAAATGAACTTCATAGATCCTATGTGCATGAGGTGTGAAGCTCCTTTAGAAGATAACATTCATCTTTTTAGAGATTGTCCTAATTCAAGTACTTTTTGGTCTATGGTTTTTATGCATTTTAAAGATTTAAACATTGATTTACAACGTTTTTATAACACAAATCTTATTGAATGGTTGGATTTTAATCTCACTAATACTAGTACTTGGAAAAAGATTTTCAGTGTTGCTATTTGGCACATATGGACTACTAGGAACATGGCTATTTTTGAGCAAAAAATGATGTTTATTCAAACTACTTTTAACAAATTCTATGTTGACTATATTTGCTGTTTGAGAATACATCATGCCCCTGCCATCGACTCTCCTTCTTCATCTACTTCTCAGATTCCTAGGCTTTGGGCACCTCCTCAAAAGGGGTATCATAAACTCAACACAGATGGTTCGTGGATAAGCGTGGACAATGCAAGTGGAGGTGGGGTAATTCGGTGTGAAAAAGGTCTTTGGTTAGCTGGTTTTGCTTCCAAATTCAATGCTGTCTCTGCTGCTTCTGCTGAATTACTTGCCATAAGAGACGGGTTACTCTTAGCTTGGGAAAAGAAGCTCAAATTTGTTGAGCTTGAAACTGATGCTGATAGCCTTAGCAAGATGCTGAAAAATCCAAAGTCTTTTGAGGATGGTGACTTAGGGAACATAATTCGTGATGTGGCTTCTCTTTTGGAAAGAGACTGGGAAGTTTGTGTGTTTCATGCTAATAGATGCGTGAACTTTGTTGCAGACAAGCTTGCTTTTATGGGAAGAACCAATTACAAGACGGGAGAGAAGGTTCCCTTCTCTTACCCTCCTCCAGAAGTCTACCAGACCTATGCCATGGAGATCCCTGAACTGCAGGATCAGTAGTGCTTTTGTGCAGCTCTTCGACCCTACTGCTGCTTTAAACTCTAATTATCTTTTTATATTTTTTGCTTATGTTTTTATCTTCTGTACTAAGGATAGCTTAAGCAATAGGATAAACTTTGATAATCTTGGGTGGTTTGTTTTTACCCTTGATTATCTTCCTTTTGGTCTGTTGATTTATTTCGACAGATGTTTTCCTACAGTTGGGGTGCTGGTTTCTATCACCAGCATCTTCATGATATAATTTAAGTTTATCCCTTTTGTGTTGAAAATATAACTTGACCACGAATACAAATGGAAGGTTGACGATTGTTAGAAGTTTAAATTTTATAGGGCCAAAATTTGTACCGACCAAAGCTTGGCTTATTAGTTCACAACCATGAGTTTATTAGATTAAACATTAAATTTTTTTGTCAATATAAAAAATTACACATCAACTTTTAATTGGAGGTTGTTTAGAGGTGGCCAAGTGGGAATTCAATTCCCTTAACCTCCCCGGCCACCCCTTCCTCCTTAAGGGTTTCGCTCCAATGGAGGGGCTACAATAACGCCACAACAATGTGCTCTGTATAATTTCTCAAAATGAGGCCCACGGTCAATACTTTCTTGTCCACTTGTCATGCATCCAACATCAATTTTGATAAAACTAAGGTGGCTAACGCACGTGATGCGTGACAGGCTAAAGTCGTATCACCTAATCAAAAATAATTACCTAAGTCCACTAACTTATGCAGATAGGGAAGTAGGGTCGGATCCACAGGGAAACAAGTCTTTCTACTCCTAATTAATTAAAAATAGCCTAAATTATTAAAGTAACCAATTTGTTGTGATAATTAGCTATACTACGAAGATTATGAGTAAAGAGAATGATTAGGGAAGAAATCAAATATTAAAAGGGCCTAGGGCATAGGTTCACTAATAAACAATATTCCAGGGTAAAACACAATAATCAATCATCAATGCATTAATCAATCAGATCATAAAGGGCTTTCGCTACGTATTACAATCACAGAATTAATTTACCGGTATTAAATCTCATCTCTCGAATCTCGACCTAACCATTTATAAATTAAACTGCCTATTGAAACTAAACCTAAACATCAATTCTCATCTCTCGAATCTCGAATCAATATTGCTAAACTCATACAATTAAACCTGGCCAAATCTAATTGCATAGCATTAAAACAATCAATAGGAAATCAATTAAGCATTAATAATCAACAATCATAAAATTACCCCCTTCATATTATTTATTAGATCCCCATAAACCCTAGAAGGAAAACTACTCAGACATAATTAAAACTAAGCAAAACATAATAATTAAACAAGACATGAAAGAAAAATAGAATGAATAAAATACTGAGATTAATTAAGAGAGAAATCGTACCAAGACGGCGGAATTACAATAGAGTTGAGGAACAAGAAAGAAAATAAAAGTCTAGAGAGAGAAAGTTGAGTAGAGAGAAGGAAGAGAATAAAAACTAGAGTAAGTAATAATGAAGAAGTCCTAATCTTGCCTAATAAAATTACATTAATACTAAGCAAGAATTATCCGCTAAAACAAATTAATCGGAAATCAAATTCCCTAAAACCTACACGCGCCCGGTCGGGCAAGGGGCCGCCCGACCGGGCCCGCCTTTTCCTCCAGAGTTGGCTTCTCGCGCCCGTCCGGGCGCTCCTCATGCTTCGCCCCGCCCGGCCGGGCGCGCCTTCGGGCGGAGCCTTGTGGCTTGGGCGAGGCTTTTTAGCCTCGGTCTTCTACCTTTGGGCCTCCGAACTTGGCCCAAATGCCATCGAACTGAGCCCTTAGTCACCGATTTGATACCTCCAATCGGCCTTGGGCTATCGAACGGAGTCGCGGTCCTCCAATACTTGTAGATGCTCCTCGAAAAGCCCGGGAAATTGCTCCAAGTACGCAAATTCTACAAAACTCAAGCAAAACTACCAAAGCACTGGAAAACACAAATCAGTAATAAAAGTGGCTCGTAGGAGCCAAAAACACTACTAATTACGACCAAGGGACGGGGATAAATATATATATAAAATGAACACATCAAACTCCCCCAAGCCAAACCTTTGCTTGTCCCTAAGCAAAGAGCTCCTCAATGAACAATAAAAACATGCCTCACCCCAATATAAAAATCAAGCACAAACGATTCAAGGCAAATCAAGTGAACATGCTTCAAAATCAACCAATCCTATCCATCTAATCACCTTTACTCCTCAACAATTGTCAAGTAGAGCAAACCACAAGAGCATATAGAATTCAAGACTAGTGCTCACACACTCAACTCTCATTTATGTGGCGAGTAAAAGATGTACTCGATCGCTCTCCATTCCAACCCCTTTATGTGAACAATGCCCTCCCAAACTCACAACACTCGCGTGTTTAAAAAGACATATACTCAACCTAATAGTCGACTCGGAATATGTCAAGTCATAACTTGCATTGATAAACAACACTTTCACATTTACACAACTCTATGCACAAGGTCAAAAGGTCTTTTAAAGCTTGTAATGTAAGGCTAGGGTAAAAGGGTAGGATAAATTTGGGAATATGTGAGAGAAAAGCCTTGCTAAAAGGGAGCCATATCCTAATAAACCCATGACCAAAAATAATGATCATAATCATCTCCAACAAAACTAACTCCAACACAAATCCACCAAATATACTCCAATCATAAAAATCAATCCCAAAACTTACAAAATTCACTCATAAAAATATGATAATATGGAACAAGAGTGAATATCAAACTTTGAACTCAAACTCAAATATTTACAATGAAACTCAATTTTTTCTTTCTTTTGATAAACCTTCACTTAGATAATTTGAACATGAAACTTTTTTTTCTTTTTGCTCTTTTTTTTTTCTTTTTGCTCTTTTTTTTTCATTTTTTTTCTTTTTTTTTTTTTTAAGAAGTTCACTTTTTTTTTTTATTTTCTCACTTTTTTTTCTTGAACTTCTTTTTTTTCTTTTTCATCACACTTTTATTTTTTTTCAAATATATACACAATAAAACTCATTAAAACAAAAATATGATCAAGAACAAATAACTTCTCAAACCCACCCAAATTGTGCAAATAAAGTGCACACTACAAACTCCCTCACCTCACTCACTAATAGCTCCCCCAAGCCAAGCTTGGGACTAGTAACCAATGGGGCAAACATGGCTTGTAATGTGGCTAAAAACAATAAAAGGGCACAAGCAACAACATGGGTAGCAAGAAGGGAACAAATGTATCTAAATAAATCTGAAGGCTACCTAAAAGAACAAATGCCTTCGTCCTCCTCATGTGCATAATAATGAGTTATGAAACACTACTCATCGTTGCAAATCAATACTCAAATTCATTGACATACCAGGAACTAAACACACATTCCTAACCAAATCAACTAGTCAAGCACTATATTCACATGTAGTTGGACAAAATTGACGCATGTTAAGGTTTCAAGGCAATCAAATATCAAATCATGATCAACTAATCCACAATGCTCAAAATCAAATACCAAGAATCAAAACAATTTTTCTCAAGTATGGGGCACAGGGAAGCATGATTTACAGTTCATTGGTTCGTATTTTTTATTTTTTTTTATTTTTCAATTTTTTTTGTATTTTTCAAATAAGGAAAGCAATAAACTAATCTAAAAAGCAATAAATCTAAACTAACAAAACACACCAAAAATAAACAAAAATAAAGAAAAAGGAAGAAGAAAAATATATACCAAATCCAAAAATCTCCCCCAAGCCAAGATCGGACAATGTCCTCATTGGCTCGAAAGTAGCCCAGCTGGCTACTCATCCTCATCCTGGTCCATCCGAGAGGACCCACCTGCTCCACCACTGGAACCTGCACCATCTGCACCAAAGGAGCTACCACCAAAATAGTTAGCATGAAAAGTCCCCCCCGGCGGTCCCCCAAAAGGAATGTCCTGGCCGTACCCATGGAACGAGGAATAGTCTGTGTAAATACCATGGGCAGTGGGATCCCTATCGTATCCCTGAGGTGGGGGCTGGAACCAGTCTGGGTAAACAACATCGTCGGGAATGTTGCCCCGACGAGCGTAATCATCATAAATAGGGTAGAGCCCCCTACCCTGGTTCCTCTCTAGGTAGCCTAGCCTATGGTCGACAGAGCCAATCATCTGTCTGAACTCGGTCTGGGTCTGCTCTATGCGACCTATGGCCTGGCCAATACTCTGCAAGTCCCAAACTGGGTCAGAGTCACCGTGAGGGACGGAATAGGACTGTCGGGGTGGTGATGGTGGCTGTGGAATGAGTTGAACTACAAGCTGTGGTTGGGCCTGGGCCTGCTGTGGATCCTCACCCCTAGCATGGGCAACTAACAGGGCATAAGTGTAGGACTCTTGCCCTGAGGGAAAGGCGGTCAGGTCTGGGTTGGGAAAAGGAAAAATGGGCAAGGGTTGTTCAGTCCCTGTCCTAATGCACCCATGGGTGACCTGGTTCTCGTCTACCCGCAACCACCCAAGCTCCTCAAGGTACCTAGAGGTCATGTAGGTGTCGGGTCCCATGTTAGTCATCCGGTGGGGTCCACTCTCTACAAAACCGGCCTTCTTGATGGCTATCCTAGTGATAAGGCCACCAAGACGGATGGGGGTAGTGTGGTGGTTGCTGGCCGTAGCATGCCTACCTAGGTGGTGGATGATATACCGGGCTATGTTCAATTTCTCATACCCAAACATGTAATGGCCAATTACAGCTAGTTCATTGGTCTGACAGTTATGGGGTTCATTCCTACCTAGGAAACATACACCGGCAAATCTTTGCCACATTTTAGGGACGGGGTGGTGAATAGGCCTAGCACTAGCGTGTTGTGCAGAAACATGAGAAATGCCAGTCAAAGCTAAATACACATCCTCCATTTTAAACTCAGCATTCCATTGTTTATTTAATTCAGGTTCCAGTTCAAACAATTTACAAAATTCCACAAAAGAGAGAGTGATGTTTTTATTATTAAGCCTAAAAATTAATTTTGGACCACTTTTATGGTTTTGAATAACAAGAGAAGATAAAAATTCACAAGTTAATTCACGGTATGTCGAATAATGCATATCTACAAATTTACGCATACCAATATCGTTTAAAAATCTCCTAACAAAACCATAAATACCTAAAGCTTCTAAATTGGGACGGTGTAACCACCGTGAGGGAATTACCTCTCGTCCGTAGAGCACCTCCAACTTCTCCCGTTGCTCCGCCGTCGCGATCTTGATCGTCGGCCATTGAGGGAGTTGAAGAGCCGGGTCATATTGTTGGGATGACCCGCTTGAGCTACCCCCGAGAAAGTTTCTCGCCCTTTTAGCCGCCATTGGGAGTGTGGTCAAAAATTTAATTTGTGGAAAATGGAAATTTTTGATATAGGAATGTAGAGGATGAAGAGAGGAGTAAGAATATGTGAAAAGTTTTGGATTTGGGTAAGAAATGAAGGAGAAATCTTAGAGAGAAGTTAGAGGAAAATATGAATTTAGAGAGAGAAAGTGTCGAAGGAAAGAATGGAAGAAGGAGGAAAGAAGAAGAAAAGAAAAAGAAAGAAAGAAGAAGGAGAACCCGGGTGATCGCGCCCGGTCGGGCGAAGCTCTGCCCGATCGGGCGATCTACACGTCCAGGGTTCTTCTCTCGCGCCCGATCGGGAGCCTCACCGCCCGGTCGGGCGATTTTATTCGATTTCAAGTTCCTCTTCTCGCGCCCGGCCGGGCGTTCCTTCGCCCGGTCGGGCCAATTAAATGTCCGTATACGTCAACTCTCGCGCCCGGTCGGGCGAAGCTCCGCCCGGTCGGGCCCGAGAGTAGGGTTGGACGACTCAACTTTCTTCAAATTTGGCTAACTCTTTTCCTCTAATCTGTACCAAAAATTCATGAAATTCATTAAATTCCCTCATCTCTCCTCTCATAAGAAAAAAAGAAGAAAAAGAATAAAAAATAAAAACAAGTAAAATACGGGTTGCCTCCCGCAAAGCGCTGGTTTATCTAGGTCCCGCACGACCTTCTTACCATAGTATTCTCAAGGTGAGCTGGAACTAGTTAGGTGTAGTAGTTCAACTGCACCAATCGTAGCCCCGTCATGATAAATCTTAAGCCTCTGACCATTTACCTTGAACTCATTACCATGCTCATCAAACAACTCTACAGAACCGAATTTGTTGACCCTTTTTACAGTGAAAGGACCCGACCACCTTGACTTCAACTTTCCTGGGAACAGTTTAAGCCTAGAGTTAAATAACAACACCTTATCACCCTCTTTGAATTCTCTCGGAAGGATCATTTTGTCGTGCCATCTCCTAGTCTTCTCCTTGTAGACTCGCGCACTATCATAGGCCATCAACCTAAACTCGTCAAGTTGGTTAAGTTGTAGAAGCCTCTTATCTCCCGCTAGCTTAGCGTCCAAATTGAGCTCCTTAATAGCCCAATATGCCTTGTACTCTAACTCCACCGGAAGATGACATGCTTTACCATACACAAGTCTATAGGGAGTGGTACCTATAGGGGTCTTAAATGCGGTTCTATATGCCCAAAGGGTGTCATCCAACTTATCGCTCCAATCTTTCCTAGATTTTGCTACCACCTTCTCTAAGATGACCTTAATCTCGCGATTAAACACTTCGACTTGGCCACTAGTTTGGGGATGGTAGGCTAGCCCTGTCCTATGGTAAACACCACACTTCTTTAGGAGGGTATCTAACTTCCGCTCATGAAAGTGGGATCCTCCGTCACTGATTATGGCTCTAGGCACTCCAAATCTAGGAAAAATAGTTTTCTTGAAAAGCCTATGGACCACCTTGGCATCATTGGTAGGAGTGGCAATGGCTTCTACCCACTTGGATACATAATCTACGGCGACTAGTATATAACGGTTCCCTCTAGAAGAAGGGAACGGTCCCATGTAATCAACACCCCAAACATCGAAAATTTCAACTTCCAAAATCCTAGTTTGAGGCATCTCATGCCGCCGCGAGATGTTGTCAGTCCTCTGGCAAGAGTCACAAGCCTGCACAAAAATGTTAGCATCCTTGAACATGGTGGGCCAATAGAATCCTGACTCGTTTATCTTGGCCACCATTTTAGAGGGACCATGATGTCCTCCATAAGGTGAAGTGTGGCAGCTAGTGAGAATACCATGTACCTCCCATTCGGGGACACACCTGCGAAATAATCCATCTGCACACTCACGAAACAAAAAAGGATCATCCCAAAAATAATGTTTAACATCATACAGGAATTTCTTTTTTTGTTGGTAGGACAAGTCAAGAGGTAGAGTACCACCCACTAAATAATTCGCAAAATCGGCGTACCAGGGGTGTTGCTCTACAACTGCATACAGGTTGTCATCAGGGAATGAATCATCTATAGGGAGAAAATTTTTACCCTCATCATACCTGATTCGTGACAAGTGATCTGCCACAACGTTCTCTGCACCCTTTTTGTCCCTTATTTCAATGTTGAAGTCCTGGAGCAAGAGAACCCACCGGAGTAGCCTAGGCTTTGATTCAGCTTTGGCTATCAAGTACTTTAAAGCTGCATGGTCAGTAAAAACAATAACTTTAGAACCAACTAGATATGATCTAAATTTTTCTAAAGCATAAATGACAGCTAAAAACTCCTTCTCCGTGGTGGCATAATTGACTTGAGCCTCATCCAAAGTTTTACTAGCATAGTAGATAGCATGTAAAACTTTGTCCTTCCTCTGTCCAAGCACGACTCCTAGAGCAAAATCGCTTGCATCACACATGATCTCGAAAGGAAGATTCCAATCGGGAGCACATATGATGGGTGCCGATATCAAAGCCTGCTTAATCCTGTTGAAAGACTCAAGACACTCGTCAGTAAAAACAAAAGGGGCATCCTTAAGCAAAAGCTGAGTCAGTGGTTTAGCAATTTTAGAAAAATCTTTGATAAAACGGCGATAAAACCCCGCATGACCCAAGAAACTCCTAACTCCCTTAACATTAACTGGGGGAGGTAATTGCTCAATCACTGAAATTTTAGCTTTGTCTACCTGTATGCCCTTATCAGATACAATGTGACTTAGGACTACTCCCTCTGTCACCATAAAGTGACATTTCTCCCAATTTAAGACCAAGTTGCATTCTTCACATCTTTTAAGGATTTTAGCTAAATTAATTAGACATGAATCAAATGAAGAACCATAGACACTAAAATCATCCATAAAGACTTCCATGATAGACTCTATGAAATCAGAAAAAATGCTCATCATGCAACGTTGAAAAGTAGCAGGTGCATTACATAAACCAAAAGGCATTCTACGATATGCAAAAGTGCCATAAGGGCATGTAAATGTAGTCTTTTCCTGATCTTCAGGGTGGATCGGAATTTGGAAAAATCCCGAATACCCATCCAAATAGCAAAAGAACTTATGGTTAGCTAACCTCTCAAGCATTTGATCAATAAAGGGGAGAGGGAAATGGTCCTTTTTAGTGGCGACATTTAATCTACGATAATCAATTCACATACGCCACCCTGTAACAGTTCTAGTGGGAATTAATTCGTTTTTATCATTTTTAATCACTGTCATCCCACCCTTCTTAGGAACCACCTGTACAGGACTTACCCATTTGGAGTCAGAAATAGGATAGATAATACCTGCATCAAGTAATTTCATAACCTCTTTCTTGACCACCTCTTGCATATTGGGATTCAACCTCCTCTGGGGTTGAATGCAGGGCTTGTAGTTGTCCTCTAGGTGTATCCTGTGCATACAAAAATTTGGGCTTATACCCTTGAGATCATCAATACTGTACCCTATTGCCCTTTTATGGGTTCGGAGAACCTCTAGAAGTTGGGAAGTTTGTGGGTCATCAAGTGCAGTACTAATGATCACAGGGTGCATTTCCTGCTCATCAAGAAAAATATATTTTAAATGAGAAGGGAGAGGTTTTAGTTCAGGTTTCTTTACCTCTGCAGGTTCCGATTCCTGAACTAATTTTACTACCTTCTTATTCTCTTTGTCATCAAGTTCTTCTATGGCAAGAGCTTTCTCAATAATATCCACCTCCTTGCTCCAGACACTCGCATCACCTGCAGACAAATTACCACAAAGTATTTCTTCCAAGGGATCCCTTGCAAGAATCTGTGTCAAGCTATCCTCACAAATATCATCCATTATATCAATAACATCAATCAAACAACAGTTTTCCTCAAGCATAGGACCTTTTAAAACCTTCCCTAAATTAAAAGTAATATTATCATCACCAACAGATAGGGTTAGTTTACCATTTTTAACATCTATAATGGCTCCTGCAGTATGGAGAAAAGGCCTACCTAATATAATGGGTATTTGTGTATCCTCAGCCATGTCTAAAACAACAAAATCAACAGGGATGAAAAATTTACCAACTCTAACAGGGACGTCCTCTAAAATACCTAGGGGATATTTATTAGAACGGTCTGCCATTTGCAAAGTAATATTAGTAATTTTTAATTCACCCATATTCAATTTAGAACAAATAGACGATGGCATTACACTAACAGAAGCACCCAAATCACATAATGCTTTATCTATGAAGACATTACCAATATGACAAGGGATAGAAAAACTACCAGGATCCTTTAATTTAGGGGGAGATTTATTTTGTAACAATGCACTACACTCCTCAGTAAAAGCTACAGTTTCTACCTCATTAAAGGCCCTCTTCCTAGTCAAAATATCTTTCATAAATTTAGCATATGCAGGAACCTGTGTAATAAGTTCAGTAAAAGGAACCGTTACCTGCAAATTTTTAACAACCTCCAAAAACTTACCAAACTGCTTGTCCAACTTAGTCTTTAGTTGGCGATTAGGGAATGGTAATTTGATAACTGGTGGTGCTTCCCTACTCTCCCCCTGGGGTGCATCCTTCCCTGAGGTTGTACCCTGCAATGAATCATCAAAAATATTAGCATCAGGAATTTTACCCTGCAGCCCTGCAGGGGAAATTGGTACAACGGAATAAGGATTAGCAATATTAGTTAATTCAGGTTCATCCTCTTTGGGCATCTGGGGCCCATCGTAGTGTGAACCACTCCTTAAGGTGATTGCATTAGCATGATCCGTAGGTTGAATTCCCTGCGCTGGTAAAGCTCCCTGCTGACGAGATTGAAGGGTAGAGGACAATTGGGCAATTTGGGTGTCCATGACTTTATTATGGGCTATAATAGAGTCAATCTGTTGGTCTCTACTCTCCATATGTTTTTGCATACTGGTCAGCATTGCCCTAATTTCTGATAAAGCAGGGTCAGAAGATGTAGTAGGGGGCTGTGATGGGGGTTTCTAGTTAGCATGAGGATGGTAATATTTCTGCTGTGGAGGGGGTGCTTGTTGTGGTTGTTGTGGAGGTGGAGGATTTTGAACATTGGTGCTACGGTAAGATAGGTAGGGATGGTTCCGGTAGCCAGGATTGTAGGAATTGGAGTATGGGTTATATTGCTTGTAGGTTTGAAAAACACTAACTTGCTCCATTGAACTCCTGCAATCTTGTTCATAATGACCTACACTTCCACAATTTTCACAGAAAGCATCATTAGCATTATTAGAAACAACAGAAACATTAGCAACAGAATTAGGATTGTTAGTAGTAAGATTATCTAGTTTCTGACAAATAGAAGTAAGCTGGGCTTGCAATAAAGTGACTGAATCAACATGATGCTTGCCCTTGTTAGCATAACCTCTAGCATTCCCATATTGGGAATTATGGATTGCCATATCTTCAATAACCTGACCTGCATCATCAACGTTTAAATTCATAAATCTACCGCTAGCTGCGGAATCTAAAATTGTCCTAGATGCATTTCCTAAACCATTGTAAAAAGCTTGAATCAACTGCCACTTCGCCAAATTGTGGTGGGGACACTCCCTCTGCAGATCCTTGAATCTTTCCCAAGCTTCATATAATGCTTCATCTGTCTCTTGGGCAAAATTCTGGATAGCGCTTCTCAATAAAGCTGTTTTCTCTGCAGGGTAATATTTATTATAAAAATTCAACGCAAGAGTCTCCCAGTTAGTAATACCAAGTGCAGCTCTATTCAAACCATTAAACCATAATTTAGCTTTTCCACATAAAGAAAAGGGAAAAAGAATCTCCCTGATTTGATCCTGCGTTACCCCATTCTGCCTAATAGTATTGCAGTATTGACAGAAATCTGCAATATGAAGATTAGGATCTTCACCCTTTGCTCCACTGAATTGCTTTCTTTCTATCATCGTTATGAACTGGGGCTTGATCTCGAACTGGACTCCCTCGCGATCGGGCGTAGGAGAAAGATGTGGAAAATCCGTCAGCGATGGTTGCGAATAATCGCTAAGCTTGCGAGGTGGAGGTGGTGGTGGTGTACCCATCTCTAGTTCTGAATCAGTAGAATGCTCCGAATCACTAGAAGTAGGTAATGGATTTCTAGGAATATTATTACTCCCAAAACCTGCTAGGATCTGCCTGTAAAAATTCTTTTGTCTATGAAACGAGCGTTCGATCTCAGGATCGAATGGAATGTAACCTGATCTGGAACACCTGGGCATAAACAAAGAACTAAAAAGACAGATATTAGAACTACCTCAAAGAACTAATGTCCTTTGAGGCAAAAGGGAAAAATAATCTAAACTAAAAAAACAATTAGAAATAAAAATAAAACCGTCTCCCCGGCAACGGCGCCAAAATTTTGACAGGCTAAAGTCGTATCACCTAATCAAAAATAATTACCTAAGTCCACTAACTTATGCAGATAGGGAAGTAGGGTCGGATCCACAGGGAAACAAGTCTTTCTACTCCTAATTAATTAAAAACAGCCTAAATTATTAAAGTAACCAATTTGTTGTGATAATTAGCTATACTACGAAGATTATGAGTAAAGAGAATGATTAGGGAAGAAATCAAATATTAAAAGGGCCTAGGGCATAGGTTCACTAATAAACAATATTCCAGGGTAAAACACAATAATCAATCATCAATGCATTGATCAATCAGATCATAAAGGGCTTTCGCTACGTATTACAATCACAGAATTAATTTACCGGTATTAAATCTCATCTCTCGAATCTCAACCTAACCATTTATAAATTAAACTGCCTATTGAAACTAAACCTAAACATCAATTCTCATCTCTCGAATCTCGAATCAATATTGCTAAACTCATACAATTAAACCTGGCCAAATCTAATTGCATAGCATTAAAACAATCAATAGGAAATCAATTAAGCATTAATAATCAACAATCATAAAATTACCCCCTTCATATTATTTATTAGATCCCCATAAACCCTAGAAGGAAAACTACTCAGACATAATTAAAACTAAGCAAAACATAATAATTAAACAAGACATGAAAGAAAAATAGAATGAATAAAATACTGAGATTAATTAAGAGAGAAATCGTACCAAGACGGCGGAATTACAATAGAGTTGAGGAACAAGAAAGAAAATAAAAGTCTAGAGAGAGAAAGTTGAGTAGAGAGAAGGAAGAGAATAAAAACTAGATTAAGTAATAATGAAGAAGTCCTAATCTTGCCTAATAAAATTACATTAATACTAAGCAAGAATTATCCGCTAAAACAAATTAATCGGAAATCAAATTCCCTAAAACCTACACGCGCCCGGTCGGGCAAGGGGCCGCCCGACCGGGCCCGCCTTTTCCTCCAGAGTTGGCTTCTCGCGCCCGTCCGGGCGCTCCTCATGCTTCGCCCCGCCCGGCCGGGCGCGCCTTTGGGCGGAGCCTTGTGGCTTGGGCGAGGCTTTTTAGCCTCGGTCTTCTACCTTTGGGCCTCCGAACTTGGCCCAAATGCCATCGAACTGAGCCCTTAGTCACCGATTTGATACCTCCAATCGGCCTTGGGCTATCGAACGGAGTCGCGGTCCTCCAATACTTGTAGATGCTCCTCGAAAAGCCCGGGAAATTGCTCCAAGTACGCAAATTCTACAAAACTCAAGCAAAACTACCAAAGCACTGGAAAACACAAATCAGTAATAAAAGTGGCTCGTAGGAGCCAAAAACACTACTAATTACGACCAAGGGACGGGGATAAATATATATATAAAATGAACACATCAATGCGCACGCCATAGACAACAATATTTGGGACTTCGTTTTGGTCTTGTGTAACAACTTTATTTTTAGTAGCAATAATGAGTAAAAATATGTAAAACAAATATTTTTAGGGGTATATATGTTAGCACAACACTATTCTTAAAAGCTTTAAAAAAAAATTACCATTAATAGAGGCAATTAAGTAAATAATAAACATTTTAAAGGTTATAATTGTCCAAACACTATTTATAAGAGTTATCTCATACTTTTTAAAGGGTAGGGAAGGAAGTGTAGTTATGAAAACTTGAACTCAAAACTTTACACACAATACTCGAGCACCTGAACAACAGCCTGAGATTCATTTTTTTTTTAATTTGGTGAAACTAACTAATTAACATATATCCAAAGATTGGGCCCTTAAAAATTAGGGGTCTTGTTTCATCAACCATCCCTAAGGGTCTGTTCTCTTCAGCTTATTTTTAGTTCAGTTCAGCTTCAATCAGTTCAGTTTAGTTGAGTTCCTAATTTCCTTCTCTCATAAAATATTCAGTTCAATTCAGTATATTAGAAGAGGCCCTTATACGTAGCATACTAAAACTGAACATTTTGTACAAAATGAAAATTTAGCATATTAAAAATGAACATTTAGTACATAAAAATTGAAACAAACGCATTATAAGTATTAAACATATGAACATATGCATTGGTTCCTTGAAAGTGAACATATGCATAAAAAATATATGAACATATGCATTTAAGAAATTGAACATAAGTATTCAAAATATGAATATATGCGATCCCAGAAAGTGAACATATGAATTTCAGAAAGTGATACATATGCATAAAAAATACAGTATAAACATATGCATTTCAGAAAGTGACCATAATCATTCAAAATATGAACATATTTTATAAACACTAATACTTAAGAATATTTATCACATGAACAACAAATATTTATATTATGAACATTTCAAAACATTTTATGAACATAAGGTATCCAAATAATAAACATGCACTAATATAGACTAAATTGGGACTTGCGCCTCGTCTGAGTCGTCTCCAACAATATATATATATATATATATATATATATATATATATATATATATATATATATATATATATATATATATATATATATTCTGTATATTTTCAAAATATTTTATGAACATAAGGTATTTAAACTATTTAGCGGAGATAAAAAGTACTTTGTTTAATTGTTAGAGACAAAAATCCACATGGAGAAGAAATTAAATTCATAAATTTAATTTTGAAATGATTAAAGTGTTTTTTTTTTTTTAAAAAAAATATAGCAGTTGAGAAGTGATGGGTTTTTTGTAAAATTTTGTGTAGGTGAGCTGCATTTTTGTTTGGGTCGCATTTGTAATTGGACGCGTTTGTAATTGGATTTCTTCAATGGGTTGACTGGTATTGCATCTATTGTAGCTGCACAAGGGTGCGGCTTAGACTAATTGCTCCCTTTTCTAATTTAAAACACAAGCCCAGGGGCCGAGTTTGTGTTAAGCTGTAGTCACTTTGAACAATTAGAACTGACATGCATGTGAATCATGGACTAACTAACGGCACGATTAGTCAGTATGATGAACTACAAGTATATGAAAATGACACCATTGAAAATCCCAAGTATAAATTAATTAACAATTCATTTACAAATACTTCGTATTAATTAAAAAAGGTTAATCTTAATTGAAAACAAAGTCTTTAAGCAAAGTCCATCCTAAGTTAAACACTTGTCACATAACCAAATAATGTACAAATTTGCTTGCTACTCTACATGCGTTGAATGATTCCCGTAAATATAGATCTGATTGTAATATGACTCACCAACTTATCTAATTCTGTATCAGTCGTGAACAACGGTCAAGGTTTCATAGGAATCACCAAATCCACTACATTAAAAATTTTAAACGTACCATTTCACATGTTACTGATGTATCATGTATGTTTGTTAGTCATACAGGAACCGAAAATGTTAAAGCACTTAAACTGTCTTCCTTTATAAAGTTATAATGATGTTAACCCGTTTTGACGATGCTCGTACAGTCCTTATATACTGATTACAAAATGCAAAGTAAAAAATTTTGAAGTTGGGTTTATCATAATCAATCAACATAATCCGGAAAATAGTCAATCAATTTTGTCCAAGTTAGATACGTGGATCAAATTGGTATAAATTCATTTCAAAAATAGCTCAAACAATTCAAATCTTATCATTTCTACCAAGGTTATATTAAGAAATGACAATCGTATGACAATTATAATACATGACCATTATTAGATTAGCGGGATGAAAAACGAATTTAAATTTTTTGTTTATATAGAAATAAACTTTCATGACAAGGATAGATCACGAGTTGAATAAAATGCATGACAGATTTAATCGGATTTATTTTAAGCTAAAATCTCAATCGAATATTTTCCCACCAGTCCGTGAAATAGTAAACCGGGTTAAACCCGAATAACCTAATGAGTGTTTCCATTTCTATTTAAACTTTTTGGTAAATTAAACCCATGTTTAATTAGTTCATTTTTCTATAACTCCAAGGAGGAAGTCAGTCTCAGTTAACTTATAAAGAAGAGAGACAAACAGAGAGACGAGGAAAATCGAAATCATCTTTTTTACACGGAGTATCGCTTAATCATCATGCATAGATTTGCAATTCGCAGAGAAATGAGGACGATTATTTCCAAAAAAGCTGTTTCTTTGCTTGATTCTTGTAAATTTCCCAGGTATTTTTAATTTTTATAATTGTAGAATTAATATCAATTGATCAATCAATTATTTTCAAAATTTCAGTGAATTTTGCAGAGAGTTTTGGTTTCTGGGTATGATTTATATGAGTTAATGTATCTGGGTTTTTGAGGGTTTTGTGAAATGATGAGAATTTAGCTTGATTGAGTCATCTCAATATTTTGCTATGTTTAATGATTGAATTTTATTTTGTGATTGTACTGTTTGATTGATATTAATTTATTACTTTATGATTTTTTGCGTCAATTCTGAGTTTGGTTTATAGGTTTGGGAAATTAATTTAATTGATAAGATAGTAATTTACTTGACTTCAAATGAATTTTGAGAATTTTTTATATTGATAATCATCTCGAGTGAGGGAAAAACTTATAAATCTATAATTAGTGTGTGAAAGCCGTATGCCCCTTCTAGGAATTGGAGGGATTAGATATTTTTTCTAGGCACGTAACATGGTTGTTTTCACAGTAGTTTTATATTTATGGTTTAAAAAACAATTAGTTTAACACGATATAACTATTGAGATACCAAGACGTGACCAATTGATTTAGGTGGTTTAGTTAAAGTAGTAAATCAATGTGCAAATACATATGAACAAATTCGGTCATATTTATGTCAAGAAGAAAGCAAGAGGATTTGGTAACTTCATCTTACATCACATATGTCATACTTCCTCTATTTATAGAGACTACGCACCAAAGTGAAAATGTGTCATTTCACCGAGACACATTGCGAACAATTCGACCTAAATGTGTCGGGCAGTCGGGACACATTGTGAACAGTCTACCACTAAAAAAATGAACTTTCTGATCACATATATATATGTTGTATCTTCTAACTGGCAAAGACTGTAAACAATTAAAATATCAGGGCAACCATTGTTGGCATGCATAAGGTAATTGTAGTAGTCAAGTAGTTTGCACATTAGAACAAGGTTATAGGGAAAACGCTTGAACCGATAGAAATGCCATCCAGTGTGAGTGCTGCTTAGGAGAAGTTGTTGGTACATACAAACTTCTTTTGCATATTGCTGTTCTTGTAGCATTGTACTTAACAAGTTGAGCAATAATAGTGGCAAGTATTGGAAAGTACTGTTGAACATTAGTAGTTAGCAATTAACAACTCATTTATATGCCTGCTTGGCTTGATCGTACATGTAAGATGTAGCTGTGGTTGGTTAATTAGATCAGGGAACAAGTGTTTGCATATGAAATGATACCTAGTTGTCACAGTATGAGGGCAGATCACCAGTTTGGTCTTTGAATCCTCAGCCCAGCCTTCCCCACATGTGCAGTCATGCAGATTACATAGAAGCACAACTAAGGATGAGAAATACAAACATTATGGGATTTCTTGTGCTTTATCCCCTGTACTAATTTTTTGTTTTAGAATGTCAATTGCATATGCAATAGCTTGTATGATTGACACATGTTTATACAACTATGAGAGGATCACTTTCTCCTTCAGTCTAATTTATCTATAAATCCTTCTTGTGCAGGTATATGAGCTTGGCAGCTTTTCAAACTGTAGATGCAGACAAAGTATCCGGTTCTGAACCAGCTAAAGTGCTTAACTTGGGTATGTTTGAAAAAGTGTAGATGTGAGGTTTTATTAAAATTTAAATAAACGAATTGGGATATTTGCTGTCACTCTTGTCTATTTAATTCAACTATATCATTATGTCACCCTCCTTGCCTTGCTGCTACTGACCTTAATTTCACAGGATTCTGATACTAGTCTGATACTGGTGCTCTTAACTTCTGTTCTTTTAGGATTGGCATTAGTAATTTTTGTTAAGCAGTCCATTCTTAAGAAAAACTTGCACATTCAGTCTAAGCTGTTTTTGATAATATAATTGTTTGATCTTCAGTGAATGGGAAATGGTTCGAGTCTCCTTCCTGGAATACAATTGTGGATCCATTGAACGGTGAACCATTCATCAAGGTTGCTGAGGTTGGTGAATCAAATATAAAGGTATGTCATGGTGCTCTACTTTTTACCTTCTACTAGTGATAGTTAACAGCTTTTTCATCTCCCCTTATTTCATCCATTCTGTGAAATCATTTCGGACACTATGCATATACTCATCTGATGTTATTATTTTTCATGCTTACTGCCTATACAGCCATTTGTAGATAGCTTATCCAGGTGCCCTAAACATGGTCTTCATAATCCTTTCAAGGACCCAGAAAGGTTTGTGCTTATGTCATTCTCCTATTTGTCTTCCCTTATATGATTGTTGCATTATGCTCTCTCCACAGTTTCCTATTGACCGTTGTGCTCTTAATTATGAGATTTTTTTATGCTAAAGAGGCTGAATTTTCAGATATCTTCACTTAGGAGCCATATCAACTAAAGCAGCTGACAAGCTTTCTCAGCCTGAGGTATTCATTGGCTCATTTCTTATCTTCTTATTTTGCCGTCTTTTTAACCAACTAGTTGTTTGATGTTACTTGCCTTTGTTTTAAAAAAAAAAGAGTAATTAGTAAATTTATTTGTGTTACATTCCAGATTTCAAAGTTCTTTGCTAGGTTGGTTCAAAGGGTTTCTCCAAAGAGTTTTGAGCAGGCTATGGCTGAAGTATCTGTTACACAGAAATTTCTTGAGAATTTCTCTGGTGACCAGGTATCTGGAGAATTGTCTTAACAAAAACACTTCATTACTAGCATTTTATTATTTAATAGTAAACTCAGTTTTATGTTTTAGCTGGTCGCAAACTAGAGGCTGTGTCCTTGAAAGTGAAAATTAGAAAGCATATTTTGTATTATATGCTGTAAATATATACATAGAAAACCTTGTTATGTTAATTTCTTATCTTTCCCAATGATGTTGTAGATCCTTAATCTAATAAGACCTTCTCAGTGGACAACTAATTATAATAGCAACTCATTTTTCTTCAATTCAATATGTTTTTGTTGATTATATTTACTTTTGGACAGGTTCGTTTTCTTGCAAGGTCATTTGCAATACCTGGGAATCATCTTGGTCAGCAAAGTCATGGTTTCCGTTGGCCTTATGGTCCGGTATGTTACCATCTTACACTCATTCCTTTATTAATTTTGAGTTTTTTTTTTTTTTTTTTTTTTTTTTTTTTTTTTTTTTTTTTTTTACACCAGTAGAATGCAATGTCAAGTTGGAGCAATGGAGGCAAAGGTTGGAATCTAGAGGGTTTAAGCTAAGTCGGAGTAAGACTGAATATTTGGTATGTCGTTTTGGCACTCAGAGGGGGACAAGCAATGAAGTGGTGAGTTTGGATGGAAAGGATTTGACCATGAGTGAATGTTTTAAGTACCTAGGGTCGATCATCCAGAAGAATGGTGACATTGATCAAGACGTGACCCACAGGATTAAGTCAGGGTGGCTTAAATGGAGAGCGGCCACGGGAGTGTTATGCGACCGCAGCATTCCCTTAAAGTTGAAGGGAAAATTCTACAGGACTGCCATAAGACCAGTGTTGCTCTATGGTACAGAATGTTGGGCTTCTAAGAAAGAGCATATTAAAAAGATGGAGGTTACGGAAATGCGCATGTTAAGGTGGATGTGTGGAAACACTTTAAGAGATAGAATCAGAAATGAGGTTATTCGCAAGAAAGTAGGTGTGGCGGGCATTGTAGATAAATTAAGGGAAAATCGTCTGCGTTGGTTTGGACATGTAAGACGGAGACCCGAGGGTGCACCGGTGCGAAGAGTGGAAGAGTGGGACCATGGAGGGATTAAACGAGGAAGAGGGAGACCAAAGATGACTTGGTTGGAAGGAGTGAGGAAGGATATGAAGTGCATGGATTTACGTGAGGATGAAGTTTTGGATCGTAAGGGATGGAGGAGAAAGATTTATGTTGATGACTACACGGAATAATCAAATTTGGTTCATGTTAGCCGACCCCACTTTTGGGATTAAGGCTTTGATTGATTGATTGATTGAACACCAGTAGAATGCAGCATACTGGGTGGAATTAGAGTACCATGGTTTTCCTCACCACAAAATGCATTTTTTGATTTGGATGCCAAGGACGTTTTAGCATTATTTGCCACATTTTCTGAAAGTTTGATCGCATTTTTTTGTTGTGCATAACTCAATTGTAGCTAAAAATGTCAAATCTTTGGACATTATTTACTTACTACGTATTTACAATGCCCACAAAATCGAGTTCATGCCTCTAGACAGCTTTTTTTATTAACAATTTATTATTTCAGGTGGCTATTATTACTCCATTCAATTTCCCTCTAGAAATCCCAGTGCTACAGTTGATGGGTGCACTTTACATGGGAAACAAACCTCTACTCAAAGTGGATAGCAAGGTATTTTAAAAAGGCATTTGTATGGATTTCAAGAGGCTATGTTTTAATAATTTTTTAATTTTTGCTGCGAGTTACTGTTAGGCCTCATTCATATTGACAAGAGCTGGTGTGATGTATGAAATTATCTAGCCCTAATTTGGTGTGGGTTGGTGGGGTCACCCTGAATCCTTAATACCCTCCCCTCTCATTCTCTAAAAGAAGAAAGAAAGTGATGAAAGAAAGAAAACTACATAGCAACTCTTCCTTTTTCTTGTAGAATATACACAGCGTCTTTATTGATATCAGTTTAAAGTTTAGAGAGAGCCATTCATGGCATTGTATCTTTTTTTTCTTAAGCTATTACTCTGTTTTTTTTAATTACCCAATTTGACCTTTTGCAGTATTAACGTTCTTTACTTTGACCAATGTTGGTGATTTTTATATAAGAAAAAATACTTCGTAGTAAACTTATATAATTTTTACTTACTAATAATCAAGATATTAATAGTTTAAATTTTGAGCCGGCAAGTGTGAAAAGTCGAATTGCATTAATTGAAAAAAATAAAACGTAGGAAATGTATGGCTCTGGTATAACAATTTACCAATGACCTCTTGCTCTCAAAGAGACGTATCAGATTCTAAAAGAAGGTACTGCAGTGCTCGGACAATTAAGGGAACATTTCGATGCAGAATTTGTGAACCAATTGGCAATGAGACCTCAAACAATAGTAATTATATATGTGACTATGTGTATATATAGATGTATATTTCTTTATAGCATGTGAGCATGACATACTAACATATAATTGATGCCTATAGTTTGCTGCAACTTTTATTTCCCGACTTGCTTCTTAGATCTGTGATCAGAAGTTCACAACAGAATTTTGACTCTTTATATATTTCTGCCTTGTAGGTTAGCATTGTAATGGAACAAATGCTGCGCCTGCTTCATTTATGTGGGTTATCTACTGACGATGTTGACTTCATCAACTCTGATGGCAAGACGATGAACAAGCTGCTGTTGGAGGTTTCATTCTGCATCACTATTTCAAAAGAATTTTAATTATATTGCTTTTGTTCTGTGGAAAGAGCATTCAAGTTTATAACTTGCCCCACTTATTTATTCCCCACCCCCCCCCCCCAACCCACACACACACACACACACACACACAAACGCAAACTCACACAGATAAGCGGTCTGTGGAAATTAGTTGTTCTGCCTGGAGCAAAAGGCACGTTGAGATTGAAGCAGCAGTGGGTATGTAAAGTTGATGTTGATCTTTTGAGATCTCCATCAAGTTAGGATCAGATTTTATATTTCTTTTGGGCAAGGATTTGAGAGTTTAGTTTGCTGTTCATTTATATCTGGGTTAGTCTTTTTTATAGAGATCAAGACATTGTAGAAGTTTTTATGGCTACTACTGCATAAAGAGATTGGAGCAACATTAGGGGTGTAATATCGTTGTTGATTTTGTGGAAATTTCATTAGTGATTAGGGTAATGTGATGAACTATGGATAACTTGTGGTTTAGTAACGTGACAGAGTTGATAGATCTGTTAACTTGTGGTGTAATAATGTGATAGAGTTGATAGTTGTAAATTTATTGAATTTGATTTATGATAAGGGGCATGGGGAAAAAACATCTAGATACTGAGTAAACATGGTGGCCTTATGACTGTACTGATTACCTGTTTCTTACAGAATTTCAAGTTAGTAAAGTGTTAGATCAGATCTGTTTTTCATAAGTTGCTGTTTTATAGCATCTTTGTACCTTTTGCCGGTGATTTGATTAGTATCAGAATTCTATTCATATCTGTTGGTAATTCATAAGACCTTGCTTAAAATTCTGTTTAATCTCCTGCTTTGAGATCCATTAATTGTGCCGTGCTGTCTTGGTTGAAGATTGGGTCAAAGATCCCTAGGACTTGTACTTCCATTCTAATGAATCTGATTAAAGCAACTTAAATTCTTGTTTACAAGCCAGATGTCATGTACAGGCAAATCCTCGTATGACCCTTTTCACTGGAAGCTCTAGGGTAGCAGAGAAATTAGCTGATGACCTGAAGGGCCGAGTTAAATTGGAGGATGCAGGATTTGATTGGAAAATCCTTGGCCCTGATGTTCAGGAGGTTTGCTTCTGTCATTCTTCATATGATCTCCATCATGATCTTGGTTTAGTAATTCTCATATCCCCTCTTCTTGTTGGCAGGAGGATTATGTTGCCTGGGTTTGTGATCAAGACGCATATGCATGCAGTGGACAGAAGTGCTCTGCACAGTCCATCCTTTTTATGCATGAGGTAAACCCTATTGAAAATAATGGATATATTTTACAAAAAGGAGTGATTTTCTGTAATTCCAGTGTGAAACCAATTATACATGTATATTTATATTATCTTTTTCTCTGATTTTCATTGCAGAACTGGTCAGCAAGTTCTCTTATTTCCAAGTTGAAAGATCTTGCTGCTAGAAGGAAGCTAGAAAACCTGACTGTTGGACCTGTTCTTACTGTAAGCTCCATTTGCATAATTTGCATTAGAGATGTTGCAACTCATGGCTTCTGTAGTATTTGGGAATAATAAGAGTCATTGGGGATGAAAGTTATTATCTGTGTTTGTCAGGATTGAGAATAAGATGCGCGGGGGTTGAAGGGGGGGGCTTCTGCTCTTTTTCATGTTCTGAAACCTCGGAGAAGGCTTAGGGTCATTTTTTTTTTTTTTTTTTTCTTTTTTTTTTTTTTTTTTTTTTTTTTTTAACCAAATGCTTTATTTGTTTCACTCTAACACCTATGTACTAACATAAGGAATGGAATTTTTGAATTAGTTTCTTATCCAACAACAAAATAATCAGTCTCATCCCAAATCTACTTATTGATTGCCACAAAACTGTGAGGAGCTGTGAGAATGTCTTTCACTGAGCTGCTCATTATGTCACTGAGTTCATCAAGCTAAACATCAATTGGTTGCATGAACTGCTAAGCATCTTTACATTTTGTTTACTTTCTGAGAGATCATTGCAATCACTAGTAATGGATATTGATTGTGCTTCTCTATTTGTTTCCTACACAGTTAAAGTTCTTATTGAATAAAGATTCAACCGGTTATTTTCTATTACCCATGTCATTTCTGTTGTGGAAAATGGGATGCACTTAAGTTTGTCTCATTTGTTCAATTATATCCTTTACCTCTTAAAGCACCTGCCTTTTATATGGAGAGGGGAGAGCCAGAGGATGTTCCCTTCTTTCCTCTGGATGTGTTTGTACTGTAACTGTGTTTTCTTTAGTTGTATTGTGTGTGTATCAGGCTTTTACCCTTTCTTGCGATTGCTTTTTGGTGATAACTTCTTGAGGAATTGATCTCCGTAGTTGAAGTTCTAGTTTGTTGATTTTAATTATCGCTCAGATAGTAGAGAGCTACAGACTACTTACCCTGTTACCCATGCACATTGTCAGAAAATATATAGTCAATATATGGTAGATAATTTTGCCCCAGGGGTGACATTTTGTATGTTTTCCAACATCTGTGAGGCATGCAATAACAATTCTGCAGTGACTTTGGTTTAATGCTTTTGATCTTATGCTTTAATCTTAATGATTTTGGTGTTATCACATAGGTCACAACCGAAGCAATGTTGGAGCATGTGGAGAAGTTGCTAAAAATACCAGGATCGAAGGTACTATTTGGTGGTGAGGCTTTAGAGAATCACACTATACCCTCAATTTATGGTGCGATTAAGCCTACTGCTGTATATGTTCCCCTGGAAGAAATTTTGAAGGACACAAATTTTGAGCTTGTGACTAAAGAAATATTTGGACCATTCCAGGTGAGTTTGGTTTATCTTTCTATACCCTTCCCCACTTCATGCTCTCTTTGGTGTATATCTGCAAAGAGAACCTAATATTAGTATTTATAAATGGCTATCCGCCTGTCCCTGAAGAAAACTGTAATCTATTGCTCATGGACTTTGGTACTTGCAGATTATCACTGACTATAAAGCGAACCAGCTTCCATTGGTGCTAGATGCCTTAGAGAGGATGAATGCACATTTAACTGCTGCGGTGGTGTCAAATGATTTGCTATTCCTACAGGCAAGATGTGTTAAAAAATTGCTTTCTATTTTGTTTTTACGCTTTTCCTTTCACAGAACCGGGGACCTGGGCCTTTTGAAAGACATCTCACTAATGTTTAAATCGATGTGATGGTGGGCATGAAAGATTCACTTACAACATTAAAATAGTTTTATGGGTTAATCACTGACGTAAATAACACTGAATTTGTATAATTGAGATGTATTTAAGCCAAAAAATGTATATTCTGAATAAATTACTTTTGGAAATGAATGAGGGAAACAGAACTTGTTCATTGATCTTTATAGTCTTTTGCCGCAATATAATCATAGAACGTAGGGAATTATGTAATCATACAAAATACTGATTATGAAACAAATATATTTCGTGCATCTGAATTAATTCGATCAATTGCAGAAAGTTATTGGGAATACAGTGAATGGAACCACTTATGCTGGCTTACGAGCAAGGACTACAGGAGCTCCACAAAATCATTGGTAAGCCTTAAATGCTATTATTAATTATTATATTAATTATATATGGTGCATAGTAATTTCTTATTAATATTTCTTGACCGGAAATCCTCAGGTTTGGACCTGCTGGAGATCCTAGGGGTGCAGGAATTGGAACTCCAGAAGCAATCAAGCTAGTGTGGTCTTGCCATAGAGAAATCATATACGATGTTGGTCCTGTACATTCCCAGTGGAAACTTCCACCATCTACCTGATGTTTCAATGCTTTTGCATGGTGGCAAGTTAGGAAATGGAGTTGAGTACATTAGTTTAGTTTTCAGAGACAGTGGTTTAATATAAAAACCGTCATTTTTACTGTGACCAGAATTACATAATCTTAAATAAATTTACGCTCTTTTGGTGTCTTGATGATCTTGTCAGTGTTAAATCCAATCTTATTATAGCAATTTTAATTGAATGTTTCGTGAGTATAATGCTCAAGACGAGGTTTAGTGTCTTTATAATGGACTAAGTAGATGCTGCCATGCTGGATTGCTGGTAGTAAAAAGCTGTGATCTCTTCACTACTCATCTTGAATCAGTGGCAATACAGTGCCCCAAACAAACAAATATGTCCACATAATTTGTCTGTCTCCTGATTTTTGTTGATGCAGAAACATGCAACTATTCAAGCATTCAAGAAATATTAATAAGTTGTTTCAACTATGTTATGTACTCAGACTCGGGTACCTATATCCAATATGGGTACGTGTCCAACTCGGCAATTTTGTTTAAAAATTATGATTTTAAACTAACATGAAGTGTCCAAGCGTCATACCTATGTCAGAGTGTCAAGAGTTCAACACAGATATTTGAGATAAAATAAAGAGTCCGAGTAACATAGATTTCAAGTGTACAAAAGATTGTCATCTTACTCTGTTGACGTAGTATTATTTGAAAAACTCTCAATAATTAAGGCTCAAGGTAGCACCATTCCATCTTTGTGGGGTTGCTAGGTCTAGAAAAAGTGAAAACCTGATTTTAGTTGTGTTGCTTGACCATGCTACCATAACCAAAAT
The DNA here is from genome assembly GCF_948465745.1 of Chenopodium album. Lineage (NCBI taxonomy): Eukaryota > Viridiplantae > Streptophyta > Magnoliopsida > Caryophyllales > Amaranthaceae > Chenopodium > Chenopodium album. Next base: position 7,266,168 of record NC_137844.1, on the reverse strand, counting down.
TAACCCTACTTGAAAATAAAATGTTGATATTGATCTATTTAATTAGCTAATTAACAAACAAATATGACTCAAGTTTTCATAAACTAAACAATCCTACCCACAATGACCCAATCCGAATGGACTCAGTCACTCAGCCATTTGGCTAGTACCCATATTGAACAATCCAATTGCCACCTCCAAGGATCACAACTGCTAACTCAGCCCCCTAACCCCCTTAACAATCCATAATGATTGAAGAAACATCATGGACAAATACAAAAATCAAAATGCTAGGGAATATCTGAAGATGAATTTCAGATGAGTTTCGAGTCAGGAAATGCTACAAGGCAATAGCTTGTACACAGCCTTCTGTTAAACAGCCTAGAAGGTTTCGACTTTCGATTCAGTAAAAAGGTAGCTGTTCATATATTGAATAATCTACGGTACGTAGTTTCGTAACTGATTTAGTTCAATGTGTGAAAGCCAGATTAATCCTAAACAAAACATGAGCTTCTTCCACGTTCAACAAATTGAATCAGTCTTTTACCTCCAACCTCCAACCTCCAAGTCTACAACCACTACAACTTACCATATTGAAAAAAATCATTTGCAGCAGTCTTACAGAATTTGATATATTTTGCATATTAATGACCTATATAAACACCTTAATCTTATTTTTCATACACAAACAAAACACTCTAATCTTACTATTCATACACAAACAAAACTCTCTCACAAATACACACTCATGGCTGCCTTATTCTGCATTGTAGTTTTCTTGCTTGCTCCTTTTATCTCCCACGCTGCTGATCCTGATCCCTTGCTGGACTTCTGCATTGCAGACCTCAGCTCATCTCCCTCATTTTCCAGTTTTCCTTGCAAGCCTGCCTCAAATGTGACCTCTGAAGACTTCTTCTTCGATGGATTGATTAAGGAGGGCAATACTTCTAACATTTTTGGATCGAAGGTCACACCAGGGAACGTTCTCACATTCCCTGCCCTAAACATGCTTGGACTTTCAATGAACCGGGTTGACCTTGCACCTAATGGGATGAACCCACCCCACTCCCACCCACGATCAAGTGAGAGTGGAGTGGTGATCACAGGGAAAGTTCTAGTTGGTTTCGTGACCACAGGGAACGTGTACTACTCGAAGGTGTTGGTTCCAGGGCAGATATTTGCGATTCCCAGAGGATTAGTTCATTTTCAGAAGAATGTGGGGGATAAGAAAGCAGTAATAATAACATCTTTCAACAGCCAGAATCCTGGTACAGTGATCATATCCACAACTCTATTTGGCACCCAACCTTCAATTCCAGATCATGTTCTATCCCAAACTTTCCAAGTTGATTCAAGTGTTGTCCACAGTACAGAATCCAAATTTGGATCATAAATTTAGTATGAAGATCATGTCAAAAAGATTTTTTTTAAAAAAAAAAAAAAAAAACCTACTACTCTATGAAGATGAACTTTATTTATTTATTTATTTTTACGATTTTTGAGAATAACGATTAGAGTTTTATGCAATTGAATTATAATCAATACAATAAATGATGTAGTTTTCGAGTTGTTCGCCTGCTTATTGGCAAGAGAAATCATATATATCTTTGTTTTTTATGCAAACTTTTGAGGATATGAAGCAAATCTTAGTAGGTCATCCTTTACATAAGAAGAAAGGCAATTCTAGATTTAATACAAGACTTAGCCTTTTAAAGTATAATTTAAGATCCAATGCACACAATTTAGTAGACTATATTTCAAAAATTCAGAGTATGAATTAAGGCATCATAACCGATTTAAGGTTTGTTCAACATAATTGTATTGGTATAGACAAATATTCAACACTTTTAACAACCTAGGACACTTCAATCTTAGTTACTAGTTAAAGGGTCATACAATAAGGCTGATGGTTAAATGAAGCTTAAAACATTATTAAACACTAATTTAACAGTTGAATGGAGTTCCTTGACTATCAAATAAACAAGACACCAGTTGAGTTTGTTTACCGACCAAGCGCAGCCATGATACATTAGCTTTCTGAGATTAATTTCATTCCATTTAAAACTAGATTTACACCAAGTTAATAGTTACACTTTACTAAGTTTGTACAGTACTAGCCACTAGGGTGAAAATCAGCTATAATGTGATGTCAAAATTGAATTCATGGTTCACTGTAGAACTTAATTCAGTAATAAACATCTTCATATTTTGTAGTTACTAGGGTGGTAGTACACTAGTACATGTCATATGGAAAAATGCTTGTATTTCTAGTGAGGGCAAAGGGGGAGAAAAGAAGAGAAAAGAACCAGTTCTATAATCTTGCACAAAAACAACTCAACTTCTGTACAGGAGATAGATGTGTTTCAAAGCCCTCATTATAACACCAATCATTAAATCCCTTCAGTGAGTGCAAAGATCCGGCCGGCAAAAGCTAATGGCAATCTCGAAATGGCATCTTCAATTTCCTGCCAAAGCTACATAATTAATAGCTGGATTTTGGCATCTAAATAGATTTACTGACAATACTTACAATAAGTGATAGTACACAATATTGGCAGAGCAGTAACACAGCAGTAGAATTAAATTTAAGGGGTCAGAAGATGTAATTTGCAATTTTAGGTACAGAATCAAGCATCACTTTTATAAATGGAGCAAATTAAATTTAAAATATATGGCTAAGAAAAGGCGAAACTGAGGTACTCTGTAACATTCATGAGAGAGAACACAAATCAAAATCAGGCTGAGAAATATAACTGTATAAGATGACTTTTGTTGTGGTGGGTATGCATACAACAGGACCACAAGGTAACAACATATACACACTAAGCTAAAAAAATGCAGCAGAAAATCTGAATCTAGATGCATTTTTTAACGCAACTAGTTAATTTTTGCTCCCGAATGAAGATCCAAATATTTTCTCCCTCCATATCTCCATATTTGGAGGCATCAAGATCAGCTCTTCACCTGTTATGGGCCAGATTTTTCGTACAAGCACATCTGATGCCATTTATTATAGCTAGAAATCCCAAGTTCCTCTAGTATTGCTATTTGTCATGCCAGAAACATGACAATACCCTAACTCAGATGCCCTAGAAATAAGGGAGGACATAAAAGATATTCCCTGGCACAATTAGCACAACATAATTGTTTAAAACAAAAACAATTTTTCTGACCTATACAATCTTCTACGCACAGAAAGCCCAGCAAAGAATTCTTCAACACCTTTTTTTAATCGAGAATAATTTTTCTGACGAAAGATAACTTCTATGCACAATTGCACAGAAATCCGAGCAATAAAAAATATACATAATACTCATCAATCTTGCGCTCCAACTACCCACACTGCCACCTTAATCCTTCAACTCTATTATAAGCCATTTCAATCTATAAATAACCTTTACTTCTGCAAGGCAAGCACAGTGTCACGGTCCGGATGTTTTGACACCGGGTCGTGCGGCGCGCCCTCGTCTATTGAGGACCAGGACGCAAGCCTAGAACGAAAGAGGTTCGTGAGCACACAGCAACACGGACCAAGGGTATCTCAAGGGAGCACTCGTTAACCACGGGTGCGGAGTCGAGGCTTGTGACGGCCGATGCTTCAAAGCGGGCACAAGCGGAACCGACGAGAAAAGGCGTCTCTTGAAGGTTTCTTAGTTTGGTGGGGGATGCTTCAAGACAAGGCAAGCACAATATCTATAAAGGCTTAAACAACAACACAAGTCTTAAAGCAAGGCAAAGGGGTAGGGAGCTTAGATTCAATAACCATTCGCTCCCTATAGAGCTTTATATAGTATTACTGAAGAATTACAAGTGAACGTTGGAATGACAGTAACACAATAATTCTCCCTAGAACCTAAAAAGTGAAAAGAAAGACTTAAAAGACAATACATGAAGGAAAATACAATAAAAAGGGAAGGGGATACATAGAGAAAGAGGTGGATTCTAACATCCTCCCCCACTTAAGCTGTCGACGACCTCGTCGACTTACAAAACATTACAGATTAATCTTCTGTTGCTGGTGTAGACCTCACCCTTGTTCTGATGTTGGCACGGTTGCTGGTGTTGCGGTTGCTGTCTTCTTGATCTGGATGATAGGGCTTGAGACGACTGACGTGGAACACTGGGTGTATCTTCATCCATGTTGGTGGCTCAACCTTGTAAGCATTCTTCCCAATCCGTTTAACAATGCGGATGGGGCCTTCATATCTCCTGATTAGCCTACGATCTCTCCCTCTGAGGAACTTCAATTGCTCCGGTAGAATCTTCACCATTACCATGTCCCCAACATCGAATTCTTGTGGCCTCCTATTCTGATCAGCCCATTTCTTCATTCTTTTTGCTGCCCGCTCCAGGTAAGCGCGAGCAACTTCCATATTTTGTTGCCACTCTTTCTTGAATTCCCGGGCTTCACGGCTTCTCCCTTCTTCTGACGTTGTAATGGTGTGAGGTAAAAGGGGTTGTTGTCCCATCACCAATTCAAACGGACTTCTATTGGAAGCGGAACTCTTTTGTGCGTTGAAACAGAGTTGAGCGACGTCAAGGAGTTTCACCCAGTCTTTCTGATTGGCGCTGACGAAGTGCCTCAAGTATTCCTCTAAGAGCCCGTTGAATCTTTCTGTTTGTCCGTCGGATTGGGGGTGGTGACTTGAAGACATGTTTAAGTTCGACCCCATTAGCTTGAACAACTCTTTCCAAAATATGCTCGTGAACCTGGTATCTCTGTCGCTGACGATGCTTTGCGGCAGCCCCCAATACTTCACAATGTATTTGAAAAATAGCTCTGCTGTCTCCTCCGCACCGCAAGCCTTCTGTATAGGAACGAACGTAGCATACTTTGAAAACCTGTCGATCACCACCATCATAATTAAATATTGATCCACCTTAGGTAGACCACTGATGAAGTCCATAGACACGCTCTCCCACGGACGCGCCGGAACGGGAAGAGGATCTAACAGGCCTCCAGGCTTCTGACGATCAACTTTGTCTTGTTGACAAACTAAGCAAGTTCTGGTGTAGTTGATAACGTCCTCCTTCATCGCTGGCCAGTAATAACCCATGGACAGCAAGCTCAAAGTCCTCTGCCAACCAGGATGTCCAGCCCATAGGGTATCATGACATTCTTTCAAAAGCATCCTCCTCAGGCCTCCCGCCTTTGGAATGAATAGTTTGTTGCCTTTGGTGTAGATGAGTCCATCATCCATCCAAAAGCGTCTTGTCTCCCCTTTTTCAATCAATCCCTTGAGGGTGCTCGTCATGGGGTCTCCGTCGAGGTGTTGCTTGACTTGATCTTTGACCGAGGTGGAAACATTGCTGGCCGCTAACGGGGACAACATCTGCATTACCGCTAAGTCGGCTCGTCGACTCAAGGCATCCGCTACCCGATTACTGGCTCCTGTCCTATAGGTGAACTCCACATCAAAATCAGCAAGCACTTCCTGCCATCTCGCCTGCTTCCCTGTCAGCTTTGGTTGAGTGAGAAAGTGGCTCGCTGCGGTATTGTCAGTACGGACAAGGAACTTGGACCCCAGCAGATAGTGTCTCCACCCTCTCAGACAGTGGACGATGGCCAGGAGTTCCTTTTCTTGAGCAGCATATCTTTTCTCGGCTCCACTCAGCTTCCGGCTTTCATAAGCAACTGGGTGGCCATCTTGAAGGAGGACTCCACCTAGAGCAAAGTCCGATGCATCAGTCTCCACTTCGAATGGTTTGTTGGTGTTTGGAAGGGTTAGGACAAGCTCTTTCGTCACCGCTTCCTTAAGCTTAAGAAACGCTTCCTGTTGCTCCTCTGTCCAATTCCATTTTCGATCCTTCTTCAGCAAGTCGGTGAGGGGGCTTGCAATTGCTGAATATCCCTGGATGAAACGGCGGTAGTAGTTAGCTAGCCCCAAGAATGATCTTAACTCTGAAACATTCTTCGGGGCTTGCCAGTCGTTGATGGCTTTAATCTTCTTTGAATCCATTCTGATGCGACCCCCACCTACAAAATGACCGAGGAAGCCTACTTCTTTCTGAGCGAAAGCACATTTCTCCCGCTTCACAAACAAATGATGCTCTCTCAATTTCAAAAATACTTTTCTCAGATGCTCCAGGTGGTCCTCAAAGGTGCGGCTGAAGATCACGATGTCGTCCAAGTATACCACAACAAACTTGTCAAGGTATTCGTGGAAGACTTGGTTCATCAACGAGCAGAATGTTGCTGGAGCATTTGTTAACCCAAACGGCATAACTAACCATTCGAAAGCCCCATATCTGGTGACGCAGGCCGTCTTCGGTTCGTCTCCTTGGGCAATTCTGACTTGATGATAGCCTGACCGGAGGTCAAGTTTAGTGAAGTACACAGCATCCCCCAATTGGTCGAATAAGTCAGCTACCAAGGGTATAGGATAATGATTCCTCACGGTCAGCTTGTTTAAGGCCCGATAGTCGATGCACAATCTCAAACTCCCATCTTGTTTCTTTTGGAAGAGAATTGGTGCCCCGTACGGTGCCTTTGATGGTCGGATGAACCCGGATTGGAGTAACTCATCAAGTTGTCTTCGTAATTCAGCCAACTCGGGTGGTGCCATTCGATACGGACTCCGCGCGGGAGGTCTAGCTCCAGGCACCAACTCAATGGTGTGGTCAATGGCTCTTCGCGGAGAGAGTGTTTTTGGCAGCTCCTTAGGAAGGAGGTCCGCAAATTCTTCGAGCAATCCCTTCATAGCAGGAGGGAGGTCAGTTTGTATCTCATCCTCTTTCAGCGAGAGGGTAGCAAGGAATGTTGGTTCATTTCTCTTCATTCCCTTTTTCAGTTGCATTGCGGACAAGTGGGAACCCTTCTTATTTCTCCCCGCTTCTCCTGGTGAGCATGTTCGTAAGAGGCAAGGATGGTTGCCGGCAACAAGTAGGGAACCCAAGTGGGGCATTGGGACAGCTTTGCTGACACGGAGGAAATCCATTCCCAATACCATCTTGAAATCATCCATCGGTGCCACTGTGAAATTGAGGGTGCCACTCCAATCCCCAATCTTGGCTTTAACATTCCTGGTGATACCGTGGATAGGTTGAGCTTCTGCGTTGACAGACTTAATGCGGCCTCCGCCTTGTATCACTTCCAACCCCAAATGGCTAGCAATCTCCTTGGTGACAAAGTTGTGGGTGGCTCCGGTGTCAACCATAGCTTTGACCATCTTCCCATTAACCAATACTTCAACGTACATCAATTCTGACGCATCTGTTCCCATGGAGTACATGAATCGTATTGAACTCAGTCTTGAGGTTTCCTCTTCGTCATTCTCCACCTCCTCCCTAGTTTCTGTTTTCTCAGGTTCAAGTGATATCGAGGAGAGTTTCTTCTGAAGGTTGTCAATTTCTCCTTTGTGACGACACTCGAACCATTTGTGAGGCCCGCGGCAAAGGATACATGAAAGGGGTCTATTCCAGGTGGTGGAGCTTGAAGCTGCACTTTTGTTCGTCGACGCAGACGATCCGTTCCTTCGGGGGTCGTCTCCCCCGCTTTTGTACCTACTCCCCATGCTGTTTGAGCTAACATGGGAGTTCCCAGTGGTGCCTTTTGGGGTACTGGATGCTGACCCACTAACAACTTTCTTCTGATTCAATCCCTTGTCTGACGAGTAGTCCATCAACCTTTCAGCTGCGGCTATGGCCCCCGACAAGGTGTCTATCTTCTGGCGCCAAATCTCTCTTTGGGCCCAATCCTTCAAGCCTCGTACAAAATTGAACAGGCGATCCTTCTCAGTCATATCATGGATCTCGAGCATGCATGCAGAATATTCCTTTACATACTCCCGAATAGAGGTTTTGTGTTGTAAGGTGGCCAACTTTGTACGAGCCACGAACTCTGTGTTCTCTGGGTAGAATTGTGCCATCAGTTCCTTCTTTAAATCCTCCCAAGTATCTACCGACGTTCTCTTTGCTTGAATGTCGGCGTACTTAGTTCGCCACCAGAGCTTCGCGTCGTCTACTAAGTACATGGTGGCATATCCGGAAGATCATCCTCCAACTGGCATATCCGGAAGTATTGTTCCATATCGAAGATGAAGTTATCAACTTCTTTTGAGTCTCTTGTGCCATTAAAAGTTCGAGGTTTGGGGGGTTTTATCTTACTTCCACCTCCCCTGAGTCCTCTTTGGGCACGCGCCAAGGCGGCACATTTATCTTGTGTTTCATCCGCAACTCCTTGAACAAAATTCAGCTGTTCCGTCAACCCATCAACTATTGACTCCAGCTTTTCTATTTGATCGGCTTGTTTCATCACAATATCCTCGAGTCTGGGCAACCTTTCTTCGAGCATCGCCCAATGTTCGGACTTGCCTTCAAGCCAAGCAAGTCGTTCCTCAATTGTGTATCCATGCATCTCTCCTTCTTCTGCCATATCTGCGGCAAGCTTGGCTCTGATACCAACTGTCACGGTCCGGATGTTTTGACACCGGGTCGTGCGGCGCGCCCTCGTCTATTGAGGACCAGGACGCAAGCCTAGAACGAAAGAGGTTCGTGAGCACACAGCAACACGGACCAAGGGTATCTCAAGGGAGCACTCGTTAACCACGGGTGCGGAGTCGAGGCTTGTGACGGCCGATGCTTCAAAGCGGGCACAAGCGGAACCGACGAGAAAAGGCGTCTCTTGAAGGTTTCTTAGTTTGGTGGGGGATGCTTCAAGACAAGGCAAGCACAATATCTATAAAGGCTTAAACAACAACACAAGTCTTAAAGCAAGGCAAAGGGGTAGGGAGCTTAGATTCAATAACCATTCGCTCCCTATAGAGCTTTATATAGTATTACTGAAGAATTACAAGTGAACGTTGGAATGACAGTAACACAATAATTCTCCCTAGAGCCTAAAAAGTGAAAAGAAAGACTTAAAAGACAATACATGAAGGAAAATACAATAAAAAGGGAAGGGGATACATAGAGAAAGAGGTGGATTCTAACACACAGCCCTCAACCAACAAGCTCATCTCCTGATTGAAGCAACTTATTTCATTACCAGGAAATTAGGAATCCCCCCACTTCATCTGAACATTGCTCACCAACCTATTTAAGTGTGAATTTGGGAGAGGATAGATTGGTATACCTGCTCAATTAAAGATCACTATTATGAAATCAGCTTCAAAACTGAAACCAAATCCAGGAGTTTACATATATTAGACATCTAAATAATACCTTCACATTAATGCTACTCTAATCATTTCTATTTAGCTTAATTAGCTGCTTAATAGAAATGATTAGAAAACATAGGCTATTCATGAGAGCCTGAGGGCTTCCTCAATAAAAAAAAAAAAAAAAAAAAAAAAAAAAAAAAAAAAGGAGAGCCTGAGGGCAGAGAGTAATAAGTAAAGGGCAGATATAACCAGGTGTAGGATTTGCTAAGTGAAGAAAGATGAAAAACAAAATTGTTAGAAAACTACTTAAGGCTAGAAAACCAAGAAGAATTGACAAAGGCAGCAAAAGATCCAATTTTCCAAGTCATCTCCTATCTGCGAAATGCACTTATTCTAGTGAATATAGTTTCAAATCCATATATACAAACAATAAATCAAAGTATAAACAATTCCAAAGCCACTAGAAAGAGCAAACAAGGTCGGATTTTAGTATCTTTTACCTCTACGTAGTATCTAGCAGAAAAGTGGATCAGAAGAATTGCCTTATTCAGAAATTTTTCAGCATACTTTACAACCTGTATGATAGTTAAACAAACGATATCAATGAAGAAAATGCAGCATCATTATACAAACATCAGATACAAAGGATGAAAAAGAACCTCATCCAGATGTGTATGTCCATAATCTCTTGCATGCACCACGTCAACTGCTTTGTCTAAGAAGGTGCACTGCATGATAACATAAAAGGCAGAACACGCCTATTTAATCAACTGAATCTTAGGAAAAAAGACACAGCTATTATTCTCCTAATAAGCTACTAGTGGAGAGAATAAGTTTAAAACGAAACAGTAGTCGATAGAGGATTCAAGCAACCTTAGACATACAAGTACCACAAGGTCCACAACCAACTGAAGTCCCTGCCATAATGGGTCTGCGGATTTGTGCCTTGAGGAAGGATAAGATGAATATATCTCTAGACCCACAAACAGAGGTTGCTTCTAGAATTAACATTGAAGTTGTGGAGAGCAAAATCCAGCACTATTAATAAGCTTCTGCTATGCACATCTAGCAAACTCACAGAGCAAAAATCCAAACTCAACACTCTCTAAACACAAAAACATTTGTTGGGAGGAAAGGCATTTTTGGTTTTTAAGTAGTACTAAATAAAGGAAGACGTTGTGCCATTTCCAAAACCAACAAACCGTTGACTTTCAAGTTCCAACTGTAAGTGTTCCCTTACTAAAACTCTTCAGCTAAGGATAACAACAAAGAAAACTCAAGTACCCTTGCTAAATCTGCAGATTTCCCCAATAACACCAATACCAATTCATAAGCGTTTATCCAAGAGTTTTAAGACTGAAAGTATTCCTTCTCCCTGTAAAACTTGTGATAAGATCATGGTACGCAAGAGAGAGCTTATAAAGATAGGTTGCATGGATCTTACATCACAATTCACCAACACAAACATCATATACATCCGTTTTGCATATCGAACAACCAGAAATTCCACAAACAAATCAACAAAGAAGGCAGAAGTTCAAATAAATTAAACTTACTGGTATTAAGAAACATCATTGATTGAACAAGTAACAGCCAATAAGTAAATCTGAAAAATCAAGTGCTCATAAAGCGAGTTACCTCCATCACAAGAATCTTTGCCCTCAGCACATCAACATTAGCTGGATCAACAATGAAGTCAGCTGTTGTGTCTCCAGTAAATGCTATCTCAGGTGATGTAGTTGTCGTGGTAATCTGCCAATGTGGAACCAATACATCAGACGCAGAAGGCAGCAGAAACAAATGCATGAGAAAGAAGTATGCTAAGTTGCTGACCACTTAGGCATTTGCATAGCTCTTTTATTATGAAACTATTCTAGCTTTACAGGGTTGGTATTGGGGGAAGGAGGAGGGGAGATGCAAGAACAGTCTAAGAATTTGAAAGGCCCAGCACATCACAAGAAGGCGTCAAATATGTAACTCCAGTTTCAGCTGTGACGACATGTGTACAATTTATCAAATTAAGAAGGACTAAGAAAAAGGATTCCAGCTAAATTAATGCTCCAACTGACCCTTAAGATACCAACTACAGAAAAAGAGGGCCACAAGTTAATAGGCAGTCAGCTAATACAAATTTGTACTTCAGAGTGTTACTGTGTTTGTCTGGCAATTACAAACTACATCCACCCCGACATATGACTAAATGGTTGCATGGACCTCACTAGATGGATACATCTAAAGTAAGGAAACAATGCCAAAACAGATACAAAGTATCATTTATCCCTTACATAGTCCAAAATCTCTTCTTATCATATATTCTGACTAATTTCAGATATAAACCGAGAACACAAACTTACAGTCTCATGATTGAGCAAACAAACTTTTTGAATAACAGTCTACCCTATCACCGTAGATGCAACAATTGTCAGTTGATAATACAGTTATCAAACATACCTCCACACCTTTATCCTTCAAAGCCTTTATCTCATTTCCAGGAAGACCAATGTAATCCTGCTTAAGCTTGTGCTTAACTGAATAAATTACATATCCCTGCAACAAATAATATGAGTGAACAAAGTATACATGGTTTATAGCTCGAGGATGTCTTTGATCCACACAGATGAGATCTTAATAGGAAATATAACTAAGTAATTGGTACCTGACTGGGAATGACATGATATGTCTTAAATGCTTTTACTTTGAGATCCCTCCTAATATAGAATTCTTCTCCTGAAACTTATATAAATAAAAATTTTAAGCACAGTAATTAAGTTGGCATGATCATTGAAGAAATCAAGCCTGGATGGAGCTAATACATTGAAAATGTTGATCTAATACGGACATTACCCACGTCTAGACCAACTAAATTATTCTTCAGCTCAGATTGGTCCATTGCTCTGTGTACATCAAAAAGCCTTTCCACATCCTCTTTTATTGCTTTAGGCACAAAAATTGTAGGAGGTTTCATAGAGAACAATCCACGAGTCGCAACATACATCGGTAATCCTCCCTAATATACACATCATATTACACAATACAAATAGTATTTAGGAGATATACACAATTCACAAAATACTCCATAGACTGTCTATTTGAAAAAGCATATGTCAAAAAAAAAGAACGAAAATCATTTAAAGAATTCAACTTTAACAAAACTGCAGGATTCACAGTATCAGTAAAAAAAACTATCCATTAATTCTTTATCAACCGATGATTAAAGAGACAATATGTTCCCTTTGTTATACAATTACTCCAACAACGGAGGCACGGGGAAGGGAGGTAATATACATCCTTAAAACAGAACATAGTAATTCAGTAAACATTTTTAAAAAAATCCTCCAAAAACAACCACCAATTCAAAAATCAATGTTATTCCACTCACGAATTTCATTGATACTCAAACAAATCTCAAACAGTTCCCATTGCAGTGATTATACATATCAAATTTCTCAATGATTATAAATATGACATAATCCAGAAAATATTCCAAAACCCAAAATAAGATAATAGCAGAAACTTCTCATAATACATTAAGCAAAAATCAGACTAACTCAAAAGCAAGGAAGCCCACAAAATACTCTCAAAAAAATAAAAAATAAATAAATAAATAAAATAATATAAAAACCCAAATCAAGAATATGGAAAAACTCGACAAAAGTTAACCAAAAATCAAAAATTTCAAAAACACAAAAAACCCATGAAATATTACAAAATAAAGATCAAAAAGAGAGCAGAAGAAAAGACATACAATGTGGTCCATATGACCATGGGAGATAAAAAGGAAGTCTTGAGAAATGGCGCGTTGAGGGCACCTTCCGATATCGAAAGCGAGGTTGAGAGAAGGGACGATAATGCATGTTTCTTGGCCAGCAATTGATAAACCCTCAATTTGATAGCCTTGTATATTTATTCCCCTTTTCTTCTTCTTTGTTGCTGAGTTTGCTTCCAAGTTCGTCTCGTCATTCTTCGGCTCCATTGACATATTTGATACTATTGCAGCCTTTGACTAATGCCGACTACCTTTGCCTAACAGTCTAACACACTCGTGTTTTTTTTTTTTTTTAGGGAGTGAAGGACCATGACATCTTAAGTTTTACGATTTTTTTGCTTCAATTAGTGAGTAGTCCAGACGTTGTGCCAAAATACTACTTTTTATAGTTATACAACTATTAATTTTTAAAAGCATTTAATAATATGTAGTATATATTTTCAATTCTTTTTACTATAATGTTATTTAGGCCCTGTTCTTTTGAGCCTCTAGGCAGAGCAGAACAGGGGTCAGTAGAGCAAATCAGATTAAATTTCAGCAGAGCAGATTTCAGAATAGCAGAGCAGAGCCGAGCCGAGCAGAGCAGATTTTAACATTATTATTAATACTATTATTAATGTTATTATTATTAATGTTGTTATTATTATTATTATTATTATTATTATTATTATTATTATTATTATTATTATTATTATTATTATTAAGTGCATATTGAGTGAAAACATAAATAAATGTATACCATATTTAACATATGTTAATAGTAGAAAGATAAAAGACAACAGTTTACTTATATTCATTTCACAAAAATTTTAAAATAAAATAATTTAATGAGTAATAATGATTTTACTTATAAATATGTCTTAATCATATATTTTAAACCCTCAAAATAACAATGTACAAAGTACTACTACGGTTTATTTAAATTTTTAAAAATATATATTTTTTTATGTATGTGCTAAAATTTGTTATATATTTAGATAAAATTCATAATATCAAAAGATAATATTTTATATTTAATTAATTTAAACTTAAAAATCTCATTCAACAATTTTGCTTACATGGCATTTGAATTATTTAATTTTAAAAGAAATTAATAATCACTTATTTTATTGGCTACAATTAAAATTTATAATCCTACGTGGCGCGTTAAGAAAATTAAATCCTATATGGCTCTCTAAAAACTCGGGAAAAAAATCCCCATATATATATATATATATAATATAATATAATATAATATAATATAATATATATAATTATTATTAATTATTATTATGATTAATAAATATTAATTATTATTAATATTAATAATTATTATAATTATTTTTAATATTAATCATTATTATAATTATTTAAAATAATAAATTATTATCATCAATACAATATTAATTATTATAATTGAATATTAATTATTATTGTTATTATTAATTATTATTTGAAAATAGAGCAGAGCAGAGCAAATTTCTATTGAGTAGAGCAGAGCAGAGCAGATTTGATCTGAGCAAAGTAGAGCAGAGCAGAGCAGCTCTAAAGAACGGGGCCTTAGTGTGCAACATTAAAGCATAATTGACTATTAGCCTAGCTGGTTAAACAATAACGTTGCTTCCAAGAGGTCAAGTGTTCGAACCTTTTCATCCATATATTTTTTTCAATATAGTTAAGACAACATGGAGTATTGTTGGTAGTGCGAGTGACGTGGCATATTGAGAAATTAAGTAGATGACATGGCATAATAAGGAGTTGAGTTAGTGACGTGGCGTAGTGAGGGGGTCTACGTGGCATAGAGACGTTTTTAGAAGAGCGGATAAGAAAATTGATATCCTCAAGTACCCTTACTTGGTAGGATTCGATCCCCAAATCTCTAGGAGGGGAAGCCAACAGACTTTAGAGTACTCTTTTGTGTTTTTTTAAATGTTCCTAGTTTGGTCACCACATTTGCCACGGATTTTCATCAGTAAAAACAAGTTAATTTTCTACACAATTTGAACAGTTATGGTAGATTTGAATGACCAAATCTCTCCTGCATCTCTTTCCACAATCGAGCAAAAGAATTCTCAAACAAGAAACACTTGGCTAGTTTGTAGAATTCAACAACTAGCTCATCAATATATAATCATTTCTCAACCATTTCTGATAATATGATGAACTAACATCAGGTGTAGGAATATTGATATCAATAAAACCTAGCTTTTTCCTAGCAATCATCGTCTTTCTAATTGTTCTACTCCAGTTAATGAAGTTTGAACCAGTGAAAACATGCTTTCTAGGTTATATACCTAGATGATTGTCATTCAAGATATAGTAGAAAATCGTTAAAATTGACTCCAAAACTATGAGAACCAACTCCAGATTCATTCAAAACCATTCTTGAAATCAGTTCATCGAAGAAGAACAAATACAATAATACAAATTAATTGATAGAGAATCGAAGAACAAATACAATAATGTAATTTCATTAAAAAAAATTGTTCAACAAAAATAAGGTAGAAAGAACAATTTGATCTAAATCATTAAAATCTTAGGAAATCAATAATTCTCTATGCATATTAAATAGTGCAAAATTGTTCATTAGGAGAGGAGCCAAATCTGGAAAATTATGAATAGAATTGGAAGGAATAGAATTGGAAGGAATAATTCTTTTTAAAGAATTTACAAATAATAGAGAATAATAAAGAATTGAAGAACAAATACAATAACTTAGGGCATGTTCACTTCAACTTAATTTCAGTTCAGCTCCTAATTTCCTTCTCTCATAAAATATTCATTTCAGCTCTATTTAGTTCAGTTCAGCTCCAATCAGTTCAATTCAGTTCAGTTCAGTTCAGTAAATGTGAACAAGTCTTTAATTTATAAGAGATAAATTAATTTCAGTAAATTTAATTTTAATAAACAAAATCAATAGCATCGAAGAACAAATACAATAATAGTGAATCAGTAAAATATAATTTTTAATCAATATAATAAATTTAATTCGGCAAAAATAATTTTAATATTTTAAAAATAATTTCTATTTAGCAAAATTAAGGTGGAAAAAACAAGTTTTCATTTAAATATATTTGGAAATCAATAATTCTCAGTGCATATTAAATAGTGCAATAATTTTCATTAAGAAAGGATCGGAGCCAAATCTAGAAAATTATGAATAAAATTTGGAAGGAAATAATCCTTTTTTTTTTTAATAGGATTCATTAATAACAAACCAAAATCATAATCATATGTTAAAGGACAATATATTTTAGAAAAGGAAAGGAATCATATAATTATTAGGAAATCAACAATAATATCATAATCTACTAGTATATAAAGAGGCCGCCAAAAGCATGAGTTATGAAGGGTTTTCTCACAAGGCTTATTCTTTATGCTTTAATTATATATAATTCAATTTTTCATCTCCATAACTCTAAATACAAGCAATAAGAAATTATAACAAATGGTTGGAAAGAAGTTCTTTGCGTCTCTCATGCTAGTGCTACTAGTTATTCTACTTTGCGGTAAGCGTTATACATTACAAAGTTTGATAAATCTCCCTATTATGAATTATGATTATACTTTCTATTTTTATATGTAGTAAATTTGTAGAATTTAATCTAATATAATTTTCAGACATTGATTAAAACTTTATATGCTTTAAAGTATTATGTGTGTTAAAATTTAAACAATATTAGTGTTAAAACTTTAAATTACTTTATCCTTAATTTAATTAATTTATTACTCCATAATATTTTACTTTTAATTCATTTTTATTACGGAGTAATATTTTTACAGTTTATATATTTTTTTGACGGGAATCTACAGAAAAATAAAAAAAGCTAGATACTTCAGACATTCGCAAAAATTAAAATGTGAATCGAATCCGAAAATTTTCTTATCATATCAACCGATGATATTGCATGTAATCATCAAAGTTACTGATAGTAGTGGTACTCGTATTATTTATTTATTTTTTATCATATTGGATAAGTGCAGGTTCTAGTGCTATGAGTTCAAGATTTGATAAAGTGTTCCTTCAACACATTGGAACAAACGATGACGACGACGAATGTTCACCTTTTCCAGGTTGTACTCAAAAAGAGTGTCAGACTGCATGTAGTAATGATATTGCTCAATGCATTGAGCCGCCTTTCACCGAAAAATGTTGTTGTAATCCGGGCTATCCGGCATAGTTGCGGTCAAACTGTTAAATAAATAAACGCAGCGTCTTAGTAAGTGCAAAAAACTCGATCTACAAATTATAATTATGGACATTTTTACAATGTTTAAAAAATGTATCATTGCAAGTGAAAGTGCAATGCACCCTACAAATTTAATAATGGATGTTTTTATTTTTTACACTAGATTAGTGCCCATGCGATGCACGATAGTAATAATCTTTTTTCATATAACTAATTTGTGATAAATAAATATAAAAATGAGGCAAGTCGTGCAATAACACAAATGCGTGCAATGCATAAAGAAAAATGAAATAATAAGGCAAAAATTATCAAAACTACAATTGAGAAAAATAATATTATTGTTGATTAGTTGTGTTTAAAATATTTAAAAATATTATACATTATATTAAATTAATGATGCATGTTATCCCCAATAAAACTATACAATTTAGATGTAGTATGACTTTTTTTTTTTTAATTTTTCTTTTAAAAGGTGTAGTATGACTTTTTATTAATGAATTAATTAACTTAGTTCAAAAAAAAAAATGTACTTCCAAATAATAAGGTAAGTGAAATAATTAAAAAAAGATTTAAAGTTGACATCATATATTATACTAGCGGGAATTTTTTTTAACGATAGCTTGACATATGCCCAAAATGATCGATGTAAGCATGACATATTTTAGTAATAGTTAATACGAGTAGATTTTTTGAAGGAAAAAAAAAGTTATAACTTGGTAAAAAGGAAAAGTATTATGTAGAAGGAACTCAAGTGAGTCCAATCATACAAAAAAAAAAAAAAAAAAAAAAAATTGTTAGAAATTAGATAATAATGGTAAGATATTAGATAATAAGTGTTAGAAACTAGATAATATTGACCAGGTATTAGATAATAAGTATTAGAAATTAGATAATATTGGTCAAATATTAGATAATTAGTATCAGAAATTAGATAATAAGTGTCATAAATTAGATAATATTGGTCAGATTTTAGATAATAAGTATAAAAAATTAGATAATATTGGTCAGGTATTAGATAATATTGGTCAGAAATTAGATAATAAGTATAAGAACTCAAGCAATCCTACGATGCAGAAGACTTCAGCTAGTAAAATAATCAAATCTTCATGTGTTGATATTCTGGGATAACCAAGAACGGCCCTTTGATTCGTTATCTACAGTGGCATCTTTAACAATGCTGTTCAAAATGGTTACAGCAAAGCAATCCAAACCCTCAACAACTGCTGCATAGGCGGATCCAATGCTTCTCATGGCGTCAGGAGCCTCCTCGTATAAGAACTCCAGCAATCCCACGATGCAGAAAACTTCAGCTATTCCGATGAGGCAGTATTGTATTAGCAGCCAAAAAGCACTCAGATCTGACATTGGACTGAGAAAACTAGACTCATACCCATTTTTTATTGCATAATTTCTCCTGAATCTCTCAAACACCCCAGCTAATCCGATGAGGATTTCCCATGATGCGCCTTGATATAGGGACAAATACATAATAATAAAGGCAGCGGTCGTCGAGGTTTGCGTTCAACAGAGTCCGCCATTGAAGAAGAAGAAGGAAGCTTCTACGATGAGGTAAGGATCCGAATGAGGAGGAGAGAGAAAATGTGAAAAAATGGTGATGAATGAAGGATTGTAAAAATGGAAGAGAGAGAAAATGGAATTGGTGTGTTTGAAGGTTATAAAGTGGACTCACGTGAGTTCGTTTTACGCAAAACCTTCTCTGGTAAAATTATTACAGAAATATATAACAAAAAACTAACTCAATTATATTGGTTCATAAGATTTCAAATCAACACCATGATATATATATATATATATATATATATATATATATATATATATATATATATATATATATATATATATATATATTTCCATTGAATCCATTATTGTACAATTATACATATAATGATAATTTAAATGTTAATATTGTATTTTTGGCTCCTTATTTTATACTCTCCACCACATTTTAACCTTCTAAATTATATCTTATCCCTCCTTAATTAAAACGTCTTAAAATCTTGAGTAACTATTTTAAGTAAGTTGAACACGAATTAAAAAGGAATACAATTATTATAAAGATAATGCATTGGATTATGGAGTGTTATAGTTGTATTATATAAATATTCCAAAATAAAAGATTTTTGCTAAAATGGGAGGGAAAGTTTTGGAGGGGAAAAAACAACACCTGGATGTGACATGTGTCATTTTCGGTGTCTGTAGTATTATGTTATTGATGATTAGAAATGACACTTAATTTTGGGATGGAGGAAGTAGTACCCTAATGATTATACAGATCTTGTGATTATAGCATAAACAATGTTCATAATACAAATACCATTTAATGTTTGTACATTACCAAAGAAAAAAATGGATTGTCAAAGTTTAAAGTATAAACGTTTCGTAGGTAGAGCTAAACTGTTGTGAATAATTTTTCCCGCAAATAATTAGATACAAGCATACAACCACACACCACTCTCTATAGCTAACCACTATCCCCACAACTACATCTGATCTTGTCGAATAGATCGAGCTAAATGTCACGTGATAACAGTTTCTCGGATGACCTAACACAGCAGATCCCATATGAGGCAAACTGGCAAACCTTTTAATACCTATGTGCCTTACAGATGCACGTGTTTGTGGTAATATTGTGTCATTTTGCCGTTCCTCGGAGATTCAGACGTCGCACGGGGGTTCTGCGCTCTTCCCGTGACATTAAGCTTAAGCCGTCCCAAATCAAACCACACCAAATCTTTAGAAAACCCAGATTATAACACAATTTGATTTTGAAGGCAGTTTTCTATGTTCATCCCCTCCTTTAGTTTCTACACCCACCCATCCTACTAAAAAGTGAAAACATCAACACATAAATCTCAGAAAATCTTTAATACTACTAGTCCTTTCAATTTCTCTATTTCTGTGTTCCTCGATTCAATCGACATTTTTTTTTCCTGCAAATTCACTGCAAATCAGAGCTCAATCAATGGATCATTCATGGCGTCCTCACCCAACAATCCAAGGTAACATCTGCCCAACTTGTTCAATCTCTCACTTTCCCTTTTGCCCTCCTCTTCCTCACCCCTCTACATATTCTGCTCCTAATTTGGATCCCAATTTTCGCCCAATTAATATGAATCGACCCGTTTATAATAATACTAATCCTAGTGACCCATATTATGATCCGGGGTATAGTAATCGAAACCCTAGTTTTCCTCATGTGGGTAATTTTGGGAATGTTAATGGAGGTCCATATTCAATGCAAAACCCTGGTTTTGGGGATGGTAGTTATATGGGGAATGATTATTATAACAATGTGAATGATAGGGGTAATAAGAGATTAAGGGTTGTTGGGAATTATCCTGGGATGTATGGGGTTCATGGCGATGGGAATTATCCGGCATCGAAAATTCCGGTGGAGGGTGGTGAGAGAAGGTTAAAGATGGTTCATGATCATGGTGGACCGAATCCGGGGTTTGGTTTTGGTGGGGATATGAGGGGGAATGCTCTAGAAAGTTCGGGTTTTGATAGGAATGTTGATGTTCGGGTTCCTGGGAATTCGAGTGAGTTTGGAGTGAGACCGTTGAGCAATGTGGAGATGAGTAACAACCCTGCTGGGGTGGGGCATGGGGTGCATTATCAAAGGGATGGAGTAGAATGCCAGACGGGGTATGGATCACGGTATAGCGTGAAAAGGAGTGTGTCGGATGTAGATCATGGTTATCATCACTCGAACTATGGAATGTCGCATGGTTCAAATGAGGGGTTTTATGGAAGCAATGTGGAGCCTATGCATTCTCACAATGCTCCTATACATTATGATCAAAGGAGCAATTTGCCTACAGCAAACCACTATTCCGGTGGTCATCCACCACTTCCTCCTGCAGTGCTGCAACCTGGTCAATCGAGATATGATTATGGTCCTCCACGCCCTTTAAGTGATTTAAGGCCACCAATTGAAACTAGGCCACCCCCTCCTGATGGTTATCAGGTTCCAGCTGGTAATCATATTGCTCCTGCACGACCTCATTACGGAGCCCCGCATATGGATTACCAGGGTGGTTATGGTAACTCTATTTCAGAAAACACGGGTCATTTTCATGCTTCACAAGGATTTGACATGCAGCCTCCACTTCCAGCTTCTCCACCTCCACCTCTGCCTATGGAGCCACCAGGTCCCTGGCCAGCAGATCACAAGCTTTTAACTTCACCACCCAGAGCATCTTCTTCATTGTTTCCTGTTCCTGTTGGCTCTTCAGCTCCAGTGCACTCTTCACATGCTCCGATTCCTGAATCTCACACACGGGCAAATTCACATCCGCTGAACTCTCAACTTGGACATATGTCTCGTGGTGCCTTTCAACGGGTGAGTGAATCCAAACCTTCCTTTATTTATTGTTTGCTTGTAGATGTCATGGTATAGTCATAGTAGATGTTGTTTCTGAGATACTCAATAGACTACTGGAAGGTAGGAGAAGATATGTACCCAATATTCATATATGCCAATTAGGTTGCTGAGTGATGTAGCCTCTCAAGTCATGGTTAATTGGTATCTTGGAATACATGATTGACAGCCTGCTAGACTTCCCCTCCCTCCTAAGGAGAACTTTCTTTGAACTCTTGAAAAATACAAAGTACTTGCATCATCTGTTATGGTGCTGCTAGTTTAATTGAAAAACAAGGGTTTCTCCTATTTGATAATTTATGATGTTTGTGTCTATTTGACTCGTTTTGTGGAGTTTGCTACTTTTTTTTCTTTTCTTTTTTTAATTTTTTATTTTTAAAATTCTATTGCTTCCCTATTCCAACAAACTGTTACATTGGTGTTCTTTCTTTCTCCAGGATGCTCAAGGACCTTTGACATCATTTGGACAATATCTTGGAGATGGCCAAACCATTCCATCAAAGAACAATTTTCCTGATAAACCAAAAACTATAGATGCTGCCCACTTATTCAAACCACCTCATCGGAAATCTCGTCCAGACCATTTTGTGATTATACTCCGAGGCTTACCAGGTACTTCCATTGCTAGACCCTTTTGCTGAATCTTGACGTTCTCTTCTTCGTGAACTTTTAATTTGGTCTATGGAGTATTTTTTATCTGTTTGGTACCAGATGGATAAGAACTAGAAATGTTTTAAGCAGCAATATTTTTTAAAATATGTCAAGATACACTTTTAATTATTTATTGGAGAAGATGATATATACTTCCTCCGTTTCTATTTACTTGACCCATAGCCTTGAGCACAATATTTAAGGAGAAGAGAGAGAAATTGTAGCTTTGTGGCCATTGTTGCACATGGCCTTCCTTATTATCCCCAAAAGTTGTCCCCATGTGCACTTTTTGAGGGTAATTTAGAGAATTTATCCCCCAAAAGTTTACCACAAATAGTATGGGTCAAGTAATATGACATTTCCATTTTAGGAATGTTAGTCATGTAAATAGAAGCGGAGGAAGTATATATTTGATAGCTCAAACAGACTTAGCAGAATCCAGGTGTTCATTTTAAGTTAAACAGTCCAAAATTGATCAATTGATTAAATAAAAAAGGCTAGAGATATACTTGAAACACAAGTAAGGGTGAAAAGATAATCACTATTAACTCCTAAAGAGATTAAGACAAAACTATATGACCTTAATCTTAGCTTGATCCTGCATACTGTAACAAAAATAAGTCACCTGAGGCTAATTATCTAGGAAATCACCGGAAAAAGTTTTAAAATATTTATTCCTACTTCTAAAACAATTTGAAATACATCTAATCCTCTAGCCATATTCGTAATTTCGTAAAACCCAACCACATCAGCTTGTTATAACGAGTAAGAAGGGGGAAAAAAATCCTAATGTGTATGTGCATGAAATTAGCACAGCACTATGCACATGCACATGCAGTTAAATGAGTAAACATTATCTCAAAAAATAAAAGGATGTGATTCCTCACCATTGCAATATTTTACACAGGAAGTGGAAAGAGTTACTTGGCTAAGATGTTACGTGACTTGGAGGTTGAACATGGTGGCAGTGCTCCCAGAATTCATTCAATGGATGATTATTTCATGACGGAAGTTGAGAAGGTACGTTTTTGGCTTTTTATCCTCTCATGTTCCACATAAAATGTTCAGTTTGATTTGTTATATGCGGTAAGATATACTAGTTTGATCCTTAAGCACAGTGTATTGGTTTATAGGCCTATAAATCATATTGAAGGGATAACACGACAAGCATAATTTAAATTTTGAATTAGAGGATGTTGTTGAAAATTGGATGTGATGAGTATGTGAAAGCTTAGTAAGTGCGCTTTCCTAATTATGGGAAGATGGACATTCGTTATGGGGTGAAGTGTTTTATTAGTTTGGTTACTTTGGTAAAATATCCTTTTACAACCCTAATCCAGTTGAGATGTTTATTTACACTGTTTTAAACTTAAAATCTGAATAATTCATACTCATGTAGTCATCTTTTGCTTCATAGGTTGAGGAGAATGAGGCTTCAAAATCTTCTGGAAGGTTCAAGAAACCTACCATGAAGATGGTCTTAGAGTACTGTTATGAACCTGAAATGGAGGAGGTATTGCACTAATTGAAAATTATAAATGTCTTTCTCTGTTGCTCAGATGTTCTTGGAAGTCTTGACTTCTGAATTTGTTTTTGTTGCAACAGGCTTACAGATCAAGCATGCTAAAGGCATTTAAGAAGACTCTTGAGGAGGGTGCTTTCACCTTTGTAATTGGTATGATTAATGATTAGACTAGTGAATAACAACTGATCTATTTTCTTTTGCATCTTCTAATTTTATACTCTCTTTGTAGTATGACTTAATCGTATTTTATGAAACTAGTAATGTATGGTTTGGCTTTCCGTGCTATAAAATTATGCTTTCTATATGCTCTTTAGAAAAATCATAGGCATAGATATACAAGAGGTCATGAAATAATATTCCTGATTTATATAGGAATTCACGAATTTCCATTGTTGAGTTTAGCTGTGGGTCTTAGTGGTCATGTAGTGCTGTTGCACTGCTTTTATCTTCACTGACATCAGATGCAGTTTTCATTGGCAATTGACCCATTTGTCGCTGATTTGTTGTGCCTCGTCTTAGTGGATGACCGCAATCTGCGGGTAGCTGATTTTGCTCAGTTTTGGGCAACTGCAAAGGTATATTCTGTTTCTTTAAAATCAGTAATGCGAGATTTTGTTGTCTGTTTCATGTTCTTTTGGGGGTCTGGAAAAGGATTCTTCTCAAGCTCAGATGGGAAAATACCCATGTGCGCCAGTTTGCTACATTTTTTATTGGCCTTGCTTCACTTGTCTTTTAGATGTTAATTTGTGACTCTTTGCTGTAATAATATTGCAACATCAACAAAGGTTAGCAGACGTTGATGCTGCTTTATACTCATTGGCTCATTGCTATATTGATATTAATGCTAATGGCTTAAGCTTGTTATTTGGTTTGACTTTGCAGCCACTAACTGTCCTTTTGCTGCTTTTATTTCTGTTTTAACTGAATTTCTCCATCCTATCTGAGTTAATACTTTATACTTTATGCTTTAACTAATGATTGTCTTTTTATTTTTTGCTCAGAGGTCGGGTTATGAAGTTTATGTACTGGAAGCACCATACAAGGATCCTGCGGTGAGTTTCCTTTAGGACGTTCATGTATTTGTTGGTCATAGTTTAGGCTTCTCGTGCTGCCTTTAAAGCATGGCTTACAAGTTACAACTGGGGATGATGCATACCTCTTGTGTGAAAATTTTGTCTCTTATACTGTCACAAGTTGCCTCTTTCTCCGTCTTTCTCTCTCCTTGTTCTTTAGCTAAGGTACTGTTGAATGGAAAGAATAAAAACAAGGGGATGGGATGGGGTGAGGGAGGAGGATCATAGAAAGTCTCTGTTTGTATGGCATTTTAAAATATTTCCTTTTTTAATCCCCTCATCCCCTGCGGTCTTTGATGATTGGAATGTTTTAGGGTATTGCATATTTTTTGGGGGTAGTAGATGAGCTATCATTTCTTGACTTAAATACTTTTACTTTTTTTTTTTTTAATCTGTAAAAAAAATTTCAGGGTTGCACTGCTAGGAATATTCACGGCTTTAATCAGGTTGATGTGGAAAAGATGGCTGCAAAATGGGAAGAAGCTCCATCAATGTACTTACAAGTGGATGCTAAGGTTTAATCTATGGTCCTTTCTATAGCCTTTTCGAATTATGGTTAGCAAGATTGTTCTAACTTGATATGGGTGTAATACATTTATGACAGTCTTTATTCCATGGAGATGATTTGAAGGAGAGCAATATAGAAGAGGTAATATAAATTACTTTAAAAAAAAAAAAAATACCGTGAGTCTTTTAATTTGTACTTTGTATTATCTTTAAGGGTCATAATCTGTTGGCTGATTTGGTAGGCCATAGGCAGTTATATGTGATGGTAATACCAATGAACCTGTGTTTATTTGCAAAGAAGTCCCTAGTAATGCAACTTTAATTCCGTGTATGTTATGTCAAATTTATTTTCATTATCACATGGACATTCTTGAAAAGAAACTCTTAGTGGTGGAGAAGCATAACCATGGACAATGTTTTCAGAAGTTTCTTGCAAAATTTCAGACTTCAGTAATTTGTTAAAACTGCAAATCTGCAATATGGGTGGATTCACTTTTTTAAATGTGAGTAGAGAGATGAAAACAGAAAAAATGTGATGAAGAGAGATAGTGAGGACCATCATCCAAATAAAGCGATTTTACAATTATTTTACTTCCCAACAAGAAAAGTGTTGCAATTTCAATGAATGGATGGAGTATAGACTCAATACAATTAGTCAATTACCATCATTTATCATTGTCTAGTACCTGCCAAACTAGCTGTGTAAGTCTTCTTGTTGTGATGACAGTTTCTGCATTCCAGGTTGATATGGACACGGAAGATGGGGATGTTGATGAAAGAGTAGCCGAGAAAATTGTTACATCTTCGTCTGGAGACTTTGGGTCTTATGGTATGATTCAAAATTTTTTTAATCAAAATTTATTACTTTTACATGTTTTAAAACCTTTTTTTTTATACTACATTGGAGGAAGCCAACACCCAGTTAGTGTAGTCATTGTTAATCAAAATTTATTACTTTTACATGTTTTAATCAAAATTGTTACATTGTTACATCTTCGTCTGGAGACTTTGGGTCTTATGTAGTATATAATTTGAAAGCCTTGCAAATTAACAATGCAGTTGGGAGTGGATTTTTTTTACCCTATTCCACTGCTTGATACTAGTTCAAGACACTATTTAGCAGATGATTATTTCTTTCATTTGGTGGGATCATATTTCTATGAGCAGTTTATATTGTGAAATGCTGCCTGCTGTAAATTTGGCTTAAAGCTGTATTATGCTTGCATTTGTGACCCTTATGTAATACTTCCTCCGTTTTCTTTAGTTGACACATTCCTTTTTAGGAAAATTCTTTAAGTTGACAAGTCTCTTTTTGGCAAGTTTCTTAATGTATAATCCCATTTTATGCTCACTAACATCTTTAAATTGATTTGAAATATGGTGGGCAAGGGGTATTTATTGGCTTTTAACATCTTTTGACACACCTTCATAAATGTGTGCCTAGATGAAGTGTGTCAACTAAAATAAGAAACATAGGAAGTTATTTTTAGTGTTTTCCAGATCTTTTGAATGCTTTTTGGTTCATTACTTCTCATGATTGTATGTTTTTAGCTGTTTATACATTGTTAGCTTCTTCGCTGGGTCACTCATTAAAAGTTGAAGATTTTTAGAGGGTAAAGGATTATATTGTCATGACTAGCTTTTAGAATTTCTTGCAAATTTTCAAGCTGTCATTATAATCATTTTGGAAGTGACATCAATTGTATAACATAAAAATCCTGAATAGAGAGGAAGGGTATGTGGTTAAGTTTTGGTCTTCAAAATACAGTTTCCCAAAAGGATGAGAGGAACTGGGATTCCCAGGTTGATCATCCAACAGAAGAAGTCAAAGATTTAGGACGTAGTAAATGGTCAGACAATTTGGATGATGACGATGATGAGATAAATCAAGTTTTGAAGGGCAAGGCCACTGTTTTGTCTGGATTGGTCAGAACATATGGGAGAGAAGGTAAATCTGTTCACTGGGGAGATCAGGTATGCTATTTCTTTTCGTCTTTCAATGTATCTACATGCTTGATCTGTAATTGTCTAATTGATCTATACTCTGCAGTCATGCATAGTGGTTTCCACTTTTCAACTTTTGTATATTGTGGTTGTGACGTTGTGTATAATTGTCTTCTTCACTGTCTTTCGTTTTGCGATAGTGAAATCAAAGTTTGTCCATGTTTTACATTTGTATATATATACTCCAGAAAATCAGAAGTGTTATCTCGAGAGAGGAGTTAATTAAAGGTCTACGGTCTACCATTAAATGGTTATTTTGGTGTCCTTTTGGTTAAACTTTGATGGCTCATTTGTGATAAGTTAAACCTTCCAGGAGTAGTAGCTGTAACCATATTGTGCTTGTTTGTTCTGCAATATCTTAAATTTTTTCTGTTTCTTTTGATAAACTGTGTTTCCGTAGCTATACTTATTGTGATTCACCTGATTTTGTTAGGTAGTTTGAATGTTAAAATTCTATTTTCTGTTTTCCCCTTTGACTCAATTGGCAGAACAATGGGGAAAAGAAGTTACAATCTCCTCTCCTCTCTAAATGTGATGCTGTTTCTTGAACTTGATGGTTCTACTTGGCATGTCCTTCCAAGGATTTACCCAAGAATTGTGATTGCGGGGTATATTGAGTTATGCTGATAGATTTAATCGAGAGGAGTTGCTAATATTTGTTCCTCATTCCCATGCCTGGCTTGTCTAACAATCAATTAGAAAGCTGCAAACCTGCTTTGTCAATGACATGCTAGCAATTTTCTAATGTGGAGCTACTTCCAAGTCTTCCATGCTTGGAGTTATGCTTATTGCTTGTGGATTTCCTTCTATACTGTGTTGCTTATTGCTTGTGGATTTCTTTCCATTTTTTGGGTTGCATGTTGCTGACTTGCTGTATGCTAAAATACGCTGACCTCTGGTTCCTTGTTAACTGTATATAATGCTGTTTTATAGGGTGGCAATACTGGTTTTTCCATTGGTGCTGTCAAGAAAGCAAATTTGGTGTCATTAGTCATTGGCCCGGGTTCAGGTTACAACTTGGTGGGTTTCCAACTTGAACTTCATTGAATAATTTAAAGGACTTCAATTTAGTTGTATTGTATTAAAAGGACAAGTAGTTTTTTTTTGCAAGAATATTATAAACTTTTTGCCTTATATTCTACAGAAGTCAAATCCACTACCTAAGGAAGAAGCAACAGCCGGAAAATCTAGAGAGACGAAGAAGCATACCATGTTTCAAGAAAGGCAGCGTGCAGAGCAAGAGTCCTTCAGAGCTGTTTTTGACAGGAGGCGGCATCGTATTGGTGGTCTTGATCCAGAGGAGGACTGATGTGTCGCATACAGTTTTGTAGTTAGTTTCCATTTTTCACGATGTTGTCCCTTTGGATGGGATATGCTCATTCCCTTGTATAACATTGTATTGCCAATTTTCCAAGGCTTGCTTGTAATCATGTTTATAATACAATATCATTTGAGCAAGACATAAAATGAGGTTCGTCAAATGCCCAAATGGTAAAATCTACAAAAATATGTTTTTTACAATGTGCAAATGCTCATTACCTTGTCCTAAATTTCTCTTAGTTTGTTCTCAAAATAGAAAAAAAGGTCATTAATCTAAATTTGATAAGTTAAAAATTTAAGTTTTACATATGACCTTCAATGATTATTTTATTGAAGCTCCATTTTTTTTTAAATTTTTTTTTTTCCTTTTTTTTAAGAAGGTAAGATAAAAAGATATTAGGATGCCCTCCTCACGAAGGGTATACTGAAGCCCTAATTGAGTTGTAGAACTTTATTAGTAATGTGACAGTACAACTTCCAGTGACTTGGATATGATGTAAGCCTCTTCTTAATGATCAGACTTCATTTGCTAGAACAACTACTTGATTTAAGTTTTGCTCTGTTTTTATTGAAGGAAATTCAAGTTATGCTCTATTTTTTAAAGAAACTACAAGACTCGATTTATGGTTCACTTCGGTAAAGCACACACATGATTCGTACGAATGTATGCAAGTATAATATGCAATTTATCCTTTCAAAACTACAGTTTTTCCTAGGAACATAATCATGATATACATACTAAAAAAAAAACATTGCCTTTGCTCCTAGATTCCTTGCATTTTTCTCCTTGTTCTTGCCTCCATTTGTAAGCAAGAAGCAAGCCATAAAAGAGGGGTACGTTAGCTAAAGCATACGACTAAGTACAATCAACTTTGTTTACGCATCTCCTATTGCTCACAAATGAGAGTAGCTAACCCCAAGGCCAGTAGTTATTCTAATGGATCGAGAAAAAAGTATAGCTATCTATTGAAGAAGCTAAGCGCGATTTTAGCATGCTTCGCCTTCCTTACAATTAAGAGCACCAGCAAAGCGTGTAAGACGCTTGACATAACTTCCGGGTTTTGCTTTGATCACGTCTTGCCTAGTGTAGGCAAATTTCTGTGTATTATCTCCAGATTGATTGAAGAAAGCTCCATTCAACATTATATCTTCATCCGATGTCCATAGCCAATTCTTCCACTCACTATATGGTGCATATTCCCTCTTAGTCACCTACATTCACCAACATGATATCATTAATAAAAACTTTAGGTTATATCCATTTTAAGAACATAAGCAAGTACTAGTGTTGATAATGTTACCTCTTTAGCAAAGAGATTAGGAGGTGCTATGAAGCGATTTCCTTGACTAATGATAGTAGGGTGTTGGCTTCCTCCAATGGCATACATTTCCCAGTGAGTGTAGTCATTGTTAACAACATGGAAGAACCCATATCTACATCTTGGCATTCTTTGTATCAAACGCTTCCCAAAATGGTTGAATGCTATTGTTACTTGCATTAATTCATCCAATGTATTACCATCTCTTGCTCCAAACAACATCACCTATACATATATCATTAAATTTAGTAATGTTCTGATAATCCAAACTTTCTAATCACGAGACTAGTAGAATAACTGCTATCTTATCAACTGATCTAAACACTTGTTGGTCATATCCTAGATTTTAGTATTATATCTTGTAAAATTTTGTAGATGAAACGAAAGACTTTAAATCAAATCTTGTCTACATTATTGCCCAATGTGATTACCTATATAACGACTCAAACATATAGCACATGGCTAGGGAGCGTATACTTACATCATTGTGGTCAGTGAAGTGGCAATTGGAGATGGTGATAGCAGTAGAAGCCTCAATAGCATCAATCAAACCATCCATACAATTAGACATAGAAACATGGTCAATCCAAATATTAGTAGATCCAAATATAGATATACCATCACCATCACTAGCAGTCCTAAACCCGAAATGGTTCATAGAATCTCTAATAAGCCCTCCATTTCCCTTCTTAATATCATGTATATGTACACTATGTATGATCACATTATCCACATATTGTAACATTATACCAGCCCCGCCAGCTATGTGTACGTGCCCTCCACGGCCATCTATCGTCTTGTTGCTCGAAACGAGGAGCTCTTCACTTAGCCTAATCACCATGCCATGCTTGAAAGTGATCCAAAGCGGTCCATCTTGGATGACTGCATGGCGGAGGGTTCCTGGCTTAGGGTTTAGTAGGTCACCATCCGAGTCATCGGTCACAACATAGATTCTTCCCTTTTTACCCCCATTTGTCTTGTGACCGAATCCTCTAGCACAATCAGCTAGCTTTTGACGGTTCATGGACCAGTGCTTGTCACATCTCCAACACCGGTCTATAGGGTTCGCGGCTAGGCAATGACCATCATACTTCCCTAAGCCCCTCCTTGTATTGTTGTTGCTCGTCTCATGGTAGTTTCTGTGTCATCAAACATATAATCAATATTATTTCCCTCAAAAAAAAAAAAAAAAATCAATATTACTTAAATTAGTATTATATTAGTATCATTAATACATCAATGATTGGAAGCCTTTGAAAAAAAAAGCGTGTGATCAAAAAATTTATTGCAGAGGCGGAT
Organism: Chenopodium album; assembly: GCF_948465745.1. NCBI lineage: Eukaryota > Viridiplantae > Streptophyta > Magnoliopsida > Caryophyllales > Amaranthaceae > Chenopodium > Chenopodium album. Next base: position 7,235,053 of record NC_137844.1, on the reverse strand, counting down.
CTAAAATACTAAGCCTGCAGGGACAATTAGTGAATAATTATGTAGATATAGTCTTTTATATATAATTAATATAATTAAATTTTAAAACAAAATAAAGAAATTAAAATATTTTTGGTGGGGCCGGTGTCACTTAGGCACCCACCTAGATCTGCCATTGCTTTATTGCATCTATAAGGATGAGTTAGATTGGGTTGACGTCTATGTTGGTGATCTAACATCAACTTATCAATCCAAATTTAAAAGACTTCTTATTATCAAGTTGAAATTTATTAGGTCTCTATGCCCCTACAACCAAATGAGTAGAGCATATTATTGTAAGAAATGAAAGTTGAATGGTAATAACATACTCATGAACTAGTTTATTAAGCGTGTGACACGCTTCTTGTGGATTTGGATCATAAGCCTTAGCTGCATTCATTTTTGCTTGCTGTTCTCGACTTTTCCAATGGTCGTCGAAATCACCAATGTTAGCCTGTACATGTAGGGGAAGGATGATTGAAACAAATATGAACAAGAACATACACATTATTGTCATTCTTTTATCTATGTTTTTTTTTTTTTTTTCGCCTTCTTTTATCTCCTTACAATTTTATTTCTTTCTTTTTTTTAAAAAAAATAATATTTTAATATTTTGAGAGTGTTTTTAATCTATTCTGAATTTCCCAAGATTGAATTTCCATATTTGTTAGTTGCAAAATAGTGGTTTAAAGGAAAGGAATTCTAAAACAAGGAAGGAAAGGAAATGGGAAGCAGAGAGTGAAGAAAGGTAAATGTGACAAAAATTGGTGAAATAAAAAAACAGAAAAAAATAATAATGAAGGGTGGTAAAAATATGTACATGTGACAATAATTGGCAAATAAAAAAAACAGAAAAATAATAGAGGGTGGTAAATATATGTACACTATTTGCTCCAATTTTAGCAAATTCTAGACATTTGGCGTTACTATACATATGACCTCGTGTTCAAAGAAGATTAGTAAACACAATTGATTAGTGCATATCAGTATATCACACATTGATCTAGGGATCTTCTAACGATGGGCACATGTGAACAATAACTCACACTACGTACTAGTACAATATTTTCTTAAAAAAAAAAAAAAAAAAAAAAAAAAAAAAAAAAAAAAAAAAAAAAAAAAACTCGTACTAGCGTATTAAATTAAATAATCATTATAAATAAAGAGTTAATCTTTACCTAAATGCTTATTGATCAATTAAAAAAAATGACTAAATTGATAGATTTTTCTTTTGAATCACTATTTTCAAAGTCAATAAGTTTTTTTGTCTTTGTGACAACATAGTCTAATAATCTATAAAGAAACTTTTTTAAACTTGACAATGCTGTCAAATTATTTGTCAAGACAACGTAGCTGCCAAATTATTTACACTCAATAGTTGTAGCACATGTTAGGTAAACCGATATATTTTTGACAAATTGAGATATCCGTGTTTGGCCTATATTGAATTACTTAACTTTATTTGTTGATTAATGGCTTATTTGAAAATTTTCCAACATTAGAGTTTTTATTAATGGCTCATTTGAAATTATTGCAACACAATTAGGTCATTAAAATGAACTCGTACCACCAAGCCAAACTGGAGGGAGCCAAGAAAAAAGATTATCACATTATTCACATAATTGTATAAATAAGATGTTAAATGAATTACTATGAAAATACTATGAAAACACTAGTGCAATTTGCATATCTAAAGATCTTGTACATCACTCAAGAGTTAAGCACATTTACACTAGGCATCATTTCTTTAAGAATTAATGTTGAAAAAGCCAAAAGGGCTTGATCTAGCTAGTTAGATTTCTGTCAAACTAATGATCAAATTGCAGATTTTTAAAGTAAGCCCTTGAATATAGAAAGGCACGAAAAAAAAAATAAAAAATTGATGTGCTTTAAGATAAATATACCATGCACAAATATGTTAAATACGGGTTTGGACCACACCCGCTAACCAAGAGAGAGAGTCTACTTCTCAAATCCAAAGGAGGTTTCTTTCCAAAACCATATGTCAATATGGAGGAGTATCCCCTTAGCCTTACATAACTCTCTCTTCTTTTATCAATGTGGGACTCTTACATATGTTATTTGATGGGATATTCTTCAACAAAATGTGATATGTTTGATTACTTATATAGTTGAGACTTTGCGATGCACTACACGTTGTCATAGTTAATTAATTGAAATCTCTAATAGATTGCATGAGCCATGTTGAATTGTTCTGTGTATCAAGTTGTATTCAAAGTCTACTTTATCTTCAAAGGAAAAAATAAAAACAAAATTAAATTTCTAGTCACAAAACTAGTTGTCGTTACGTCCCAAAGTCTCGTACCCGAGACCTTAGCTCAATTAAGGTAGAACTGCTATCTTATTACTAACTGATCTAGCTAAGCACTAATTAGTCATATCCTAGATTTTAGTATTATATATAGTATGCAACATATATGATAATAATAGAATTATTCATGTTTTATTTGACAGATAATGAATTATTGATTTTCTTTATTCGTAACTTTTTTTGTTGATTAATGCATGGCTAGTCTGAAATTTTTGAAGAATAAGTTTATATATATATATATATATATATATATATATATATATATATATATATATATATATATATATATATATAAAATTAATAACTCATTTGAAATTATTGCAACATGTTAGGAGAAACTTTGTACCACCCAAGCCAAATTTATTGAATAAAGTAATTCTAAAGGTCACAACTTAATGTAATTAGTGTGTGTAATAAGTGGACATTATATTAGTCCACTGTTTAAAGCTTTTCGTGTGCCAAGCTGTTGGCATTTCCTTCGGTTATATTTTGGTTTGCTATATATATGCTCCTTGTAACTTGATGAAAAGCAAGAAGAATGAAATCAGTAAAAAGGCAAGCTAGTCATAGCCTTTATATTTTCCTCTTATTCTAATATCTAGCAGTAGCATTATTTCTTCTTCCCAACAAAATTTATGGGAACCAAGAAGAAAGATTATCATATATTTGTATAATTAAGATGTCAAATGAGTTTCATAATACTACTATACGTAGTATATTTTTTTCCAAAAAATCAGGTGAAATGCATGCATTTTAATTTGTTGATAGTTAGCTGAAGAAAGAAGTTGTTACAAGAAGTTTGAAAGCAAAGAATTCCTTTTCCTTTACAATAAACTTCAGTATTCAAACCCAAAGCTTGGTATAAAGCAATGTATAAAATAAAACCACAAGTAAAGACTTCTCTTAATGAAAAACTTGCATGTTTAAAAGTGCACCCAAACACTTTTCTCCCCAGCCTAAGATTTCCATATTTAGTATTAGTACGACGAGTATATAACATTAACACATCCATCACAATCATACAATTCAAAATATAAAATAGACATAAAATCGCGGTTGCTTCTAGGGATTCCTTCAACACTTCAAAATATGGCAGATTTTACACGGCGAAGATGGGCGACACGACCTAAGCTAAACATTACCCGTCGTATGGTAGACGAAGAAATCCACCCATCTTCAGGGTGGACTAATGACTTTCCTGGATTTCATTGTCTTCTCGTTAATCTTCCAGGTTAGACAAATTCATGCACTTTAATATTCATTAGTAAATTATATTTTCTCTATCATGTCAAATTCCTGTTATGTACACATACACATAAATTTAACTTGTTATGGCTAGTACATATAGTTATCTTGCATGAGCCAAATTTTACAATTTTGGAACATTTATTTTGTTTGAAGGTTTTAATGAAGACGATATCAAGCTGAATGTCGACGAATCTGGGATCGTAGTAGTTAGCGGAAGAAGAAAGGTAGATGATGAGAAACAAGAGCATTTTGAAAAGAGCTTCAATGTGCCAGAAGATGGAGACGTTAACAACATAATAAAGATATTCGACGGAGCTACACTAAGAGTACGTATCCCAAAGGTGCCGAAACAGGAAACGAGGAAACCAAGTAGTGCAGATGGAGCTTCAACCAACAACATCAACACGGATGAAAATGATACCAACAAACCTGAGAAAGAAGCTGAGATCACTACTCCAAGTAACGGTACAAACGGGGCGGAAATTAATGATGCATCAGGCAGTGAAACCAACGAGAAGAATGAAATAGCTACTGCAGACAACAGCATAAAGGAGAACAAAGGTAAAATATCTGACACTTCAGTAACAAGTGATGACATTGAAGAGAAGAAAGAGGTACCATCCAAGAGCACTAAAGAAGATGTAAACACAAAGAAAGCGGATGAGAAGCAACAAGAACTCACGAGGCCTAAACCAGACGAAAACACAAAGAAGCTGGAAGAGAATGAACCAAAACTCGATGATCAAGGGAAAAGGAGTCCAGGCCAAGAGGAAAAAAGTTCAAAGGCATCTGTACTAGTAAAGATTGCTGAGAACAAAGGGATACTTTTAGCATCCATTATATCATTTACACTTGGGGTGTTACTGTCTCACAAAATGCACCCATCACCTACTTAAAAATATTGTTTCTTGTTCTGCTTCATCATAAATTGTATTGATTGTTCGCGTGAACAATGATCAAGATGTGTTTATTAGACCTTAATTTCGGATTCATACTGTAATTGTCTTAACATATGAAGTTATACATACAACATTAGAGCTTTAAGATATATCCCAAGTATAAATGAAGTGGTGCTAACAAGTGTAATGACAAAACATATTCTTCACATTTACTCTTCAAATTAAAAACGTTAAATAAAAGCAATGGATGTTTTACGTCATTCATCATAATTCTTATATGACAGTACAACAGTCCCTTTGTATGGAATTTTAGCTAGCTGTTAAGACAATGAAAAGAAAAGATATACGGAGTACATGCTTCAAAAAATCAATCAGTATTCGATATTGATGTACGAAACAAAACACAATTTTAATTTATCTATATTTATAGTATCTGATTCTCAATAAACAGTTCTGATATCTTCAAAAATCCACTACAGGAAAAAGGTGTCCTTATTTTTGGAGCATGAGAAAATGAAGAAGCTTCTTTGGGAGTTGAGATGAAAAGCATAGATTGTAATCCTAGATATTTGTACAATACATGACGTAAATCATCTTCTTAGTAATCGTTTCTCAACTTAATTTATGCATATTTTAGCCTACAGAAAACTCAACTGAAGTGGCTATTTTTGCTACTTACTGCAGGGAGAAGTTGACAGAATACACAGAGAACTGGTTATTAACAAAATTCATGATCAATACAGTCATCTTAATATGTTGGAGCTCTAATTCCATTAGACATGACTATATATTGTTTTGGGACATACATATAGGACTTAGAAGCACATTTAACACAGTTAGTCATCAATTTGGTCATGCTCAAGAGTATTAAGTAAAAATCAACGCGGAACAGTGAAGGGAGATGGGAGCATCTTTAGTTCATTGCAAAAAAAATCGAATTGTCATGACGTGATACAATTCAAAGGCCAAAAACATAATCAAGAAAAAGTTAAGGTATTTGACAATGATAAGTTTCTTTCAGAAGAATATTAGAACATATCTATGACAAAAATAAAAGGAGATGCCTTTTGCACTTAGAAAAAACCCCTTTATTCAAAATCTTTAAGGGTTGCTTTTCACAAAACCATAAAATAAAAAAGATGAGATCAAGCTTACTCATAGCCTTAAGATTTTGAGGTGGAATCATATGCTTTGCACAATTGCACATACAGGGCATCTGAACCTTTTCCTATACCATATCACTTCCTAGTTGTGTAATCTTCAATCTTTCCCAAATTCTTTCCTACTGCATCAGGAGAACAAATAAATTAAACTAAGAATCTTGCTAATCGTGTTACTCTAGCAGCTTCGAGTCTTTATTACTCCGTAATTAGCACTAAGATCGCGTACATCTAGACCTCCCCTGAACCTTATTGTTACATAATCCAAATAACATTATATGTACTGTTCTCGTTTACACTACTATTACATAAGTACATTTAATATCGCGATCTGCTTTTAATCTTCTTAACCTTCATTTTAGGATTACATAAATAAAATACAGACAGAAACCCAACAGACTGTACTATAAAAGACAGATTTAGCAAATCATGAAACCATAATCAAAGGGAAGGAAGCTGATAACAAAACCAAAAAGGAGGGAACCTGAATAATTATAAATAAAAATTAAATAACTATACATAAATAAATAAATACAGTAAATATAAATGAATTAAAAGGCCCAAATACCTATAGACAAACAAAACCTTCAAGAAAAGAATAGAATCTGAAGGTAAAATAATAACCCAAAAAAACATTCCCTCAAATCTGAACACGCTTATACACTTATTTGAAACCCAAAGTCCAGAAAAACAGGAACTCATAAATAATTAAACAAAAACAAAACACCACTACTAGAATTTGTTGACCCTTATGAGGTTTTGATGATGATACTAAGAATTGAGCAAACTTCCTTTTAATAAGGATTTTCTAGTGTTGTGATGTTGGCAGGTTCAGTAAGCATAGAGGGCTGAAGTAGGAACTGGAACGGAGGAACTTTAGAAGATCCATGAGGACAAGTAAAGAACAGAAGAAGAGTTCCAGCAATGGAACTTCCCGAAGTTTCTTCCTAGGAACTTCAAACGGGTTGTAACGACCTGGTTCTGGTGTAATGCTGGGGCAAGCCTCAACAATCAAGGATCAACACAAAGATCAAGATATCAACCGAAGAAGATGGGCTTCATAACTTATAGTTGTGTAAAAGATAAGTTTGTGTTCGTAGGTTGATGTAAACATATAAATGATTGATATGCTGGAACTTATTAGAAATCAGATAAAGCTTGGCAAACTAACTAATTCGTAAAAGATAAATATGTGTTTTATAAAAAAGTACTTAATTGATTTTATCTTATAAAATCTGGTTTAACTTGGTTTTATCTTTTTATAAAATCTTATCTTTTAACAAAAACGAATTTGATAAAATTTGGTTTTTATAAAAACGAATTTAAATCTGTTTTGAATTCGGTTTTAAGAAGATAAGATCAGATTTGTATTTGATCTATCTTGTTTGCGGAAAACCCTAGTTTGAGAAGCTGAGGAACTCCTATAAATATAGAAGTATTTCAGCTTAGCAAATCGAGAGTTTTAAGCGTGAAAACCACTTAGTGCTTAAGAGTAAGTTTGCCAAAGGTTTAAGCTTTATCATTTTGATTTCGGGTTTCATGTGTAGCTTTCCATTTATGTGTTAGAGTGTGTCTTTGAGTTGTAATTGGTTTTGGGGTGAGATTGTGGATTCTCTTAAATTCACACAAGTGTATGAGTTTGAAACCTCGTAAAATTCGAGTGGTAGCTGTGAGTGCACAGTGAGTGAAAGGAACCTGAGAAGTGTCTTGGGTCACCTAGGAAGTGTCCTGGGTAAGGGGAGAAAAAGGGTCCTGAGAAGTGTCTTAGGTCTGGTAGGAAGTGTCCTATCATAGAGTCAAGTGTCCGTGGTGGAACTTGCAAAACAAAGGTCTGTGTAATAGGTTGTACTAGGAGAGTTGCCTATTATAGTGGAATTTGTTTATAAGTCCCAATAGGGCCGAGGTTTTACTTCCAGTTAGGCACTGGATGGTTTCCTCGTAAACTTGCTGTGTGCTTTAAGTTTTCTTTACGTTTCTATTGTTTAAATTCCGCTTAAGTTCCGCGATTGGAACCTACTACTATTCACCCCCCCTCTCGTAGTAGTTCATCTAAACTAACAATTGGTATCAGAGCGGGTTCTCACGAGATTACAAGCAACCTTGTAGAGTAAATTTCCTGAAGAGATGAACGCACACGAGAAACTTGAAGAAGGGTATTCCACCCAGAGACCACCAATGTTCAATGGCAAGTTTTATTCATACTGGAAGAATAGAATGGAGATATTCATCAAAGCTGAAAATTATCAAGTATGGAGAGTCATTGAAAACGGTGACTTCGAGGTAACGAAAACCAATGCAAACAAAGAGGTAATCCCTAAACCACTAGCTGAATTTGATAAGGAAGATTATGAAAAATTTGAGTTAAATGCTCAAGCTGTGAAAATCTTGCATTGTGGACTAGGACCTCATGAGCACAATAGGATCATGGGTTGTAAGTCTGCAAAGCAGATTTGGGATTTACTACAAGTAACACATGAAGGAACGAATGAAGTTAAACGTTCCAAAATTGATTTACTAATGTCTAAATATGAAAGATTTGAAATGCTACACAAAGAATCCATTCAGGATATGTTCACTAGATTTACTAACATTGTCAATGAGTTGGAATCTTTAGGCAGGTCCATACCCATTGATGAACAGGTAAGGAAAGTCCTTAGGAGCCTTCCTCAAGATGAGAGATGGAGATCCAAAGTTACTGCTTTGCAAGAATCCAAGGACTTCACCAAGTTCAACCTTGAACAGCTCAACGGTTCCCTGCTTACTCATGAACTTCATCTTGGAGCAAACACTGAAAGTTCCAAGAACAAAAGCCTTGCTCTAAAGGCTTATGAATCAAGTGAGTCTGAAGATGATGACATGGAGACAGCCATGCTGGTACGAAGATTCAGGAGGATGCTGGGAAAAAGAGGAGAAAGGAACAGGAGAGGACAGCCAAGTTCCAGAGAGATCAAGTGCTTCGGCTGTGGTTCTAAGGACCATCTCATCAGAGATTGTCCTCAACCTAAGGATGATGAGAAATCAAAGTACAAAGGGAAAGAACCAAACAAATATTACAAACCATCGTTCTCCAAGGAGGATGTCAGAAAAGCCATGATGGCTGCATGGGGTTCTGATTCTGAAGAAGAAGCAGAAAGAGAATCCTTGGAAGAAACAGCCAACCTATGTTTGATGGCCAAAACTGATGAAGAAGCACGTCTGAAGGAACTTGAATCTGAGGTATGGTATGACTATAGACAACTCAAACATTTAAATAAAGGAAATCTAATGGACATTATCTTGGAACTTCAAGATGATTGTAAAGAACTAAACAGGTCGAAGTTCCAAACTGATGAAGCTTTAAATATTTATAAAGAACATAGTGAATGGGTAGATAATATGAAAACTGACATACAAACTAGATTCTTTGATTTATATGATAGAAATGTCCTTCTAAAAGAACAAGTTGAAAAACTGAAACATGATAATATTCTGTTGAATGTAGAGTTAGCCCAACTGAAACTTGGAATTGACACTCCTGACTCTGAAGTTCCTATTGCAAGCCAACTTCCAAATTTTGAGAAATTAAAATCTGATTTGGAAGAAGTTAAAATAAAAAATCAAACCTTGGAGGAGGAACTTGTCAGAGCCAGGAGAGGTAAAGAAGTAATTAATAATGGAATTCCATCTTGGATAGCTAACATCCATAACAAGAATAAAGAAGGACTAGGCTATAAGAAGAAGTCTAGGAGAAACAAGAAGTATGTGGATCTACCCAGTCAAAAACTATGTTACTATTGTGGCAGTACAGGACATCTTAAAGTTGCTTGTCCTAAAAGAAATAAAGATACTCTTAAGAATACTGAGCATGCTGAACAGGTATGGTTGAAGAAATCTGAATCTTCTTCCAAAACAATGGAACCCAAGGAAACCTGGGTTCCAGAAATTAACGCTTAGTTTTCATGCAGGTTCCAGTGAGGGGGAACAACACTTGGTACCTCGACAGTGGTTGTTCCAAGCACATGACTGGAGACAAATCTAAATTTCTCTCACTGGATGCCTACTATGGTGGAACTGTGACCTTTGGCGATAATAAGAAAGGTGAAATCATTGCAATAGGTAAAGTAGGAAGGTCAAGTTCCAATGCTATTGAAAATGTCTTTTTAGTCGAGGGTCTTAAACACAACTTGTTAAGTATTTCTCAATTTTGTGATAAAGGTAACTCAGTTAGCTTTACATCGAATCTTTGTAGAATCATTAACAATGACACTAACAATGTTATTCTTGAAGGAACCAGAAAAGGGAACACATATATTGTGGATCTCAATGAAGTTCCAAGTAGCAGTTTGACTTGTCTTAGTGTCATTGAGAATGATCCCTTACTATGGCACAAAAGATTTGGCCATGCTAGTTTTTCTTTGCTTGATAAACTTAGATCAAAAGAACTTGTGGAAGGACTTCCAATCATCAAGTTCCTAAAAGATAAAATCTGCAGTGCATGTGTAAGAGGTAAGCAGACACGAATATCTTTTAAATCTAAGAATATGGTCAGCACCACAAAACCATTGGAACTTATCCATATGGATTTGTGTGGTCCTATGAGAGTACAAAGCAGAAGTGGAAAAAGGTATGTAATGGTTATTGTAGATGATTTTTCCAGATATACTTGGGTTTTCTTTCTTGTTAGCAAGGATGATACGTTTGATCACTTTATTGCTTTTGTGAAGAAAGAACAGAGAAGAACAGGTCATCAACTAATTCACTTAAGGTCAGATCATGGAACTGAGTTCGAAAACTCAAAATTTGATGAGTTCTGTGATGAACATGGAATGGACCACAACTTCTCTGCTCCCAGGACTCCACAACAAAATGGAGTAGTTGAACGGAAAAACAGAAGCTTGGAAGACATGGCAAGAACTATGCTAATTTCCAGTAGACTGCCTAGGAACTTCTGGGCAGAAGCTGTAAATACAGCATGCTACATATTGAATAGAGTCTCTATTAGAGCAATAACAAATAAAACACCTTATGAACTAATCAAAGGAAGAAAACCAAATATTTCTTATTTTAGATCTTTTGGTTGCAGGTGCTTTGTACACAATAATGGAAAGAGAAACTTGGGGAAGTTTGATGAAAGAAGTGATGAGGCTATATTCTTAGGATATGCCTCAAATAGTAAAGCTTATAGGGTTTATAATAAAAGAACAATGTGTGTTGAAGAGTCTGTACATATAATTTTTGATGAAACTGATTCTGTGATTGATGTACAGGATGATGATGATGGTGATTTCGAAATAGGGTTAGTAAGAAGACATGACCCTGATGAGGAATCAACAATATCCATGAAGCAGCAAGACCAGAATCCAGTAGCTGAAAACCAAACTGCAACTGAAACAGAAGTTCCACATGAGGAACATCCTGAGCCTGAGAATCAGGAACCACTGAATCAAGAGACAAGAAACAATGAAGCTGAACCGGAAAAGTTGTATCCAATCAAAGACTTTACCCCTAAACGTTGGAAACATCAAAAGTCTCATCCAGTGGATGTAATTATGAGTGACATAACCAAAGGAACTCAGACCAGGTCACAGCTAAGGAACTTCTGTGCATTTTTCTCATTCCTATCTACGTTGGAACCAAAGAACTGTGATGAAGCCTTACAAGATGCTGATTGGATCATTGCCATGCAAGCTGAACTAGGAGAATTTGAGAGAAACAAAGTTTGGCACCTAGTTCCAAGACCAAAACACCAGAAAGTTATAGGTCTAAAGTGGGTGTTCAGGAACAAGCTTGACGAACATGGAATAATAGTAAGAAATAAGGCTAGACTGGTTGTCAAGGGGTACAATCAACAAGAAGGCATAGACTTTGATGAGACATTTGCTCCAGTTGCCAGGTTAGAAGCTATACGTATTCTTATTGCTTTTGCAGCTTTCATGGAGATAAAGTTGTTCCAGATGGACGTCAAATGTGCTTTTTTAAATGGTCTATTAAAAGAGGACGTCTATGTGGAACAACCTCCTGGATTTGAAGATCCAGACTTCTCAAATCATGTCTATAAACTTGATAAAGCTCTCTATGGGCTGAAACAAGCACCAAGGGCATGGTATGAGAGATTGTCCAAGTTCCTGTTAGATAATGATTTTAAAAGAGGTAAAATAGACAAAACTTTATTTTTGAAATCTAAAGGAACTGACATTTTAGTTGTGCAAATATATGTAGATGACATTATTTTTGGTGCAACTAACGAATCTTTGGTGAAGTATTTTGCTGACCTTATGAGTAGTGAGTTCGAGATGAGCATGATGGGTGAGCTAAACTTCTTTCTTGGATTGCAAATTAAGCAAACTGAGAAAGGAATAATGATTCACCAACAAAAGTATGTGAAGGAACTCATAAAGAAATATAAGATGGAAAGTTCCAAAACTATAAGAACACCTATGGGAACTAACACCAGACTGGATGAAGATACATCTGGAACTTGCATAGATCAGAAGATGTATAGAGGTATGATAGGTTCCTTATTATATCTAACTGCGAGTAGACCTGATATATCTTTCAGTGTAGGTTTATGTGCGAGGTTCCAAGCCAATCCAAAGGAATCTCATCTCAAGGCAGTTAAGAGGATACTCAGGTACCTCAAAGGAACTGAGGATTTATGTCTCTACTATCCAAGAAATGAATCAATTGATTTAGTTGGGTACACAGATGCTGACTATGCAGGTGATTTAGTAAATAGAAAAAGCACATCAGGTATGACTCAATTTCTTGGACCATGCTTGGTTTCTTGGGGTTCCAAGAAACAGAATACAGTTGCTTTGTCCACAGCAGAAGCTGAATATGTAGCTGCTGCAGCTTGCTGTTCACAAATGCTGTGGATAAAACAACAAATATGTGATTTTGGTTTAAAATTTGAATGTGTTCCAATTTATTGTGATAATACTAGTGCTATCTGTATTTCTAAAGATCCAGTACAACACTCTAAGGTTAAGCACATCCACATTAGACACCATTTCTTAAAGGATAATGTGGAAAAAGGCTATATTAAGTTGGAATTTTGTCCTACTGATAATCAAATTGCTGATATTCTAACTAAGCCTTTGAGCAGAGAACGCTTTGAGAACATGAGACTGGAACTTGGGATGATCAAGCTGAATTGATTGTAACTGAAGTTCCTAGATATGGCATTGTCAATTAACAAGATCAAGTAGAAGAATAAAACATCTACCACAAATTTGGTGTGATAAACATAACGGGAATGTCACCGTTGGTAAACTCTTGGAGGTCAGTGCAAGTAACACTTATTTAAAACTGTACATACTATTCAAAGCAATGTAGACTTGTATGTGACTTGTTCCATAAATTATATTTTTGAAAAATCAATTTTTCTTTTCGAGAAGATTTATCTTCTGGAATTATCTTTTATTAAATTTAGTGTGAAAAGATAAATTCTTGATTTGTAAAAATTCCATCCGGATTAGTTTTTAAAGATAAAACTCATTGTTCCTAAACTAAACCCTTCCACTTCAATACACCGCTTCAAAAATTACTCCCTTATAAATACTACCCAACCAACCCCATTAACTTACCATCACATCAATTAAACTCTAGAACTACCCTGACCATAAAATTTCTACAGCTAAACCACACAAAAATTTCTACAGCTAAACCTCAACCAACCATGGCCGAAGAAAACCCTAAGAACCAAGAAGAGCTATCATCTCCCAGATCACCTAGCCCACAACCACTCAGCCAAGAAATTCCTGTTGTGCTACTTCAAACCACCTCAGAACCAAAAATACCAAGCCAAAAGCCGTTGAGGACACTGCAACTTCCTCTACTGGAAGTTTACCCAATGTTCTTGATCGAATCGGGTTATGGAAGAAGAGGAAAGCCGAAAAAACGGAAAAGTCACTCGAAGATCAAATTCTTGAAATTGATATGATGGCGAGGGACGAGGAACCCGAGGAAGAGAAAGAACATTCTGAGGGGGAAGAAGATGAGAAGGCACTGGGAAAATTTGCTGACAGGTATGTTGTAGGCTATAGAATTGATGATGCATGGTGCAATAAGGTGAATTTTGAATTTCTAGATCTGCTTAAGTTCCAGGGTTGGGATTTCATGTTTACTGTTAAAGCTAAAAATTATTTGTATCCGTTGGCTATGGATGAATTCTGTAAGGAATGTGAATTTGAGGATGGTGTGTGTTATAGCAAAGTTAATGGTGTTGATGTTGAGTTTGATGCTGCTAGACTAGGGTCTATTCTGCAGGTTCCATGTGAGGGATTTGATACTTACATGAAAGGGGCTGTGACTATTAAGGTAGCAGGGCATACTAAAACTGAAATCATAAATTACTTAGGGGGTAAAAAGGGTGTTAGCGTGATGAATCACAATGATCTCTCTCCGTTGCACAAATTGCTGTTCAATTTGGTAAAGAGGTCCTTGGTTCCAAGGACTCAAAAGAAAAATGAATTGTGCTACTTAGATATGGCCCTAATCTTTTGCATGTCTAAGAAGATTAAAATTAATTTCCCAGCAATTATGATCCAACACTTAGAGCACTGCATAGAAAAGGAAATAAAGGTTGGATATGCTGCGATTCTTGCTTCTGTGTTTGAAGATTTAGGTGTGCAATTGAGGGATTTCTATGGGCATATGAGGGAGAAAGGAGAAAATGTGATCAATGAAACCACTCTGAGAGGTTTGAGTATTGCTGTAGTGAGGGGGAAGTGTGTGAGGTATGAAGCTGCTCAGAAAAAGAAAGAAAAGGACGAGGACTCACAGGTGAGAGTTCCTGTCAGGAAGAGCAGAAGGCTCTCTGGTGGAACTCAGGGTAGGACCAGTGCTGCTGATCCCTTGGAGTTGAGTGAAGGGAATGGAGGAGTTGATGAGCTAGTAGCTGATTTATCTAATAGGCTTATGCAGGTTGAAGGACAGCTCCTTGACTTGTCAGGGAAGATAAAGGCTATGGAGAGGACTGACGCTGCTCAGGCCAAGGAGTTCCACAAAGCCATCTCAAGCCTTGAAGCAAAAATGAAGAAAGCTCAAGAGGACAACAAAGCTGATCTTGAGAAAATTTTACAAGCGCTTGATGCTTGATCACCTATGCAGCCTACCCTAGCCATCCCCTAGCTTCATATTTTCTAATGGTTTTTGGAACAATGATCTGTTTTTATGTTTTTGAACTTATTTGCTTTTGAATATTTTGGAACTTGGTCTGTAATATTTTCAAGTACTCTGGATGGTTGGTTTTATTATATATTATGGAACTTTGTCTATACTTGCTTGCATTGTTGAGAATAAACAGGAAAATTTGTGTGAAAGTACTAGCTTAAGAGAGCTAGCCAGCGCTGCTTCCAGCTTCCCACATTCGATGAATTGCCTGTGGGGCTGTGAGTAGATGAATAAAACTTTGAAAAGTCAAGTTTTTGATGATGCCAAAAGGGGGAATAGCAGTAGCAAACTTGAAGGCTGAAGTTGTTCTAGTTCCAGTTGAGTAAGTAACAAAGGTTTTCTGTTCTCTAAAACTTTTACTTTGCTTTTTGTTTGTTTTGTTTCTTTTCATTCTGCTTTTTATTTATACTCTGTTTCTTTACTTTGCTTATATGAAAAAAATGAAAAAAATCAAAAAATAAAAAATTAACCTTCTGTCTCTTTACTTATCATCCTCAGAAGTTTGCTCAGTTTGTCATCATCAAAAAGGGGGAAATTGTTGACCCTTATGAGGTTTTGATGATGATACTAAGAATTGAGCAAACTTCCTTTTAATAAGGATTTTCTAGTGTTGTGATGTTGGCAGGTTCAGTAAGCATAGAGGGCTGAAGTAGGAACTGGAACGGAGGAACTTTAGAAGATCCATGAGGACAAGTAAAGAACAGAAGAAGAGTTCCAGCAATGGAACTTCCCGAAGTTTCTTCCTAGGAACTTCAAACGGGTTGTAACGACCTGGTTCTGGTGTAATGCTGGGGCAAGCCTCAACAATCAAGGATCAACACAAAGATCAAGATATCAACCGAAGAAGATGGGCTTCATAACTTATAGTTGTGTAAAAGATAAGTTTGTGTTCGTAGGTTGATGTAAACATATAAATGATTGATATGCTGGAACTTATTAGAAATCAGATAAAGCTTGGCAAACTAACTAATTCGTAAAAGATAAATATGTGTTTTATAAAAAAGTACTTAATTGATTTTATCTTATAAAATCTGGTTTAACTTGGTTTTATCTTTTTATAAAATCTTATCTTTTAACAAAAACGAATTTGATAAAATTTGGTTTTTATAAAAACGAATTTAAATCTGTTTTGAATTCGGTTTTAAGAAGATAAGATCAGATTTGTATTTGATCTATCTTGTTTGCGGAAAACCCTAGTTTGAGAAGCTGAGGAACTCCTATAAATATAGAAGTATTTCAGCTTAGCAAATCGAGAGTTTTAAGCGTGAAAACCACTTAGTGCTTAAGAGTAAGTTTGCCAAAGGTTTAAGCTTTATCATTTTGATTTCGGGTTTCATGTGTAGCTTTCCATTTATGTGTTAGAGTGTGTCTTTGAGTTGTAATTGGTTTTGGGGTGAGATTGTGGATTCTCTTAAATTCACACAAGTGTATGAGTTTGAAACCTCGTAAAATTCGAGTGGTAGCTGTGAGTGCACAGTGAGTGAAAGGAACCTGAGAAGTGTCTTGGGTCACCTAGGAAGTGTCCTGGGTAAGGGGAGAAAAAGGGTCCTGAGAAGTGTCTTAGGTCTGGTAGGAAGTGTCCTATCATAGAGTCAAGTGTCCGTGGTGGAACTTGCAAAACAAAGGTCTGTGTAATAGGTTGTACTAGGAGAGTTGCCTATTATAGTGGAATTTGTTTATAAGTCCCAATAGGGCCGAGGTTTTACTTCCAGTTAGGCACTGGATGGTTTCCTCGTAAACTTGCTGTGTGCTTTAAGTTTTCTTTACGTTTCTATTGTTTAAATTCCGCTTAAGTTCCGCGATTGGAACCTACTACTATTCACCCCCCCTCTCGTAGTAGTTCATCTAAACTAACAGAATTATTACCACCCACACTTATTCCTAAAAAGAAAATATTGCGTGCTTTATTTTTTTCTCCCCGCTATCAACGGCAATCTTGTCTAACCTTACAAAAAAGAAGGCATCATAAGTTCATTACAATGAAGTGATGAGCTCACCACCACCACCTCAAACTACGAATGACCCTCAGGGAGGAGCAAATGTCGTCGAGCAAAGACTCGTACGAAGATTAATCGTCGAGGTGATCGATGCTCGAGACTTGCTCCCTAAGGATGGTCAAGGGAGTTCAAGCCCATATGTGGTGGTTGATTTTGATGGGCAAAGAAAGAGGACTACTACCAAGTACCGGGACCTTAACCCGACTTGGAATGAGCCCTTGGACTTCATTGTTTCGGACCCGAATACGATGGATTTCGAGGAGCTTAATGTCGAGGTGTACCATGATAAGCGTATGTCGCCTTCGGGTGCAGCTAGGAAGAATCATTTCCTAGGGAGGGTGAAGTTGTATGGGTCACAATTTTCTAGGAGAGGTGATGAAGGGTTAGTGTACTTTCCTTTGGAGAAGAAGAGTGTGTTTAGCTGGATTAAAGGGGAGCTTGGGTTGAGAATTTATTACTTTGATGATGTTATTGAGGTACCTCCTCCGCAGCAAGGCGAATGCGGAGGTGGACCTCCGCCTCCTGAGATGGCGGAGGTCCAACCCGAACAAAGAAGGGAAGAAGTAGAGCAGGGCAGAGTGGTTGAGGTTGTTCCAGCAATGCCGACCGATGTTGCAATGGAAGCTGCTGGAAATGGTACTTACCCTCAAGGTCATGGTCCTCCGCCTCAAGGGATGGTTGTGGAAGAAGGTCATGGTCCTCCTCCTCAACAACAAGGTCCCCCTCAAGGTGGTGCGACAACTGAAACGATTGTCCACCACCATCATGACGGATACCCGCCACCACAGCAAGAACAATACCACCCACATCACCACCATCCCCCGCCAGAAATGCAGGGTCCTCCGCCTGAGATTATAAGGCGAATGGCAGCGGCTCATAAACGAGCCGCTCCGGGTGAGTTTGCTCCTAGAGTAATATCTGGTAAATTTGTTCCCGAAACAGAGAAGATATCAGCATTTGACTTAGTTGAGCCAATGCAATACCTCTTTGTTCGAATCGTAAAGGCTCGTGGGTTAACACCTAATGAGAATCCATATATCAAGATACGCACAAACTCAACTCAACCACCACTACGTACAAAACCTGCTGCCTATCGCCCGGGTGAACCTCCTGAGAACCCGGAGTGGCAGGAGGTTTTTGCAATCTCCTCTCCCTCATCCTCCGTTGCCGGGACCCTCGAAATCTCGATATGGGACTCGGCAACGGAGAGATTCCTAGGAGGGGTCTGTTTCGACCTCTCAGACGTGCCAGTGCGGGACCCGCCTGATAGTCCGCTGGCCCCGCAATGGTATCGTCTAGAGGGAGGGGAGGGCGTTTCAGGGGACGTACAGCTTGCGGTTTGGATGGGAACCCAAGCTGACGACGCGTTCCCTGAAGCGTGGACATCCGATGCACCTCCGCAGCAGCCGAGTGTTTCCTACACTCGTGCGAAGGTGTACCAATCCCCGAAACTATGGTACCTCCGGGTGACAGTGATTGAGGCTCAAGACCTCCACATTCCGCCGAACCTCCCTCCATTGACGGCACCGGAGATTCGGGTTAAAGCGCAATTGGGGTTTCAATCGTTGCGAACGAGACGAGGGTCAATGAGTGCACACGGTGGAGCTGCGGTGCATTTTAATGAGGACTTGATTTTAATTGCAGGGGAACCTTTGGAGGAGCAGTTGATTCTGTTAGTTGAAGATAGGACTAGTAAGGATCCTATGCTTTTAGGCCACGCTATTATTCCTGTGGGGTCAATCGAGCAGCGAATTGATGAGCGACACGTGGCTGCAAAATGGATTAATTTGGAGGGTGGTAGTGGTGGTGGTGGTGGAGGTGATGGGCCCTATTGTGGGAGGGTTTTATTGAGGTTGTGTTTAGAGGGTGGGTATCACGTGCTTGATGAGGCTGCTCACGTGTGTAGCGATTACCGGCCGACGGCGAAGCAGTTGTGGAAGCCTCCTATTGGTGTATTAGAGCTTGGTGTTCTTGGGGGACGTGGGTTACTACCGATGAAGACTAAGGGTCCGGGTAAGGGCTCTACTGATGCTTATTGTGTGGCTAAGTATGGTAAGAAATGGGTTCGGACCCGAACGGTTACGGATAGTTTTGATCCGAGGTGGAACGAGCAGTACACGTGGCAGGTTTATGACCCGTGTACGGTGTTAACGATCGGAGTATTTGATAATTGGCGGATGTTTACTGACCCGGGGGAGGAGAAGCCGGACTATCGGATTGGTAAGGTTCGGATACGGGTGTCTACATTGGAGAGTAACAAGGTGTATACTAATTCTTATCCTCTTTTGGTATTGCTCCGAACCGGGCTTAAGAAAATGGGTGAAATTGAATTGGCGGTTCGATTCGTTTGCCCCTCTTTGTTGCCGGATACGTGTGGTATCTATGGACAGCCTCTTCTTCCGCGGATGCATTATCTACGACCGCTTGGGGTGGCCCAGCAAGAGGCTCTTCGCGGGGCTGCTACTAAGATGGTAGCAGCTTGGCTAGCCCGTTCCGAGCCACCACTTGGGCCTGAAGTAGTCAGGTATATGCTAGATGCAGATTCACATACTTGGAGCATGAGGAAAAGCAAAGCTAATTGGTTTCGGATCGTAGCCGTGCTCGCTTGGGCAATCGGGTTAGCCAAGTGGTTAAACCATATAAGAAGATGGAGGAACCCATTAACCACAATTTTGGTTCACATTCTTTATTTGGTCCTAGTTTGGTATCCTGACTTAATAGTCCCAACCGGATTCCTCTATGTTTTCCTAATTGGAATATGGTATTACCGGTTTCGACCCAAAATACCCGCGGGTATGGATACCCGATTATCACAAGCAGAAACCGTTGACCCGGATGACCTTGATGAAGAATTCGACACGGTCCCAAGTTCAACCCCACCAGACTTAATCCGTGTTCGGTATGATCGGTTGCGAATTTTGGCAGCCCGGGTTCAAACCGTGTTGGGCGATTTAGCGACCCAAGGCGAGCGAGTACAAGCATTAGTAAGTTGGCGAGACCCGAGGGCTACAAAACTATTTATAGGGGTATGTTTTATGATAACAATAACATTATATGCAGTACCCCCAAAAATGGTTGCCGTAGCACTTGGGTTTTATTTTTTGAGGCATCCCATGTTTAGAGAACCAATGCCTCCAACTAGTCTAAACTTCTTTAGAAGGCTACCAAGTTTGTCTGATCGATTAATCTAGACATTTATTAACATTTTTTCTCACTTTTTTCCAAATCTTTTGCTTAGAAAAATATTTATAACTATAGAAAAATGCAATTAGTTTAGATTTATAGGGGGAAAAAAAAAAGGGAGACTTTTTGAGGGAAAAAAAAGTAGTATTTGTGGGTTTGAAAAGGGTTTGGGTCTCCAAATAATGTAGGGTACTAAATGTACATTGGGAGAGGAGAAAGTGGGTTGAAAAAACGGGTCAAAAAAAGGACTTTTGTTTGTTTGGGGATTGAAATTGATTGCCTGACAAAAGGATTGAAATTAGGAGGAGAAGAACAAAAAAAGTGGGGGCAAATTTTTGGATGCCAGGGAGACTGGTGTTGTATTGTCTCTATAATATTAATATAGAGATTTAATTGTACTTTTTACTTTCTATTTTCCACTAACATTTGAATGTATTATTAGGATTTAAGAGTAAAAGATTTGTATGCCTATGATTTACGAAGGCGTTCGGGTTGATAATGGATGTGAACGTTTTCTTGTAAATACGTTGTGTAATGTTTAATTGATGTTAAATGGTAAATTGGTTATGAAACGAGTAGAAAGTGTAGCGATTACAGTATGCAAATTAAATTAGTATAGAAAATTGTACAATGTTTTATAACTAGCATTCTGATAAATTTCGAATTTCCATTTCAAAAATGCAAGCATTCAACCTTTACTTTATCAACATATCAAGGCTGGAAGCATAAAGAAATGATGCCCAAGTGAGACCGTCTTTAAAGGCCAATACTAAAGAGCACTTTCCACTATTATACAAGTAGATTTAAGTCCATTTTACTTTGCCTTCTTCTATTAGCTTAAGGATCCATTTTATCAAGCTTATATCTGAGCATCTCGGAACAAATGTACTTGTTAACGTGTTAATGGCATAGTCGTGTATAACACGGCATGTGGTTGTCACGTGCTAGCGCGTGGAGGACAACCTCCTTCTCGCGCTCTCAAGAACATGAGTAACTAGTATCATGTTTAGTACACTTGGTTGTGTTTGGTGATTTGGTTTTTATGCCTGTAGTTAATTTTGATCCTCACTTTGTATAGCCCCTTAATACATACAAAGTATTGTTGGAGTAAGTTTTGCAAATACAATTTCATCTAGATCCTCAACATCCAAAAACAAGATCTTTCTGCCTTGTCCTTATTAAGTGATGTTATCAAGCTTTGTTCAATAATAAAGCATAAGATATAATATGTGATTTCAAACACTACCATTGTCAATACACTTTCACTACATAATAATTTTGTAGATGCAATGAGTCAATGAGCACCATGATGTGTTTGTCGATTTGTCTTTAACTCGCTTTAAAATGGCTTATAAAATCAGTTTATTATTGATGAATGGCAATTACCGAATATATTAGAGTTTGGTAAAATTTTATAGGGCGACAATTATCATATACACGTACGTATGTGATAGAATTAGCTTAATAATTAGCTTAATGGCATCAATTTAAACTTGCTTAAAAAGCAAAGTTTGTAGAGCCAAAGCAAAAGGGAGATTCCGGAGAAGAAAAGGGGTGGGGAGGTGTGATGTTGAGCTCAAGAATAGAAGCACCAAATTAAAGGCACTTTTTTCTCGTTCCTTTTCACCTCCTTGACTCTTGCCAATCACCATTGTGTTTCTTGACATACCATGCTACGTTAAAGCATTATTCTTTTATCCGAGGTAATCCTAATTTAAAGGTGCTAGCTTTTTATAAAATAGTTTTTAATAATTGGAAATCTTAATTAGTATTTGCATTAAATTGATAAAAATATCTCTCAATTAAAACTCACTATTAAAAAATTTAATTTCAGTTAAATGGAGGAGATTCATATTTAACTAGCCTTCTGACCCGTGCAATACACGGTATATGTATATAGGTGTACAATATAAATTTTTATTTTATAATATGTTTTAATTGGAAAATGAATAGTTTATATAGAAGAAGAAAGGGTAACAATTGAAGGTTGTTGTATAAGATATTAAGCTAGAAGAAAGTGAATCAAATAACTTTCATACATATATTCAATTAAAGCTAGTCCTTTTTTTTTCTTTTTTTTTTAATATGAGAAAGGGGATTAATTAATGAAAAGGTGAGGTAACATATGACATTGGTGAAAAGTAAAGTTTACACGTGACATGATGGGAATGATGGTTTGTGTTTTTAAATACTAAGTATAGATAAATATAGATTTACCATTCACCTATATAACAAATGGACTATACTCTAATACCAAATATAATTTGAGAGTTGTTTTTTTTTTTTTTCATCTAAATTATGGTATCAAATAAAAATGATAATATGAACAACACGAGACCATGTCTTTTTATTTGATTTTCTTATTGCCAATACATGAAATTTCTTATTAGATATTTAGGTAATACAATTGAAGAAATTTCTAACAAAAAACCCCACTTAAATATGTGTTTTCTTTTACATAAGTGTACAAATACATAAAGTTCAATGATAACAAGTGAATTGACAAAGATTGGAATAAATTAAAAAGGAAAACAAAGCATACCAAATCACATTACAAATAAAAAAAATTTCTAATTAATAAATCTTAAGCTTAACCAAATTACACTGGAATCGGACACGAAATCGTTCTAGTACATTTTTAATAAGCCCGTAAGAATATAGGTTATTGGGCTTAGCACTATTTTTATGATGGGCTGGTGTACTATAGGTCTGTGGCACATATATATATTTTGAATTGTTAATAATATTCAGGCTTCACATTGCTATTCTTTTATTTATTTCTTTGTCCTTAAATTGTTAGTCTTTTATTCCTTCAAAATAATTGTTAGTCTTTTAAATAATACAAGTTAAACCAATTGGCTATTAGTGTAGTGGTGATTGGGACTACACTTGATAGGGAAAACCTGTGTTCAATCCCCCGTAACAACAATTGGAAGGAGAGTGGAACCTAGCCACCCAAAATTGATTCCCGAATCCGAATTAGCCTAAAGGGTGAACCGTGTGGAACATTAAAAATATATATATATATATTACAAGTTGAGAGGACACTTTGTACACTTTTACGCACAACCCTTCCTAATCAGACCGTAACCGAATTCAACCCAATTATTCGAACTAACAGCATCACGCACAACCCTAATTTACACCTTAACGCACAACTCTTCGCACATGTCATTTCAGGGTCGTGCATATCCACTACATATTAATAACATAAACTAGATTCCCTAATTTACATTAATTACTCATTTTAAAGCTTTCACATAGTAATATTAAAACTACGTGTCCAAGATGATACTACCTCCATTAATTTTTAATTGCAATAAAGAAATATTTCATACGATTACTTCACAAAAAAATATCCCTTTGTTACATCTAAAATTTAATGAAAATAGTATATCAATTAATTCGAAACACAGGGGCTCGGGGAGTATCCAAATTTGGCACACAAGTGACTCAACACAACCCACTAGCTTAGCTTACAATGGGCTCTTGCTATGTCTAACAAGTAAGGCAAAACGTTGACGGAGTACAACACTACAACCGACTAGTAGACGGGGAGAATGAAAGCAAGCAAACTATCACAAACAAAATCTCTGAAATCGAGTGACTTCCCAAAAATAGACGACATGTCTTGTACAAACTTATTAGATTTACCTGTGGGATGTCTTTCGCACATTTTGTCGTTGACTTCGCCGAGGGATGTCGTCCGATCATCAGCCGTTTCGACGGAGTTTTTATTGGCGTCGAAATCCGATGCCATTTGGAACAATTTTCTGCCGTCCGATTATCATTACTTCTTATCTCAATCGTCAATTCCAATTGATCAACAACAATTTCCTTCTAAAAAAGATCTCTTTTTCTCTCTTTGTCATTCTCCTGTACTTTTCAACAATAAAACTCAGGTAATTTTTTTTTTTAAATTTATTTAGGGAGTAATTTGTAGATCTAAGTATTCATTCATTAGATAAGGGTAAGTTTTCTATTTTATTTGCTACTATATATAGAGAGTAACGACTTTATTGAAGGTTATGATGGTTGTTATTAAGGGTTGATTTATTATGCTTAATATTTTTATAGTCCACTCTTCAATACTCTTTTGGTTTCATTTTTATTGTTGCGCATTGATTTTAATAGTTTTCAATGAACATCTTTAACAACGTATATGTTCAATATGATTTGAGGAAAATTCTAAGAAATTGGTATTTTGAGAATTCATTTCAGGTCAAATCCAACATCACACGTAATATGATTTTGAACTTTATAATAGTGTATTTTTATAATCAATTTTAAAAAACTTTTACCACTAAATTCAAAATGTAAGTTTATTGAGGGATGGAGGAGGGAGTACATTAATATATGATCTTGTAAGTTCAAAGTATCATTGACTCATTGTAAGGGTAGATTCTAACACAATACTATTACGTTTTTGTTTTTCAATTCCCCTGTTTCAAAATTGCTCTTGCTAGCTAATCATTTAATTTATAACTTTTGGTAGTACAACTAATACTTAGGGCCTGTTTTGATTTACTGAGCTGAATTAATTGGAGCTGAACTGAAATGAAATGAATTGTTTATGAGATAAGGAAATTAGGAACTGAACTGATTGAAGCTGAACTGAATTGAAATTAAGTTGAAGAGAACAGACCCTTAATCATCGTGATTCTATACTTCTTAGCTTTAAACTTTTAACAAGTCAATTATACTAAAATAGAATTAGCCAATTAGGTACCTTATTCATTTTCAATATAATTCTCATACTTGTTGTATTTTTATTCCTTTATAAACTATGTATGTAGACGACTTGTAACAATTTTGTTGCATAATATAGAGTTTTGCCTTGGACAAAAGTAGTGGGAAAAAATGCTACATGCTTGGTGCTAGAATGCTGATGATCGCGTGGGGCGGCACCCCTGCATACTGGACTTGGAGATTCATCCCTGAATCCAGGTTTCTCTTCGCTCTTTCTTTGAATCAATCAAAGTCTTAATCCCATAAGTGGTGTCGGCTACATGAACTTAAGTGACTATTCATTGAATACAAACGCAAAACAATGCTCAAATTTCATTATATGACATGAAGTATAAATTACTAGTGTTTATGATAAAATGACACAATTCAATGGGGTTGAATTACATATATGTATTGTCAATTTGTAGGTTTCCAGAGACTGCTCAGCTGAATTCTGTATGTTGGCTTGATATTAAAGGGCGAATACCAATCAAATTCCTCTCCGCAGATACAACTTATGGCGCGTATTTTGTGTTCCAGAAGGTTGTGCATTCTTTCGCCGGGTTTTATGGACCAGTTAAGGCATCTCTACTAGAGGCTGATGAACAAGGGCAATCCAAAAGTTATGAAGATCATAGTTTAGTTGCTAATGACTACTATCTTGGGGAACAAGAGTTTGATGAACTTCCAGTGGAAAGAGGTGACGGATGGATAGAGATAGAGATGGGGAGGTATCATGTTGGTTCCGGTGTTGAGGCTTTCGACGAAAGGGTGGTGTTGGAGATGGCACTGATGGAGGTTGAAGACCTTAGTTGGAAGAGTGGTATTCTTGTTCAAGGCATTGAACTTCGTCCTTTGGATTGATTTTTAAAGGAAAGGATTGCTTTTCATTATGTGCAATTATTTTTATTAACATTAAACTAGTGTGTTGACCCAGGCTGAGATGTTGATAGTTTTTTTTTTTTTTTTTTTTATTATTATTATTATTATTAAGTGTTTTAATTTTTTAGTATTAATAATTTAAAACATGATGTTAAAATATTAAAAGGAATTGAAAGATTATTATGAGTTTCATTTGTCTTTAGTTTGGGTGTTTTTTTTTGTATTCTACATTTATATACATTTATGTGGATTCAATAAATCATCAATTATTGTTAGTTAAGATGGCAAGGCATGTGGTATACGTTCCACGAGGTTAGGGGTTCAAACCTCTTTCTATGCATTTTTAGTTAACATTGCCTTGAAATATTAAATCGTGACGTGACACAATTCCATTGATAATTGAGTGGTGACGTGGCACGATGCCATTGATTATTGAGTGGTGGCGTGACACACGTGGCGCATAAACGTTTTTAGGAGCGCTTTTTAATATAGAACTATAGATGTGTAATTACTACATTTTTCACTTAATAAGTGTGATGATTTATGATCATCTTGGGTTTGTACTACTTGGAACAAGTAGTATTGTTTTTAGTTTTTTGGATGGTAATTCTTGCGATAATACATTACAAGTAATTTTAAATGATTTTTTTTAGGGTAATGTTATATGTAGCCCTAGCCCCTAAGGGTTATATATAAGCATTAAATACACTCTTGAAAATTGTATAAAATTAGAAATTCATGACAAAAACACGCATAAATCAGTGTAATTAGTGTTTACATTTTTATGATTTCTTAACTTTTTACGATTTTCAAGTGTAAATTTAATGCTTATTTATAACCCTAAGGGTTATGTATAGCATTTTCCTTTTTTTTAGAATATTGTCTGAACTCATTAATCACTAAAAGTTAAACAATAGTTATTAATTACTCCGAATTAATTAAGACTAGTTTGTGCCCGTGTTAATGCACGTGTCTAAAAACTTAAACTTAAATACCGGAGAAATGATAATATAATTGTGTTATTATCCCCAAAGAAAGTACATTTAAATTTTTTTTAACTTTCCTGCCACTTTATCTATAGAGTTTCATTTATAATCACTTGCATGATAAGAAAATTGTTTATTTTCCCCAAATTATGTGTGATTACAGTGATTGTGAGAGTGGAAATTTTCTTTTCCTTTTTAGTGAATTTGGGGTTAATTTTTTTTCCCAAATAATGCTGATTTACAGTGATTGTGATAATAAATTGCATGTTTCTACGATTCTTGTATTAATTGTATAAGATGTAATTGACCTTAGTTAATTATTGTGTTGGGCTATATATGCCTTCAAGCCCATATGTGTAGTACAGTATATGCTTAGGTTGGATATAAAAAACGTTACATTTATACAACAGGCAGAGTTGTCACCTTACATGCTTTTTCACACCTTTCCTTTCAACGTTTCAAAAAACAAAAGAAGTTAAACGTGACTAGAGGGTTGTATAACAAGCAAGCAAAGTCACATTATTGTCTTCCTAATCCCATTTCTCTGTAAATTTGTAACCTCCTAAAAATAAACATGCATCATATGAACTTAACATATCTTCTTGTGGAATGTCTTTCACACATACTTACATTAACAACACCGAAGGATGTTATCCGATCATCACTGGTTTCGAGGCAGTTTTTATCTGCCTCGGAATCAAACTATGTTTGGGAGAAGTTTATTCCATCTGATTGTAATGTCTTCATCTCTCAATCATCAACCCAAATTGATGAACAAATATTAAAAAACAAGAAGGCTCTCTTTTTATATCTCTGCCAGAATCCTGTACTCTTGAACAACAATGCTCAGGTTGGTAATCCTCTCATTTTTTATAGACATAGCACATTTATTTGTTGATCCAAGTGTTTAATTTACGCTCACTAATATAAGTGAGAAAAATCGATCAAGCCACGTGAAAAAGGCTATGAAATGAGTCATATTAATAAATTATTATAAGACCGATCCAGGTGAGTGTTAGAGATCAATTTTACTAAAAAAAATAACATAACAAAGTCTTATTAAAACTTTGTTATGCACAACTAGAAGAATAATTTGTGAAAATGATTTAATTTATACGGAGTACAACTGTGATACATGCACAGTATAAATCCCACTCTCCCCAAATTCAATCGTTATGCTCAACTACTGAATATCATCATATATGTGCAAAATATAATAAGCGTAACATTATCATGGAACATATGGGGATTTATTTCTTACGTCAAATTTAATAATAAAAATATTCAAGAAGAAAAAAAAAATCACTTATTCATACATTGTAAAAGTAAGAGGAAAAAAAAAGTTTTTTTTTTTTTTTTTTTTTAACAATTCCAAAAGTCTTAAAGAAGTCGGTCATCAAATCCCTCAAGGTAAATTGGACAATCAAAATGGAAGTTTTGAAATTTTGGATTGGATTAGATTGGCCTTTATTTTATATAAATTTAGAATCAGGTCAAATCGAATTAAAGGGGTATGGATCTATATAAATCAAAAATCCAAATTCTTTAATTTCTACAAATCAAAAATTATTTTTAAGTTAACTAAAATTAGTGACACTGCATGCATAGAAAGCACAACAAGCTAGCTAACCCAATTAAACATCTTAAATACTCCCTAAGGTATTATGAAGCAATATAGGCCATCCCATTTTTAATAAGTTGTATATTTTTTAATTCCATTATTATAACATTAG
The DNA here is from genome assembly GCF_948465745.1 of Chenopodium album. Taxonomy (NCBI): domain Eukaryota; kingdom Viridiplantae; phylum Streptophyta; class Magnoliopsida; order Caryophyllales; family Amaranthaceae; genus Chenopodium; species Chenopodium album. The sequence goes on along the minus strand of NC_137844.1, from coordinate 7,206,734 downwards.
AGCATAAAAAAAATGGATGCTTATTTGAAATCAGTTTCGGGTTGGGTCCATATTACCAAAACTTAATTGGATTGAATTGCATTAGATTTAATTTTTTAAAATTGAATTTTAATGTGGATCAAATTTGACCTAAATTCAAACCAAACACTGATCAAATAGACACCCTAGCTAATTTATTTAAGTGTATTCTTGGTGATAGATATAGAATAAATAAGTATAATTTTGTAAGAAATATGGGGTAAGAAAATAAAAGGGGGGAGAGTAGAGGGAAAACACTTAATTAATTATTCTCTCTCTACTTCAAAGGTCTAAAGTTTTTTTTGTTTGTTTGTTTGTTTGTTTGTTCGTTCGTTTGTTTGAATATTTGTTGCAATAAGAGACCGATTGTTTTAAATAACCGGTTGTACTGTTATGATATCCATAAAATTAATAAATGAAGTACAAAAATCTAGTGAAGATACTATATCTTTTTGTCGTTTTCAAAAAGTCAAATACACACTTTTTAGATATAGTGACTAAAAAAAAAATTAAGGTTAGTTGCAATAAGAGACCGGTCATTTCAAACAACCCGTTGTTTTTGATATACATAGAAGTGATAAAATCATAAAAGGACTAATTAAAGAATAAAATTTCTTTAACGTTTCCAAAAATACACCTATTTATATGATAATCATTGTCTTATTTGTATAGTTCATATTACTCCGTAATATAATAAGACTCAATATGTCTAGAACAATACTAAACTAAATAACAATTTGCCAAAATATTAAATTATTAAATGATACTATAAAATTAGGGCAAGAGACAACAATAAGATACAAGTTATTTCAAATTTGTGTTGTTAAGTTGTTTCCTACTAGCTAGTTATTATTAGTTTGTTACAGCCATAATTTGTGTTTTTTCCTACTACTTGGTAATATATTCATGTTAAATTACGCTGTATTATTTAGAGCTTTGCCTTGGATTATTGTACTGGGAAGAAAATCTTCATGCTTGGTGCCAGGAAGTTGAAGATTGCTTGGGGGGACACCCGTATTTACTGGAGCTGGAAATATATCCCTGAATCAAGGTTTTTCTTTCTTTCTACATATTAAATCTATAGTCAGTTCTCAATGTATGTACTTTATTATACTTCCCCTATTCATTTTTAGTCGCAATGTTTGTAATTTTAATTACACTATTCATACAATTTTTTCTTTGATTATCTTGTGTTGTAAATTTTATATTAAAAAAAGGTATTGTCATTAATTTGGGATCTTGCTATATTTCTCTTGAATTTTTATAATATTAACTTTTTATAATATATTTACTAAATTAAAGCTTAAGATTCGTACAATTGCCAGTTGAATAATTGACGGTAATAAATTAATACTCCGTATTTATTATGGTTGCTATGCAAGATTTTAGATAATTTAGAAAGTTATCACACTAAAAATTAAACTCCTAAAATAAAAAAAAATAAAAAAAAAAAAACAACTTGAAAACATATAAATATGAGCTAGTACAATACATATCAATATATTGAGAGATTTGTAACGTCTTTTATTAAAATTATAGGTTCCCGGAAGTTGCATCACTGATCACCGTATGTTGGCTAGATATAATTGGAAAATTCCACAGCAAATACCTCTCGGCAAACACAATTTATGGTGTGTACTTTGTGTACAAGGAGCATCCTGCTATCGGCCGTTGCTACGGCTTTGAACGTACACCCGTGGAGGCATCTGTGATCGAGGCTAATGAAGAAGAGCTATCCACTGATGATAATAATGGACACCCCGTCAAGAATTTCTACCTCAAGGCAGCGTCGTATTCGAGAGCTGCGATGATGTCCGACGATCAGTGGCCGACTCAGCGAAATGATGGATGGCTAGAGGTAGAGATGAGCAGGTATCGTGTTGGTGAAAATAATGGTTCGAATGAAAGGAAAGTGTTGGAGATGAGGATTAAACAGACTAAACATCTTATTTGGAAGAGTGGAATTATTGTTTATGGCTTTGAGCTTCGTCCTTTCGATTAAACATCTTATTTGGAAGAGTAAAATTACTTCATGTTTTTCTTTTTTTTTTTCTTTGTTTGATGATGTGATGATGATATTATGTTGGGTTAAGATATTATGGAACAAGTATGGATTTTGGTTTTTTAAAATGTGATTGTTTTCTTTATCTATTCATCGTTTTTAAATGAAAAAATCTTGATATTATGCACAAGCTAGGTTGTGTAAGCCCACTGCCTAAGTATGGAAAATGTCATGTGAAGTCTGGCTCATACTAATTTTATGGCCCAATCAACATATCATGCTGCCACATTAGTTAATACTACCTCTTTTTTTTTTTATTTAATTTAATTGACACGTTTTGACTTTAGCACTATTCACACACTCCTCTTTAACCGTATTTTGTGCTTTGTACATAATAAAAAATCTAGTCATGCAAGATCATGTTAGATTCATCACAATATATATCAACTTTTTATAATTTTTACTTATCGGTAATTAAATATATAAATGGTTGAAGTTGTGCATTGACAAACATGACTAAAAAAACATGTCAACTAAAAAGAAACGGAGGAAGTATTGTGTAATGACTAATTATACGAGATTTTTGATACTACTGCTACTCCCTCTATCCCTGTTTTTTTTTTTTAATTTTTTTTTTTACAAATAAATGGTATGGGTCAAATTTTAAAAACTTTGACCATAAGTTCCTATTAATTAACAGAGATAACATTTGTGGGGTTTTGTTAGATTCGTCTTATGGTATATATTATTAATTTCAAGTTTTTTTAGCTTTTACGCATATAGAATTGAAGTTATGTACTCGTAAGTTTTAAAAATGCTTTGAAGACTGTAAAAAGTCAAATGAGGCAAAAAAAAAATAAAAATAAAATAGAGATAGAGGGAGTATATCAATGTCAATTATGGAGAACTTTATAAGGCACTTTTGATTTTCAAGGTTGAACTTTGGTCATTAGATTAAGAGCATATAAATATATACTCCATCCGTTTCATAATAATCATAATACTTTGATCGGCACACAAGCCGATGCACAACTTTGACCATAAATTTGTAATTATATATTACTAAGAAGTATAAAAGCTTGATCTAATGAAACTATATATAAAAATGACTAATCCAAAAATATATTATATGGCAATATGTGTCTTTATAAATTAATAAAAGATAGAGTCAATGTAAAAATATGAATAGACTGTGTACGTTTAAAAGTGTGTTGTTTGTGTGGCCATACGTCGAATGACACATACATAATAATGACCTGTCTGACTAAATAAACTTTGACCAAATAACCTTAACCGATCGAGTAACTTCGACTGCTATGAAATTTTGTTTTCATCTAAATTGTACGTAGTCCGTAATTGTCAAAACTATTCGTTTTCGTCAAAGTAGAATAAATAAATAAAACAATTCATCAAAACTGTTGTATTTAGGCCTTAGGGACCACATACAAGATACAACTATTTAATGTGTACCTTTTTAATTAATGAATAGTTGATTAATCATGTCGACAAATTTGGTCGTGGGTTAATTATGGATGGGTCTAAAACTCTAAACTCTAAAGACACCCAAAAAAAAAAAAAAAAAAATGCCGACCCAAGCGAGGGCTGCGAGGCGTTGACTAGGAGGCATAAGAGCAATTAAAATAAGACTTGGTTCATTTATTCCCTCCTTTTTCCTTAACTTCATTTCTTGTTAATCCCCTTAAAAAAGTAAAAACCCCAAAAAACTTCAAAACATGTCTTTGTCAAGTACAAACTTCATAGACTTACCTGAAGAATGTCTTTCGCAAATCCTTTCATTGACAACGCCCGCCGATGTCATCCGATCATCGGCGGTGTCAAAGCAGTTTTTATCCGCCTCCGAATCCGATTTCGCTTGGGAGAAGTTTATTCCCTTTAACTGTGATCACTTCATCGACCACTCGTCCATACAGCTTGTACATGATCAACGACAACAACAAGAACAAATTGTTTCAAAAAAGGAACACTATTTTCGCCTTTGCCGATCTCCTATACTCTTGAACAATGATTGCTCTAAGGTAATTACTACTCCCTCCGTCCCTTAATTAAATTCCTATTTCTCTTATTATGTGATGAATAAATGCTAGAAATAAGAATCTAATAATGGTATGCAGGGAGTTTTTTTTTTTTTTTTTTTTTTTTTTTTTTTTTTTTTTTTTTTTTTTGCATTTTCAATTAGTTTTTGGATAAGTTTTGAAAATCTGAATTTTTGGATTTTCAATTTCTGCACCTGATTATTAATTACTCTTAGATTTCCGCTTTTTGATTGGTCTTTGTATGAGATAGCAATTTTATATTAAATTAAACACGTATAAAATTTCTAAAAAATTAAGTTTTATTGTATGAAGATGATATTAATTGTTGAGCCCACGAGAAAACCCACATGTGAGTGGTATGTTGTCCTATATTGGTTGAGTTTATAAGTGAAAGTTTGTATTGGGATATGTATCTTACATTGAAGAAATAAGAAAGTTGTGTCCACTTTATATGGCTAAGGGGCTACTCCCCTCATTGCTATATAGTTTTGAGGTGGAACCTCCTTGGTCGTATAAAGTTGACAGTTATGACGAGTGTAGCCCTTCATAATAGAGATAATTAATTATCATTAATAGAGATAATTTTGACTATTACATATGGATAAAGAGGATCCTGTATTTCCAAATAATTGAACTTGTAAGAGTTGTAACTTTTAGGTTGAAACCACTTAACTACTTGGCTACTTGCAAATTTGTAATCATAGTCGGTCAAATGGGGTCCATTCAACAAAACTTAATTGATACTCCGTACTCCATGTTATTATTTTCCAACACGTTTATTAAGGAAAAAAATATATATATATATATACTCCATAATGTATACACGTACTAGCCCGCTTAAAATCAAAGGTACTCCATAGTATGCTTTACTAATTCAATTAGTCATATGTTGAATCATGAACAGATTTTTAGTCACGTAGCACAATTTTGTTACTCCATTGTTTGGTAATATGCTGATTTACTCTGTACATGTTAATTTTTGGCTGCATAACATAGAGATTTTCCTTGGATTTATAGACTGGAAAGAAATCCTACAGGCTTGGTGCAAGGGCTCTGAATATAGCTTGGGGAGGCACCCATCAACATTGGAAATATGTACCGGAATCGAGGTTTCTATTCTTCTCGTTCTATTTTCTATAAATGGAAATACACAATAATTCTTAACGCATTGTATATGTATGTGCATATTTATTCGTTTTAAGAGTGCATTCTATTCACCTAATTTTAACTTGCCTAACATAACTGAACTTATCTGAATTCATTTTAATTGTAAATTTTACTATACTTAAATAGCCCTTATCATGAAAATTAAGGGAACAAAGCATATTCTAAGACTCTAATAAGTATACAACTACTCTGTTAATATGTTAATGTATGATCAATCTTAGATGAAGTGCCTCTTAATGGAAGTGCATCATCTTTTTGTAGGTCCTTAGAGATTGTTGAGCTCTATACAGACTATGATGAATGTCGTCTAGAAATAAAAGGAAGAATACACACCAAATTCCTATCGCCAGATACAACATACGCCGTGTATTTTGTGTTCAAGACAGATGCAGATGACAATCATGCTTATAGATTTGAACATATACCAGTTATGGTGTCTGTATTTGCAAAATCTGAAGAAGGGTTGTCAAATAATTACAACCATCGTGGAGTTATCTTTAAGAAATTCTATCTGAAGGCGGCATCAGGAGATTCAGGACGAAGTTTGCGTAGAGATCCTGATGAGCTTCCAGAGGAAAGAGTTGATGGATGGATGGAGATCGAGATGGGCATATTCCATGTTAATTCTAGTGTTGAGGCTTCAGATGAACAGATGGTCTTGGAGGTGACACTGAATGAGGTTCAGGGCATCGGTTGGAAGAGTGGTCTTATTGTTCGAGGCATTGAACTCTGGCCTTTGATTCATACATGAGTAGAATTTTACAATTAAGGGGGTGTTTGGTTCGTAAAATGATATGGGGTACGGTTAGGATCAGGAATGAAATCATAATGTTATGGGTTTAGAACTTGATTCTTGCTATATGTTTGGGTTGATTAAGCATGAAGTATGAAGTACCTTTTTTTTTTCTTTTTTTTTTTGATACTTAAAAGTATTGGTATGAATAAAACCCACCTCCCTTTAAGCTTTGATTGAGGTAGAGTTCTTAAAATCATAAATCAATCACAAAGTATTGGGAGTTTAAACCATTCTAAACTTATATCGTATACCTAGAATCTGTGAACCAAACACCCCCTAAGAAAAGAATGTCTTTAACACTCTAGTAACATTATTGTAATAAAAAGAAAGGATCCAAACCGTGTTAAAAATAGTACAATTAAAAGACTTTCCGATAAGGCGATAGTATCGTATCCTTAAGCCCTTTATTATTTTGCCTACAAAAAGATTGACCAAATTGCATTCCACAATGTACTTCAAAGTTCAAACCAATGGGCATTCACATTTTCAGGAAAAAAACTTCTTTTAAGGCCATTGATTAATATATACTTCATGAAAAGCTACATATAGGTGTTAGCCTATAAAAAGAAAAACAATTTATACATAATAAAGAGGCTTTTTATTTTCAAATCTAATTCCAAAGATAAGTAAATCAACCAGGAAAATCTACAAGAATTATATAATATATTTTCTGCTTTCATAATCATGGGAGGAACAGAGGAGGAGATTAAGCAGAAGCACCAAGACGGGGAGGGAAAAGAATGTGAGAAAGTCGAAGAAAAGGTCGAAGAGAAAGTTAAGGAAAAGAAGAAGAAAGACAAGGAAAGCAAGGAAAAAGGTGATAATAATCAAGAACACAGCAAAGAAAAGGGTGGTGGAAAAGAGGAGAAGAAAAAGAACCCTGAAGATAAGAAGGATCCATCGAAACTTTAGCTCAAGCTCGAAAAAATCGACACTAAGATGCGCGATCTGGCAGCTAAGAGAGAGGAGATCCTGAAATCCATTGAAGAAGCTGAAAAGAATGCAGTTGCTAACCCAAACAAGGAAGATGATCCCGATCTCAAACAAGACTAATAAATTACAAACGAGTTACCCCCTAAAGCTGACAATTTTTGAAATTTGTAGTATATTCTCCCCTTTAGCTATCAGATAGTACTTGTATAATGTATCTATACTAGACAGAAATTTTCAGTGACATTTTATGATAATATTTGATAAAATTTCCATTCCTCGAGCGAAACCCCAGCCCAGGCTAGCATGCCATTGTCCCTCTATATTTTTCCACCTTTGAGATTTGTAGAAACTGTGTTAAGAGATCTAATTCTGCCAAAATTGGATTAAAAAAAAATAGCAGCGGCAAACAGTGCTAACTACAATCTTATTTAGCCTTCAAAATCATAATAATATGGCAATCATACAAGCAGGCAAAAAATAACTATTGGAGATAAATGAAGTTATTACCAAATTGTATATTTATAAATTGTTTCATTAAGTACGAAAAACAAGGAAAAAAACTTGAGCAAATAGCCAGGTCATATCAACAATTTTAGCTATCATTCCCATATACTACTATGATTAACTAAGAGCATTGAAGCAATATGAACAAATTATGCACAATATTCAGATCAGAATACCTTCCTCACTTTCTGACAAGTTAGCACTTTACTTTTTTACTTTTCTGGCCATCATTGATGCATATTTTGAGCCTGGAGAAGCCCATCGCGAATTTGAGAAGCCACATCACGAACTGCACCAGGTCCATGCGGAACGAAGACTGTTGAAGATTTAGATGATGCTCCAATGTCCTTCATGGTGTCGAAATATTGGGTGACTAAAACCATATCCATGACATCCTTAGCACTGGTCCCAGGAACATTTTCCGAAAAGCCAAGCACACTGTCTCTTAGACCATCTACAATGGCCTGACGCTGACGAGCAATACCCATTCCCGAGAGATACTTGGATTCAGCTTCACCCTCAGCTCTCTTAATCTGTAAGATTTTTTCAGCCTCTGCTTTTTCATTGGCAGACACCCTCAGTCTTGCAGCTAAAAATTTTAGGGAAGTGGTTATAACAAGAATGAGAATTTATTTTGCCTAATATTTTTCAGCAACTGAACTAAGAACATCATTGATCATTCACTCTCCCACAATAAAAATTGGGATGGGAGAAAAACTATGCTGACATTTGTGAAAAATGATGAGCTCATAAAAATAACAGAAATTGTCAAAAACAACCTATAGATGTGAAGCATTAGCAAGGTGCCTGTAGTCATGACTACTTCCTTTGCCTAGCAATCTGACATATCAGGAAACATATATTGCCTACCAGATTTCAACCAATGGTTTTATACTGCTAGATAATGATACACTACCCAATACAGAAGCTGTTCTATTGTACTACAATGGATGGCTCAAACAGAAAGAGGATAATTACCAGCATTGATCTCATTCATTGCGTGTTTGACATGCTTATCTGGTTCAATATCGACAATGAGTGTTTGTACGATCTCGTAACCATAAGCAGACATTGCCTGTTTGGATGAAGGACACATTAGAGTTGGATATAGAAGGGAGGAAAAGCAAAATTAGACATCAATTACTGTAGCCAAAATAACCTTCTGTAGTTCGTCCTCCACTGCTCTTGCTATTTCATCCTTTTGCTCAAAGACATCATCCAAATTGAGTTTTGGGACACTGGCTCGAATAACTAGGAAATAGAAAAGGATGGACAGATTGTAGTTAGGTTGAAATTCAGCAACTAGAACAGAAAGATTTATTATAGCATAAAATAGTTAAATTTATTATACCGTCATAGACATAGGCCTGGATCTGAGATCTTGTATTGGTTAGTTTGTAGAAAGCATCACTTGCCTTATCAGCCAGGGCACGGTACTGTATAGAGGCAACGACATTGACAAACACATTGTCCTGCACAAAAAAAAAGCCTCAATTATACATGATCTCATCAATAAATGCTACAGAAATGTACAGACGTTGAGCAGATTACTAAAATGACCTTTAAACATCTCATCAACTAAGCAAAAAGTGAATGCTGCAAAATAAGCCAGGGCACCTAAGAGTTATAACTTCTATTCATTGGTATTGAAACCTAAGCATTCAACTTATCAAAACATATTTCTTTATCAGCTTGATTGAATAAAAGAATATTGCACACAAGCCCATTGACTCGATCTCTGCTAAATTAAGAATATACAGTTTTGTTCATACCAACCTTAGTTTTTGTCTCGCATTTCACATCTAATTGTTGCAACCTCAGTGTAAGATATCCAGCAATGCTACTCCCGAAAATCCAAGGAACAAAGTGGCATCCTGGCTCAAGTACCTCAGAAAATCTGCCAAAATTCTCCTTAATAGCAACTTTTGATTGCCCAACTTGTGCACAGCAAAATAAGTTGCCCATTTTCAGTCTATCCTGCACAATTGGTTTCGTTGAACTGCTGGTTATGCTTTCAAGAACTAATATGCACAAGGACCCAGTATAATTTACATCTGTTTATCTTTATTTCTTTATTTACTTAAAACTTATGCCAAGTGTATCATCTTATCATACAGAGAAATCACGAAAATGTAGCATAAACCCATATCAATTGTAGTAAGACTACGAAAATTACAATATAAACAAACCAAAAATATGACCCAGATAACTTAAAATACCTTCAAAGTTCAAATAAGAGTGAAAACGATAGAAGAAAGCACCCGACTACAGCAGGGAAGCAAAGGATTTAACTCATTTTAGACAACTTTGATTGACAACTGCATATAACATAAGAAAACAGATTGTATAACTAACACTACAAAGTGCAGTACAATATCATAATTCCAAATTTCCAATAACTTTATAGGGACAACTCGACTTGATAATTTCCAACGTCCATCTCTCTTCAGTAATTCAAGTTTGTTTCTCCATTCTGCTTTTTTATTTTCACTTAGAATTGAGTCCATTGAGTCATTGACCCCATACTTTTATACCCCGAACTCGATCACATAAACCGGGACTTTCTCATGCCCTTTGCTCCCAAGCCCTATCAAACATGCATTGCTTATCATAGAAATTTTTTTTTCCCTTTCTTTCGTCGGCAATCACGGGGATAATGGGGGTATGCGATTCTTAACACAGTCATTGTTAAACACAATCTTCTATGCAGAAGGGTATTCAAATTCATTCACAAATTTTCAAAACACAGATCAATAGGGGCAATTCAGATGGAACAAACAGTCATAATCATAATTCATACATAATTCTTGAAGAGTAAAATATACACCCTGATTGTTGATCAAGAAATAAATTCGTCACTCCATCTTAAAAGACCTAATCATATCGCAAATTCATAATTCTTGAAGAGTAAAAAATACACCCTAATGCAAAAATTAAACCCTACACTGTAAAAATTAGATTGGGTAGTATGAGGATCATAATCAAAATCCAGATTAGAAGAGGAATTTTGACAAACAGTTGGCATGCATCAATAGATTTTACACAGAGTTGGACTAAATTGCAAGAAAATAAACTCAAATTAGCATCTGAATTCCAAAATCATGAAGAACAGCAGTGAATTAAGAGCGTACCTGCGCCGAGAAATCGAAATGCGATTGAGTTTTGATTGGGAAGGAAGGAGGTGTTAAGGGTTTAACGTACAATTGAAATGACTCAAGAAGATTATCACAGCAAATAAAGGGAGAGACCACTTTCCTTATTAACGGAGTACAAATTTATGGCGCTTAACAATTCGGTATGCATGACACAACATAAATAATTGTGTTATTTGTCATTTTTGACCTTTAATCACACTATTTTAGCACAAAAATGATTTTTCTTTTTTCAAATGGAAATCGAAGTTTTTGCATTTTTATAGATGGTTAAAAAAACTAACGAAATAGAAGGTTTATTCAAAATGTGAGTGTTTTCAAAAATAAAACAAATTTTCCTACTATTAATAACCAATACCGAGTAGGATATTAAAATTATTTTTTATTTGGTGTCATCTATCAATTTGTTTTTGGTGTTCTACCCAGTTCACCCTTTGGGCTAATCCGGATTTGGGGATCAATTGTGGGTGGTTAGGTTCCAATCCCCTCCCAATTATTGTTGTGGGGGATTCTATGATGTCCACTACTATGTCAATACCTTTGTCAAATAAAGTTCACTCATCTTGGTGTCGAGAATATATTGAGCAATAGGCTATAATTCTAGATGATTTGAATCATTTAGAACCGTGGTACTGAGATGACTAAATGGTCCATGTCATTAGGATAAAATGAAATTTAGAGATTTATAGAAAATGGATTTTGGGATTTTGGGGAGTATCACGTGTGTTTTAAGATTTATTGGATGATTAATAATTTTGAAGTTCTCCAACTAACTAAATCACACAAGCTACATCAAATCACCCTTTATTTTTAAACTTTTGATGAGCACCTTATTTAGTATTGAGTAAAGATGGGCACGGGCCCGGCACGATTCCAGCACGGCACGGCGGCCCACCTGTGGGCTGTGGGCCGTGCCGTGAACAAAAATCTGGGAATCGGCACGGGCACGGCGGGCGGCACGGTGGCCGGCCCGTGGGTCGGCACGTGGCACAAGGGCACGACACGTGACACGGCCCCGCACGACACTCATAATTTTTTTTTATTATATGTATTTTTGTTTTTTTGCTAAATTAATAGAATTATTTATATAAACTTAAACATAATTAGATAAATAATTTATATAACCTTAATTAAAATAAAATTGTTCAAAACAAAATATATTAACATTAACATAAACATAAATTAATACCATTATTTATATAAAATTAAGTTGTACTAATATATATATATATATATATATATATATATATATATATATATATATATATATATATATCGTTTTTTATTTACATTTTTTATTTAAAAAAAAAGTGGCACGGTCTGACTCGCGACCCAGCACGGCACGGCCCGCCAGGCACGTGTCGTGCCGTGGGCTGGGGTGTGCCAAATTTAGGCACGACACGCCCACCACCGCGGCACGGCCAGGCACAGCCCGCGGCGACACGACACGGCCCGTTGCCCATCTTTAGTATTGAGTATGTTCAATTTGAAAGTTACAACTTACAAGCTAAAAATGACATCAATCTATCTACTTCAAGTTGTTGGGCTAAAAACCATATAATATGATGAGTTTCAGAGCTTTATAAATGTCATTTCAAAAAACAAGATGCATTTTCAAAAGTGTGCAAACTTGCAAACCTACCATAAACCTTCAAATATCCTCTATATATGTTGTCCAAAATTCATACATATAAATTCAATCCATAGTAGTCAAGAGTCCTAATTCTTGCTTACAAATGCACAAAAATTCTTAAACAAACATGTTCTTGTTTTTATCGGAACCAAATTGTCACACTTCTCCCTCTAATCTATAATTCCAACCATGCACTAACAACATATTCATATACTGATATACATACAAACTCAATAACAACTCAATCAGCTTCTTGTAACCCATCCAAAACCACAGACCCAATAAACAACCCTGCAGCCCCAGCAAAAAGAGTGCCAGCAACCACAGCTTGAGTCGCCACAAGGGCAGTAGAGTCATCCGGGATAAGAACAACAGCTGCAATCGCGGCTACTAGCAAGGGCAATGACGCGGATGCTAAGGCCGCAGGAGACAAACTAGCGAAATTCTCTAATAAACTCAATAACCCCAAATCTTCTGCCTTTGATAGCACCCCTAGTTTCTCAATGGAAGATAGTGTAAATCCAAGATCCTCTGCCTTTGATAGTAATCCAGCTTTCTCAACATTGCTAAGAACTTTTCGATTCTCTAGCTTCTTGAATACATCTACTTGTACCTCTTCACTCCCTTCGAAAAATAGTCCTGCTCCAAACCATTGTTTTTTCCATTTTGGATCATACTTGTTCACCTGTTTTAAGTACATCAAATTTTAAAAATTTGTACTTCTAGGTTCTAGCTAAGCAATAGAATTCAAGTGTAACACATTTTTCAATATAAATTAATTATTCTAATGGTAATGTAATGAGATTCAATCTCAATTAATATAGAATTTCTAAATAAAATCTTGTACTTCTAGCTAAGCTATGTTCAATAAACTTTCTTACGGTGACCAAAAACCAAAAATCAACTCCCACCCATTTTAATTGTAACACAGTAATAAAAAACAACTAGCTATGATAAAATTCTCTAATTAAGGAGGTCCAATGCATTTTTTAATACATGTATAATCAAATTTTTGTTTATAAGTGATGTAAACGAGACTCGATCCCTACTTTCACGTATCATCTCAATAAACTTTATCAAACCATTAGAGATATACATACATGAAAACACATAAATAGAAAGACAAGAAAGGCAAGGAACGAAAATCAAATCAATATGGCCCTTAATTATACTTGTATCATTACATAATTAGTAGTAATCAAACTCTTAAGGCCTTAACCTATTGAGAAATAATCTAAGTATATTAAACTAGATTATACTAAGTAAAACATAAATTTAATCAATACAATCCTGTAAATTTAATTTAAAAATAATGAAATTAAACATTACCAAAAAAAAAAAAAAGAAAAAAAAAACGTAATAATTACCTTCTTCTGTGATGCCATAGCAAGGATTGTGAGATTTCTAGGAGAGGTAGAGGAGAGAGAAAATGGAGGCTGAGCATATTTTACAGACTTTCCAAAATAGGAAGTTGAAGCAGCAGCAATGTTTGCTATTGCTGCCATGTTTGCTTCAAAGATTGTTGATCAAATTTTTGCCTCAATTTGTTCTCTTTTGTTTTTTAATCTTTCAAATTCAATGATCTTGTGTTTTCCTCACACCCACATACTGTAATCTTTCTCTAGATGACACCAGCCAATCATGTTGCAGAAGGTCTATCTATATTTTCAGTGTTTTATTACACGTGGCGTGATATAGTTGGTTCTTGAATATTTACTAACTTTCTAATTTTAGACTTTCTTTCAGATTAACAATCCATTTGGTTAGTCATATGTATAAATAGGGAAATTGTATGTAGTGAAGTTTGGTTAATTGTTGATTAGAGTTGAATAAACAAATCAAAGTGGTATAATGAGGGTATTAATATAATGTTATTTGTTAAAACCCAAGTACAAAATAAGATTAGATAAGATAAAGTAAGGAAGTCACTAAGGTGCATGGAGTGTTAAGTCGACACCTTAATTGAAATAAAAATTACTCTTTGGAGTTGACTAATTATTTTATGCAAAGAGAGTTGGAAAGACTGAGAGAGTGCCAAAAACTAAAAGTAATATTGCAATAGATGTTTTAACTAACTGTTTGTCAAAAGTGGCAAAAGAAGTATCAACTAAAATGAATAGCAGGAAGCACAAATCTTATATTCTCTCCATTTCGTTATAATTGCAATATTAAGTATGAGTGTATGACACATAGTTATAGGAAACTTATACTCTAAGGGCCAAAATAAGAGTTCAATAATACTTTCTACTCCCCCAAAATGAGAGTTTAATAATACTTTCTACTCCGCATAAAGTATAGTTGGAAGGGATACATTTAATTGTTAGTAAATGAAAAAAAAAAAAAAAGTTTGTGTAAGTGGGATTAATAGAAGAGAAAAATAATGGACTAAAATAATAAAGGAAAATTTGCAAAAAAAAAACTTTTAAAAACACCATTTTGCGAAAAAAAAAAAAACCTTTTAAAAGCTTCTTGGTTAAAAAAAAAAAACACTTTTTTTTTAGAGCGTTTCCTTAATTATCCTCTAACTAACTTAATTAGACTTTAATTTCCCCCCATTTCTTCTAATTAACCTCTACCCACCATACTTAGGGCTTGTTTGACATCGTTTTTTAAAACAAAAAACCAAAAACAGGAAACAAGAAAAAAGGTGTTTTTTTCCCTCAAAAAAAAAATGTCTTCACTTTTCTGTTGCCCGTTTTCAAAATTATCATAAGTTAAGTAAATTTAACTAATTTTTTATTCATTATATGACATATATCATGTGATTTTGAAAAAAAAAAAACCAAAAAACAGAAAACTATGGGTTCGTTTGGCATTGCTGTGGTTTTCTGTTTTTTGGTTTTTTGTTGTATAAAAGTAAATGATATATGTCACATAATGAATCAAAAATTATTTAAACTTATTAAAATCATAATAATTTTGAAAACTGACAACAAAAAAGTGGAAACACCTTTTTCTTGTTTCCTGTTTTTGGTTTTTAGTTTTCAAAAAAATAGAAAACTAAAAACCAAAAATGATGCCAAACAAGCCCTACATTAATGTCAAATGAAACCTTTTAGATTTAATTATACTTAAAAAAATAAAAATAAAAAAAATCACTCTGGCCACCAACCAACCACCCCTATCCCTTCTTCCTCCATTTCCCCCTCCCTTGGAAGCAACCTCCTCACCTACTGGAACCGCCGCCCAGATCCCCTAACCTC
Organism: Chenopodium album; assembly: GCF_948465745.1. Lineage (NCBI taxonomy): Eukaryota > Viridiplantae > Streptophyta > Magnoliopsida > Caryophyllales > Amaranthaceae > Chenopodium > Chenopodium album. The sequence goes on along the minus strand of NC_137844.1, from coordinate 7,191,272 downwards.
CGGTGACCTACCTCCACCACCGGTTGACCTTCCCTTTCCCCTTTATCCCCGTTGGCGACCACCACCTCCCTTCGAAATTTTGGCTCTTATTTACTCAAACATGCTCAAATTAAGTCCAAATCAATTGCAATTTGCTTCTAAATTACCCTAGTATCACATACATTCATAATCAAAGCCAACACAAGCATCAATTGCAAGCAAGATGCACAAAATTAAAAACCCCCAAATCGATTTTCTAGGGTTTTTCAAAAACAAGGAGGTGGTAACGAAACAGTGAGTAATAGCTTAAGGCCCGTGCCATGCTCGGTAAGTCTAATTTTTTTATAAGAAAATTAAGTATATCCAACAAACAAAATTTGATAAAACATACACATCAAATATATAGAAATTATAATGTCATAATCTGTATTATTAATAGGCAAAGCAAAAAAATTAAACAAAAATGGATTTTTTAGGCTGCCTGAACCCGAGAATTTTTCCAGGCGAGACACTTGGTTTGATCAGGTCTAGTGGCCATATTAGTAAATACTTATTTATAAATGCATTTTTAAAAAACATAATAATTCAAACAACGGACTAAAATCTCCACTAAAACTATTATTAAAAGTGCACAAAAGTGCGCGCGCGCGCGCGCGCACATATAAATATTTTTTTTTTGTTGTTTAGAGAGCCAAAGGACGGGGGTAAGAATCGATCCCAAGATGTCCTGGAACCGGGAGAGAGCTCTAACCACTTGAGCTATCCCTCACTCTCACACACATATATATATTAATTAGAAATAATATCGCGCAGACACATATATATTAATTACAAATAATATATCACATTTTATACCTAAAAATTCATTTCTATGGAAAGAAATATTAATTTGATCATTTAGGCAAAGAACAATCAATAAATGGGCAACATTAATCAATATTATTACATTTTCTATTTATGGATTGATGCTCTACATATAAAATTGCGTAATTTACAAAAATAAAATAAAATAAAATTGATATATTACTTTCCCTATAATTAGACATATGATGTAATTGTCAAACACAACATTTATTTTATAGTCATACTATATTGTAGAAATCCTTAATTTGTGATAGTATATACGTAGTAGTAAAATTTCAAAAACAAAATTGTAATTAATTTGAATATATAGTTATATTGAAATTGAAATAAAATATTAGCTACAGCCTAGAGGTATTTGAAAAAAAAAAAAAATTTAAATAATGTTTTAAAGTAATTTCTGTAAGATCTATTATATGAATTAATTTATTATTACTTTTTTGGCAAATTAAAATCTTATAACACCCCATTTAAAAGACAATTAAAAAGAAATTGAAATAATTATTTAGGTAAGTATTGTGAACACCAAATAAAAAGGAATATATCTGTCATAAATATAATATAAAAGATTTGGAATGATTTTATTATAGAATCAAATATTAAAAAAAAAAAAAAAGTTAAAAAGGGAAGGGAAGTTTTGGAGGGAAAAAACAGCACCAGAATGTAACACGTGTCACTCCCAATTTTTGTTTTAGTATTAAGTTATTGATTATTGATGATTCCGTAGTCAGACTATTTTCCATTAAAACCTACTACTCCTTCGTCCCTTTATTAAATGTCTATTTTTAGGATTCATTACTCATATAATAAAGAGAAATATGACGAGGGGGTACGTAATTTTGGAAGGGAAAAAAAATCTTAACTCACCCCAAAATACTATCAACACATCGAACCAATCTGATTCAGAAAAGCAACGAATGAACTCTCGGTAATGATGTCACCATTTCCATTCTCACTCAGTCACTCATTCGGAATTTAGATGTCAGCTTGAGTTTGATTCACAGAAATTCTGTGTAAAATCTATTGATGCACGCCAACTGTTTGTTGAAATTCCTCTTTCAACTTTGGATTTGATTATAGTACCCAATATGATTATTATGAAATAGGGTTATTGCTTACTTTTCTAGATGTTCAAGAATTATGGTTTGCTAGTATTATACTGCTACTTTACCTTGTTTATAATACAATTATAAATTTTGTTTATATTATATTGATGAAGTTGTTCTTTAGATTATTAGATTTCTCAGTATTGCAACAATGGACCTGTGATTTGCTTTATAATCAGTGAATGAATTTGAATAACCCTGCCGGCCACCGCCTTGGTGGCAAGGGATATCATTTGCAATGATGTTTGTGTTAATTTATGGTGTTTAATAATGTGTTTATGGTGTATCAAGTATGAAGTATAATATGTATGGGATCTATGCAAAGTAAGAATATGAGAGGCAAAAGAAACACAAAGTATAAAACAAACTTAAAATTACTAGAGAAATAATGTAACTTATCTTTAGATGAAGGAATTTAGCAATTCAATTTGTCCACTTTACAGCTATTGGAGTATTTTGTAGTGTTCAGTTGTTCATTGAGTTACCTAGCTAAGGTCGTATTCTAAGCATTTTATTTTAACTTTTGCAGTCTTAAAACTTCAATGAGCCGCATTCTATTAATATTGCAGATGATAAGATGTACACTACTTAGCAGGGAAAAAAAGTAAATAAATTGATGTAATGCTGTATATCAGTGTACACTTATACAGGATTACAGGGTTGTGTTCGCTTGTTCTTGAAAGCATAATCAGCAGTTAAACTAAACTAACAGTGCAGGATAGATTGAAAATGGGAAACTTAATTTGCTGTGTTTCCTTGTATCCATTGTCCGGTGTGATCGTGCATATAGATGCTATACCAGTAATTCTGTGGAGATACAGGAAGAAGCATCAACATTAATCTTCAGTTTGGGAGGTGGGGGTGCAAACCAAGCTTTCGGGTTGGGCTTTTTGAAAGTATCAAAGTTCGAAAGCTTCAGTTTGATCCATGACCTCGGTGGCTTGGATTGTTTTGGCTTCTAAGTCAGTCCATAGTTCTTGGGCTCTTGGACACTCTAAAGATATGGTCCCGGGTTTCATGGGCATGGGCACAGAATGCACCATCTCTGGTGAGTGGACAAAACTGATCCTTCAGATTTTACATAAATTGAATTGGCTTATATTGGCATTATTTTTTCATCATTTAAATTTAATCAAGCTGATAAAGAACTATGATGTATAATTGATTAGGCGAGTGCCTAAGTTTCATTGTCTATGAATAGATGCTTTGTACCCTGAAGGCCTGCCCTTTTGATTGTTGCAGCAGTCACAATTTGTTCACGTCTGTCCATTTTGCACTCCTATCAATTTCAAACATTTATATGTGATGTTTTAGGTTCATTTAAGTAATCCATTCAATGTCAGTACTTGGCGGTAGCATTTACTACTAAGATGATGTACAAATGTGGTCCGTTTTTGCAGGACAAAGTATTTGTCTATGTGGTTGAATCTATACAGTTCCATGCCCTAGCTGATAAGGCAAACGATGCTTTCTACAAACTGACTGTATCTCAGTTTCAGACTTTCAGGCCTATGTTTTTGATGGTATAATGAATAATTTAAGCTTTATTCTAATTAGAAATCTCTGTTTAAGTTGCTAAATTTCAATTTCACTAGAACTCCAAGTCATTGTACTGAACTCAATTTGGATGATTTTATGAAATTGCAAGAGCAGTAGTTGATTGTATGTATTGGATATTTAGCTTTATTAGTTTTGCACTTTAATAAGATATGAGCATGTAACTTTTCACATATATAATAGCATTGTTTTTCTCCTATTACAATTATTACTGTGCAAGGAAAACCTGATGTCCTGGTTTCAGTCTCTGAAATGTTAAAAAGAAAATTCTCTCGTTCTAACCACTTCCCTTAAATTTCAGTTACTAGACTGAGGGTGGCAGCCAATGACACGGACAGAGGTAGAAATAATCTTACAGATTTAAGAGAACTGAGGGTGGAGCTGAATCTAAATACCTCTCAGGGATAGTATTGGCGTATTGCTCATCAGTGCCATACCATAGTAGATAGTCTAAGAGCGAGACAATGCACTTGGCTTCTCAGAACATGTTCCTGCCTTCCTGTGACCATTGCTAAGGATGTTATGGTATGGTTCTGTATAGGGGTGTCCATGATTCGGATAAAAACCGAAATCCAATCCAATCCAAACCGAATTATCAATTCGGATCGGATCCAAACTTTAAATCGGATCGGATCGGATTGAATTTTTTTGAAAATTCGGATTTTCTGATCGGATCAGATTGACGTTGTTCGGATCCAAAAAACCGAAATAACCGAATTATGAAAGCGTTATTTTACAAAAAAAATATTGTTAATATTAATCATGTTAAACTATGTTTATGATTATAACAATATTAATCATGTTAAGCTATGTTTATGATTATAACAATATTAATCATGTAAACCTATGTTTTCAATACTTGTATAAATCATGTACTACTATACTTTCAAGAATTGAATTGTATTATTGCAATTTTATTTTTATAATCGCATTAGACCCAAAAAAATTAGCAATGTATTTTAATTCGGATTTTCGGATTGGATCCAAATAACCGAATTATAATTCGGATTGGATCGGATTGGATTTGGTAAGTAATTCGGATCGGATTGGATTTGAAAATTAAAAACCGAAATTTATTTCGGATTCTGTACATATTGCTATAAAGTACTGATTTACAGTAATTTATGTATCTGAACATGTTGGGTTCCTTTATTTTAAGTGCTTAAGAAAAACTACATTATACATCAATAGTATCGTAGACTGTCCCTGAAAACTCCTTGCACTACATTGAAACAAAGTACAAGTAACAGCAAAAGGAGAGATCATACTACAGATTAAAAAGTCGAAATTTTCAAGCTCTAATTTAGGTTTTGATGTAATCTTGTTATCTTCAGGGTTCTTGTTGTCGAATTATCTTAAATTGTACGGCAAAATCGGACCAAAACTGCGATAGAGATTTGCAGAAAATAAAACTGAAGTCTAGAGAAAATAATACAAGAACGGAGTAGCCAAAAAAAAAAAAATGGGAAAACTTATGGAGATGCGGGGTATCGATCCCCGTACCTCTCGCATGCTAAGCGAGCGCTCTACCATCTGAGCTACATCCCCTTGCTGAATAAACTCTAGTTTATGAATTAAATAACTTAAAAAAAAATTCATAAAAATATTCCTGATTTTTGTTTTCACGACAGAAATGCACCTCATCAAAAAATTTCATTCATTAACCACGACATGTCCCCTGTTTAAATCTATAAGAGAGGTTTGTTTCGCAGAGTCGTATGAGTTTGGAATCAGAAATGAGGTTAAAATGGTATTGAGTTGGAACTTGTTATTTAATATCATGTGTTTGGTTTAATTTTGAAATGGAATCTCTCACTGGTCTCTCTTTTTATTTGATACCTAAGGGAATAAAATGAGCCGAACCCACCATCCCGCAAGGTTTCTAAACCTCATACCTCATGGGTTTGAGGTATGAGTTTAAAATTCATACTTTTGACAGGATCAATTATATGGTATGAGTTTTAATCATTCTAAACACATACCTCATATTTATATTCCATGAAGCAAACGGCCCCTAAATTGTATCACCTTGATAATTTGGAATACAAATCAAGTTGCGAATTAATTATTAAATCGTTCAACGCATCGTTTTACCGAAATTTGATTTACATTTCGTTTATCACGGAAATAACAGTCAATTAGAAAATGGGAGGGTAACAATATCATTTACTATGGCGGTTGCCTAATAACTAGCAAAAATTAATATCAGTTTTCGAAATCAATTTTAGTGCTGCTATGATATTCGATCGTAGAATTGAAGGTGCAGCTGTTACTTCGCTGGATGATGCTTGCATGATGTAGACTAAATACTGCCCCCCATATGCATGAACAAACCTCAGAAATTAATAGAGATTTATTTATTTTATATGGCCGGATATCGGATTTATACTGATGTGACCAATGTCCGTAATTAATACTCGTAATAAGCTTCGACATGACAGTTTATATTGAACGGAGAAAGTATTTTTCATGGACCGACTGCACGTATAAATCGATTGAACCCATTCGAAATTACAAAAAAAATAAAATTTATATTTTACTATGTAATTATTTATGAAGTGGTAATAAACTCGAATATTAGATGTATCATGTATCATACTTCATAACATTCTAAAATTTGATGAAGTTCTAATATACCGGTGACGGGGCAATTTTGTTAAACAGATCCTCAAAATCATTTTGTTGAGGAAAATATGTTACTAAATTCAAAAACCGGAGCTCTTTTATAATAGTTTCCCTTAGGGTATCTGTGCAATCGACTACTCTACACATGCTCAAAACCACCCCGTATATACTTTACATGCATAAGTGTCTTAATAATCAGTACAACATGCATGCTTAAAAATCTCAAGAACTTGCTACATTATATTAATAACTACAACATAATACTTTCCTAGATGAATTAAATCACATTAAATTTTAAGTGCTACATACACTAACCATGATTCATGGATCGATACTTGTATCGTCTAGCCCAAAACAAGTAGTTCAAGAAGTTCACACCACTTAACACACACATCATCCAGTAAAACCTTTCTAAGTGATAATGATTGAGGTTGCTTCCCTTAAGCCAGGGGGTGTGACCGGAAATCCCTGTGATTCGATTAACAACAGCTACTAATAACGAGCTTAGATAGTACCCGATTGCTAATGATGCCCAGGAGAAAGATGTAGCCAAAGATTTCATACTTCTAGGAGCCTCAGTAAAGAAAAACTCCAACAAACCTGCTAGGCTAAAAAGATCAGCAGAGCCTAGAAATAAGAATTGTAGCGCGATCCATAGAAATGTTATGGGTAGTGGCTCAGACGAGTCTAGTAAACCTCGTTGAGCTGCAACTTTCTTCCTTTTTGTCTCGACTAGTGCTGCAACTGCCATTGCAACAATGGACATAATTAGGCCTATTCCAATCCTCTGTAGATGAGTGATGCCCATTTCGGTTTTTGTCAGTTTTCTTGCTAGTGGGAGTATGATGTGGTTGTATAGAGGCGCGAGTATTAATATGAAGACAACCGGGAATACTGGAAGAGAGGCCGGTGGGACTATTAAGGAGCCGAGTTTAGTGTTCATTGTTGCAGCTTGTTGGATTGAGAAGGTTGAGAGTTGAGCTAGGCAGCAGTTTAGCATTATAGTGGAAGCAAAAATAGGGATGGTTTTCATGACAATTTTAACATCTTCTACTTGTTTTTTTGAGCAGTCTAGTGTCTGATGGACTGGATTGTTTGTCACTGCCTGGTTTAAGAACTTAAGTTCAGATGTTTCTGTTGTTGTTGCGGTTGCTGTTGTTGTTGGTGGTGTTGTTGAAGTTTGTATCTCCTCGGTAGCTGTAATTCGAGGGCTTGTTTCCATGTTCATGACAGCATTGCTTGGTTTCCTTGGGAAGAGCTTGTTGCAAATTGCTGCTGTCAAAACCTAATCACAATGTGAAAACGATTATATAAGCTTGCTTACACGTGAATAAGGCTAAACGATTATATGAGCTTGCTTACACGTGAATAAGGCTAAACGACTAATTGTTAATCAGTTACCTATAAGGGATTTTTTTTTTCTCCTTCAATGACCCCACTTCAACCTATACTACACACTTTTCTAAGAGTAGTTTCAATTTAACACGTACTTTGTTCGTACTTGGTAATGTAAGATTGTAATAAGACACCTAACATGTTAGATGTGTAAATTTGTAATGTTGTTCTTCTCTATAATAACCCGTTACATAAAAGGTACGGTCTAGAGAGGTTCAGATATACGCACTTTTACAGTGTTACTCGATCTTGTTGGAAAAAAAGGAGGCTATACAAGTTACCTTGAAGATGATTGTCAAAGGGCTTCCTGCAGGAACTTTGATCCTGTAAGTAGTAGATCCAAGTAGAAAGATCGGTATAGCGAGCAATATAGTTAAAGTCGAAATTCCGAATCCCCATTGCCAGCCAATGTTATCCTCAATCCACACCACAAAGGTTACAGCAACTAAAGCACCACAAGATAGACAGAAAACATAGTAGTTAAAAAATGTTGATCTTTTCTTCCTTCCTTCTTTAGTATTCTCATCAAACTGCTCGGCTCCGTGTGGTGGAAGCGAACCTTTGATCCCTCCTACACCAAGTGCTATCAAATATAGTCCTATAAATAGCACTGCTGCTTTCCCACCTGTGACTTCACGGCATGATTCGTTGCTCGGTTTGATCGGCGGACACGGTGGTGGTTGCAAGGACTCTATATGAGCTTGTATAGTGAGTATCAAGAGACCCTACACAAGTAATAATAGTTGATTGAGCTTCATGTCTTAATTCTTACTTTAAGCTAAGACAATACTTTTGTTCTTGTTTGTGAATTGTGATAGATGTAATAATAACTTAATGGACCATTTTTATTGTTTTAAGTGTTATTAATGAGATAGTAACATACAATTATAATCTCATTTCAAACATTTAATTATGTCTTTAGAATGTTACAGGTTATTTCTTTCATGTCTTTGTCACCCCATGTGTAGTAACATTCATTTGATGCTACTTTCTTGTTGAAATAGTATAATATATGGTTGAGCTATTATGTATACATGCATTTTGAAAAGGGAAAAAAAAAAGTATTCTCCTAAGATTAATTATATTCATACTTACCATAAACTCGATAACAGCACTGATGAAGAACACTTGATATGTGGTGAAGTAAGCATCGGACAAGAAGCCACCGAGAAGTGCTAGTAGGAACGCCGTGCCCATGAAGTTTGTTACGATTATGGATGATCTGGATGGAGAGAAGTGCATATACTTTGACAGGTAAATCACTAGATTACTCGCGTTTGCCAAGTATGCAAGGTTCTCGAGTACCTCCACAACTAATGGTTGTAACAAGATCGACAATCAAGCAACAAGAAACAATGCATTAGTTAAGTTCACTTGCAAATTGGATGTCATCACTTGCATCCGGATGTATAATAGACAGTTAGATACTTAAGCAAGAAAAAATACGAACCTAAGACAAAAAATGTTGCAAGAATTCCACCATGACAACCTTTAATGGCTGGTTTGTTCCTCCAATCTACATAGCCTTCCCATGTGCTTAGCTCGCCGTATGCTTCTTCCTACAAAATATACGTATGCATCACATAGATTAGCTAGACATAATAACAGAACAAGCCTAAACGATTTTTCGAAGGTAATTAAAGACATGTTTATGATCAAAAACCTACCATAGTGCCACAAGTTTGTTGTATGTTAGAGCTGTTAGATTATATGAAGGTTTTCAATTCGGCTGTGAGCTTCGTTCACTATATTGTGAACGAGTGTTGGGGTGAAGATGAGAATTTATAGAAACATACATGAGTCATAAATTTAGAGAAAGATCTAGAGTCCAAGAAAAAGACTTGACATTCCTTCTCTTGGACCCTTTCGCCCACCAATCTTTGTGTTACAAAAGTCTTCGCATCTATAAAAATTTTGAAAATATATTATACAAGAAAAATTGTTAAAGTCCTTCACTAAAAATCTATGGTTTTTATCTTTGTTTTGAAATTTTAGTGTTTATAATTTACGTGGTTAAATTATTAAATTAATAATGGCTATAACTAACCATTATGTCCTGATGACCGTAATTGATTAGAGATGACAAACAAATTGTCGAGCATATCACATTGAAATGATGAGTCATTTAGATGAATTTTGATATAATTCTAGCCAATTCGAGCTAAATCATGTCAAGAAAGGGGAAAAAAAAAGGACTATAGGTAAATAAAAATGATCTACATATAATAATAACAATTACGTTGTATAACTCCATAAAATACATGTCGAAGTAAATTGATTCACTTGTCTATCAAGCCGATTTAGGCCCTGTTCTCTTCACCTTAAAAAAATAATATTAAGTAAAAATAATTTCAGTTCAGTAAAAATAATTTCAGTTCAGTTCAGTAAAATTCAGTTTTCTTAAAAAAGAATTATAATAGAAAATCAGTAATCAGTAAAATGAATTTAAGTTCAGTAAAAATAATTTAAGTTCAGCAAATATAATTTTGTTTCAATAAAAATAATTTTAGTTCAGCAAAAATCAGGTGAAGAGAACGGGGCCTTAGTTTAGCTCGATCTATCTTTTTCAGTTTCGCTTGATCACAATTCAAATAAGGTTGATCTAGTTTCACATATGTTTTGCATCTATCTAAAGTGGAATAATTCATTTATGATAATTGAATGTATGCATGCCAATTGCTTTTTAGGCTAATCTTTCCCGATTTGTACATGGTGCAAGTCTCTATCTAGGAAGCAAGTCCTGGAATAAGAGAATACTAGAAACTAGTAAATCAAAAGAGAATGAGTTACTTTTTTGACGAAAAAATAACTCATTCTCTTTTGATTTGATCCTGTCTAATTAATCAAGCTTAATGGAGAATCACGTTGTCCCACTATTAAGAACACGTTAAATCCAAACAAAGCCTTTAAATTCTAATCTCTTATCAGGTTGTTTAATAACTCCATCATCTATCTAATTAACTGACTTAGTAACTCCGACCTCTTTCTGAACTCAACTTGTTTAAGAGTTGGGCTTATAAAATTATTGTAGAGAAAGTCACAAAAGATAAAAAATATTGACAGCATTTTATAATTACTAATCTTAGATATTCTGTTAAGTGTTTTAACCAATTAAAATAAGGAAAAATATATATACAGCCCTAAGGGCTGCATATAAGAGGCTATAAGTGAAAAGAATAGACATAAAATTAACATTTATTACGCCGATTTACTCGTAAATTGTCGATAAATTGCCAAATTAATACTAAAAAAGGAAGTATATTAAATGTTTACGTACAGGATTGCATATAGTATTACTCTTAAAATAATTAATATTTACGAGATTATGAAAATGTGACTTATAAGGTGGGGAAGTAGTGCGTGGTGTTAGTTGATTGCCGTAGATCAATGGGTAATGTTGGACATGTCAGCTAAATTTTCGTAGCAAAATTAAAAAATAAATAAATGAAATAAATTGAGGCGATCATAAATAATAATTAAAAAAAAAAGTGTGTAGGATTTTTGAGACGAATTATCGACAGGCAAATGCAAGTGGGAGTGTGCTTATAATCTTATATACTCTAAAATTGGATTGGTATTAAATTTAATTTTCAAGTAGGAAATTGTCCTTTGTTTTTTTATGCAATGTCCAACGTCTTTTACTCTTTTTCCTTTAGTCCCCGCAAAATTAGTAGTGGTACGGCCACTTACTTAAAGCTAATCTTCAAAAATATTAAGCTATGTTTATCTTGAATTATTCCTCGGGTTTTTGTGATGCTAACTTAGATATCTAAGCCAATAAAGTATAGATTATGGTGCCAAGATCTAGGATTGAATCTCAATTATTATAGTACATCCTAGATCTTAATATTTTGAGTTCCATGGGAGTTTAGGAGAGTTTTGAGGTAAAAAGAGAGATTCGACTTGTCCAATCCTATAATGGGGGATTCTGATTAATAGAGGAATGAAATTGATGAGTAGTTGATTATAAAGATCAGATGGTTTGACTAGTTGGTGGTAATATTATTGCAAGTATCTGTAATAATGACTCATTATGAGCTAAGTAATGCTGTTATTTTATCATTGGAATATACGTTATGAAAAATATGTATGTATTAAAATAGGGTAATATATTGAAAGTTTATGTTGAAGCTTAAAGATTTTGATGATAATGAATACAAACTAGAAAACTTCAACTAATAAGAGTTCTCTAAGTGTTGTTGCTAGAACAGGTGAAGTTGACTTTGGAAGTGGAAGAGTAACCTAGCTATGAAGATCCATACTCATAGAGATCTCAAGGAAAGTTAAAGAAAGATAGGAGAAGAGTTCCAACCAGGAACTAAGTGAGTTCCCTAATAGGAACTTGAAGACAGCAAGATTAAGAAGCTCAACTTGGTTTGCGTTGAACACAGCAAGTTTCAAGTTCTAGTTGAAAACTAGAAGTGAAGAGACAGCAGGAACTTAGTCCTGGACTACGTGAAGCCCAAGTATCCTAGAATGCAATATATTGATGAAGGCAATTTAGTTTTGTTAAGTTTTTATCTTATAGATTTGCTGTAAATATGTTTATTAAGATTATGCGTGAGACTTAGTGACAAAAGAGCTTGACAAGCTTAAAATAGGAAAGTTTAAAAAGATAAGTTTTTAAGAAAAGATTTTCTAAAATGTTTTATTTCTAAAATGTTTTATTTCTTAAAAACAGATTATCAAAAGATATTATTCTTTTGATGATTTATCTTTGATAAGTTTTCTAAAAAGATTTTCTTCTAAAAATATTTGCTTTAAACCGTGTTTTGGGATTTTGGTAGTTTAACATATTTATCTTTTGAAAACCCTACTTTCTATACGAGCAAGTCTTGTATAAATTGTAGAAATCTCATTTCATTATTTTCTGTGAGTTCAAGCGTGAAAAATTCGAAGTGTGCTTTATTGTGTAAGTTTGCCAAGACTTTACCTTGCCATATTAGTTTCGGGTTTCATGCATAGCTTACCTTTCATATACTAGGGGTTAATAATTTGTATTGGTTGGGTTCTTGGGTGTGTGTGTGTTTTATCTTTGCATACAGTGTTGAAGGCTTCAAGGTTGAAGCTGAGAGTTAGAGTGCTCAGGGAGTCTAAGTCAGGGACTTAGGTTGGGTAGGATAGGGTCCTACTGTGTAGCAAATTCAGTCTGGAACTTGTGAGCAAAGGTCTGAGTATAATAGGTTTGTAACTTGTGTGTTTGCCCTATTATATATAGTGGATTGATTTGGTTTTGGAAATCCCTTAGAGGGTCGAGGTTTTACTTCCAGTTGGGTCCTGAAAAGTTTCCTCGTAAAACATTGTGTGCATTACAAGTTCTTTTACATTCTGTTTTTATATTTCGCAAAAGTAGCCACTAGAAACTCACATACAATTCACCCCACCTCTTGTAGTGTTCGTCTCAACTAACAGTTTATAATGCAATAATGCATAACTTTAGCATAAAATTGTCATTTGGCTAAAACTTCAAAACTAGCTAACCTTAAAAGCTCAATTTTCTAGCTTTATAGAAATTAGAGGCTAAGCACAATTAAGTAATTAACTCATTAATCACCTCTTTACCAAACAACCAAAATAGTGAATTTATGAAATCGACCTTCTAAATTGGTCAAATTTCATGACTTTCACCAATAATTCCCAAAATTTATCCCAACAATAAATTATTTCAATATCCTACGTGATCATTCTAAACGCGATACAGTAGCTACAATACAAGCACTAAACGGCTAGAAAGCTAATAGAGTGGTAGGTATTAAAAAGTTAATACAATACTTCAATACATTAGCTATTATCACCTAGGAAAAAATATTTCTTACTTGCTTAAAAGCTTAAGTTTGTTTGTACTTTCGTTCGTCAAATATATATATATATATATATATATATATATATATATATATATATATATATATATATATATATATATATATATATATATATATATATATATATATATATATATATATATATATATATATATATATATATATGAGGTTTGTTTGGATTTCTCTAAATTCTTCATTATATTCATATAAATTTGTGAGTAAATAAAAGGACCACTTCTAGGGAATTTGTACATTTTCCTCAAAACAATTTGTTAACACTTACCTGAAAATGATGGAATAATATATTTGTATGATTCAATCAGAAAATTGTCAGAGTATGTTAATTTGATATGGTTTATATAACGGGATAGGAAAATTGCACCGCCGTGGCAACTCTTGTAGCTTTCACAAATTTAATTTCTAGCCAAGCTTCCATTCACAAATTTCAGCTACTAATTCATTTGTTCATTATTCTACATTGCAGTTATGCATTGAGTACACGGATAGGTGTCCCATGCACATTGGTCTCGTGTAGAAGAGGAGAGATGACTACCGTATATGTATATTTGTAGATCATTTTCCTATCGCCAACTAAAGCCCCGTTCACTTCACCTTATTTTTGCTAAATTGAAATTATTTTTACTGAAACAAAATTATATTTGCTGAACTAAATTATGTTTATGAACTTAAATTAATTTTACTGAACTGAAATTATTTTTGCTGAACTGAAATTATTTTTACTGATTTTCTATTATAATTCTTCTTTAAGAAAACTGAATTTTACTGAACTGAACTTATTTTTACTGAACTAAAATTATTTTTACTGAACTGAAATTAATTTTACTAAACTGAACTTATTTTTGCTGAACTGAAATTATTTTTACTTAATATTATTTTTTTTAGGTGAAGTGAACAGGGCAGGGCCTAAATCAACATATCACCGAGCATAGCTAGGCTAGCGGTAAGGTTTACAGCTCACAACCATGACATTGTGTGATCATACCCCACTAGATCGAGTTACTTTGAGGTGGGAATTCCCTTATTCATCCCCCTCCCCCACTTTCAAAGTGCCTAGCCCACTAACCCAAGCCGGGAGGACCTATGAGAGGTTCCGACCCAGTAGTGCCCTTACCAACCAAAAAAAAAAAAAAAACTGAATCAACATATTAATACATATTTTAAATTGGTATTAATTTAGAAATTTATGATAAAATATAATCACTCGCTAATTCACCTTATCGATATAAATTATGTTTTACAAAGTATTTTATATTATTGTCACTTTTAGCTTCTTATTGTATGTAGCCCTTATAGCAACATATATCATTTTAATGTAGCTGAGATAATAGAAATTTAAATAATTAACTCGAATTACTTTGGAATCTGTAGTTAATTTTATTTTTATAATGAAAACAAAGATATTCAACGATAAATAAACACGAATATGAAGATATGGTCTGATATGTTATGATTTGATTATTTTTTAAAATAAATTGATATCAACTCAAAGTTGAATTGAACATAGCTTAAATGTAAGAATATTAAGAAACAAATGGCGATATATATACTCTTTCTATCCCAAAATAACTGACTTTGCACACATCTTTATGCACTAATTTGACCTTATTTTTACACAATTTACACAATTAAATAATAATGAAAATAATAATAATTATTATTATAATAATAATAATAATAATATGCAATTTTATATTAATAACATATTTTTATGATAAAATTTGTTGTTATTATGTTGATAAAAACTATACTCAATGTTAATATATAAATAGCGAAAAAAAGTTTAACGTGTCCGTCATTTTGGGATAGCAATAGTATAATGTACTTATGCACTAATGTACTATTTCTAGAAGTGAGTCACTATAGTCTAAATCAATACATCGTCAATCTACCTCGATACTTCATTTCCTCGTATAAGACTCAGCCACGTTCTCCGAATGGGTTAAATTTTATTTGCTTTTCGTTTGATTGAAAGGTTCATCACCATGATCACTTATACTTGTTCCTTCAATCTTCAACCTCAAATTTGGATGGATGATATAAATTCTCATCTTATTCATTTTGCATCTTTCTTTTTGTTAAAATTCTTCCAGGTGTTTCTTCCTACTAATTAAGAATATATATTTGAGTTCTTTTTAAAATCTATATTATTGATGATTATGTTTTGAGTGGTCAATCGATAACCACCTATAGAATAACACAACAAAACGTACTTGCAATATAAAATAAGTTCATTTTATTAGTAAGCACAAGTTTTCCAAATGTTTTCCTATTATTCTGATGACAATGGAGAATTTTTAAGATATATGTATGAGATGTAAGTTAATTGTTCATCGTCAAATTAAATATATTTATAATAATTCTCATTCATTCTCTTAAAATTATATTTGTATGGAGTAATTCCAATCACTCTGATATGGTGATACCTAATAACTATAAACATAATTTGACACCCCCCCATCTTCAAAACCCTAGTTCTACCATTGTCCTAATATAAATGTGCAAAGTCGATATGGTACAAATAAATTAAAATCGCTGAAGACATTTTTTTTTTGGAATTCATGGCATGTGATGTAGTAATTGGTAGGCAGACGAAATGTGTTCTAACAAAAAGTTGCTTGTCTTGATTGTGATTACCCGATTCATCAGGTATTCAGGTAAAAATAATACGAAGTATTTAGGGCTTCAAACGAACCGAAAAAATTGATCCAGAAAATACTTGCAAAATGTTTTGGAACCTTTGAAGATATACATGAAGATAGTCTTGTTGCACAAATTGTAAAATGGTGGGGAATATGATGCTGAATGAATTGAAAGAGAAGTTTTCAGCTTTTAGAAACTATTGAATTGGCACCTTAGCAATTAGCATCATACCATGTGAATATGTGATGAATTCCTTATTCTGGTCTATGTTACATCAGATGTATCTAGGCTAACAATTGGAATTCTTATCACAATCTATATTAATATAGGCTGAATAAAATACAAAACGTCGCAAACTATTAGCAATGGAATCATGTTGGTTCTACAAGAAGCCAGAGTTCTATTAATCTACCCGCGTTATTTTATTTATTTTTTTTAATAAGGAAAGCTAAAGAAGGAGTTCGAACATATCTTAACTCTGGCCTCACAATTTCTTGGTCTAGTAGATGCGGACAAAGCATTTGATAAAGGGGGGAATGTTTAGAGATCCTTAATTAGCTTAGCTTGCCTCAAATATCCTCACTTGATAAGTAATAAATTTCGAACTTTAGACCTATGAGATTTGAGATAAGAACAAACCTTATTAGTTAAGCCTCAATTGCATGAATGCATGATATCCTCTCTACTTCTCTAGTTGCTATTTAATTGTGTTACCTCACTAGTAACCTATTAAGAGTTTGATTTAACATGTAAGGTTAGTTCACTTGGTATGGAGGACCCGTGTTCAATCCTCCACAACAACAATTGGGAGGGGACTGGAACGGTGGAACCTAACCACCCAGAACTGATCCCCGAATCCAGATTAGCCCAAATGGTGAACCGGGTGGAACAACAAAAAAAAAATACATGTAAGGTTAGTTTTCACATTATATACTATATTGATAAGTTTTTGAAATATTCATTTATATATGAGTTTTTTTAAAACAAAAACGAAATAAAAAATGAAACCCTAAGGTTTAGTTTCTTCAATCTTTAATTGATAAAAACAATCCATCAACATCATTTTAGAGAAAAAAAATATCAACATATATAGACACATTATTTTATAATATTTCAAAAAAAAAAAAAAAAAAAATCAAATATACTTGTAAATTTTTAGTGCATATAGCATAAGGACAAATGAAGAAATATGCATAAAAAAAATAATAATAAAAATAAAAAAAAATAACAATAAAAATAGTGCTCTATAAATTGTAGGGTACGTACATGCATAATTATAAGTAATAAGTTACGTAGACCAAATTTAGTGTTGTCACTTTACTCACCAATGCAAGTTGAAGCACCGACCTTAGTACGCAAATCTTGCAAGTTGCAACCACTGCATTATGTTCCCTATTACAATGATCAGTCCATAAATTTTTTTTTGGGTCAATTTTCATCAACTATTATCCATGAAAAGTTTGTTACCGATGGCATAGGACATTTCCATAGTCCCATTATTCCATTACTTGCATTCTTTGTTCTTTGAGCCATATATTGTGGTTTAAACACTCAAAGTATCTATCTTGCTTGTAATTTCATAGTGGTCCATATATTATCTCAAGGACAAAGGGGTTGAAGAAAAGATATGCGAGTACGTGATGTTTAACTAATTAACGAGTTTTAACCACTTTCAAGAAGGTGATCGGTGGTTGCGGGTGGGGGTTAATATTTGTTTAAATTAACAAATATATACAATGATACTAGTAATAATGAAATTGAATTTATCTAACATCTTGCTTTGATCTTAATATTTTATTATAATATATTTAAAGATAATTACTGTAGAATTTTCATAAATTTAGATTAGTAGATACAAGTATACAAAATCATTCAATAAATGAAAATATGATTAATTTCAACCATATAATTCTACAACTAACCGAACTAGTGGATTTATTTAGCTTCTACAGTCTTTATACCTTTTTTTTTTTTATTTGTACCACCTTATATATATTTGTTAATTGTGGTAGAAATTACTACCTCATATTTCCTTGATTTATTTTAATCTCCATATCTGCAATTTTTTTATCAAAATGGAAATTATATTCAACCAAAATCATAATATGGTTCTTAGGGCAAAGCTATAATACAGCATATATGACAATAGTATTATGTAGAGAACACCCCATCCAACAATCTTGCCACATAATTAAATTAGAGTGTGAAGGATCAACAATATCAAAGGAGAAAGTTGCAAATTGGATATAAAATCAACAATAAGAATCGCACAAATCCCATATTTGTGGACTGCCCCACACTTCGTGTCATTTACAGTGGTGTGCATATGAGTGACTCTAGAACATTCATGATTCATGTACCTCCTTAAATATCAAGTTTAGAGTCAATTTCTTAAAATTTATGAATTTGATGATAGATAGCAAATTAACAATTGCATTTGTGGCGGCATAATGTACTAGTACAACAAGTTCCAATGTAACATTTGGGTAAGGCATCAACTGAGGATGTTTTTACCTTATTTCAACTGATTTAACATCCTATTCAATTGGCAACGAACAATGATATATTCATGTCAATATTCATGGTAATGTTTCTTCACTTTATTTCTTAAAATTCATGACAATGCTTCTTCACTTATTATTTCTTAAAGGTAAAAGGTTTGTAATGTATGATGTATCTCCTAAAACGATTATGAAGATCCATGTTAACAACTGAACAATAAATATTTAGACAAAATATATCATTAGCATTTTGCAATTATGGGAGTGTTGGGCAAAATTACTTGTTTTGCTAGTTGATAGTTGTGGGTGTACATGTTAGTCGTCTGCTATATAGCTATTATAGATAAACGTCAAAGCAGTTGTTTTGTCAAGATGTTTGATACAAACTAGTAGTTGAAATATTTTCAAAAAAAAAAAAAAAAAAAAAAAAAAAAAAAAAAAAAAAAAAAAAAAAAACTAGTAGTTGAAAACTTGACATAGCAAAATAAATTTTAATGGTGGTAGTTTAAAGGGATGTTTAGTAGCTTTTGACAAAGCGATACTTCATAAGATTGTTTTATTAGCTTTTATGAAACACATATTTAGATATAACGGCTATTTCACCAAATACCACTAACCACTTTAATAATTAACTAAATGCCATTAAGGTTTTCAAAATTCACCAAATGCCACCGAATTTTTAAAAAATTCACCGAGTGTCATTAATGACTAACGGCAGTTAACTCCGTTAGTCATTAAGGCTAATTATGCCACGTGGTGGTTTATGATTGGTTGCTTATTAAATTAGTAAATTAATTATTTAATAAAAAACTTTACAAAAAATAAAAATCACCCACCATGACCCAGCCCGAACAACCGTCTGTCACTGCCACCACCCTATCCCCGCCTCCAGCCAGTCCCCACCACGGCGGCGACCCAACCCTGAACAACCGCGTCAGCGACCCAGCCTAGCTAGCCCGCGTCAAGACACAACCCAACCACCCTTCCCGCGTTTCACAAACTCTCTTTCTCCCTCAGAAATCCCACCCCTCCCCACCGCCGGAGAACCCAAATCAGTTCATCCCCTCTGAGCTCCACCCTTTCAACCACCACACCGGAACTCTAAATAAAAATCTCCAAAAATCGAAATCTAGGATTTCAACACCTTATACCCCAATATCGATTTCCCTAAATTCAAAGCCCCCTCCACTCCCCACTGCCGGCGTCCAATAATCCCTCCCCGCTCCGACGAACCCAAACCGCCCCTCCCCCTCCCATCTCCACCCCCTAAACCACCACGCTTAAACCCCTAAATCGAAAACCTTAAAATCGAAATCTAGGGTTTCGATTATGGAGATTTCAATTTTGGGGTTTTAGGGTGTCGAGGATGGTGGTTTAAGGGGGGGAAGTGGGTGGAGATGGTAGGGGGATGGGCGAATTAGCTTCGCCGGCACAAGGGATGGGGGTTGGGCGCCGATGGGAGGGGAGAGAGGTGTTTTTAAGTGGAGGGAGGGGTTTTAGGGTGGCGGGAAGGTGATTCTGGGAAGGAGAGGGTGGCGATGGCATAGGGTAGGGGGAAGGGTGGCCGCCGACACCGAAGAGGACGTTGGTCGCCGATGGGGGTGGGGGCAAGGGGTTGGGCTGGCGTAGGGGCGGTGATGCAGTAAGAAGAGTGGCTGGGGTTTGTTTTTTTTTTATTTTGATTTAAAATATAATGAACCAATTATAAGCCACCAATTGGCATAATTAACCTTACTGACTAACAGAGTTAACTGCCGTTAGTCATTAATAGCATAATTAACCTTACTGACTAACAGAGTTAACTGCCGTTAGTCATTAATGGCACTCGGTGAATTTTTTAAAAACTCGGTGGCATTTGGTGAATTTTGAAAACCTTGATGGCATTTGGTGAATTATTAAAGCGCTTAGTGGCATTTGGTGAAATAGCCGTAGATATAAATCATCACTACTTGGCAAAACACAATAATTTGGATTAAGTAGTATTCTAACTAAACACTAAATCTTCTTCAAAAGTTGTTGTTGAACACACGCTATATTAGCCTGCCAACATGGAGTTTTTTCTGGTATCACTAGCCCTCTTGAGTTTGGATCGTCATATACTCATATTGGGTGTACAAGTTACTTCTATTTGGACCTTGTCAAGTCTGAGTTATATTGATTTTTTCGTATGTTTGATCAGTGTACATGCGGATTAGATTTGAAAGAAGTCTCATCAAGTCACTTTAAAATTTGAATACTCTCTCTAATTTTAATATTTGCATCACTTTAGCCTGCCTAATATATCTAATTGTCTATTATGAAGTAATAAATATTTATAAAAAAAATTATGTAAAATAGATGTCGTAACTAATCCAAAGACATAGTAATACACTAATACATAATATGGAGTAATAATTTTATTCATTTTATAATAGAATATATGAATAGTGCATAAATTAAAGTAATGTAAATATTTTAATGCAAATATTGAGTACTCGTATCTTGAAGCGAGTCAGTTTTTAATAGCTCTAAAGTTTGTGTTAGCCTCAATATCAACGCAGAAAGCCCAATACTATTTTTGAAGCCCAATAGCTTTGGTGGAGATTGTTTCTTCTTTTATAAGCCCAATACTAAAACCAAAATTGTGTGTGGTTTTTTAGAATACCTATTAAATAAATTGCTATTATTATCTATGTTTGAGAAGTGCCTCATTGGGCTTCATAAAATCTAATAAAGTGGGAATGCCCAACCCATGACATAAATAGAGAAGACGCTCTCCAATAGTGCTGTAGTTGAATTTGATCCCTAAATCTTAATGGGGTAGAAATTCCACTAATTATCAATTATTGATCAAACCATTAGTTGATATCTATTTTGGAAGCTACCCTTTCACAAACTTATGTTGGACATATGGACCTCAGAAAAGGTAGATAGCCAGACAGGTTCACAAAAGTTATCAAGTAAAGTTTTTTTAAAAAAAGAATTCACGTATATTAGACTCGCCTCTCTCAAATTTATATCGTAACTTATTATCAAGTAAAAAACACGTAAAATATCTTTCTTATCCATAAATCACAATATTCATAATTACGACAATAACAACATTAGTTCAGTAATTTATGTTATAAATAATGAGAGGTTGAATTGGATTTTTTTTGACTTTATGGATAAGTGCATTTTATACTCCAAGTTGGGCTTATTGGGTGAGGGGTCAATAGCCTAACACTGTGGGCTGGATCTAGCTGGCTTAATCTAGAAGTAAACCAAAAAAAAAAATGGTAAACTAAGTACAGTGACCCAAGAATAAGGTTGGGCCCATAAATGGACTTATCATGAGCATGAGCCCACCACTTGAACGAATGATAGTGACTGATTTGGACAGATTCCTTTGTTTAGTCTAACTCAGCCTGTTGCCTCGTTGTCCATCTCAATTCTAGACTTTGCCTCAAATGACATATTTGCCCTTGATCAAAAAGAGTTGGATTTTTCATCTACTTCATGAGTGGATAATCTTAAGAGTTGTTCTCTTCAGCTTAATTTCAGTTCAGTTCATTTCAGCTCAATTCAGTTCATTTCAGTTTCTAATTTTCTTCTCTCATAAACAATTCAATTCACTTCAGCTCAGCACAGCTCAATAAATCAGAACAAGCCCTTAGTGTAATCCCATAATGTCTTTTTGGTAATCAGTTATAAATAATGGTAATTAAAATTTCATGTTCATTCCCATGAGTCTATGACCACTCAGAAAAAACCCCCTAAAGTGTCCAATTCTCTTCTAAATTTCCGTTCTCACAACCTCCTCTCTAGTGATAATGGACGATAATGAAAGTATATGTTCTTTGGAGATGATATTGGGTTCCTATGAAGATTATAAGTTATTTTTCATATTTCCTCCGTTCCAATAATATTACAACAATTGGATTTTTGCAATATTTATACTCTTGTTTCATACGTTAATCAAACTATAGTCATATGCGATCTTATTAGATTCGTTTTATAAGATAGTTTCACAATATTAACTTTTTATAATTTTTACTTTTATACAAATATAGGTATTTAACATATAAAATGTGCTTAAAATTACAATTAAATTCATTTTAGGCCATTACCTCAATTTATCACCAGCTACATAGGTCTAACTGGCTCCATGCTTTGACTATGCTTTTTTTTTTCCTTATAAATTTTGCTTAGCAATTACTTTTGTATTCCATCTATTTCCATTTAATGGTTACTCTTTTTGTTTCCACAAAGATCAAGATGTCTATGATAATTGCAAAATAAGAGTAAAACATAATATGGTATGAAAGGATATTAAAGTAGTTTTTTTGTTGAGCATATAATAAAGGAATATTAGTAGTGAAATATTATGAACTATACAGAGAAAATTGGGAAATTTTGTCACGAAAAATCTAAATACTACTACAAGTTTTATAATGGAAATTTTTTGAGAAATATAATCACTTAAAGAACTCATTTGCTAACTACAACCGTTTATATTGAAATTTCCATATTTTTTTTAAGCTAAGTGGGGCCTCACAGACCTTCCTATCACAGGAGGAATCTATGGGTGAGAGTGCCCAGGGTGTGACTCGATCCGGGTCTAAACCATGAAAAAGGGGAGTGGCTCCGCTGAGCTATCACTCCCATGAAATTTCTAAATTATCGTATAGAGAGTATAACTAATTCGTGAAGGGGAATTTTTTGTGTGGCTGGTCATATCGTGTGGCTAGGGTTACTCGACCAAGGGTTACTCAAGTTACTCTTTACCGAGTAACCCTTGACCAAGTAAAAACCCCGAGTAACTCCTGATCAGACCCCTCAAGTAAACCTTGACCGAGTAACCCCTGACCGAATCCCTAAAATAACCCCTAACTGAGTAACTCAAGTAATCCCGACCACACGGTGTGACTAGCTACATATAAAAATTTGTAATTTGTGAATGGATCATTTTTCCCATTTCTTACCAAAACTACTACTCGTAGAAAATAGTGTCATAATTTTTTCGTTGTTATTGGGTTTTTTTGGGTAGTTGGAATCCTCCTGTACGTAGCTGAGAATGGAAGACCACAACAAGCTTTGCTATCGAATTACATATAGGGCTTGTCTGGTTTACTGAACTAAACTGAACTTATTGGAGCTGAACTGAACTGAACTGAATATTTTATGAAAGAAATAAATTAAGAACTGAACTTATTAGAGTTGAATTGAACTGAACTGAACTGACTGAAAAATAACATTATTAGAAATAGGCTGATTTCCGACGGACACGAAATTCCGTCGGAAACATCAAAAATTCTGACGGAATATTCCATCGGAATATAATTATATATTTATATAAAAACTTCTTCCTTGTTAAAACCCTAAACGTCCTCACTCCTCCCCCTTCATTTCATCTTCTCTTCCGCCCCTCTTCTCTTTCCCTTTCCTCCGCCCTTTCTCTTTCTCTGTCCTTCGCCCCCTCCACCCCTTCAATTTCTCTTTCTCTTCGCCTCTTCTCTTCCTCTCTCCTCCTCCATCTCTTCCTATCCACCATCTTCTCCTTCTCTCTTCTCTTTCCTTATTTCTCTTCTCTTTCTTGATGTTTTTCATGGTCGAAATTAATGGTTTTTTAGTCAAATTCGACCATGAAAAGTGTAGATCTAGACTTTTCATGGTCGAATTTGGCCTATTTAAACCAAATTCAAGAATTCAACCCAATTTCGACTAATAAGGTATGTTTTTCGAGTCTTAATTTTTTTTTTATTTAATATTTTCGGTTGTTGGCTGGTGGGTGTGGATGTGGTGGCTTGGTGCCGTGGTGTAGGGATCTGGTGGTTTTGTGGGTGTGCGTGGTGGCTTTTTTTTTTTAATAACATTTTCGGTTATTTTGTATTTTTTTTCGTGGTGGGTGGGTCGAGTTTAAGGGGGCCATGGTGGGTGGTTTTTGATCTGGGTTTAGGTGGGCCGTGGTGGGTGGTTTTAGATCTGGGTTTAGTTTGGGAGGGTTAGGGTTAGGTGGGAAGGGTTAAGGTGGTGGCTCTGGTTAGGTTAGGGCTAGGAGGTGGGTTTGGTTCGGTTAGGGTATGTGGTGTGGTGTTTCGGTTAAGGTGGTTAGTGGGTGGTGTGGTTCGGTTAGTTGGGTGGGGGTGGGGTTGACAACGGCGTTTTGGGTGGTTGGAGGTGGGATTGGGGTTGACAGCAGCATTTTGGGTGGGGGCAGGGTTGGGATTGACAGCGGTATTTTGGGTGGAGGTGGGGTTGACTGCGGCGTTTTAGATAGTGGGTGGTGATACGCCGTGCCGGTGGTGGCGCTGCGTGTTTTTTTTTTAATTTCATGAAATAATATTCCGACGGAATTCTCGTCGAAAATTTCAATTCCGTCGGTAATTTCCGACAGACTTTTCCGGTACCGGAAAATCTCTTACGACAGAAAATTCCGTCGAAAAAGTTTTTTCGACGGAAATTCCGACGAAAAAAGGTCGTTTTTCCTACAAACCCTTTTTCGACGACCGGTTCTGATTAAATTTCCGTCGGAAACGTGTTTTTCGATGGATTTTTTCCGTCGGAAATGGCATGTTTTCTAGTAGTGTAAGCTGAAGAAAACAAGCCCATAATCTAGGGAAAAAAAATCTCATCAGAAAATGCATTATCCTCCAAACAAAACCGTGAGAAGGTTGGTCAAACAATTATATTGAAAGTTTGTGAGACTACGTCGAATAAGTTTTTGTGTGAGAGTAGATCAGAGAAATTGGGAAGAAAGGTTTAAGGAGAGGAATGAAAAAGAAAACGAGCGAAATCATTCTAAGGCTTTTTTTTGGATAGAAAATGGGGATGTATGTCAATTAACAAGTTAGCATAGTGTAATACTCTTTAGATTGCAATTTGTAATTTACTCACAAATTTTCTTTTATAAAAACGAAATAGTTTATACCAAGCTAAGCCTTGTCTAGTTGTAAGGATTGTCATTTGTCACCTTCCAACCTTGAGGTTCGGGGTTCAATCCCCACTAGAGATGACACTTTGAGGATGAGGATCTTTTACCCTTCCCCCTCACTCTCAAAGTGTTTGACCCTCATATGCTCAAAACAGTCTCGTTTACCTATAACTTGTTAACCAGGTAAAAAAAATATTATATCTCTCTCCTCCTACACCCCCACCTAGACCACCTCTTCCCTGGAAGAACACCTAGGCCACCACCCCTGCATAACTACCACCTCATTAGTCATCAAGAACACTACACCACCACCTGATCCAACCACAAAAGTACAAAACCTTAACCTCGACTGCAAAACCCAACCCACTTCATTTAGTCCGGAAAACCCCCCTACCATACTCCCTAACCTGAACCCCAAAACTTCATCGATCTTCACAAAAAAAAAAAAAAAGCTAAATTTTAATTTGCTAATTTTATCATGAACAACAACAATAAGATTCATACCCATTAATCAATTTGCACAAATGACAAATTAAACCAACATTTTCCATTTTTTTTTTAAAAAAAAAAACAAAAGTAAAAGTAATATGTATTGATGAAAGTTAACTAGAAAGGGGTTTGGGGCAGGGGTTGTTGTTTGTCATAGACTCATAGGGTAAGGGTTGGGGTTGATCGTCGTTGGGAAACGGGGTTAGGGGTTGGGGCTTCTGTTCATCGACGAAAAGAAGTTAGAGGTGGGGTGTTGTTCGTTGATGGGAAAAAGGGTAGGACTTCGCCAGCGGGGAAGGAAGTGAGGTTGGCAAGGCTGGGGAAGGGCTGCTGGGATCGTCAAGGGGAAGAGGGAGTTCCAGCAGGGTGGCTGGGCTCGACAAGGGGAGGGGAAAGCTCCGGCAGGGAGGTAATTTTTTTTTTTTTTTGGAAAGATTAGACAAGGAGGTAATTGGAGAAGAGGGAAAAAGACTTTTTTTTTTTAGTTATTTTTTTGTTTTTATTTTTAAAAAAACCAATCATAAGGTAACACGTGGGAAGTCACCTTCTGAAATCGATTACTAATTTCACAAATCGGTAAAAGGTTTGTTTTGAGCAGATGGGGGTCAAAGGTGGGATTGTTTCCAGATTTCGAAAAGGAGAGATTGTTTGAGCGAGATAGCAAAGGTGGAATTATTAGTTTCCATTTTTCCTAAAAAAAAAAAAATTGATGAACCACAATAATCTTAAAATAAAATTTTAATGTGACAATATTCAAACCAGCGAATACCTCCTATATCTCCACTCTCTAATTTTCACACCAACAAGTAACAACATGTTAAGTTTGTTAATTTAACAAAATCTAAGGTCAGGACTCACAATCGTAATTAACATTCAATCCAATCCAATCCAACCCAACTCGATTGGACATGAATTGACCTGAACATGATATAGTTAGGTCCCAACTCACCCAAGTAAACCCTAACCTTACCAATTAAGGAATACCCTTCAAAAAAAAGGGAGAATAAAAGGAATCTAATGAGTCATATGGACAGAATTTTTCACCCCTTATTATTCCACTCTTTCTCTCTCCTCCCAATGATGCAATCAAAGGGCAAAATTGTCATTTCAACCAAACCACATCCACTCCCCCTAGCCAGAAATAACTGGCCCCACATCTTTTTTTAATTTTTTTGACGTACTATTTTAATTTATAATCCCCCCTTCCCATCTTCCAATCAAATACCCAAAAATTTCAACATAATCAAAACACCTTTTTTTCTTTCTTCTTCTTCCTTTTGCTCTGCTCTTCATTTTTTTCCCAGAAAAATCAAAACTTTTACAGAAATTCAACTGATTTTCTCTCTCCTCCATTTTGAAGCTTCTTGTACTGAGTGATGGGGGTGCGAATTCCGGGTTCTCACACTTCCCACATCACTGAACTCATCATCACCAGCTTTTTCCGTCATAAGCTCTGAAAATCCCTTCATCTTCTTCTTCTTCTTCTTCCCCCCATCAAATCGAAATTTCCAGATTCTTCTTATAACCCTTTAATTAATCGATCATGGTTTCTTAGAATTCCCAAGTTTTTTAGCTAAATTCTTACTTAGAAGGCAGAAGTTATGGCGGGCGCCGGTGTTGGAAGGGTCTTTGGTGGTGGTTCTTCCGGCGGTGTTGGTGTTGGAGCTTCTTTGCTGTTTAATCCGAGGCTACCTCGTTCTTCTCAGTCTCCTGAATCACTTTTCATTTCTGGGTCTACCTCTAATTTTCTGGGTATATCTTCTTTCTCTTTTGCCCTCCAAATGTTTGTTGAAATGTCTGTATGAGAGTTTTGATTTTTTTTTATTTTCTGGATCTGATTTTTTGAGATTTTTAATGAGATGGGTCTGTTTATTTTTATTAAATCAAGATTATGATATTGTTAATTATGATCTAATTGATTGTTGTATGATTATTTTGGATTAGGGGAACAAAAACCTGATCTATGATGCTTTTTGGCAGAAAGATAACAATGATGCTCTGCTTTTTGTTCCTGCTTCTGAGCTGTTTACTGAGTTATTATTAGTTTTATTTAATTTTATATACTTTCTTTGAAATGTTCTTGTCTTGGAGGTTTGATTTATGTCACATTATTTCTCATACTGTACTTGTTCTTCGAAAGTCAACGTCTTGTTTATCTGATCAATTTTAGTCCTTAAAAAAAGTTAAATTTAGTAAGGAACTTGGTCCACTTTGGGCTGTGTGTACATAGTTATGAATAGACGGAATTGGATCTCATCTCTTTAGTGTCAGTGTGCCACCCCAACATGCTTGGAATTTGATCATTACCTTTGTTTGAGTGTTTTATATTTGTGGTTTGTTGTTTGATAATTATTAGCAATAGGCTATTTTTGGAAAGGTAGTTGTGCTCCCACTTTGTCATACTACACCAAAAATGGGCCAATTAGTTTTGATGGACCATATATGGATTTATTGAGATGTGATCTGAATGACTGAATTCATATTATTTGTGATGATGTTTATTATTAGGTTCGAGCTCCATGGTTAGTTTCGAAGATGTTTGTGGAGGAAAAAGGTCAGAGAGGCCATTCTTTTGCACATATGATCAAGAAGAGAATGGTGATGAGGATTACGACGATTACTTTCATCAGCCAGAGAAGAAACGGCGGCTGACAGTTGAGCAAGTCCAGTTCTTGGAAAAGAGCTTTGAGGTTGAGAACAAGCTTGAGCCTGAGAGAAAAGTTCAGCTAGCCAAGGACCTTGGCTTGCAGCCGCGGCAAGTTGCTATTTGGTTCCAGAATCGAAGAGCAAGGTGGAAGACTAAGCAACTAGAGAAAGATTTCGACAGTTTGCAGTCCAACTTTAACAACCTGAAGGCTGATTATGAGAATCTTCTTCAGGAAAAGGAGAAACTTCAAGCTGAGGTATCTAATCTTGTTAACCTTGACATATTCTTAGTTAGATATTTTCTTGCAAGATTCGTATTGTCAACTTTACTAGTTTGATGTAAATAAGTTTAGTTAAAATAAGTCGCTACTCAAGTTCAATCCATAAATTAAGCTTTCCTTTCGGAATTCAATTTGACCCGGACAATAGCTATATGATGATTAGCAGTTAACACTATGAATGATACTAACTTTTTTCTTTGCTGTCATTGATTTCAGGTTGTTAACCTGACAGACAAGCTGCTTCTGAAGGAGAAAACGGAGGGAGATCAACCCGAATCACCCAAAACATACGCAGCATCCAAAACAGTCCAAGAAGAACCCGTTATTGAATCTGCTTCTGAGAGTGAGGATCACCTAGCACCAGTCTTTGGCTGCAAACAGGAAGACCTGAGCTCTGGTAAGAGCGATATTATCGACTCTGATAGCCCACACTATGTGGATGTTAGCCACTCTCCCTTAGGCGAGCCTGGTGATTCCTATGCTTTTGAAGCAGACCACTCTGATATTTCTCAAGATGATGAAGACTACTTGAGCAAGAGCCTTCTGCCTTCTTCCCATGTCTTCTTGAAGATCGGGGATGTCGATTATCCCGGCCCGCCTGCCACCAGCTCTTGCAACAACTATGGGCTTCCAGGAGATGATCATCCTTCTCCTCTCTTCTGGCCATACTGGGATATCAACCTGAAAATGTAATAAATCTATTTATAAATACTATACATATATATATATATATATATATATATATATATATATATATATATATATATATATATATATATATATATATATATTCATACCACATATATATCATGATAAATAGAGAGAGTGTGCAACTCACTTAAGAATCCAATCATTTGCACCCCTCTTCAATTGTGGTTTGAAAAATTGTTGTTTTTTTTTTCTTCTTCTTTTTTGGAATTATTACCATCTTTTGGCGATCCCCTTTTATGTAATCTTGCTTTTGTTGGAGGGGATTGACTCTCTCTTATCTTTTGATTTTCTTTTTTTTGAGCTCACTGAACTTTACCTTAAAGTTAAGTATGTGATTAAATAAGATTTGCTTATTTATATATTTTAATTAATCAAGATTGCTTGCTTACATGCAGAAAAGTTTAGATAATCAAATATAATATCCGATCCATAGCTTTTGATGTTAAATTAGTATTAATGATCTCGAGGTTGATGCTAAGATTAGCTGGATTTAATATACTTTATGGTTGTGTATTATGATTAACTTTTGATAATATCTTTGCTAAACGGCCTCTTTAGTATCCTGTTCCCCATTAAGAAGAATTTGGAATATTAATGAATTTACGGAGTCAATTTGTACCATCTTTAGTCGTGTGCTCCAAAACCGATTGACATGAAATTATTCGGTGATTATTTGTATAATTGTATTGTAACGTGCGACTGACAAGTACATAAATCGTGTGAAAGTTTTTCATTATATGGAGTACGTTTATTTATTTATTTATTTATTTATTTTTTATTTTTTAAAAATTATTATACTAAGGTGGTGTTTGGTTGCACATAAAAAAATAGAGGAATTGAAAATTCCCATGAATTTGGAAATAGGAGGCTTGTTTGGTATACCACAAAAGGTAAAAATGTGGGAAGTGTAAAATCATGGGAATTTCCAATTCCCACAAAATATGGGAATTTAATTACCAAGACCCCTTGGTAATACAAAATTCCTAAATACCCATATAACAACCAAACAAGTTTTGTAAACTCCTAGGAAATTAGATGTGGAATTTTAATTCCCATGAAATACAAATGCCAATAGGAAATAAATTCCTTTGTCAACCAAACAAGCCCTAAGTATAAGGATAGGAGTACTAGGTTAGGGATTGACACCAATCTTAACTTCTGCGTTATATACTACTTAGAGAAAAGAGAGATGGTTGACACATAATCCGGATGGTTTCGAGTTTATAATAGTCTAATAGCTACAAATCTTATTTCTAGAGGACTTATTTTGGTAAATTTTTTGAAAGGAATTGAACTTGATAGATTACCATACTTATCTCATATTGTCACATATAGTACCTTAATAAAAAGAATGCTAATTATTTCATTAAATGGCATTTAGGATTGCTCGATTAGTATTGGCCCTTTTCTGTATTAACCAAGCTTATTCTAGATTTAATTTCTTGAGAAAAGATAAGTCCTTTTAATGACATATTGTAAATTCTATTGTATTACGGAGTATAAAGGTTAATTAAATACTCCAAGTCAACCTTGGTTTAAAATAAGATGACATGTACATCCATTTGTAGCCACAAATATGCTACAGCTTACCTAGTCACCCTTACAGCTTACACGTGTGTTTAAAAATTTATAAAGATGTATAAATTATGTTATAATTAGTAATTTAGCTAGGATAAGCAACTACCTTGATTTTCAAATAAATAAACAACGTATCAAATTATTATTTCTTGTTTACTTGGTCGACTAGAGAATTTTATACTTCAATTAAAACAATAACTTGTATCTTAACTTCTGTCAATTAACAAACTAATTGTCAACTAAAGAGTACATACTAGTGAAGTAAATGCTTAATATTTTGTTGATCAAGAGACGATAACTAATATATATGATAGAATATTATTATGAATTCAATTGTGGAATTTTAACCAAAAACTTCACTTTTCAGTTAAGTTGATCCTTTAATACGGTATAAAGTGTCAACTTTTGGGATTTAATAGTTTACCTATCATTGGTAAGAATTGAAAAAAAATTAAGGAACCAATCATGATACTTCGACTATTATTCAGTCTATGTCCCTCA
The DNA here is from genome assembly GCF_948465745.1 of Chenopodium album. Classification (NCBI taxonomy): domain Eukaryota; kingdom Viridiplantae; phylum Streptophyta; class Magnoliopsida; order Caryophyllales; family Amaranthaceae; genus Chenopodium; species Chenopodium album. The sequence goes on along the minus strand of NC_137844.1, from coordinate 7,159,667 downwards.
TTTGACATAAAAAATCTACTTCATATATTTTTCAAAAAAAAAAAAAAATTAAAAACACCTACTACACGTATAATTAGAAATATTAGAATGTAAACTATAGTCAAATAAACTTTATAGTGAAAGGTGGTGATTCAATTTGTCTACATTTCAAATTCGTATTTAAATTTATGTTCAAATAGTATTTCAATCCAAAATAAAATTAAAAATAATAATAAGTTGGTACGTGTACATAACAAATAAGATTATAAGAAAAGTAAGGTGGAAGATGACGAAGAAGAGACATGCTTAAATAGTTTAATTAAAAGGTGAGCTATCCTTTGGAGTTTGGAGAAATCAGAAGGTAGTTGGGTTACGCAATAACAACTTAAGCTATAGATGCGACGAACTATTGCGCATTTTTAAGTCACATTCAAAGTGTTTGCCCTATCAATTTATGTATGGATGCTACTGCTGATATCGACGTCCACCATTAATTTTTATTTCTTTTTCTTCTTATATTTTTCTTTTTATGAAAAGGAAATCACGTTAAATCATATATATATATTGACAATTTTAATAAGATATTTGAGGTGATTTTTTACTAAGAATATTTATAATTGTGAGGTTGTGATGGTTTTGTATTTTCAAAGGCGATTGCTTTATTGTATAAATAACTTGTAAGTCTCATTTACATATATGAGGTTTTTTTTTAGTACGTAATATGAATGACATACTTAAACCTACTTCGTTATCGTGATTTTTATAGTCTAATCTTAGCTTATCAAATGTTTAGAAACATGATGAAAGGATAAGATATATAAGTGGGATCTTATATATGGAGGAGTTAATCCCTACGAATATAAGCTTATATACTATATAAGAACATTGATTTTACAAGGTCGAATGTTTACTAGCTATTTTTTTTCTAATAGTATATAACTTAGTTGAATATCTGCTTTGCTATAGTTTTCATTTGAATAACAAAATAACAATAGATTGAATCATAATGACTTTTATTATTATTTTTTTAAAGGGTAAGGAAAATGACCATGACCTCACCAAACAGACTTTAACTCTTAAACTTTTTTGGTCTATTATTTGTGAGATAGACAATTTGAGAGTAAGGAGAAAGGTAAGCGATACCCACAAGTCTACAACCCACCCTTAAAGTTTTCCTGATGGAGATTAAACTTTCAACCTTTAAGTTAAAATGTGCAATATTTTTCAACACTAAACCAAGATTTGCTTGGTTGTACGTAGAATCAAATTACTCATATAAAAACTGCAAAATGGTACTCTCTCTTTTTTGTTTTTAATAAATGCATCGCTTTGATTTTTGCACTATTCACATACCATGGTTGACTTAATTTTTTCACCTCTATAAAATAAATAAATGTTATTATATGATATATCATTAGATTCGCTATAATGTCTAGTTTCATAAATATAATTTTGTTATAATTTTTTACTAATTAATAATTAAATATATTAATGGTCAAAGTTGCGTCTCGGCAAATATACCGGTCAAACTGATGCAAATAAAAAAAAAAAAAGAGTAATAAAAAATTAAAAATAAATAAATAAAACTAAACTTTGTGTTAATGGACTAATGGTCTTATCTATAAATTATTTAATTGTGTATGAAGAATTAAATAAAAGATTCCGTTTCTTTTTCTTGCTTTGCCCCTTACATACAACACCTTCGCCTACCACCAAACCGGCCTACTCAAATTTCAGTCCTGCCAAGTTGTCTATGGCTATAGGTGCCTAATACAAGTATAGTAAAATGATGTACACTCATTTTTTTTCATAGCAAATTAGTTTTTACATATTTTTAAAATTTTTCTCTGCTATGATTTTATGAAGTAGTTACATACTTTAGTTTAAAACGAATACACCGCAGCTTGTGAATACATTTATGCCTTGTCTTTATATCTTACATCATTATTTATTTTTAGTAAGATAAACGGCAATTTGCCTCAACATTAGTTGTTTTATAACTGTTACTTTATGAATGAATATTGAATGAAAATTATTAAGCAAGCTCGATCATGAGCCGACTGATCTGATTGATGCTAAACTCTAATTCAATGATGTATTTATTTACACATAATTTAAAACATGGAGAAATATGGTTGTACAAGACTAAACTCACAATAATCTCAAGTTCATAAATTATAAACCATTAAGCTTTGCCCAGTTTTTTTGTTTCTTTTTTTTTTTTTGGATTCTCCTAATTTAAAAATGATTTTTGGGAGATTGAAATTGGGGTTGTTCAACAAAATTGTAAAAACTCAAACCCAAGCCTAAGGCTAGCTCATAAATTTGTAATTGTTCTAAATTGAAATTATAATTTGGTCAATTACATATCCTAGGGTTAGAGGAAAATGTAACTCAATTGCAACGAACTCGTCAATATATTAATCGTGTGAAAGTCAAATTATTCATGAAGAGACAAACAAGCTCATCATCGATCAAAGTTTCAATTCAAAAGTATACAAGTCAAAGTACTTATTTGTTCGATATGCTAACAAATGTACATTTAAGTTAGGTACTAGAAAGAACTAGTTTTTTTTGAAAAATGAAATTGTTACTCCGTATTCCAAAAAGTACCCTGCAAAGCATTTGTATTGCAAGGCTACAACCTTGTAATTATCAACGTGAGTACAAATTTTACCATCAAATCAATCAATAATTATCTCTTATTCTGTCTCATTTTACTTGCTATACAAGCAATAGAATCAATTTCTAAAAATTTAAGATGACAAAGTAGAAAATTGAAAGATAAATGTGAGATCAAGCAATACTTTAGTTTTGGATAGGACCAAGCAAGACTTGATACTCCATTAATTATGTCATGACCAATGTAAATATGATCGTAACTATACAACATAAACAAGTATTTATATCAATTTCAAAAAATTACAATTACTTTGTACACGACTATTACTATTAGCGTGAAAGTGTTGTAATTATTTAAAAATAGAGGGTCTGTTCTGATTGATTGGACTTATTAGAGATGAAGTGAACTGAATATTTTATAAGAGAAGGAAATTAAGAATTAAAATACACTGAACTAAACTTATTAGAGTTGAAATGAAGTGAAGTGAAAATAATTCGAACAGAATACGCCCTGATAAATTGATAATTGCTCGGAACATGAGCACAAGTGAGTTTGAAATCATGGATAGTTTAAGTAAAATTGTTAACATCCAGGGCTACAAAGAATGGTTGTGACAGCCCATCAATCACATGCCAAGTGTCCTAATCAATCTTAGCTAATTACACTTTATATGATTTGGTCCACTCTCGTCTCTTCAACACCAGCCGTCTGATGTTCGCCACGTGACCATAACGCCGTCGACCAAGCTATTCTCTCATTGGTTGTACTCTTCCTATTTGATTCTCTCTTGGGTCCCACTTTTTTGTGGAACCTCTTATATTGCTACGAGTATCTGGCGTTTCTCAATGGACTACAAACAGCCGACCACTATTTATCTTTAAGAATTAGGTGTAAGACATTTGTCAAAAACTGAGCCGATGGATCTGAAAAAAAAAAAAACAATTCAAATTTCAACTCGTGTAATCATAAAAATTAGACATAAATCAACTTTAAAATAGTTCCGACCTGATCGATTTTAGTCATTTTAATGAACCGACTCAACTATCCGAATTGACATCTCATTAACACATGTCACATGTGCTAGTATAAAAGTTTGACCATTAATATCTTTAATTATTATTCCTTCCATCTCTATTTGGTATTTGCTTGTTCCATTTAACTTTTACAAAATTGTAAGATTAATACTATACTTGAGGCACTTTGGAGTTAGGAATTCCCTTAATTTTTCCTTAATAAAGGGGGCTTATTGGCTAAGGACCTGTTCTGATTAACTGAACTGAACTAAAATTAATATTTTATGAGAGAAGGAAATTAAGAACTGAACAAAACTGAACTTATTGGAGCTGAATTGAAATGAAAATAAGCTGAAGAGAACAAGCCCTGTTCTCTTCGACTTATTTTCAGTTCAGTTCTTATCTTAATTTCCTTATCTCATAAAATATTCAGTTCAGTTCAGTTCACCTCCAATGCAATAAGTTAAGTTTAATTCAGCTCAGCTCTATTCAGTCAATCAAAACAGACCCTAAGTCAAGCTGAATTGACTTGTGCATGGTTCCAATTTGATAGGTTACTTTCAATCTCCTCACCTACCAAAAAACAATAGTATTTTGTATTACTTATCTTGTATATATCCAATGCTTCAAATCATCGATCATACATTTAACATTCTTGGTTCAATAGTAAAGATTATGAGTATTATTTTGTATGTTCCATGACGTTATGGCATTAATATCACAGAGTCGATCAGTATTGACAAGTTTATAGAGTGTAATTAAGTTATGTCCTAACAAAATTTCTAGACAAATCATCATGGTGCTTGAAGATGTTTTACTTATATTAGTTTCTAAATAAATAAGTCAACATAAGCTTTATTTAAATGAGACTTAAACTCAATGGTCCATACTCCATATCCAATATCCATCCTAAGAAACTTTCCAGAGAAACAATCATTGTGCCAGATGATGTTGTACTTGTTCTGTTTCTCAAATTACATTAAATAAAACCCCAAATAGATGAGTTTCTAGAGAGAGAAATAAAATGATAGAGAGAAAAGTTAGAGGATGTATTAGAAAGAAAAGGTATAAAAATTAATTTAATTATTTCTTTCAACTTAAGAAGCTTATGATTAACAAGAAAAGTTATACAAAACACTTACAAGCTTATCAACAATCATCTTCCATCAGATTTCATTAGGGCCAACTTTAATTAACTGATTCAAGTACATAATTTAATAAATCATACATGCTTAATCATCCCATTAATTCTACATATTTGATCTAACTTACTTTTTTTGAAGTTATTACCCTTTTACTTATCATAAAGACACATATATAGACATATACTAGTTGTTATTATGAAGTACTCCATATTATATATATAGAGAGTTGATTTTTCATATAATCACATCATCATCAAAAAATAAATAAAATTTAATGTACCATAGGAACTAAGATCAATTTCATAACATGGTTGCCTTTTGTGTACTTTATACAAAAATCATTGTCCATCTTAGAAACGCAAATTCTGGTACTAATATAAGATCACAACAAATAAAATATAATATCTTAACAGGTGAGTCCTGAAGATGATAACTAAAAATATTAATTTTAAGAGTCAATAGCTAAATTTTCAAAAGAGATTTTTCCTGCTACCTACGATTCTATGAACAAGACATGTATATATATATATATATATATATATATATATATATATATATATATATATATATATATATATATATATATATATATATATATATATATATATATATATATTTATTATTAAAAATGCATAAACAAGCAACTATTTAAGTTTCATTTTTATTAAAAGTATGTAATGTAAAGTTGTGTGATTTAGATGTGTAAAAATGTTAGTATTCTTTTTAGAAAATAAATAAATAAAATAAAATCACTTTCGATTTCACTAATATAGGAACAAGAAGTCAAGAAGTGTTGCTTTCGTTGGACCCATTACACATGTGTAATAACCTATTTGAATTGCATCAATTTGTATAATATACTCAAGGATGACTTTTTATATGAACTTTATATTTTGTGGTCGAATAAAATCGTCAAGAATTGATTGGGTGAGTGGTCCCTCCATTAAAAATAATAATATATAAGACGACTCATAAATTTGCTTCAATATCTTTAATTTGATTTGGTAAGGTGGATAAATTGGAGTAACGAATTTGATAGCCTAGTCTTAGGATTCAATTTTCAAATATGTTGGTATATTTTGGGTAGTGATTGAAATAATTTCAATGCGACTATATGGAGTTTTGAAAGGCAAAACATCTACAAATGGAGTAAAAAGAAACAAATTATAATCATTTAAAACATAGAGTTCTAATGTAATATTGTAATTATAAGAATTTTAATCAATGTGGAATTTTAGATACAAGTTGCTTCAATTTAGAGGAGGAGAAATAGAGGAATTTGAATATCCGATTCGTGAAGTAGTTTTAGTTAGCAACTTTTATATTTTGGTCTCACCCTTATTCCTTCTTTCAAATACTTTTTTTATTTTTATTTTTATTTTTAAGATACCAATAATAATTTCTATGCTCACTTTGGCAAATGGCAAGGATTCTTCATACTCTTTGAATTGATACTAAGAACTTGTTCATATTTACTGAACTGAATTGATTGGATCTGAACTGAGTTGAACTATATATTTTATGAGAGAAAGAAATTAGGTGCTGTGAACTGAACTGTATAGAACTGTACTGAAATTAAGCTGAAGTGAACAGGCCCTAAGTCAAAGTTTTAAGAATCAAACACATAATTAATAACTATAACAGTTTAGCTCTTAAAGACTAAGTAAAAAGACTGTTTCTTAAGTCCCATTTTTAGAAGTAATCGCACCTTACCTTAAACAACAATTAATAATTTTACATACTGTGCACCATAATTAGCAATTTAACAACTACTAAGCATTACTTTACCTGCAAAAAAAAAAAAAAAAAAAAAAAAAACCTAAGCATTACTTTTACCAAATATTCATATTAACTTATCTATCTTCACAACAAACAATTTGTTGACAGTTAACAACACTTCTACAACTATATTTTTCTGAATAGGGGCTAATAAGTAGTGCAATTCTGAATTTAGCTCAGTTCAACCTTCTTTAAACATCCATCTTTATGAGATTGATCAAGTGTTAGATTTCCTCATTTGAAAAATCTCACATGTTTTTATCACAAATTGATAGAAAATACATAAATATCTCCTTACTTTTTATGAAATTCTATTTTACATACATACAGAGAATAATAATACTTCTCAAGGAGGTTATTCTAAAAGCTTTAAGTTTATGAATTAATGTGAAGATGTCTTAGTTGAATGAAAATAGACGTGGATCTCGAATAAGATAGTTTTGGGCTTAGATAAAGTTTAGAATTGATTGGTCCATTAGCCCTATTTAGAAGGTTTCTTGGACTAGAGGCCCATATTAATTAAGTCACACTAAGTAACAGTTTAAAATTAATCTAATTTTAATTAACAAAGTGGTTGTAGTTTAGTGGTAAGAATTCCAAGTTGTGGCCGTGGAGACCTGCAATATAGGTTTCCTGATTATAATAACAATCACAGTATTCGACGTTTATAATACGATTACAATAGCATGTGTGTGGTGCATATAAATATACTCCCTCCTTTTTTAAATACTTGTTCTACTTTCCTTTTCCGGCTGTTTTTAAATACTTGCTCCATTTCCCTATTTGGAAAGCTTTTACAATATTTAATTAATTTATCCTACCTAGTAGACCTACCATGAATCACATTTTATAAATTTTATACTCTCTCCTCCAATTCTCTCCACTACTTTTGTTTTTAACAATTTTTTATGGGGTTGTTAAATATCGTCCTTGAATATCTAACTAACGTCCGCAAAATAAAATAAAATTACGTATTTATCCTTATAATAATGTTTTTAAAATAATTAATTTTACCTCAATTTCACACTTTTACTGTACACAAAACTTTTTACCGTTCTCTCTATTGGTCAACGACCACTAACGCTCATCGAACAACCACCCCAAGCACCGTGAGTTTCAAAATCAAACAAATTTTTAAAATTTTGCAAAATCAAATTTGTTAGATCTTATGGACAACGACGAAATACCAGAAACACAATCTTAGACGCTCGCTAAAAGCTCGTCGAACCGTACGAAATCGGTACGTCGCGATAATTTTTTTAAAAAAATTCGAAACCCAAGAAACGCCTAGAATTTTCGAAAACCCTAGGCTGAAACGCCTAGTTTTTTCGAAACATCCTAGGCTATTCGAAAAAACTAGGCGTTTCAGCCTAGGGTATTCTAAAAAACTAGGTGTTTCACCTCAAACGCCCAGATTTTTCATACAACCACACAGTTGTTCGCACGAACTAGGCGTTTGAGCCTAGGACGTGCGAAAAATCTAGGCGTTTGCCGTGAATTCAGGAAATAAAAAAAAACAAATATTTTCTCCGCCGGCGACCGACTTTCCTTTGTCTTTACTCGTCATTACCGTGGCTGTGTAGATCGTGAAACCGGAGGTAAGGAGTTGGTGGTTAAAAGAGGAGGAAGAGGTGGTGGTGGTGGTAGTGGTGGTTAGTATGAAGAGGTGGTAGTGGTGGGTAGTATGAAAAGGGGGGTAAATTGAGGGGGTAATTTTTTTTGATTAAAAAAGGGTAAATTTGTAATTTTAGTTTATTTTGCGGGCGTTAGTTAGATATTCGAGGGCGACGTTTAGCTTTCCACTTTTTTATTCTTCCACCTACCCTACTACCTCCATATTTAATTACTTTATCCAATTTCTCTTTAAACTCCGCGCATGAAGAAATGGAGCAAGTATTTAAAAACGAAGGGAGTATAATAGAAGCACATGTTCTAGGATGCACAATATAGGTTTCTAGATTATACGAGTAAATAACAATCATAAGATCCCCCGACATTTTTATAATGCTATACATTGTACATTTGATTATGTAATGATATTACTGGCATATGATTTCCTTGGCATTCACTAGGAAAATCACATATAAAACACCCAAATGCTCCTAAGGCATATGCTGCGATCAAAAACTGCAAGATCAAGCCCATTTTCAACCGCATCAATTGATACATTTTCCTTTATTCCAATGAAATATACAAGTATAATATTACAGAGCCTATTAATGATTAAGAACTTACTAGTACAAAATTAATGATGAATCTTTATTTATACAAAGAATTATATTTATCAATTGATTTACATTGAGTGCTCAAATCCAATTCAATTTCCTGTACATTTTGTACGGAATCTCCATATTTGCAACCCTACCAGTACTTAACTGGTGTCCGTCGTCCAAAACTTTCAGAAGTGCCTCAAAAATCATGAAAAGCACTCCTTATTTTGCTTTTTGGAGGGTATTTACTTAAATTATCAAAAATTCGCCCTTTTCAATTCAAAACTTGAAATTCTCCTTCAAGTAGTAAACAAGTTCTTGCTGCAATATCACCAAAAAGAAAGAATATTGCCCTAGTTAATAACTTAATATGTACACCACATGTAAATATGTATTATGAATACCTACTTATAAATCATTTTTGTAAAAGGTGTGTTTTGTTCATCTTATTTTAACTACTTTTAAATTAAATTCAAAATGGCAATCCTTAGATTAGATAATAAGGTTGTACAAGTCTAGAAAAAAAATATGTGTAGATTGATCAGGCAACATGATTGTAAGTCAATTGAATCGAACACACTCTAGACAAAATTGATTTCCAAATTTGATTGTTTAATTAACCTAGCCTGTGGACATGCACTATTTTCTACTTGTATGTGATGAAGTTTGGATTGGTGGAGAAACTTACAAGGAAACAGAGGAGGATGCATCCAGCAGCACCAGGAAAAAACGCGTACCAATAGTTGAGTCCATGAAGTTTAGCTCCATCAATAAATAGTAATGGCAAACTTGCAGCTACACACATACATACATCCACTCTAGTTAGATTAAATTTGGACTATACAATAATTTTATACAAAGTATATATATTACAAAAGCATATAGAGAAGTATAGATTACCGGGAGGGTGCGTAGATTTGGTGTAAATCATGAAAGCCAGGGAAGCAGCAAGGGAAGCACCCCTGGATAGCCAACCTGGTCCCAACAGTGTGAATGCTAACACTCCTATTGCTGCACACCCTATTTGAGCCATGAACATGTTGTATTTCTGCACATATGTAGTTGTTCCAAAATAAGTTAAGCTAGAATATTTCTTAGCATGCATAATGTTAGGAGATATAGGTAGTAATTAAAATATCCAAAAAGTTGCCAGTTCGAAATACAAGCACTTAAACCAAAGAAAATGGAACAAGTACTATATATAGAAGAAACCACGCACGCAATATGCTTAGTCATTCCACATCAAATACGAAGTATAAGTCAATCTATTATGGATGACTTCTAATATTTTTGGCGTTAATAATTAGCAGATTAGGTTTGATGATGAGGTGATAATTAGCATATTAGGTTTGATGATGAGGTGATAACTCTGTTGTGTAAAAGACCTACAAGAGATATATGTGGTTCCATCAATTTATTGTTACTTAAAGGGCTTTTTGTCAGAAACTACCTATAAAAGCCATTTTTTGTGAGAAACTACCTAATAAAAAAATATTGTAAGAAACTACCTATTAAAATGAAAATATTGTAAAAGAATATCCTTTCCCCGGATTTTCACCGTTGACTAATTTTTCAGGCGTTGACCACCTACTTGCCAATCACGTGAACTTTTAAAACCTTTATTTTTCCATGCCCCATCAACAACGCCACCTATCATGTGACCGGTCAAGCATAACCAACACCAGAGAAATTAGTCAAAGACGAACATTCGACAAATAATAGCTTTTTTACAACATTATTTGCTTTAACAGATAGTTTCTTACAACATTTTTGTTTTATTAGGTAGTTTCTTAAACATTTTTTTTATTAGGTAGTTTTTAGTTTACGACAAAAAGTCTTTACTTAAATACTACTAATAAAATGTTGTGCTGCCTGCAATAGTTTTTTTTTACCATACTACCAAAGTAAACAAAATTTAAGAAAAGAATAGCTAAGGTATGCATGTGAATGAGAAACACAATGTCAACAAAAGGTCAAAAACTAAAGGATTTTTTTTATCAAAAATTACCTGATAAAACCCAGATTTTGTGAGATCCCGTTTAATAAAAAAAAATATTGTAAAAAACTACCTAATAAAGGTAAAATGTTGTAAAAAACTACATAAGAAAAGATAAAATATTGTAAAATACTACCTATACCGGTTTCCACCGTTGATTGACCTCAAAACCGTCTCGAAACCACCGTTTTCATTCCCAAAACTAACACAGCTTGCTTTAAATCACCTCACCACACCTAAAACCACCTTTCAACCTCAAAACAACCACCTCTAATCCCAAAAACCACCATCCCGAAGCTTTAATCTATCATCGATCACCAACTCAGAATATCCTCCAACCACCCCGAATATAACCTTACCACCTTGAAAACCAACCCTCATGGTGATTTTGAGGGTGTTTTGAGGTGGATCAACGTCGTAAAAATTAAGTTAACGGTAGAAATTCGGTCAAAGGTAGTATCTTGCAACATTTTACCTTTTATTATGTACGTAGTTTCTTACAAAAAAATTTTTATTAGATATTTTCTCACAAAATATATGCTTTATTAGGTAGTTTCCCACAAAAAGTCCAAAACTAAATGAAATACGAAGTAACTTATAGACAATGAGGCTAAACAACCTACATACAGTCATTGTGATTAATGAAACTTCCTTACAAATACCTCATATTATGTCTAGTATCTACGAAGTATCTAATTATCTATTTGTATGGTTTTAAAATTTAATTCCTATGTACCTTTATTTTCTAGTAATTTTATAAACTTTCTAGTTATTTTCTAGTATCTCTTCTATATCAAGGTTACTCTATGTAGTTTCGATATCTACCAAGTACATGACAATCTCAATTATTGTGCTACCAAACAAATTAAGTGTTCGTTGCTACACATCACACAAATGGACAAATTTGATGATATGATAAACTAGTAAACTACTACCTACCAAGCTAGTAAAGCTAGCTTAATAAAAATTCTACTCCGTAAGAAATTGCAAGAAAGATCTTTAGCCACACACAATTTGTAAGAGGATAAAATAGCGTGTGAGTGTGACCAGGCTAAGCCAATCAATAATGTGCTATACTATAGTATAGTATTATTATACACACAAGTAGATATATAAAGGGACCCAAAAATATAATATCAACCAATGAGATATGAAATACAAAGATAGAATAGAACGTACATACCCGAGCAGCTGGAGATTTAGGTGTGATGAATAAAACAGCACAAACAGCTCCTAATGGCGCTATTGTCATTGACAACCCTTTTGGTGCTAGTATCTGGTCCATTTTTCCCAACATTGCCATTCCCGCAAATGCCCCTATTTTTTCACTAATTTGTTAGCTCAGTTCACATAATTATAGCCATGTAATTATATAAACGGACGAATAAGCGAGGATATGTGACTTTATTTTCAGTTATTTCATGAGATTTAAGTTCAAATAAGATCCGATACAATTCAAAAAACTTTAAAAACAATATGTTTTAGATAAAGCCCTAAACACCTTACTTCATTCACTTTATTTCCACTTTACTACAGATAAAGAAAGTTTTGAGTGAAAATCAAAGGACCTAACGACACCCTAAGTTTTGCTAAAGGTATGTAAGAATTGTACAATTCAATTTACAAGTTAAAATAAGTTTAGTTAAGAATGCTCAAGTTAGTGAAAATCATATCGAAAATTGACAAGAAGTAAAATTTCTTGTTTGAAGCGGGAAATTGAGGAGTCTTTTAGCCAACTCAAACACATAAAATGCAATTGTTTTACATTATTCCATTTTAGGCTATATATATCAATTTTATAACAAATCAAATGAAAATCTTTTGATTTGCTTTCAAGCATGTATAATTAACCGAAATACTACTTAATGTACCAAAAGGGCTACTAATTGGTTAATATATTCTACTACGTATTAATTAAGATGTTTTATTTATGCAATTTAAAAGAAGTGCGTGACATGAAAATTTACCTAGAATTCTCTAGGCTGGGCCACAATGTTGTCCACTTAACACATTTTTTCCAAAGGCAAATTGTAGAATTTTCAAATCTATAAAATTATCGTTTTATATTAATTATAAATAGTTTTCTCTATATTTCATGATAATTTTTATCTCTAAAATTATTGATAAGGACACTAATGATAAAATCAGATAACAAAGATAGAGCTGTACTACTTAAGTATGAAAAGATAATCACTAGTAAGTAGTAACTGTACAATAAAAGTACAAAACTCATAACCAAAAAATAAAATTAAATTAAAAACTACATTAATAACATTATTTTTTTTTTTTTTTGACAAGATTAATAACATTATTATGGATCCTAAAATCAAGAAACAAAAGATTAAAAAATAAAAGTGTTTTCCAAATCTCTAATATTGCACCCATTATATTCAAACTAGATCCAGCATAAAATATACAAGTAAATTGTAACGAATAAATATGAATGCATATTTTTGTATGTAAGATGAAGACGTCCTATCAAATAGGAATTCACAGGTCAATATGAAGGGTATTGGTTGAATCGGATTTGGTTCTATTCTTGAAACAATACTGTTTTAGGAGTTCCCCTCGTGAGGCAGGTTATCGGATTACCAAAAAAATCACAAAAGGAAATGAATGGAAGGGAACATACCAAGAGAAGGCCAAAGAACATCACTAAGAGAAGGAGAAGGGGTGGCTTTATCAGGCGACCAAGTGTCCCAAAGAGGTGCAGCCACGTTAGATGAAGAAGAAGCAACCACCTTTAAACTCTGTTTTCTCTTAGAAAATAATGTCGTGAATAATGGTCGGTCCAAAATATATGATCCATTATTCTTATTATATGAACAATTCTTGATTAAATTCAATGGTGGTATAGAAGGAGAAGCAGGTAATAGCAAGGGAGAAAAGAGAAGGTTTTTAGAGGAGAGAGAAAATTGGGTTATCATTGTATAAAATTTTTAATTAAATGTTTAAGGAACGATTTCTGTTCTAGTTTGTCGTGCGAAAAAAGGAAGAAATAGAGGGAAAAAAAATGTGAAATGGACCGACAGTTGAGAATTAAAATAGAAGAAAGGGGGTGGAATAAATTGAATTGTGGGGAGCTTTTGGTGAAATTGAAGGGTCAATATCCATTATCATGTGGCCATATGGTGTTATGTTTAGCTATTGCATGCATTTTTATTTTCTACTATGTCTATCTCTCTACTCTATGCTTATCTTACTTGTATCATTTTGTATGTTGGGGACTGGGGGTAGGGGGGTGTGAGTTACATGGTTTCCTAGTCTACGTGTGCTTCCACGTTGGATGGTCCCCCCCCCCCCCCCCAAACACCCTTGATCGCTTTTGGCTTGGAAAATCTTATAGCCTTAAGGCGTGAAGCTCAATCGCACCTAACTTTGATTTATAGATTTAATAGTCACACTTTTGGCTTGGAACTTGATCAATAATAAATAGATAGATAAATAAATAAACCTAACTTATTAGAAGTAGCAATTACTCTATGGGTCATTCTAATTAAGTCTAGTTTGATCACATTAAATAATCGATGAAATTTGTACTTGTATTAAACTCTTAACCAACTTTTTATTAAAATTATACTTCATATGTGGATGTTGCTTAAACTAGTTATACTTCATATTGTTATTTTTTACTCCGTATTAATATTATGTAAATGCATAAATTTTAGGCTAATGTTATATGTAGCCCTAAGGCTATATATAAGCATTAAATATACTCTTGGAAATTGTATAAAATTAGGAATTCATGACAAAAACACGCGTAAATCAGTGTTATTAGTGTTTACATTTTGATGATTTCTTAACTTTTTTACGATTTTAAGTGTAAATTAATGCTTATATGTAGCCTTAAGGGCTATGTATAACATTTTCCTAAATTTTATATTGTTATTTTAGGATGAATATTATGTAATGCAAAAAAAATAAAAAATTGAAAAATTAAAAATTAAAACCCATGACTTTTTATTATGCAACTTGATTATCTAATTATCTATATGTATCGGGTGGATGAAGTCCTCCCACAACAAAGAGTGGTCACTATGCCATAGTTCTAACTTTAATTATTGACCCATTCCTATTACTAAAATCATGCCCAAAACTTAATGACTTAATTTTCAGCCTAACCTGAACCCCAAAGCTTAATGATTCGACTTTTAGCTTAATCTGATTCAAATTTTTCGCCAAACTAATAATAATATAACATAGAGAATTATATTAGTTTTAATAATAAGCTCTTCGACAATAATTTCAAACCGACTCAACCTAAATTACTTAGTCAAATACGACCCAATCTTTATGATTCCAATCCATATCCAACTAAATCACCAATTACCCTCTCTAGAGCTCAGGGCTCTGAGTATCACTTTTAATTAGTTCTTACGCTACAACAAGTTTTGGTCATATATAATAGATAAAGTTCCTACTCCGTATCTTAAATTCTTTAACCTTCATCCTCCAATGGACCAATAGTCATCAATCTCATGATTTTCACTCTCAAATAAAATAAAAATAAAAATATGCTTGTTAGTTGTAGGCTACGTCAAATTAACACAAGGTCTATAAAAGTGCACTAATACTATACTATTATATAATCACTAATCACCCAAAACATAAAAGACAAAGTAATTAAACCCTGAGTAGCCGTCAAGTTAATTAAACAATATTATTAGTAACACAATTAATACTAGTAGCTTGGAAAAGATGCTAAATGATCAATTGACACTTGCACAATTTATTATCCAAAATAAAGTTGTGGTAATGCATGTTGGGCAGACCAAAGTATATAATATAAATCCATGAGTATAAAATTAATAGTATATGCTAGAATTAAGGTGGTAGCAGGGGAATAAAGATTTAATCAAAGGTTCCTGATTTCAAGTTTTTCAACCATACGAACCATGCAAGAGACCATATATGTGATATTATGCCTCCAGTGGTTTATCAGAAGTTCAGTTGACTCTGACATCATATCAATTTTTTTTTTAATTGTGGTCTCAATATTATTATACTCTATTACACTATAACTATAGTTGATGATTTGATTAATTGGGGGGTGCCTATGTCACTAATTTAATTCTACGTAGTATGGTCATGAAAGTAGACTTTTCTAAGGACGGAACATTAGAGCTAGGTATTGGCTGGATTGTGTAAGCTCATGTTATGTGTCAGCAAATTTTGATGTGTTTAAATGGACGTATTTATAAAAGACTAGAAAAGTCATTTGGATTGTGCAAGCCAGTATTATGTGCTAGCGGGCCTTGTGCTCAAAAGCACCATGTCTCGAGCTCTTGTCAATTAGTCATAAATGGAGCTTATGTGTGGCCCAATCGTGTGTCATGCCAATGGATATTAACTTTTATTTTATTGATCAATTGGTAAATAAACAAGTCTGTCATGCTCGTGCCAAATTTTAAATATGATGTCCTTGTAAGTTATAATTTATAAGGCTCATGATCCATTGGCATGCTTCTTGTTCAATGCTTACAGTGAGCTTGTCTACTTGTGCTTGGTCGGGTCATCTTTTATAAGTTATGGAATATTAAGTAAAATTTTGGGATATATAATTTTTGGACTATATATTGGCAGAAAAAAATATATTATAGTACTAATAATTCATGAGCAAGTTTTTAGTTATGTGATTGATAGCTAATCATAGTTAAAATTTTACACTCTATAAATAAAAAGATTTTAAATGAGAAAATAAAAGAGAACATAGAAAGGAGAGTATACAAGATTGATTGAATGAAAATTTCTAAAATTTCATGCCTTGGACAACTGGGCTGAGATATGGGCTCGACAACTTGGCCTAGTGATTGCCAAGCTTACTTCATCTCTAATCCTAAACTATATAAAGAGAAAATTTTGGTGAGATGGGACAAACTTTTCTACAAAATTCAATAAGTTATCTTAGTGAACTTCTTGTTGGCTTTTGAATGAATGTTGAATTGAATTGATTAGTTATCAATTAATTTATTTACTTGTGTTTTATTCAAAAAAATATATATATTATTCATTTGTGTGTGCGCGCGACTGAGCATATGTAGTATGTACATGTTTGTGGCATATCGACTATAGTAAGATCCTTTAGGGGTTTAGGTCATGCTCAAATGTGCTAGGGTAAATGCTACAGTAAATAATAACCTTTCGATTAGCAACAAATCACCTGAAAACTTCCGCAAGTACAAAAGCTACTACAGTCTGAAGGCTTGGACTCAAGACCTCGGTAATTTTGCTAAGTGCTTGATCACATAATGTCCTGAAAAGGCTCGCTAAAAATTCGATTCTTGGGGCAACTTGTTACAGTAATGTACTTATCCCCTCTGTTTGGTAGTAACATAATGAAAGTTACTGAGTAATTCTCTTTTTGAAATGTGATCGATCCATTACCAGAAGTACACAAACTGCGAAAATGATCAAGACAGAACAAGATGATAGATGGAAAGCGAATGAACATTTGAACACGGAATACTATTCTAATGAGAGTATTTTTCAAGGTTTCATGACAAAATGCACAGATTAATCAATTAATTTAATATACAAAACCCCAAGGCAGGATTACAAGGACTTTTACTTTAAGGTCCATCATTTAGCAATGATCAGACTGAGACTCATAGAAATCGCTAGGGCAAGGAGACATGACCTCTTGTTCTAGAACCTGCAAAACCTCGTTCATCGATGGCCTACGCTCTGGATCTGCATCAGTGCATCGGGAAACTATATCGAGTATTGCCTCTGCTGTTTCCTGATCCACATCACGGCACCTTTTATCCACTATATCCTCTAATCTATTGTCTTTCAATAGTGTGTTCATCTGCAACAACATTTGAGAAATGGTTTTGCTTATAGCCTTTAAGGCTTTAACCAAGTTGGGAGTAAAATAGAATTCATTCTACTAATGGGAAAGATAGAGAAATAAGGACTTAGGAACTCACCCAACCAACAACATTCAAGCCTTTTTGAACAAAGCACGGATCAGTCGGTCTTTTTCCAGTCACAAGCTCCAACAGAAGAACACCAAAGCTGTAAACATCTGACTTTTCTGTGGCTCTTCCACTTTGTAGATACTCTGCTCATGAAGTGCATATATTTGGATTAAATTGTTTGAACACCGGCCTACTTTCCTTAGGTTTTGTTCTTTTCACGTTAAATTTTTGTTTCAGGAAACATAAGCTCCAAGTGGTTCAGTTAAAGGCTACACAAGTACAGTTTATATAAGTTTCAAGAATTGTTTTAGGTGAATGGAATGAAGCCTTAAACCTCAAAATTTTGCGCATTACTTTCTTTTGAGAACATTCTTTAAGCAAAGTCTCTTACAGTAAATGGGATTTTACGTGACATGCAGCAATATGCACATCAAAACCAAGTCATCATCTATGCAAGAATAAAGGAATTAAGGAAGAATGAACTACTATGAACTATTCTGAATATCAAGAGTTCAAGACTATTTGCAAAAAAAAAAAAAAAAAAGAAAAAAAAAAAAAGAAGCAATATGCATGCAAATTCCTTTCTGACTCTCTGTTGCAAACATATGAAAAGTTTAGAGACCTACCAGGTGCCAAGTAACCAAAAGTACCAGCGACAACTGTTGTGACATGAGCCTCTTCGTCTTTCAAAAGCTTGGCAAGGCCAAAATCTGACACATGCGGCTCCATATTTTCATCAAGAAGTATATTGCTTGATTTTATGTCACGATGAACTACTCTTGGGCAGCAGTCATGATGCAGGTAGGCTAATCCACGAGCAGAACCAAGAGCTATCTTCAAACGAGTACTCCAGCTTAATACTTCATCACTATAGCCTTGTTCTGTCAATTGCAATTATACATTTAACATCATAAAATAGATTACTCCATATAAATTAAAAAAAAAATAGTAGCGCCTGCTGATATTAATCAACATATTATCATCCACAGTCATCTTCCCCTAATAATATCCATCATAAATGCAATTTCTTTTATACAAGGGACTTCATGAAGAGCTTACTAATCAAATGGTCTACTAGGTTTCGTTTGCCAGCAATGCCAAGCTTCTTATGAACTGTCGTTTTTTTTCAAGCATGTATACAATATATGTTCATGCAAGTCAGGTAAGATTCCATGTCCAATACAGCTATTCAGTTACTTGGATATTTAATCTACTAAACAATGCATATTTTTTAAAGAAGAAAATTACCATGCAACAGATCATCTAGGCTGCCCATGGCCAAATAATCATATATGAGAAGTTTTGAAGTAGGCAGTCTACAGTAGCCTCTCAAGTTTACTAAATTGATGTGCTTGATGCTGCCCAAAACCTCCAATTCCCGCTCAAACACTTGATCAGATCCTTCACGAGTGCGATCTATCCTTTTAACAGCAAATGTGCCACAATCATTCATGACCATTCTGTAAACAGTACCATATCCTCCCGAACCCACAACATCTTCTTCATCAAGAGCCTCCAGCTTTTCGATGATCTCGTACGAGGGATATGGAAGATCACCATGGAACGTTATAAGCTTGGTTCCTGTCCCAGAAGAGAAATGGTTTCAAGATAAATAAAATGTTTGATAGAACTAAACCAAAAATTCCTACAAAAATCTGATGAATGTATAATCTATTCTACCTGCTTCAGGTTCGACTTGCTTCTTGACTTCTGTGTATTTCTTGGCAGCTCTTTCTTTCTTTGATACTGACCAAACCCAAAGGAGAGCAACAACGACTAAAAGAGCCACTCCTAGCATGGACATTGCCCCAATCAACAACCCCTTGATATAATGAGATGATCGCTTAGTTGGAACTGTAAGATAATAGAAGATGTACTGAGCTCAAAAAAGTTTAAATGAATACTCTATGGTTAGATAACAGAAGCAAATACATGTTATTGACAGCAATTATTGACAGCAAAGATTGCTGCTTACCTGCAGCTTGATCACTCTCAGCATGAGGCAAGACTGCAGGGAATCCAAGTGAGGTCCGGCATGGTTTATGCACTTGTCGCCCACAAAGGTCCAAGTTGCCAATAAATCTGTTACCGAGAAAAGTGATTTAGAGCAGGCGAAGGTACTGAATCCTATAGCACCAGTTAATCTAGCAAAAGCCTACATGACTCATGATGCTAAATCAAGGTCTGTCAAGACAATGGTGGCATAAATAATACTTCCTCCAATCTTTTTTAGTTGACACAATTCTTTTATTACGTTTGCCAAGTTTAATATCTCTATTCACTAAATCTACAAGTAAAAATTATAAAAGGTGATATTATGAAAAAATACATCGAGACAATGCTAACAAGATCCCATGTGAGAAGAATACGCAAATGCAGTTTAATCAAGCGCCATGATAGACTATAATAAAAAAAAATTCTACTAACAAGAGCACGTTCAACATGAGTCAACTATTAATTTAAGACATAAGCAAGGTCATAAATAGTCAATTTGGGAGTTCACTTCACGTAGAGCCTCATATAGGAGGAAAATTTATTCAAGTTCTAAAAGACTAAGGGAGTTTGTATAAGCAGGTCAGCAAGCATGTGTCAATCAAGGCATGTCAGTATAGCTTCTTGCATTTATGTTCAAATGCAAGATGTAGTTGGAAAAAAATCTTATTAGCTTCTTTCATTTAAGATTCAAACTTAGCTTTGCAATTCTGTGAGTTAGGCTTTTAACATCTACAATCTTTTGTGATTCAATTAAGATGTTTAGTTTGATTCTCTTATTTGTGATCTTTCCTTTTCAACATGTGGGAAGGAAATAATTATTTAAAAACAAGCTAAGCTCAAATATGATTGTAATGCTGTGATTTGTCCCCAATCCTAAGAATTTACTTGACCTCCGTTGAGGTAAACACACCTCTTGCGGAATAATCAATTCACCAAACAAACCACAAGCACGTTCTAGATACTAGTTTGCTCAAAGTCACACTAACCCATAATATGTTATCAAAGATCTACACAACTCCAGCTATATCAACACATAAACGCAACAACACAAAGCATATGAACTAACATACCAAGCAAGGAACACACAACATCTACGTGGAAAACCCCTTCAAAGAGAAGAATAAAAACCATGGGATAGTTAGGGAGTCCACCCAAATTGCTCTTATTGTAGTAATGGAATGATATACAATCATAATTCCAAGTCTTAAAAGTGAGTACTTAATTTGCCCAACTACAACAAACATAAGAGCTAAACAATGGAGGACGAAATCGAGAAATATCACCAGAAAAAGAGGTTTGTCCAGCAACCATAAATCACAAACTGTAGCAGCAAATGACAATCAAAGTGTTGAAAATAAAGCTCTGATGTCCCGGACAAGATGTCAAAATTTGAGCTAAATCGGACATGGATGAGCGTCTATCAGAGACTGCATACTTGACAATGTGAAGTGGTTGCTCTTGTAAACTCTATGTGCTTCTCTCCTTTCTCTCAACTAATTACCCTAATATATTTACTCACGTAACTGGCAGTAAGTAAATGATACCACCAAGACTTTGTTACTCACCTAACTGGCAGTAAGTAAATGATACCACCAAGACTTTGTTGCCCACTCACTTCCACGATAAGACACACCAAAGTCAATAAAACACTAGGGCCAAAACTAGACAAGTTGCCCCAAAAATAATCATGATATAATATGGGTTTCTCCACATAGGAAGGGACCCATAGCCCAACAAATCCCCCCCTCCTATGTAGAGGTGGTTATCATTCTGGCGATCAAACAACAAGTCTCAAACTTGCCTCTTGGCAAATTCTAGGTCATCATGTCGAAGCCATTATCATCGGTATGGATTTTCTCAAGCTCGAGGAACTAGCATCAAGAATATCCCATATCAAATGATATCTCACATCAATATGTTTTCACTTTGCATGAAAGGTAGAACTCTTAGCAAGATGAATAGCACCTTGATTGTCATAGAACAACACCCATACCTTTTTGTGTAATATAAGTTGACGAACAAATTGCTTCATCCATAACAACTCTTTACATGCCCTGTCACTGGAATGAACTTTGACCTAGTTGTGGATAATGCCCACACATTTCAATAATCTAGATTGCCAAAAACTGCTCCCCCAACAAAAGTGATCAAGTAACTGAAAGTAGACTTCCTCAAGTCAATATCACCCACCATGTTAGAATCTGAGTAGCCAACAAGAATAGGCTTATCACTACCAAAACATAGCTTCACATCAGTAGTACCTCGTAGATATCTCATAATCCATTTCACAGCATACCAATACTCCTTTCCCGGATCAAAGAGAAAAAGACCGACAAAACCACTATAATAGGCCTAGTGCAAAATATTGCATATATCAAGCTACCCAACATGCTTTCCTTCTCTTCCAATGTAGAAGAACTCTGTTGAGAACTCAACTTAAAATGCAAAGCAAGAGGAGTACTCACTGCTTATGTTTTCTTCATGTTGAACCTTTGAAGAAACCCATTTGTGCACATGCCCACCCTGCGTGCCAAGATTTGTTGAGCTACGAGTCCATTCCTATGTGGAGAAACCCGTATTATGTCATGATTATTTTTGGGGCAACTTGTCTAGTTTAAAGTATTTTATTGGCTTTGGTGTGCCTTACCGTGAAAGAAAGTGGGCAACAAAGTCCATGTGGTATCATGTACTTGCTTCCCGTAAGGTGATTAAATAGATGAGGGATATTATTTTAAAGAAAGGAGAGAAATACGGAGAGCTTACAAGAGCAACCACTTCACATTTTCAAGTGCACCGTGGTCTGATTTGGCTTAAATTTTGACAGCTCATCCGTGGTTCGATCCAAGTCTTCAATTTCAACAGTGTGATTGTCTATTAACAGCTACTGGGCATAACACACTTTTTCTGATGATATTTCTCCATTTCATCCTCTATTGTTTAGCTCTTATGTTTGTTGTAGTTGGGTAAATTAAGTACCTACTTTTAAGACTTGAAATTGTGATTGTGTATCATTCCATTACTATCATAAGAGCAATTTGGGTGGACTCCCTAACCGTCCCACGGTTTTTAATGTTTTCTCTCGGGGGGTTTTCTACGTAAATAATGTGTGTTCCTTTGATTATATTTGTGTATAAACTTTATGTTGTTGCGTTTATGTGTTGATATTGTTGGAGTTGTGTTGATCATCAAGAACATATTATATTGCTTAGGTTAGTGTGACTTTGAATAAACTAGTAACTAGAACGTGCTTGTGGTTTGTTTGGTTAGTTGATTATTCCGCAAGAGTTGTGTTTACCTAAACAATCTGGAATCCGGTAATATTAATACTAGTAGAATGATTAGTTTGAATTGAACTATCATCTTTGGAAGAGGTAGATAAGAGACTTGTTGTATGTCAAGAGTTCGCATTTACCCGTGTTTAGTACTGAAAAACCAAAGGTAAAAGTGAAAAGCTCTAGATAAGTGAGTGTACACTCTATTAGTATGAGGCCTTTTAGGAAAGTTCTCAAAAACAAATCCTTATGGGCCACGCCCAAAGCGGACACTTATACTAATGTGGAGTGGAGTATGCGTGCGGCCCAATAAGGTGGGTGACATGAGCCCAACAACCTCTTTGTTTATACTACGCTTGATCATCAATGCTTAGCTAAATAAGTAGTTATTGAATCTTAACCTAAAGAAAAGTTGAATTCTTTTTATCACGAATGCCTAAATAGAGCAAGTTGATTCTATTATGTCAAAAAAGGGTTCTTATAGAACTTTGTATCGATGAAATGTTAAACTCTATTGTATTTGATGCAGTCAAAATAGGCATGAACCACATGTTAGTATAGAAGAAAAAGCATCAATTAAGATGCATATGGTTTTAGTCATATCTTGAAATTTGGGGTAAGGCTTATTGATTGCATTGGGACAAATTGGTAAGGATAATTAACTCTAAATTTTCGTACACGTTCTTGTCATTCGAATGTTTTGTATGTAATTTCGCAACTAGATTAATAGTTCATCATTCAATTTCCAATATCTCAGATAATTACAATCTAGGTTTACTAGTACTCGCTGATGCTAACTAAAATCATCCCAAACATGTGGTACGAGTACATATAAAAAGGCAAAAAGCTACTAACAACACTTTCGTTTCTTTGCAGCTTAAGTGGTGGACTACTTGTGGCTGCTCATGAGAAAATTGCGACATAAAGTATTGTTGTGAATATCCTACCTCTCTACCCTATTTTGCATTAATAACAGCACTGATGCTATGGTCAATCAGAAAGTCCTAGTGGAATAATTTATTTAAAGTCTATACATCAACAAGTTCAGAATAGTCCTGCTTAAAAATAGCAGGCACCAAAGAGTCAAAGACAGACAAATACAAACAATATAATCAACAGAAGAGCTCAAGAAAAAACATTAGCCATCCTAAGCAATGATCTTTCGCACATGATAAGTAAATTATGATATGGACGAGCATAACATACGATTTATTCCCAAAAGAGCTGAGAGAACCAAAATCCGGGATCTCCCCTGAGAAGAAATTAGTTGACAAGTTCCTGTGGCAAAGTAGTGAAATAAGATATCCATAGTAAGTGTTTAACAAAGTATTCTGAATATGAAATTAATTTTCAGACATCATTTCGGAACTTACAGATAGCGTAGCCTTGTTAGCCGCCCTAGGGAGGAAGGTATAGCACCCTTTAATGAATTACTAGACAAATCCCTACATCAACAGAAATAAGTATTGTAGTAATGTATAAGAATGTAAAAAGAATGCAAGGTTTGAAAGCTAAAAATATTGAAAATTGACAAAATTGCTAGGCTATTAGCTAAAAGCTCAGATTGTAATCTTACAGTATGTTTAGAAAAGAAAGATTTCCAATCTCAGATGGTATGCCACCCTGCAGATAATTGGCTCTCAAGTACCTGGAATTGAAAGACAGTTGAACAATTAGACATTGTCCAGTTTTTACCACAAACTATGCTCTTCCGGGGCTTTCATTTCACCTTAAGTACCCGTGTCAAATCCTCGACACTGGATATAACATTGACCACATTAAGCAAAAAGAAAGGGTTTCACTTACAGTGCTTTGAGTTCAGTACAATTTGTAATTTCATGAGGAATAAAACCATGCAGGCTGTTCTGATGAAGTGCTCTGAGTCACCATTTCCAAAAAAAAAAAAAAAAAATTAAAATTTAGGTTTTACATAAATATGACAGAAAATAAAAACAAAAATCAAAATTTAAAGTAATACTCACAGTCTTTGAAGTTTAGTAAGCTTCCCAATGCTTGGAGAAATTATCCCCCCAAGTTGCATATAAGGTAAATTTCTGAAGACCCCCAAAATCACAAACATTACCAAAATAAAAAATGTTTCAAAAATGAAGAAAATTAATAACAAAATGAAATAAAGTAAATAGACATACATAGAAATGACAGTTTGGTCTTCAGAATTACAAGAAATCCCAATCCATTGACAAGGTGTATCATCAGTATCTCTCCAATTACCAAGGGCATTATTGGTATCATTCAAAACATTCTTCAATTCAAGCAAAACCATGCCTAAATATACAAACAAAAACAACCAATTAATTACAATAAATTAAAACTTATAAAAACAATTAATGCATCAAGAAATAACCAAAAAAAAAAAAAAAAATTACTGTAAATTTTACCATCTGGTGTGAGAGCAAGAGTACAAATGCTGAAAAGGGTAGTCACTAAAATAAGTTTAAAGATCAAAATCAACAAAAACAAACCCATTTGAAATTTCTTCTTCAAGATTGAATTTTTAACCTTCAATTTGATACTTCTTCACTCATTAAATATAAAAAAGAAAAAGAAATTCAATAATGTGAAGAAAAAAAGTTTCTTTTTTTGGGGGGACTAGTAAAGTTTTGAACTTTGGACAACCATGATAATTGATAACTGTGAAGAAAGAAAAGAGTGGAGTGAGTAAGTGTTATCATGACAGTAGATTTTTCAAAAAAAAAAGTTAAAATAAAGGAAAATGCACAAAAATAAAATAAAAAATTGAATAATTAAATGGGGTCCTTAAGTTGAGTAGTCTATAGGCTATAGCAATGGGGACAGTAAAAATGGGGTAAAAGACACTTGGGAAGTTGTGCTTTGCAGGGAGGAAATAGAGGGTGACTGTCTCTATTTTGATTGGGTTTTTCAAATGGCGGGATTTTTTTAATGAAATGCAAATTCAACCAACGTTCATTAATTCAAATAAATATACTTCAAGTAGTGGTGTTACTATTTGAATAATCATTATTATTAGTTTCAAATATTGGTACAAAGTATTAGTGTATGTGTTGAAATTTTGAAACCGGGAGAACCAGAAAAGAGAGTTGGAGTTTAGTGGTTGAATATTGGATTTTGTCTCTTTGTTGTTGGTGGATAAAGGATTCCAAAAATAAAGATTATTTCCCTTTTTAGTGTTTAGTGGAAAAAAAGGATTACTTGAAAAATGAATAGTAAAAGCAACTTCAATGGCAAATTAATTTGGTAATTAGCTTGGCATGTCACATAAGGTTTTAAGCTAATTATCATTCTAGCTACTTTTTACTCCAATGGCTAGCTATTAGCTTAGTAGTAGTTGTTGGATAGAAAATACATGAAAATAGCTTAATTGGTGCAATGAGCATTCTAATTTTGGCAAGTTTAATTCTCAAGCAAATTAGCTTGGCAAAGCTAATTTGCTTAGCCAATCTAATTGAGTTTTCTAGCTCCAATGGTCAAGCTAGTAGCTAGGGAATTATTGAAATTGCAAGCAAGTCCCTACCTATAACCATTGGAGTTGCTCTTACAAACTTCTTTCGTAATAATCCGTATTTTAATTGCAAAGTAATGGGAGTTAAGCATACATGAAAGACCTAAAGTTTTTGTTTTTTCACCGTTAAGGACCTCATAATTTTTTTTTCACCTTTAAGGACCTCATTGGTCAAAAGTTAACTACACTGGTTAGATTAGTGAATTCTTTAGTTTAAAAAATAATTATAAGAAAGAACAAAAGGTAAACTTCTATAATTTTTAGTTATAAGGACTTAACCATTTAAGTTTCATAGTATATCGAATTCTTGGATGAATAAACTAAAGGGGTCAGTATTTTTTGAATTAAAAAAGATACGGAGTAATGGTCAAGAGTTCTTTTGTTATTACTTCATACACTTTGGATAAAAGCAAAAAAAATTCATGGAGATATATAACTTGCTATTAAGTGTTGAGTATTCGTACAAATGTTGATTTTAAATTTATAAGAGTCCATTTTAACATTGATACAAGTGTTAGGTTGGTTTTAAAATTCTATGCTAAAATATATTTTTATCAATCTCAAAAAGTCCCCCTTTCTCTAACTTCCTTTATTGAAATAGTGAGTTTAAATTAATTATTAATCGATGTAATTATATAATTAAAGAAGTTTTAAAATTTTATTATATATACTTCTATAAATAAGTCAAATTATTTAACTAGAAATATATTTAATTACCAATAAATCAAGAGGGGCTCCTTATTAGAATAACATAATAGTTTGTCAAAAAAAAAAAATGCAAGAGATAAAGTACATTTGTAGGTAATTTATATTTTTTTTTCTTTTAAGTAAAATAGCTAAATTATAAATATTATAATAGCTTAAAATTATACTTCGATGCAGTATTTACTTTTGAATTTAATGTGTTTTTTTTTCCTTTTCTTAATAAAAAAAAAATACAAATATTACTATACATTAACATTTGATTAAAGGTGAGTTAAGTGACCAAAAACCTTAACTCGGGTCCTTAAAGGTGAAAAAAAAAATATATGGTCCTTAAAGGTGAAAAATGCAAAAGTTTAGGTCCTTTTTATTAGCTTAACTCAAAGTAATGGGTATATAGTGTTTACAGAGAAGATTAATCAAAAATCATTTTTAAATGTTGTTTCTGTTTCTATTTTTGGGTAATATTATATAAAGATCATTATACCCTCACTTTGTTAACTTTATTCATTGTATTTCTTCAATTACCTCTAACTTTTGCACATGTCTTGTACTTTTTTCCATTTCTTCTCTCTGACTTTTGTCTACAATTATACTTTTCACTTTTTATTAATGTACTTCATCCACTTTTTTCTCTTATTTCTTAAATACCGTGAAAAAACAAAAATAACATTATGGGACGGAGGGAGTAGTTTAATCAGTTGAAGGCGGTCACTTTCAAGGAAAAATTTAATCTCAGTATGCACTTGTTTGCACACATTCTAACAGTCTTACCTAGGGGTGTCAATTCGGATGATCGGATCGGGTCTGATATGGTCGGGTCGGGTAAATTTTTAAAGTTAAGTCAAACTAAATTGTTATGCCCACCAAATCCAAATCCAAATCGGATATTTTTCGGATCGGGTGTGTTTTTGACATCTCTAGTCATACCCCATTATGTCCACACAACCAAACCAAGCCCAAACAGCCAGCATCACCTTTGATCTCGAAGAATTCTTCAGGTGGCTGGCCTATTACATTCTGCCGGCATTTAAAGCTTAACCAGAAACAACTATCATGCTTGTATTCTTTCAAACTCATGCTACTCTCTAGTCATAGCAATTAGCAAACCTGGTTTCTATAAATCATAATGAGGTGCTTATAGGCATCTAGCATCATGCTCTGATAATTTGGAAAAAACAATTAAATGGTTGGCTCTAAACATACTGTATATTCTCCGTTACTTGGAACACGTCATTTAAGGACAATCATGGATGGCACAAAATAGCTTATAGCTGAGACAAACGCTTGGCCACTTCACAGTGTCTAACATAGTACTCAAGTTTGGTTAACATAATCTATATGGTTGTTCAAGATGCATCTGATGTAGCCACATTTGATAGTTAACATTCGATAGTCAAAACACTTCCTAAAATGAAAGTGAGATGGATTCATAATATGCAAGCAATAACGCCTGTATGGCTGTACAACGAAAAATGGTCTTCTCTTGAATCAGTCAGATGAAGCAGAATATATCAAAACAGAAAAAGAAAGTAGTATTCTGTCATAATCAATCTATTTTGGTTTATTCATGCACAAGAGTATATTCAATTACTCAGAAATTCATTCCATGGAAATTGAACAGACCAAACTAATCAGGTAGAAATTACCTGACAAGAATTAGCTTCAAGACTCCTATTTTAAGATAGAGAACGTTACAGATCATCAGTGCCCCTAAGATCGATTCATCTAGCTCATTTCTGGAAAAAGGAAACATAATCCAGAACATGGAACCTAGAAAAGCAAGGACAGCAGCTCAGTAACAGAGAAAATTCTACGCGCAGACAACAGAAAGGTTTAGAAAACAGAACATAGAAGCCGAACGATATAACAAGGAGCAGAGAGAGTATAGAAGGCATGAAGCTACATAAGTGCATTGCCTGTTACGTTCTGTTCTATCAAACACGCTCCCCCAAACAGATTTACAGAAAAAGGGCAAAGGTTGCAGCATAATTATGAGCAATGTCAGAGCCAAAGTAATATCAAAACTAAGGGCACAAAATAGGTTTTCTGCTTTACTACATAAGAAAATTAGATACCGTTACCTGTGTACCGGTTTTATGCATAGGCAAGCTTAAAGGACTGAGAGAACGTTAAGGTTTTGCACAAATTTCTCAGCTTACACTGTAATACTAGCAAACGGATTCGTTCAACTCATTGCTGAAGGATAGGAAGGCATTAGGCAACTCCATACCATACCAGCATCCCTGTCCCAAAAAAATACCAAGACAGGGACAGGTATAACCGTACAAGTAACTGCACAAAAGACACAGTCTTTTGTATGTTTGTTTGTACACTAAGTATATAATCCAGGTAGACGTAGGCATCCTAAGAAGGACAAGGCTCATATTCCATAATAGATAAATACATGAATACCAGATATAAATTATAGAATCCGCATATTGAAGAGGCTGCTTCAATAGGCATGTCATGACACTAGATAAACGAGGGTAGACGTTGGAATTGTTGCATGCAACTACTGACTACCCATTTTATGGCTTCAGAAGCAAAGAAACACAAACCAGAAGATATCAAACTCGGAGCAGCCATAAAATTTGATCATTCTTGAATGAAATAAATGTATAAGTCATAAACTTTCACACGTAAGATGTAACAGCTATTAAGCTCCTTCAATCAAAATGCTTATCCAGAAAATGAAAATTATACAATACAACCTCTACATGAGAGATGCTGTAAACATTAAAATAAAACATGGACCAAAAATTACCATCAAAGACATAAAACAGAGATCCGGAAAAATTCAAGCATAATCTAAATTCATGACCTCAGGTAAGTTACAAAGGGAAAGGATAAAACGTAAATGAATTCTGAAATCTGTGAAAATATAACATGGACTTGAGGGATTCACCGAACTCCTCACATAGATTACAAACACACATAAAGGTAAGGTCAATCCTGAAAAAATTCAAGTATGGACCTAGAAAATACGAATGCTACAGAGAAAGAATATAAACTAGCTGAATTCTGAAATCAAGGTCAGGATTTCAAGTCTTCAAGAGCCTTTTCCACAGCATAAAGAACCATCTTCTTTATCTCTAACTTATCCTCCTTCGCCTTGTGATTTGGGGGAAGGACTCGAAACTCTTCTGTCAGACGCACACATTCTGGAACATTTTCAGGTGAGACAAAATCCATAGCAACCTTAATACAGGACTTCAAGTTCCGAACCTGATGGGGACAACCAGCAGGTATGAAGACAGCTTCGCCGAGCTTTTGCACAAATGTCCATGGCTCAACTCCATATTCCTCCTTCAGCTTCCTTTTGTGTTCTTCCGTCAAGTAGAATGTTTGATCGTGAATTGGATGCACAACTTGCTGCACAAGAGACCCATATATGTGCCTGAATTCCTTAAAATGCTTCTGTAGATACTCTTGCAGCTTAGGTGTGTCTTGTCTCCGGAAGATATCCCATAAAGCAGCACCCCTGGATTCTATCTCTTCGTTTAACTTATCATCACTCCTTGGCTGTGCAGTCGGCATATCTATGTCACTCTCCCCATCGCCACCACAACTGGATGTATTAGTCGCTTTCACTGATTTCCGGAAATTTATAGCTCCCCTTTTCTTCTTCCTGCCTCTTTTTCTCCCAGCAGTGGGCTTAACCTCTTCAATCACATCATCATTATTGTTGCTATAGTTATCTTCATCATCAGCTTTTTGCTTCACTTCAATCTCAACATGTGTTTCAGAACCTCTTCCTTCATGATTTCCGGTGCAAGACGTATCCCTTTTAGGCCCATCAGTGGAGCAAACAGCCACAGCAATTACTTCCTTCACGCCTGTAAGGCCATCACATAGCTTATCAGTGTCCACAGGCTCTGCAGATTCTGCTGCTAATTCTATGTCCCTCGAAAGCAATGATTTATCATCTTCCAGCACTGGTACATTTGAAGGATCTTGGTTAATCAAAGAATTACCAAATTGAAGCTCCACTCTAGGGGTACCATCAACACCACATTCCCCATCAATTATTATACGCTTTTCTCTGTCAATTTCAGTTACATTTCCCTGCCCCGATGTGCAAGCAGACTGGCAATTATTAGGAAATTCAGGAGCAGCATCAAGCGACTGACTACTTCCCAAATCAGTCACATAGCTATCGTCATTGGCAATCGAACAACTGCCATTTATTTCTTTAAGATCTTGGGCAATGTGCTTCTGCTTCAATCGTCTGATCCTCTGGAGCTGACCAGCATTGAGCTTCGTTTCTGCAGTATGTGTCAAAATGTTCACTGCATCAGACATATCACAGTGTAGTTTAGTCACTGAATCTCCTCGCCCCAGCTCTTGCGCAACCCCGTAAGCAATGTAAGTCTTTGGCCCCAAATCTGGCTTCAGATAGTCGTTTGGCAACTTGGAAGCAAGATTAAGAATGCCACTTAGGTGATGAGTGTACTCCTTGAATGGCAAAGCCTGGACGAATTCAGCACCATGCCTTGGTAAATTTTGATCAAATTCAGTAGATGGTGGCCAGTCTTTCAATTTCAACAGCAAAGGCCAGTAGTACGGATCAAATTGACACTTTGTATACCCATCAAAGAATTTATGAATATTGATATCTAACTCACACCAATTAAGGCAATTGATGGCCCTTACATTCAACTGCCTGTCATGCTTTGGATGTTTCAACTGACGAAAAGCACGCCACATGACCATTGGCTCCCAACTCAAACCACTTGTGGTCTCAAGAACATCTCTGACAATGATAGGCTCAGCTCTGGCCCAATGCCATTGAAAATGTTCCAGATCTTCAATTTTTATGTCAATGGCAGCAGGGTAGTACAGATGGTTGTCATCAGAATCTTCTCGGGAGGCTGCTTTCCTCGAATTATTATTTCCAAAACCTCCGTAACCCATAGAACTGGTGCAGGAGCAGCCTTGTGAAGTAATTGCATTCATACTAGCAACATTGCAGGTTCCTAATACTTCTTCTACATTTTTAACCAACTCTGAAACTTCTATTGGAAATAAACGCCTTAGTTTCAGCACCCCATTTCCACACCCACCAAGCCCCTGTGGAGGGCAAAGTATGCTACCGTCTACATTTGATTTCCATTCTACCGACACTGGCTGAGCTGGAATGTTATTATTTTTCAAGGGTTCTGCACCAGCATCAATACTAACATCATCAGGAGTCTTCTCGTTTTTCAATGGTTCCGAACCAGTATCCAAGCTAAAATCAGGAATTTTTTCATTCTTCAAAGGTTCTGAGCCAGCATCCATGATAACATAATTAGGAAGGTTCTTGTTTTTCAAAGGATCAGAACCAGCATCCACACTAACATCATCACAAAGGTTCTCATTTTTCTGAGGTTCAGCACCAGCATCATCCAAACTAACACCATCAGGGACATTCTCATCTTTCAAAGGTTCTAACCCAGCATCTATGCTAGCACCACCAGGAATTTCCTCATTTATCAAAGGTTCTAAACCAGCATTCACGCGATCATTGTTAGAAATTTTCTTAGTTTTCAAAGGCTCTGGTTCTCCTCCAAGCATGTAACTATATCCTCTATCCACAAAATCTACAACCACATCCTCACCACCCCCTCGAAGATTACCATCCCGAATTTCCCGACAACAAACAAGACATAAATCATAACAACAATCCACACAACTCCTATGCATATCAGCAATTGAAGTTTTACAATTATTACAAAACATACGTTCATTAAGAGGACAATCAATGCGTTCAACTATTACCTCAGATGGCAGCACACCTCGAATTCGAGCCTCGGCCTCTTTCTCCATCAACTGCTCCTCCTCAAACTGCTTCAAATACGGCAAAACAGTTTGCAGCAAATACAAAGAGTGTTTCTTCTTATCATCATCACTAACCTTCACCTCTTGTTTCTTCAACATACCTTTAATCCCCCCTTCTAACCTCAAACAAGCTTTGCAATTACAATTCCCTCGACAAAACGGACAAGATTCAACAAAATACTCCTCATTCTTAGTAGGATACCAATTTTTGATACAAATCAAACAAAATCTTTTCCTTGTACATTTACTACAATTCACAGTTCTTCCCTTATCATTCCTCTTACACTGATGACAAGTATTCGCTCCAACCTCATTCCCATCTCCATCCAATACCTTCTTCCTAACCTTCTCCATTCCCATTCCCCTAGTTTTTCTAACATTCCTGTTACCCATTTTCTCGGAGGCATTTTCACAAACACCTTCAGTGCATTCCACTTTCTCCCCAGAATCGACACCTTCTACCTCAACACTCAATAACCCTCCTTCAATCTTCACTCCCCCATCAAAACCCACATCACCTTCATCATTTCCCCCCTTTCTCTTCCGACTTCCACCCCCATTTTTCCCTCTCTCTCCTCCATTACTACTTTCTTCCTTTGGCTTTGGCGGTCGACCTCGCTTCCTCACAGACGGCTCCGACTTCGGCGGTCGGCCGCGTTTCCTCACCGGAATCTCAGTGTTTTCCGGCAGATTTCCGTCGACTTCTGAAGCCTTAATCGACGGCTTTCGACCCCTTTTCGAAGTCAACGGCTTAGTATGATCTTCTACTGGATTCATGGTGAATTGAGTGGAATGAGAAATTACAGTGCGACTGAAAAAGAAGGAAGATTGAAGGATTGATTTGGTGAA
This sequence comes from Chenopodium album, assembly GCF_948465745.1. Taxonomy (NCBI): domain Eukaryota; kingdom Viridiplantae; phylum Streptophyta; class Magnoliopsida; order Caryophyllales; family Amaranthaceae; genus Chenopodium; species Chenopodium album. The sequence goes on along the minus strand of NC_137844.1, from coordinate 7,125,859 downwards.
AATTGAAGTAGAAGAAACATGAAAAATGGATGTTGCAAAAATTCTAACCAATTTGGGTAATTGGTTTATTTCTTTGATTTGGAGATAGTCGTGAAGTCCCACCCGGTTTTGTTTCCCACTGTTTAGAATACATCGTACTCGTGTTGCCAAAAAAACGATTTGTTCTTGGGAAAAAACATTGTCAATCGTGCGTTTTTCTTTACACAAACTATTGCGCTAGTTCAGTCTGACTAAATATTTCTTCAATTTAGCGGGTTTTTGCTTTATATCAATAATCGCTTCCATCGGTGACGGCGTTATTGGCGGTGCTATCGTCGACGGCGAGAAACTCGTTGATTGTTGATTATATTTGTTCATGATTTATGCTTGAATTGGCTTAATAATTGCTTGAGATTCTCGGATATTTCGAAAAATGCCCAAAGAATAGATTAAGTACTTTCTTGTTTGATGTATAATTGTTGAAATTGATTGTCCTATGTGATTGTATGTTGAATTGTGAGCGTTTTAATAACAAATGCATGTATTTTGGTTGAGAAATAAGTATGTTATGTAATACTCATAAGTTTAGTATAGGTGGTTTTGCCATTATTGACATTTTAATTATTTTTTAAATAAATTCTACTGTCTAGATTATATCATCTCTAATAAGTTGGATGATATATCTATAAGTTGAATGATATCCTCTATAACAGGATGTGATATTATATATACTAGTTTGGTGCCCCATGCGATGCCCGTGTTATTTAATAAATTTATAACATAAACCTTTTATCTATATACCAAGTTTTAAAATTTATCATTGATACAGAATTAGTTAGAAATTGATGAGATTTGTGACGATTTAAGTTATGCAGTAGGCATATAATGGCTAATAATAATATTGGTGAAAATGTTTTATTTAAAAATTAAATAAAAAAATAGTAAAGTAAGTTTGAAATATTAGAAATTTTTAAAAATTAGCCAAAAATAAAGCAAATCAAATATTGTTCTAAGCCTGTTCAGTTGACTCGAACTTGAAACTTTGTGCTAGTGGGAACATTTTTTGACTCGTGACCTGAAGTGAATCGACCCGACATGACCCGTGACCCAACACGATTGATAGTTTTACATAAAGTAATAAAATCATATTAGATTGTGAAGTATTTTATTTAAATCGATTAGGATATATCATAAATGAATGTTGTACTTTTTGAACTACTTTATTTGCTCCAAAAAAATTATGATATAAATATAATTTATATGATAAATCATTAAATTGTTGTCTACGTTATGCGACATTTGGTGAAAAGTTAAGCCAAGTGTTGTCTTGTGATCTGGCTAAACTTATAATTTATTTTATACTTGTGAAATAGAGGTATGTTATTGTTATCGGAAATAAAACTCTAAATCAACAATTTTCTCCTATAAATTTATCCAAATTTTATTGAAAATAAAAATCTAAACTAACTTTTTTTTTATCCTATAAAATATATCTTTTTTTTTATCCTATTATAAAAATACAACTTTTTATTCATAAAATATATATCTAAATAAATCCTACGTATTTATTAATATTTAATTGTTGTCTAAGTGGTTCGACACTTGGCGAAAAACTGGAATGCCAAGTGTCGATGTCTCATGGCCTGGCTAAAAGTTTAGATTTATATATTAGTTATATGATATTTGCTAACGAAAAAAACATATCAGCTAACAAATAAATCATATCAACTAACAAATGAAGCATATCAGCAAATAAAAGATAGATATCAGCTAACAGATTGAATATATGTGCCAACAAATGAAGCATATCAGCCAACAAAAGGATGAAATAGTGACTTTTTTTTAACATACTAACGTTTATTTTAATATAGTGAATTTTTTATTTTTATATTAATAAACAACCATCGTGTTTCTAATATTAGTGATTCACAATAAATTAATGTGAACCATATCTATCTAAGAGTTTGTATAAATTCGTATTAAGGTCCTTTAAGATGGACACCACAATATCCCTCATGGATTATGTAATAGAGATAAGATAAATATATAGACATAGATAAGATTCTTCATTATTACAAGAGTTAATTATGAAAATCAAATCAACTAACTAAGGAAATAGAATCATATCCTAGCAAAGGATATTATATACAGTCATATAGAGGTGTAAAAATACACTCCCTCCGGTGTTTACAAAAAAGAACCCTCCCTCTCTTTTAATTTGTAATAATCATAACACTTTGACTATTATATTATTTATATGTTTACTTTGACTATATTTTTTCATCAATACATAATGAACATAGGTTGTCATGTAAAATATTTATGAATTAGTCTTTAGGTATATTTTCATTATATTAACATGGTATATCTTCTTAATAATATATAATTACAAATATTAATGTTCAAAGTTGTACATTGACATATCTGTCAGTCAAAGTGTTGCGATTATTATGAAATGAAGAAAGTATTCAGATACTTACCTAAAAGAAGACAATCATATTTAATGCTGGTAAAAGATATCACATGTTTCCAATCAAGTGAATTATCTCAGATTCACATGTAGCCATCAATCCCCATCATCAATGAAATACTTCCTCCGTTTTTTTAATGCATCAATTTGACTTTAGCACTGTTCACATGTCATGTTTAACTTAAATTTTTTTTTGCTATTATAAAATACATAAATTTTATTACATATATATCATTAGATTTATCACAATGTCTACTTTCATAATATAACTAGTTTAAGGCCCGAACGATGCCCTAGATTTTGTTTGGAAAAAAATGAAATACCTTAAAGTTTTAATAATATCCTCAAAACATTATCTTAAGTTTAAATAATAAAATAAAAAGTACTTTAATAATATCTTGAAAACATTATCTTAAGGAAAAAAAATATGGGATAAAAAGAGAGATGTAGTAGTATATATTTTACAATTAAGTAGGGAATTACATAATAATTACGAGTATTTTTTTTAAAGCAATAATAAGTTAAAAAAACTTTTAGAATCCTAAGTTAATGAAAATTTAAATCTCGTAAATATTAATTAAGTGATTGAATGACATTAATTGTGGAAAAAAAACAAATGCAATAGAGTAAAAAGAAATTTATTTACGAGAAATCAATGTGGTCTAAATACAATGATGGTCATAAAAGTTGGACATTGCAAGGGTTGTGAGGGGATTCAATATGTTCTAAATATGTATATGTGGCGTCATGTCATCATCCATGTGGCGCCATGTAATAAATCTTATTATGACATGGAGTGACACATGTCGTCAACATGTTATTCTCATGAGATTTAATAGTATTATAGATAAGTAGAAATATAATTTTGTTATAATTTTTACTAATAGATAATTATTAAATATATTAATGGTCAAAGTTACATCTTGACAAACGTGCCGATCAAAGTGATGCATTTAAAAAAGGATTTTGCTAACGAACGCCCTCAGGGCGTTGGATAAACATTTAAAATATCATCTAAAGTGGTATTAATTTGGGAAAGTATGACAAAATCATCCGTCGATCGATGTAATTAATGTTAATTTTTAATTTAATCTTTCTACTTTTAGCTAGCTTATTCAACGCCCCAAAGACGTTCGTTAACTTTTGTCTTTAAAAAAAGCAAATGAAGTATTAAAGAAGATATTTAATATTATTTTTTATTAATAGCCAACATAACTAATGTCGTTCTTCTACACTTTAAACTCTTAAATCGCACTTAATTTTCACTCAAACATATAATTTTTTAATATGGAGAAAGTCAGAAAACAACAATTTTCTCTTTTCTTTGCTGTTTTGTACGTCTCCGGGTAAGGATTACAACTACTCATGTTTGAATGTTCATTTATTTTGCTTTGATAAGTGCATTCAATCTCTTTCTTTTTAATTTGTTTTGACACAATATAGCCGTATAGGTGCATTCTAATCTTTACATAACTATAATTTAATCATTTAGTTCTTAGGAATATAAAATTCATGAAAAATAGAAGTAGGACTACCAAAATACTAAGGGTATGTTCTGATTTGCTGAATTGAACTGAACTGAACTAATTGGAGCTGCATTGAACGTAACTGAATAGAGCTAAAATGTATTGTTTATGAGAGAAGGAAATTAGGAACTGAACTGAAATTAAGATGAAGAGAACAGGTCCTAAAAAAAATGTTTTAGACATTAGACTAAAATTACTCTCATATATATATATATATATATATATATATATATATATATATATATATATATATATATATATATATATATATATTCTTGTGCTACATTTTATTGCGGAGTGTATATTTTTGTCGAAACGAAAGAAGGTAATATTGAGAAGTTGATTTTAATTAGGGTAATTTGACTTTTGCTACCACCAAAACACCCCTATTTCACTTTTGCTACCCATCTAAATTTTTCTTTTATTTTACTACCACCCAAAGCCAAAAAATATAAGTTTTGCTACCGGTTAACAGATTCTGTTACTATTTCCGTTTTATGGGGCCCACTTAATTAACATCCTCACATTTTCTTCTTCTCTCTCCCCGCACTTAGTCATGAACCCCTACTCCTTCACATAGTCCGGCCAACTCCATCAAACCCCCACCTCTTCTCCGGCAACCCCACCCATATGGCCATAATCATCCGCATTCCCAGCGGCAACTCCATCATATCTCATTAGCTTCTTCCACTATGAATTTCACAAAGTATTTTCTTTCTCCTCCATATTTTCCAATTACCTACCCCTGATTTTGCAAATTTTCAATTGCCCAAGTGCCCAATTTTTATACTTAAAAATCTTCCAAGTATTTGTAAAATGGGGCAATGATTCAATAGAAAATGTGGCGAAATTTGAGGTAAGAAGAAATTGCGGCCTCGAATTGAAATAATTGAGCAAAGGGTTATCGATTTGGGCTGAAATTGGAGCTTGCGGCTTTAGATTATGGGCTAGCGGCGTTGCTCAGTAGCGCGGTAGTGTGGTGCGACGGTGGTTGGTTGATTTGGTGCGATTATTGGTGTTGGGCTGCTGGCCGGTTGTTTCTGTTGGTGTGCGGTAGTCCGGTGGTGGTTGTTGCCGGCAGCTATGGCCGAACAGGGGTGAGATGGGGCTGCTGTGGTCAGTATTGTGGGATGGCGATTTGAGGTTTAGTTGGTGGTAGTGGAAGATACGGCTGGCGATGGTGGGGCGAATCGCAAATGGTGAGAGTGGTGCTGATGTGCGATGACAGAGGTGGCGTGTGGACTAGTGCAAGGTGGAGTAGTTGGTAGGGGGAGCTGCAACGTGATGTTGCTGTTGGGGAGCAGGGGAGTTATTGGTTGCTGCTCTATGGATTTGTGTGGGCAGGGGCTGCTGTGCGATGAATCGATGATAGCAGGGTGGGGTTGTCGGAGAGTGGGTGGAGTTGCCTGAGAATGGGTGGGGTCGGGTTTGGGATGGAGCTGCTGTGAGGAGACTCGTGGGGAGAGAAGAAGAATATGGAAGGAGGTGATAAATGGGCCCCACAAACGGAAATAGTAACGGAAAAGGTTAAGTGGTAGCAAAACCTATAATTTTCGGTTTTCTATGGTAGTAAAATAAAATAAAAGTTTAAATGGGTAGCAAAAGTGAAATAGGAGTGTTTTGTTGGTAGCAAAAGTCAAATTTTTCATTTAATTAGGTAAGTATAAATTGACAAAGATAGCCAGTTTTCTCAAAAGTTTGACAAAGAAGGTAACAGTAGTAGTTGCCAACTTTCTTTAAAAAAAAAAATTGTCAACTTCGGTGTCAACAAAAAAAAAACAAAAAGTAATTGCCAACTAGTACTAGATTAAAATATTAAATTAATAAAAGTTGCCCTAAGAATTGTTATTGCCTTGGTGGTGCATGTTGTTGTTAATCCTCAGCACATTACTACTCATATACGATAGTCTCATGGTCTCCTCTCCCAAAAGGATATTGCAAGTTAAATTTAGATGGTTCAGCAAGTCTTCATAATTCTACTGCTGGTGTTGTCATTCGAGATGCTACTGGCAATCATATTACTATTCGTACTTATAATTTAGGTTCTTGCTCGACTATTCTTGCGAAAGTAATTGCCCTTCGAAATAGACTTCTTTTGGCTAAGGAACACAAATTTCCCATATTTTCATTGAATTGGTGATAATTTGACTGTTATTAGTATTTTGCAGGGACACTACACGTCTACAACTGCCCGTGGAAGCTTCAACTCTTTATGGAAAACATCAAGATCATCTTGGATTCCTTCTTAGCCTTTAAATCTCAATACATCTTTCGTGAAAATGTTGCGTCTCTGGGTTACTCTACTCTGACCTATCTGAATGTTGATCCCTCTTGAAAAGCAAGTTTTCGTATTTTTACTGTAAGATAGATTAGGACACTGTATTGTGAGAAGACGTTCCTAATCTTTTTCCCTGTATCTTACTTTTTTTAAAAAAAAAAAAAATATTGTTATTAATGTGATTGATTTAATAACCCTTTATTATTCGTAGAATTCATAAAAAACCGCCAATAGCATTAGGATTGGAGCTACTCTACTTGACAAAGAAGGTATCAATAGTTGCCAATCAGTAGAAGATTGTAATGATAAAAAAAATTGTCAGGCTCCATTTTATTGATTGTGATGACGGCGGATGTTGTTGTTAATGTGATTGATAAATATATACAGAGTAACTTATTCCAAATTTCCAATCATAGATAAGGGAGGAACTTGTTTTTCTATAGTGTTGTCTTGAGTCTTGACTCTTGAGCTAATTAGGGTGCCAGTCTATTACTTTTACCGGATAATGTCGAATTTTCTTTGCATTATAATTTAAGAGAAAACTATTGGAGGAGATTCTATGAAAATTTGTCTACAGTTAACCACTTCAAGATTTTTTAATGGATGTCCTATATATTTTGGTCAACATGTTTATGCTCCATTTACCTTATTTCACTTTTTTTATTTAAATAAAAAATTATTTTATTTAGGGGGTAATAAGGGTTACTTGTACTTAATTTTACGTTACAACTAGAATAAGATCATGTTTACTTTACCTTATTTTTGTTGAAGTACATGCCGTTATTTTTACTGAATTGACATTATTTTTACTGATTTCGTATTATATTTCTTCTTTAAAGTTACTAGTTCTTATTGAACTGAAATTAATTTTTCCAAACTGAACTTATTTTTACTGAACTAGAATAATTTTTTATTGAATATTATTTAAGGTGAAGTGAACAGTAATTAGTGGTTCAGTTCATGGAGGCGGATGTACCATCCATGCGCATGGTATATCCGTTCAAAAAAAAAAAAACGACAAGAACATTGTATAGAAATGTAAAGAACATTTAGTTAAAAGGAAAAAAACATGGTACAAAATTGTAAAGAACATATATCTTAAGTGAAAAGAACATATTGTTAAAATATAATAAACGTGATAAAAGAACATAAGAGATATAAAAAAACAACAGAAAGCTATTAATAACAATGAACATGACACTATTTTATAAAGAACATACTATTAAATAATTTTCTTTATCTCCGTGTTATTTGATTGTCAGTGTAATGTATTTTTATTTGTGACATAATAGTCATTGTTTTAGTGTAAAATATTCTTTAAATTTTGTCTTTAGATTATGGTGGGTGAATATAAATAATGTTCATTACATAATATTATTATATTGTTTATTAATATTATGGATGTTCTTTAGATATACAAAAAGAACATAAAGCTTGATGTTCTTTGTAAAACAACTATATGTTCTTTACAAAATAGTTATATGTTTTTCACAAAACAACTATATATTCATTCCACCTGGCCTTTTATCAAAAATCCGGATGTACCATACCCACAAAGAAAATTTCAAGTGAACAGGGCTAAGCTAGAAATAGGGCAACTTTTTATTATTATTATTATTATTATTATTATTATTATTATTATTATTATTATTATTATTATTATTATTATTATTATTATTATTATTATTACGGAGTATTATTATTATTATTATTATATCTCAAAAACAAAAGTCATACAACCTACAATAAATTAGTGGGAAGCCGAGATACAATCTGGGCCCCCACTCCTCTAGCTATAGCAAATCCTACCCTAGTGAAGATATGAGCTGCAGCACGAGCCCCAATGTCTTGCGTCGTCGAGAACCTCTGAATCCGCTTCAGTAATGCAATAGTCTCCTTCTTTAATTCCCCAAGCGAAGAAAAGGAGAAGGGAATGAAACCATATCCAATCGCCTGACATCGAGCTTCATACTTAACCCGCTTCCGATGAGCAGCATCAGCCACAACCCGCCCAGGAATAAAGTCAGATAGCCCTGACTGTGTCAAAGGAGAAGACCCTGTCAAATCAACACAGACATCGCGACCACGATCCCATGAATAAAGTAACACATCCGCAGGTCTGAGGGCCTCGTCGTTCCCTCCAGCCTACCCAATGTCAACCTCTTTTCTCGCTGAAATCCCAGAACGATAGCAAACATCAACAAGGGATTATTATTATTATTATTTTTTTTACGTTGTATTACATATTGTTAAAATAAATAAAACATTTGGAGACTTTTTTTACGACGGAAACTCTTTATGCACTTTGTATGAGTAGTTTGTATCATTGATCGTGGACAATCCTAAAGCTACGATCAAGTCTAAGGCCCCGTTTATTTTATCTTACTTTTGTTGAATTGAAATTATTTTTTACTGAACACTTGCTTAACTGAAATTATATTTACTGATTCTCTCTCTTTTTTTTTTCTTTAAAGTTATTGATTTTTACTGAACTTTTTACAAAACTAAACTTGAACTGAAGTGAAATTAATTATACTGAATATTTTTATTTTATGGTGAAGTGAACGGAGCCTACGCACCTGTTCTCTTCAGCTTAATTTCAGTTCAGTTCAGTTGAGCTCAGTTCAGTTTCTATTTTTCTTCTCTCATAAACAATTCAATTTAACTTAATTCAGTTTTGCAAATCAAAACATGCCCTAAGTGTTTCCTTCACCAAAGAAAGAGGCTATGCAAGTGTGTTTGACCCGCTTCTTAAGGACATTATATCATATCCACAACAATAGTCTCTATTTTTGTCCTGCATAAGCAAGATCTAAAGTATACTTTTCTGGCTCATTGGAGTTATTGCACGATTTGGAACTCAAAATCAATCAATCAATCAATTACAAATTTCAATTAATTACAAATATGATACTATCAATCATTAGACTATTTAACAGCACTACTTATTGCAAATATTGGACGCACTCTCAGAATAGTAATTAATTAGCTAACATCTTTCACGACTCATCTGTCAATCAATATCCAGTCAATGTTTAGAAAAAATATTGCATTCACATTTAACCCAAACCACATTAAATTTATTTTACGTTCACATTTGAATCTAATCTTTGCCTGAATCCAATATTATGTTTTGCTTGAATGTACCTTGCATCGAATTAAGTTGATGTTCTTAGGGTCTGTTCTCTTCAGATTATTTTCAGTTTAATTCAATTCAGTTCAGTTCAACTCAATTCAGTCAATCAGAACAGGCCCTTAACCTTTTTTATTTGATGCTATGTCCATGTTCTCTCTATCTCAAATACACTTATTTAATATAATAAGAAAATTTCTAATCAATTTGTTTCGAGTATGGAATGGAGTCAATGGACGATAAGAACAATGCAAGGAGCCGTCTTTGGTCCAATATCAGTCTTAGCACAATCAATATCTTTGCAGTGATTTGAGGTTTTTTTTCCTTTTTTTTTTACAAATGTGATTTGAGGTCTGGAGGAAATCCATTAATAAATAATTTCATGTTGAGCTCATGAGAAAACCCACATGTTAGTGGTGTGTTGTCCCATATTAGTGTATAAGTGAAAGTTTATATTGGGATGTGTATCCCACATTAAAGAAAGAAGATAATTGTGTCCACTTTATAAGGCTAAGGGACTACTCCCCCTCATTGCCATATGGTTTTGAGGTGGAACCTCCTTTGAACTTGTAAAGTGGACAATCACGACGGGTGTGCTGTTTATCATTTCAGGAAACTTAGTGTGATTTTTTAAGCTTCTTATGGCCCTATAGCAACTATTCAATTATCTTCACTTAAGTAGGGCTACAAACGATTCGATCCGAGTCGAGTTTTTACTTGTTCGAGCTAAGCTTGGTAAAGATTTTAAGTGTTCGAACATGCTCGAGCTTGAATGAGCTTCATAATTTTGTGTTCGAGCTTTGTTCATTAAGGTTTTGCCTTGTTTGAGCTCGGCTTGAGCTCGTTCGTTTGTGATTCAAGCTCGAGCTTGAACAAGCTCTAATGTGAACAAGCTCAAACGTGAACGAGCTCAATCAAGCTAATATAATCAACTTTGAAAAACTATAAGTATACTCTAATCAGAAAAGTCGTTTGATGATATTCATCATAATAACAAGATAGGCAGTAATTGAGTATTTGATATTATAAATGAGAAATTTGAGCAAATATACTATTCACTTTCTTAAAAATAATACTCCATATATTTTAATTGTATATGATATTATTAACATGGCTAATTTGATTATATACGTAATTGATTATAATTGATTTGGTTTCATATTAAAATTGTACTATTTTAAGAATAATTAAAACAGTGAAATTAATTGTTTCAAGCTTGAACGAGTTATAAATTAAATGACCATATGAACGATCATATGTACGAACGTTCATATGTACGAGTTATGAAACGAGTGTTTGTGAACATTAACGAGCAGAGTACAAAGGTGTTCGAGTTGGGCTAGTTTACTTAACGAGCCTCAAATTTTTGTTCGGACTCGTTCAATACTTAATAAGCAAGCTTTGATCGAGCTTGTTCGCGAGTTGTTCACAAACTTATCGGCTCATTTGCAGCCCTACACTTAAGCTATGTACTATTCACTTGATTTTATCTTATTAAACATATTTGAACATATTCGAACTTGATAAACCTTATCAACCTTGATAAGCAAGCTAAAGGTTGATAAGGGCTACCCAATTTCAATTTCAATTAAGTAAATTCTAATAAGGTTTGATAAATTTATGTGACCTTCTGGATAAACTCAGATGAATTTTTATAAGATCAGATTAATAAGTTTAGATAAATAGAAATGAGTTAAATAGAATTCACCCTATATGATATGAAATATTTTCGGTAAAGATGTCTTTGGGCTGGGTAGGGCAGGGTAGGGCCAGGTAGGCAAAGGTAGGGTAGTGCATTACTGGGATTTGGACCCATAGGCTCAAATGGACCTATAATAGGCGGAGGGATGAGCCCAAATCACAAAAAACTAGGCCTTGACCCATGACCATAGGCCGGCCTAGCCCAGAGCCATCTTTAATCTTAGGCTAGCAACTATTTTTTTCTATTTTTTTAAAAAAATATTTATTTATTTTTTATAAAAGTGGGAGAAACTATCATCTTTCTTATATATACCAATATTGTTACGTAGGGTATCTTCTATACACATCTAACTAATTGGTCTTAAAGACTTAAATGGTTCACAACTCACAAGCATCAAAAAATTAGAAGTATAATTTACCTATTATGTTTATCTGGGAAGTACTATTGAGATTTGGCTCCACACTATAATACTAATTAGTGGAGCTTATAAGAGAGAAATTAGTTGGATCCATCAAATTGGTTTGTGGACAAGCAAACAATAATTAGCCATGGATTTCGTCCAAATTGATAGCCGTAAATTATACTTCTTAGTTAATTAGTGCAAATTAAATCTTCAATATGTCAACAAATTAGTGAATTACAGATAATTATGCATCATCCATGATGTCAACAAATTATTAATGATTATGCATCATCCATGCATGATTTTACACGTACGCATTGGTGACTTGGATAAGATTAAGATCAAATAATGTTAATTGTGTTAGCTACATAAGGAAGTATGGGATCAATTTTCCATCCCTCGAATTAAGAGTACTGTTTTTTGAAATAGAAAGTTTGAGATAAATTGTCTCACATTATATTATTAATATAAAATAAAAAAAATGTAGTGGTATTTGTTTCATGCATTTTTTTTTGAAAGAGTTTTATGTATCTTATTTTAACTTATTTTGTAAATAAAAAAAATAACAAAAATAAAAAAAACAGTTAAATATTTATGATCTTTATTTAGATTACTTATTTTTGTAAAAATAATTTAAAATAATTAGGTTCAGAAAAAGTATATTTTCTTATTCAGATGATTAAGACAAAGTAAGTTGAATCAACATGACCGACATTATAATAACACATACAAGATTGTACCCTACAAGATTTTTTTCTTTATTAAAAAAAAAAAAAAAAAAGAAAAAGAAAAAAAAGCTTTACATTTTATTGGTTGAATCTTTAGTCGACTGGTCTTCATCAATCATCATTCATGTTATATAAGGACAGCAACACAAGTAGAGTTGATGTATGAAAACCAATACACCATTTAACTCTGTATTATTTTGGATTTGTCTTGAGATTCAAAGCCATAAACAAATGTACCAATAGGCACACTGATAGAAAATTCCTCTCAAGTTAAAATTTGGAAGGTCCATTTTTTTAGTGAGATTTAATCACTTATATTATTAAAAAAAAGTTATTAGATCGAAATAAAATTATAAATAGTAGTGGTTCATGTGGTTGTATGCACACACAAAGATCTCTGTCCTAAATTTTATTTTCAGGTTAAAAATGTTGAGAATATATCCTAAAGTTAATTCAAAGGGGTAATTAGTAAGTATCGTAGAGTTTAAGTTTTTAATTAATTAATCGATCAATGTTCCCACCTAAAAAGAACTAGTGCTAATATGCATGGTGTGGCTAAAAAGTGACCATTGGATCTAATTTTTCGATTCACCAACGTTTCTCTCTTACGCAATTATTATAGAGACACGAGCCTCTCAATTTTATTCTTCCATCTAGTTGACTAGTCTTGCTTATTAGTTTTGCATGTATTCTCAATGACGAGAAAGTATTATACAAGTATGCGCACGTGGTGAGACTACGGTTGACTCGCTCGATAAGCACCCCTTAAGTGAGACGGTATAAGTTATTGAATATTTTATACAACTTTTTGAACATTTCAGTTTATAAATATAGATATAGAATTTAAGTTATTGAATTGGATATATCAGACTCATGAAAAAACATACGGACTCTCCCAATACATTTTGATTCTCATACTGTAATGAATTTACAGGTAGTACTCTAAATAAGTCGGTATTTTTTCCGTTTCGTTTGAAACATTGTTTTATATGGATAATGATTCTCTATATCCTTTTCCTAATCACATGAGTTCCTCATTCATATTTTTATCATCTCCCTTCATTTCCTAATATCATGCTACTTCACGTTACAATTAAAAGTACTTAGAGCAAGTTTAGCCCTAAGTCTTAAGACTTGGATGTGACATCATTTTTAGTGGTCCCCATTGAAAATAATGTCATCAAATTCTTGTTAAGACTCACTAAGACTTCCACAAATTTATCACTTTAGCCCTAAGACTTAAATATATGGCATATTATATGTAGAAAAGTGTAAAAAAAAAAAGAAAAAAGAAAAAAAGGATAATAAAAATAAAAGTGATGTGGGTCCCAATCTCAAGCCTTAAGTTAAGTCTTGGAATTTCAAGACTCAACTTGAGACTTACTTAAGATTTAAGAAGAAAAATAAGGAAAGTTTTAAACCTAAGTTTTAAGAATCAAGATGATGATGTCACCCCAATTCTTAAGACTTGGGGCTAAACTTGCTCTTATATTATTATATGCAGCTGTCAAACATAAAGTGAGTGACAATCGTCTTGCCCAATTGTACTATATATTTAACCACATTCTTGACCAGACTAATTAATAATAATAAAAGTATTCTTAATTAGGTAGATGGTTGGAGTTTTCCATATATATATGTCGACAACAAGAGCCTAATACTATATATGATTAATTGATTTTTACATAGGCAGGTTTTTCTCATTTACAAAATATATGTGATGGTATAATTTTGTCCAAATTATAATATTTAGATTGATAAGACATCAAAAAGCGTGTATATGTGTTCATCCCATAGGCAGGAATTTTCATTCACATAATATCATTCTATGCATTATTGTAATATTATTGCTCATTTTATCATCAAATGAGCAAATAAATATCTTTAAATGTACTGTACCTCCGAGTGCATATAACAATTTATTAATTTTATAAATTCCTCTTCACAAAATATATGATGGTTTAATTTTGTCCAAATTATAATATTTAGATTGATAAGACATCTAAAAGCGTGTATATGTCGTGTTCATCCCATAGGCAGGAATTCTCATTCACATAAAATCATTCATATGCATTATTGAAATATTAATATTGTTGTAAGCAAGAACAAAACAAAATTTTGAATTCCTGCATCAATTGTGATGTTTTAACTAATTTATTACTTTCCCTGTTTTATTTTTTTTAAGGATTGTCCCACGTTACTTTTCAAGTTGTCTCTAAACGATTGTTAGCATGGTAATCACGATTTCTTTCTACTTTATATATACAATCGTACATGCTAAATAACAGATCTACTCATCTTCTTAACACAACTTTTTTAAAAAGTTAAAACTGAAATAAGATAATTTATTTATTATTTATTTTTAAAAACGGAGTACTACTAAACTTGTGTACATCATACTTCAATCATGCATGCATTATTATTGTGGACCATTATATTGGAAATGACAAATCCCAATTGGAGACTATTATCAAAACTTAGATAAATAATATACACCACATTACTACTTGCTACAAAGTGACAACAAACATTAATGTCAGAATAAATTTCAGGATACTTGTTCATTTTTCCCATCTATATAAACCGATCTACATTTCCAAATAAAAGTATTTAGAAGTAATATTTCTTAACACTCTCATCTCCCAAAAATAATATATAAAAAAGGGAAGAGTTCTTTGCATTGCTAGGTTGCAATAATATGGAGATTGACAAGAAAGAAAGCATGGAGGAGAATAACAAGAAGAAGATCGTGTATAGCGGTGTCAAAGCCATGCCATTTGTTATAGGTACGGTACCTATGTCATACCCTTACCTTTTTTCTCATTTATAATACTTTTTCCATTTATAAAAGTTCTTCTTGTTTAGACGGTAATTGTCTCAATTTAAATAAAACTTTTAGATATAACGGGAGTATTAGTTTTTGGTGAAAGCTTAGCTTGGAATATGTTTAGTAAACGCCAGTTTATAAATTTATGTAAAGTTTTTATAAATTTTTACACACATTTATGTTTTACAATAAATGTAGGAAGATTATCTATGATTTACAATGAAAAAAATATCTTTCTTCGTTTTTTCTTAAGGGCCATTTAGTTAGTACTCCCTTTTTCCATAAATTAAAAGCCTCTTTCTTTTTATTATGTGAGTAATAAATATTAGAAAGAGACTCTGTATTAAGGGACGGAGAGAGTACTAAAAAAACGAAGGAAATGTATACTAGTTATGCTTTCTCGATCTTGTCGTGGTCTAGTGGTACGAGCTGAACTTTGTGCACGTGACATCAAAGGGTGGAGAAAGTGAACATGAACAATAAAAGTGGTGTTATTTTTAGTTAATTATGCAAAAAAAAATTATGCTAATAGAGTTTCTAATTTGTTATGCTTATTATGTGCAGGAAATGAGACGTTTGAAAAGCTAGGAACAATAGGAACATCACACAATTTGTTGGTGTATCTAACCACAGTGTTTAACATGAATAGGATGAATGCTACAAATGTTGTTAACATGCCAATTTGGCAACCCTCCTTGGTGCTTACCTTTGTGACACCTACTTTGGCCGGTACAAGACCTTGGGGTTCGCAAGCATCGCCTCGTTCTTGGTAACATACGCGTAACACATTTTAAGTGGTCGTTTGGTTGAAAATAGGAAATATTATTTCATTCCGAGAAAATTATAGGAAGTTAACATACATCAATTTTGATTGTAGGGAATGCTATTTCTAACATTGACAGCAGTAATACCATCGTTACACCCTCCACACTGCGCTACAGGCGAAAATTGCGCTGGAGCAACAACAGGGCAGCTAGCATTTTTGCTAGGAGGATTAGCATTTTTGATCATAGGAGCAGGGGGGATTAGGCCATGTAACTTAGCATTCGGAGCAGATCAATTTGACCCGGAAACAGAATCGGGTAAACGAGGGATCAGTAGCTTCTTCAACTGGTACTACTTCACGCTTACATTCGCAATCATGATCTCTGTAACCTTGGTTGTGTACATTCAGACCGATGTTAGCTGGGGTATAGGCCTTGCAATACCGGCTTTTTTCATGTTTCTTTCGTGTGCGTTGTTCTTCTTGGGGACTAAGTTGTATGTTATGGTTAAGCCCCAAGGAAGTCCCCTTGTGAGTGTGGTGCAGGTCATGGTTGCTGCTTTTAAGAAACGCGGCTTGGAGTTGCCGGAAAAGCCTTCCCTCTCCTTGTTTGATCATGTTCCTGATCAGTCTATCAACTCCAAGTTCCCTCATTCTGATCAATTCAGGTATAACAATTATACTTGATACTATTTTTAGATGTCTGGAAAAAATCCTAAAGTAACAGTGGGTTATGAACTTATGATAACTCACTAGCGGAAACAATACTATTAGTAACTGGCAAAAAATGACTTTTAGTAACCAGCATTGTTAGTTGCTATAGCCACCGTTACTATTAACTAATCTGATGATGTTTTTCTGTGCTATGTAGATGCCTTGACAAAGCAGCTATCATAACAAACGAAGACAAAATCAATCCAGAAGGATCAGCAGCAAACCCCTGGAAACTTAGTCCCATACAACATGTAGAACAAGTAAAATGTGTAATCAGAGTATTTCCCATATGGATTTCTGGAGTCTTCTACACCATAACCATGGTAACGACAGGAAACTACGTCGTATTCCAAGCCTTACAGTCCAACAGAAGCCTAGGAGGGACTAACTTCAAGATTCCAGCAGCGTCCTACTCCATATTCTCAATGCTAGCAATGACAATCTGGATACCTGTCTATGACAGAATCGTAGTTCCAAAACTCAGAAAAATGACAGGAAAAGAAAATGGGATCACAGTCCTGCAGAAGTTGGGGATTGGCATGGGTCTCAATATTATAGCCCTTGTTGTTTTCGGGCTAGTTGAGCAGAGGAGAAGAGTAGTGGCTCTGACTAAGTCGACTCTAGGGGTTGATCCTCAAAGAGGTGTGATTTCATCACTCTCAGCAATGTGGTTGGTACTTCCTTTAGTACTTTCAGGACTGTCAGAAGCATTTGCTATGATCTCGCTTGTTGAATTTTACTATAAGCAGTTCCCTGAGAATATGAGAAGCATTGGTGGCGCGTTCTTGTTCTGTGGGATGGCTGTTTCGAGTTACCTAAGCAGTTTCCTACAGTCTGTTGTTGATAAGATGAGTAGGAACTCAAAGAGTGGAAGTTGGTTGAATGAGGATTTGAACAAAGCAAGGCTAGATTATTTTTATTATGTCATTGCTTGTTTACAGTTTGCTAATCTTTTCTATTTTTTGGCGTGTTCAAAGTGGTATAGGTATAGAGAAAGTATTAGTAACTCTACTGATGAAAGTATAGATGAAATCAAATCCGAAATACCTCTTGTTTGAACATGGAAGATTATATTACAAGTACTAGCTTAGTTTAGTTATGTGGTCTTGATACATAAATTTTAGTTCTTGATCTTCTAATTTGTACTCATACAAGTAAAGAGAGTAAGACTGTAAGAGGTTCTCTAAGTTCAATCTTATGATGTTACAACATTTTTTTTTTCCACTTGCTCGAAACCCATAAGAAAAACACGTTTAGGAAGAAATTTTCTAAGTTCAATCTTGTGATGCTACGTTTTTTGTATTGTAAACAACGTGTTAGGCAAAAAATGAATGATTAGAAATTTACAATCCCTACAGTTCCAAGATTAAAGTTTTTGATTTTTTACTTACTCATCAAAACTTAAAAGAAAAACACGTTAAGCAAGAGGTTTCTAAGTTCAATCTTATGATGTTACATTTTTTGCGTTGTAACCACATGATTGGAATTGAAAAAATGAATGATTACAATTTTACAATTCCTACAATTCCAAGACCAAAGCTTTGATATATACTGTATTTTCTTAGGCGGCCTATAAGAAAATCATGTTTAGGAAAAGGCTTTATCAAAATTCAACCCTCAACTAAAATAAGCTCAATCAAACAGAAAAAGTAACGAGTACATATTTAGCTAAATTCAAACAAAAGTAAGTTTGATCAAAGAAGTATATAAATCCATACAATATAAAGGTTTATCAAGTGATAAGAAGGAAATTTTAGCGGATAAAATAAATTTTGATGCCAATGAAATTCACCGAATAATATCTAGCTAATATTGTGCTTTTGCACCACGAAAATGTATCTTTTTCTACTATAGCAACACATGAAATGGGGACCAAAAAAATATTAAAAGTGGTGTCACTAAGCGTAACATAATTGTACTAGAATTGTTTTTCACAAAGTTGGAATCTTATCGTCTTAAGATGATAGATAGATAGATATTAGATACTATCTTGTTAATGGCAATAGGTGATTTATATAAATTTAATGCATTTCCCACAATTAATGGCTATAAAAACTTAGGGGACCATAAAAACAAATAATTACTACAGTAGTTGTCAATTTAATTAAATAGGAACAAAAATTTGATGGAATATCCCATTAAATTCCTACAACTTTTTGTTTGTTGAGGGGATGTAAGAGGAGTTACTTTAGCTTTTGTTTGAGAAGAAAGAGATTGTAACCAAAGGAGGAGGTGGAACCAATGTAAGGAGTGACTCACACGGAGAATATTCACCAACACAATCAAGATAGAATTTTTGTTCATGTACATACAAGAACCACGTAATTAAATAAATATTAATGGTTATAACATCCACAAGGTACAACCAGTTATACATTAAGAACATTATTGTTGATTGATGACAACTTGATAACCATGAAACTCAAAACTCGTTTTATTTATTAGGATGTACTAAGACATGTTGCACTCGATCTAGGATCATTGATAGATTGAAAAACCGTTATTCAAACTCCATAGTAGTCGCGTACATTTGAACTTCCAAACCTTATAGTAATTCATACTTTCGAGGGGGAGGAGGAAGCCAAAGTCAAAGAGAACCATCCAAGCTGCTCAAACACCATTACTGGCTAAGAGACAGAGAAAATGGAATGTACCAAAGAAGCGTAACAAAGCATTCAACTACAAGGTTAGCTAGGCCGCGTAAGAAGATAAATGAAAAGCGGCATAATAGTATTGAGAAGTCACTATCATCCTATACGGTCATATAAACAGTCTACATGAATTGATTTATGTGATCGTCATCTCCAGCTAGAGCCTAGAACTCGAGAAAGAGCTTCTAATTGCGCGCATTCAACTAATTTAGTTGGTAAAGTCTTTAATATTGATAAGTGACACGTTAGCAAAACCTTTATTCAAAATCCACCAACTTAATTTAAGACTGAATATCATCTACGTCATACCACCTTATCTTGCTGACACTCTTAAAACGCCTTTTAAAAAATATATAAAAGCGCTTTTTTTAATTTAGAACTTTTTTTTTTCCCTTTTTTGACAGCCACTATTTCATGTTTTAATCATGAAATGTACGTCTATCTCGTTTGATAGTGCGTGCTCACTAATCAGTAAGTGATTACCTTTCTAGAACACAACAGAAAGTGAGAAAGGTGAACATTATACACAAATATTTGATACTATATGATATCTTAATTGTTATTTAAACCAATATAATATACTATCTAATATTCTTTAGATTTGGTTTGACAGCATAAAATACCATTAACAATCTAACATGACATTTGCAAATCGGCGGTCATAGCGATGACTTTAGTACTCATATCGTTTTCAAGCAACATTATCATAGTGTGAGCGCAGAGAAGTAGGAATGGCAAGCTGACGTCTAGTCTGTCTCGTAACACTAAAAATGTCTTACTCGACGCGGCATGTTATTTTGAGTTTCTGGGCAGAGCAGAGCAGATTTCAGCAGAGCAGGGCTAGGCTTCCACACATTGTGGAGCAGAGCAGAGCAGGACAAGGCAGAACAGGACAAGGCAGAACAGAGCAGATTTCAGCAGAGCAGGACAGAGCAAAGCGGAGCAGCTCTAAAGAACAGGATCGTACTCTCAAACCCATCATATATTTAAACTCCGAATTAGAAACTTTGTTTTCTATTACGGGTCGGAGTAAAAAGAGAATTGATTCAGTTTAATTTAACCCCCTTAATTATTGTGCAAAATCCATTGAGAATGATATATGATGTGTGGTTGTGACCATGATAATGTGGCACTCCTAGATGCAGGGGAATTTATTGTATGAACCCCAAGAAACAAGGTAGGGAAAGTTGTTTTCTAGTCCATGGAATAGAAGTGTCATACTCCGTCCTATCATACTTTAATTCTAGTCATATTCGGAAAATTATAAGTTCATATAAGCCAAAGTTTAGGGTTAATAATTTCAAATAAGTTGAATTCAGGTTAAAAGTTATATAAGTTTAATACACAAATATAACATGTCGTAGTTAGTTCAATTGTGTGATGTGAAAAATTAGGTGAAGATAATAAACTCTAGGTTATTTGCTAAAGGTTTTAGTCGTTGTTCATATGACATATTTTTAACCATCTATATGGTATCGTAAATTTTGAAAAATTAAAGAGCATGATGAGGTATAGAAATTTTCTTAAAGATGGTCCACTTCTCTTTTTGGAAAGAGGTCAAGGTAGGTAAACCTTATATCTAAGAGCCTTCAATAATTAAACTTGGCACCAATATTTCTGACTTATAAAGAGCTCACTCAAGCAAAGCACTATAAACACTAATAAAAACAAAAGAAGCAACATAATCCTCAGGAATAGCCATGGAAGAACCTAAAACAGTTGTAGATAATGATAAGCCAAAGTTCAACTACAAAGGATTAAAGGCCATGCCTTTCATCATAGGTAAGAATATACCATTAACGCGATTTTTGTACTACTGTAATCACAAGTAATCAAACTAATCATTGTGTACAAAATTTCAGGAAACGAGACATTTGAGAAGCTCGGAGCAATTGGTACCTTGTCCAATTTGTTGGTCTACTTAACAACAGTTTTTAACATGAAGACTATAACAGCAACAACTTTGATCACAGTCTTCAATGGTACCACCAACTTTGCAACTTTGCTAGGTGCTTTCCTCTCTGATACTTACTTTGGCCGCTACACCACCTTGGGATTCGCAACGATTGCCTCGTTTTTGGTACTTTGATCTGCCTCTTGCATACTCTTATCAGTCAGTATTTCCATGTTCAAAGAGCACAATTGAACTAAGGTGCAATAGTACAGCAATATAGCAGGATTTAGTGTCAGATGCTTGCAGCTTACCTTTGCAGTTAGACTGTTAGTTCTAATTTCTGCAGTTCTTTGACAAAATTAACATAAGTAGTAAAAACTATACGTATGACTAACTTAAGGTTTGTTACGCAGCTTACATCATACGATATACAATTTCCGAAATCTCAGAACTGACAGAGATTCTGAACAAACTCTTAACATCAAATTTAGGATGTTTTAGTTCCTGTTTTTTTCTGCTTCTTTTTCAAGTTGCAGAGTTTTATTCTTGAAATAATACTATAACTAGCAATGATTAAGCAGATGATTTGGACAACAGAAAACTTGAACTAAAAAAAAAAATTTCAAACTTTAAAATTAAATGCCTGCATATAAGCAAAATCTTACTCTCTGCAAACTGTTTTCAGGGATTATTTGTGATAGACCTAACAGCAGTAATCAAGAAACTTCATCCATCCCCTTGTGGCGACGAAGCAAAAGTCTGCAATGGACCGTCACAAGGGCAGTTAGCATTTTTGCTGATGGGGTTCGGACTGCTGATAGTAGGAGCAGCAGGCATAAGGCCATGTAACTTAGCCTTCGGGGCTGATCAGTTCAACCCCAATACAGAATCAGGAAAGCGAGGGATCAACAGTTTTTTCAATTGGTACTTCTTCACTTACACTTTTGCACAGATGGTGTCCCTGACACTGATAGTTTATGTGCAGTCTAATGTGAGTTGGAGTATTGGGTTAGCCATTCCCGCGGCTCTTATGCTGTTAGCTTGCATACTGTTTTTCATGGGTTCGAAGATCTATGTAAAGGTTAAGCCCGAAGGTAGTCCTATGGTGAATTTAGTGCAGGTTATAGTTGCTGCTGTCAGAAAAAGAAAACTGAAACACCCGAATTCTCATCAGTTTGAATCTGTACTCAAATATTTGCCTTCTGATTCTATCAACTCCAAATTACCTCACACAAATCAGTTCAGGTACGAAAAATGCACTAGATTGGAAAGTTGACAGCATTGTTTAGATTTTCAGTAGATATTGTGTTACACCTACTGAAAATGTAATGAAATCTTTTCAGATTCCTTGAGAAAGCCGCGATTATAACCCCTGAAGACCAAATTAAACCGGATGGCTCAGCAGTAGACGCCTGGAAACTCTGCACGATGCAGCAGGTAGAAGAGTTGAAATGTGTACTAAGAGTGTTACCCATATGGGCATCAGCCATAATATACCATGTTCCTGTTGTGCAAATGCACACGTACGTGATATTCCAAGCACTTCAGTCAAATAGACGCCTTGGGAAAACAAATTTTCAAATTCCAGCTTCATCCTACATTGTTTTCATGATGATAAGCCTCACTGTTTGGATCCCAATCTATGATCGAGTATTAGTCCCATTCCTCGAAAAAATCAGGGGAAAAGAGGGTGGAATCACAATCCTCCAAAGGATGGGAATCGGAATAATATTATCTATTCTAACCATGCTTGTGGCAGGGTTAGTAGAAAGTCATCGCAGGAATCTTGCTCTTACACAACCAACACTCGGAAATCTCCCAAGAAAGGGAGAGATTTCTTCAATGTCAAGTTTTTGGCTGGTTTTTCCTTTAGGCATAGCAGGGTTTGCTGAAGCATTCATGGCAATCGGTCAAGTAGAGTTCTACTACAAACAGTTTCCGGAGAACATGAGGAGCATTGCTGGATCCATTTTCTTTTTAGGCATCGGAATGTCAAGCTACTTAAGCAGTTTTTTGATCTCCATAGTTCATAGAACAACAAAGAAAGGCGCATCAGGTGATTGGTTAGACGAGGATCTAAACAAAGGGAAACTAGATTACTTCTACTACATGATAGCTGCACTATGTACCTTCAATTTTGCTTATTTCCTTGTCTGTGCTAAATGGTTTAAGTATAAAGGCAGTAGCGAAAATGCCAAGAAAATAGATGCAGAGCCTATTGGATGTGTAGAGCTTAGTGAGTCTCGTAAGGGAGCTGTATGATTTTCACAATAATAAAATGCAGAAACAAGAAATTTCCAACTTTTACTTAAGTACTTCGTATATACTTGAATAATTTAAATCGAATTCTACGGTCTTACCATAACAACATGTTTGGTAAGCATCAAACATACGTTTGGGGATGAAGTTGCATTATTGTGATCCAAGTACGTCTTAGAAAAATAAGATTCAAAGCTATGAGAGCGAGCGACGACAAAATAGAGGTAAAGATGGTCCCTAACCTCCTACTCCTCTAGTAGAGAAAATGGCAAGGCACAATTACTGCAGTTTTGGCTTTAACAGCCAACTTTCTAAATGTCTTGTTCCACATGCTTTAAACTACAAAATGTGAAAGAAATGGATGGAATTGATAGAAAAGAGTCAAAAGACAACTGCATTATCAATCACGAGAATACAATCCAAAAATAAAGTATGACTTTTATAAACTTGAAATCTATACAATCTTTGACAATAATAAACTAGAAACAACAAAAACGTTTAAAAACAAAAAAAAAGGTCTATTTATACTCGTATATGACTAGTAACAGTGGACGAAAAGTTCTAAATTCCAATTCGTGACAAATTATTGTTAATTTGATATACTTGAGTAGGCACTAATGACATTTCGCACCTTGTTAGTTGCCATAGTGTTAGGTGTTAGGTGATTAGTCGGACAATTCGTCTGAAAGTAGACGTATTTCCATCTCTCGAAAGAACGGCATGGAAGGCTTTGAAAGTTATAGCATTGTAACATAAGCATCAAAGAACAATCTGCTTCAGGAATAATCGTGCAGAAACAAGCCTCTTAACATTGTTAGAAAATAACCTAGTGTTATCCACCAGCAAATGCCCTTACAATGTCAAAAGACCAAAAAATACTCATCTAAATCAAATGCTGATGCAATGATGCTTTAACCGTTCTTTCTGTTTTGCTAAACCATTTTAATGATGAACATACACTCATTATATACCTGAATTCAATTCAGGTGCTAGTTATGTCATGTAACTTTAGTTATGTTACAGTTTAATTGGGGTTAATGAAGATCGGTGTTGTCGAGTCTACTTGTAACTTGTACGAGATGTAACCCATAAGTTCTTTGCTCCATCAGAAGCAATCAGCATCATTCTTTGCTCCTCGTCAAAACCCTCAAAGCACAAGTGATCTTCCGAATCACAAATAAGTTCCTTTTGAGTATAAAACCTCTCTGTTAGCTAATTTAACAGATGTTAGTGACAATTATATACCAAGTACGAGTACTTTTTACCAATAGCAATGGAACTTCAAGGACGACAACAAATCTAAGGCGCCCGACTGTAACAGCTTGTACAATTATGTTATAAGCCATACTTGCAAGTTGCAACAGCAATGTAGAGAAGACCATGAATGGGAAATGGATGGCAAGAACCACCCATGATAACTTTTCATTTCAAAATAGCAAAAGCATGTTTACACAAATAAGGAAGTTGTTTGAGAAAAAAAAAAAAAAAAAAAAAAAAAAAAAAAAAAAAAAAAAAAAAAAAAAAAACTAACTCACAACTACATGCTGTACTAATCTTTACGCTCAGCATTTTATACTTGATGCTATTGTATAACCATGGGTTTAACCTCAAACAGTGTATGATCCCTGGATAGTCTCGATGTCGAGCCCCTTTAGTTTCACCACTGAATCCACATGTCCTTTAAGAGTAAGAAGTTCCCTCAACCTGCAACAAGGTAAGTTCAAGTGAGCAGATGAGAATTTGTATATCTCCATTATATGCACAAGGTCGCACAGCAAAGTACTTGTTCGGTTTAAAATCTGTTTTTTTTTTCCCCTTCATGTATAAGCTATAAAGTGTGGTTTAGTACCAACTTTTTCATGCATCTTACTACTATCTAGGGCATATACAGTATAAAAAAAAAAAAAAAAAAAGAAAAAAAGAAAACCAAGGAACATAGGGAACATTCAATAACATCCTTCTTCACAAGAAGGTTACCTAGCCATTTCTGCTCTTCTCTTGGCCTCTTCAGCCATTTGATTGAGTTCATGATAGCTTGTTCGATCATTGAACATCTTCGCTTCTGGTGCTTGTAGTCCATGGAGAGTTCTTTGTGCATGTGCCCACTTAAGTTCACGTTCTTCCTTTCCAAAATCTTTCTTTTTGGTGAAGGCAATCTGCAAATATAGAGAAAACAGTAAGTAATTGCACAAAAAATAACGTTTTTCTCAAAGTTTACACCAGCAATAACTTGCTGCCAACCATACCCTTTGTTCAATAACAAGATCCCAAGCTCTTCCACTCAATACATAGCGGATGAGGAATTTGACAAAATCAAGTGGAATGTAGAAGATGAGATTGTATAGCCAAATGACACCAGCCCAACCCCAACCAATCCCTTCAATTGCAGCAAAGGCCCAATTTGCATATACTGCAATCAAAGTAGCAACCTGCAAGGTCGAAAAGCTGAATTCAGATCTAACCTAGGAATCAAAGCAAATGAACTTAAAAAGTCAGCTAAGAAATGAACATTATGCCATAAAAACTACTTACCAGCTGGGCAATTATGAAAGCACCAACTAGAAATAGACCAGGACGCTCCACAAATGACCAACTTCGAGATCGAGTAACAAAAATAAGAGCCTGACTAATTGTGCTGACTTGAAGATATATAGCAGATGCAAGCTTGTGCGTGATAACCAAACGTGCACTTTCAGTAGTAGCTGATTGTCTGTTTAAGTGTGAAACCCCAAACATTCTCTGCAGAATGGCCAGGAAACTTAGTCAACTTAATGAGACATGAAAACTCAATGCAGAAATGTGGATGCAACTACACAAATAAAAAATTATAAGAGAAAAAGTTGAAATTCAACACTATGTTTAGTCAAAGCACAACCACATACCGGAAAGAAATCAGTCTCATATGCTGCCCAGAAAAATATCACCGTCATCATTGCCAAGTAACTGCCAATGACAATTCCAGTGGCAAAAATCTCAGAGAGCTTCCAGCTGTCTGGCATAGGAGATGGCTTCACCCTATCCTTCGATATGGTCATAATGGTACCTGAAGGCCGAAATCATAGTCAATCAGCAAGAAAAAGTAAACCACATATATTTGAGAAGCTCTTCAATGGAACAATTGATTTTAGGAATAATGTATAAACTTCCACAGAAAAGGATCACAGTTTCAAAGTCATCGAAGTTGGTTTTGGAACAATTTTCCATAGTAATCATTCCTTCCTCTGATAGGGAAAAAGGAGTATTATCAGTAGTACTGGAGAGGTGGGACTTATGTCGGTTTTTCTTTTAACAGATACACAGGGGTAGGGTATTGCTTCCCTTTTTCCTCAAACCACCCAGAGTAATGTAGATTAGAAAGTGAACTGAGAACACAAATGAGCAACAGAATCCTGTAACTCAATACAATTGGCTAATAGATGAGAAGCCAGTATTACATGCTCTGCTAGTCTGCTGAAACTTACTATTCTACAGTGGTAAAGCAGAGTATCTAGATAGAACCCAAGCAAAGATTAGACTCCCCAGCAGTTTCATGATTAAAGGTCTTCTAAAATTTTATTACCAACTATAAGCCTCTGTATATCAACAACACAGGGTTTGCATCTTCAAGTGAAAGATTGATAAAAATAATATGAGATGTAAAATTGAAATTAACATCTATAATGAACTATGAATGAGATCTTGTCAATAGTTATAAACATTATTTTGAAAGAGGGGAGGAATCAGATAGAAAGAAAATGACACATGAGAACACATAAAACAAAAGCAAAAGCATACCATCATTGAGAATGGCAATGATAAGAACCATGAAGGGTGGAAAATCGAACTTCCATATAAGAGCCAATAGCATGAAGCCGAGCTGTCATTCAGAAAGGAAAACTGTAAGAAAATATCTGTGAAATAATCACATATATACCAGCCACAGGGACTGTACAACAAAATTATCTCAAAACACAGACATTTACTTACCACAATACGAATGGTAATAGAAACAGCATAAATCTGCAAGGCAGGAAAGAAGAAAGGTAAAGCCACGGAAAGTTAAAGTGGCATTTAAGTAAATACTGCCTCCTTATTGAATAGACCACAAAATGTGAAGAAAATATTCCAATAAAAAACTTACGGTATAATTTTTCATTCTCTGGAAGATTGCTCGACTAGTCAAAACAGCACTAATAATAACACTAAGACCAGGCTCAGTAAGAACAATATCTGAAGCACTGCGAGCAGCATCGGTTGCATCAGCAACAGCTATCCCAATATCAGCCTTCTTAAGAGCCGGGGCATCATTCACACCATCACCAGTCATTCCACAAATATGTTTCCGAGCTTGCAATCGCTTGACAATTTCATATTTATGCTCTGGATTAATTTAAAATGTCAAAAAGCCACAAACATATGTCGATAAATCCAACATGCAGATAATCTGCCCAGAAATGAAAGTAAATGGAAGAGGCTTTAATGCGGTTGCAATAGTAGTAAATTACCAGGGAAAACACCAGCAAACCCATCCGCTTTTTCAATCAGATCATCAATTGGTAAAGAAGTAATTGAATCATCCTTACTCTGCCCAAGTAAAGACGATGAAGGGTACATGTTAGTACCCATACCCAAACGACGACCAGTTTCCTTTCCAATTGCCAGCTGATCACCTGATAAAATTTCGGCCATTGTGGCAATGACATTTGCATTAGCTTCTAGTGCATACACCCCAAAGGCCCAAAAAGAATGTTCTTACAGAGTTTAGACAAACTTACCAGTGATCATTTTCACACTTACTCCAAGATTCAAAGCTCTCCTTATAGTATCTGCACTGTCATGTCTTGGTGGATCAAAGAGAGGCATGAGACCAATGAATTGCCATGGACTTCCAGGACTTTCTTTCCTCCCCTCTGGAACTTCCTGAAAGAGCATGTAAAGAGTATTAAAAACTGTCAATAATTTTTCAACAATAATTAGTTATCCCTTTTGGAAAAAATTCTTTCGTAAAGGATAGAAAATCACCTGGTATGCAACAGCAAGTGAACGCAAGCCTCGTTCAGCAAACTTGTCTATAACAGCATGAACTCTTCGTTCGATGTCTGACTTATTGTGAGCCAGATTCAAAATCTGAAATGCAATAAAAAAAATAATATTTATGTGTGTCAACAAACTACATATAGTACCTGTTATTAGGATAAAAGGGATTTTACTAACATACCTGCTCTGGAGCGCCCTTGCTGACCCTATGCATTTTACCATCCCTGTCAATGTAAGTCAATGCTGTTCTTTTGTCAGTGGGGTTGAAAGGCAGAAAGTGAACCTCTTGAATGCCAGCCCGAGCCTATAAAAAGTGATTATATCAGCTAAAAAAAGTGCAGGAAGAAGCAAAGGAATAAAACAAACACAACATGAGATCAATAAATCAACCTCTTTCGGATCAGCCAGCATGCCAACTATTGCAGCATCTATTGCATCCTGGTTTTCTATCCTGGAGGCTTGAGCAGCCATAAGCACAACAGTTTCTGCATCCACTCCTTTGGCAAATACCTGCAACAGATTTCACTTGAATATGAATAGCATGAACCATGATGGGTTTTCAAATAAAGTAACAGAGGCTACAGAACTTGCCTCGATCAGATTTTTGTCTACTGTGAGCTTGTTCAATGTCAAAGTTCCAGTTTTATCACTGCAAAGAACATCCATACCAGCCATCTCCTCTATTGCAGTCATTCTCTTTGTAATGGCACCCTGCATTCATTACATAATTTTTAGCATTGGACAGCAATAAAGCAGTAAACTAGTCAATATGAAATAACACTTGCTAGGGAAAACCAACCTGCTGGGCTAGGCGATGTGATCCGATTGCCATCGTGACTGATAGAACAGTGGGCATGGCAATAGGAATTCCTCCAATGAGAAGAACAAGCAAATTGTCAATTCCAGGGCGATATGCACGATGTTGAATCGGATACATGACGATGATTTCAACTAGCATTCCAACAGCAATAGAACAGATACAAAAGTTCCCTATTGCTGTTAAAACCTACAGAATTGCACAACATTTCAGCATCACCACAACTGTAGAAAGGGCAATGGTGCTAGACTGCTAATCACAAATGACAAAGTATCAATAACAAAATAAACACATCATATTTGTTGTACTTGCCTGTTGGAAATGACCAACTTGATTAGTGGAATCAACAAGGTGAGCCGCCTTTCCAAAAAATGTGTGCACACCAGTTGCAATGACAATAGCTTCAATTTCTCCTTGTTTGCAAGTAGAACCAGAGTATACACCATCCCCTGGGCCTTTTGTAACTGGAAGGGACTCTCCCGTCAATGAGGACTGCAACCATACAGGTTCCGGTTACTAATTGCAACTAATTTATCGTCTAAGAATATTCTATCCTTTCAATAACATCACTAAAAAGTCCTACCTGATCAATCTTCAAAGGATCTCCGTCCAAAAGACGAGCATCTGCTGGAACTATGTCCCCTAGTTTGATACTAATAATGTCACCAGGAACCAATACTGCTGCATCTTCCTCACTCCACCTTCCATTACGTAAGACCTTTACATAGCAATTGTTGCAACCCAAAATAAGAACATAATCAATTATATTAACATCAATATATCCCATTTATAAGGACGAATTACGACTTCAACAAAACAAGTAGCCTAGTGAGTACCTTAGCTTTAGGAGCTAAACGAGCCATGAGGGCGGCGGCTGCATTACCAGCATTGTTCTCTTCGATAAAGCTAATTGTCGAGTTAATCACCAACAGTGTAATAATTCCCACAAAATCTTGCCAATCAGGAGGCTTGCCCTGATCAATTTGAAGGTACAAATCACGATTCCGAAAACACTAAATTTTCCTAAGCAGTACACTAAGCAAATTATGAAATTCTCACCCCTCCATTAGCAAGAGCAATTGCCATAATAGCTGCAGCTTCCATAACCCATGATAAAGGGTTCCACATAAACCCCAAGAACTTCAAGAATTTGCTCTCCTAAACCACACCCATAATTTATAATCATGAGTAAATATCAACAACATTACACATTAATTAATAGCAACATAATCCATAATATTATTAAAAATAATCATCATAATTCAGCAAAATTGTACTATAATACACAAATTATATATATAATTAATATGTAAAAATAATAATTTACTAAAAATGGCAAAAAAACAACAAGAATCTTACCCTTTTCTCCTCAAGTTTATTGGGACCAAAAATTGTTAATCTTTCTTGTGCAGCATCAGTTGTAAGCCCCTCTTTGCTACATCTTAGATTCTCAAAGACCTCTTCCAGAGGTATATTCTCCTGCACCCACAAATTTTCCAAATAAAATTAAAAATTACCAACAAAATGAGCAAATAAAATTACAAATTTTAAGCAAAAATAATTAACCATAAATACCCATCAAAAAAAAAAAAAAAAAAACAGATCCATTACCAAATCAACAGCTTCTTTCAGCACTGCTTCCAAAACTTCAGACTTTTCAGCCATTTTTTCTGAACTCAAAACTTAACTTCACCTTTATTTTTGGACTAAAAACTTAATTTACAGATCATAACCATAAAGAAAGCTGCAAACAAAAAGACCATGAAAACTATAAGAAAGCAGAAAAATGGTAGGTATGATAAAATTATATATAAACAAATTATAATTATAAAAAAAATGAGATTTTTAAGGATCAGGTAGGGTTTGGAAGGAAGAAGGCAGTATACCCAGATAACAAGTGAGATAACCCAAATTCCGAAGAAGTGGAAACGAAGCAGTAACAGTTGATAACATCAAATCATAATATGGGTCTTTCTCTCTCCTAACTTATAAATATACTAATTTCATTCATGTTTTTTTTTTAAAAAAAAAGTCTGCTAATTTTTTTTTTTTTTTTGGTTTATTTATTAATAAATAAACCAAATTAATTAAAAATATAGAGGGAAAAGCCAAAAATTAATTTAGAAATTGCTAAATAAAAGTTATAAACCTACCAAAAGCCATGTGCTTCCAGCCTTATTCAATAAATGGCCTAATTGATTGATTACACTTCACTTGTATTATTTTTCTTTCCTTATTGTATCGATATTTTCTTTTGTTAGAACCCGTTAAAACTCAAAAACTCGCTTTAAATATAAATCGAGTTTTTGAAAATACTCTCAGATTCTTTTTTATAAAAATTGATACTCCAATTTCAAATATGAGGAAAACAAGGAATTTGTTAAATTAAATAGGAAAGGTTTGCTAAATATTGTGCCTTTTTTTTAGAGTGGCAGGAGGAAAATTGTTGTTAGTTAACCTAACCTTTTAATTTTAATCAAATATTTTAATGATATAAAGGGTCAATATATAGTACTGTGACTACTGTCAAAAATGACATATGAGGTGTTTAGATTCCGTACAAAACGGCACTTGTAACAGTCATTAGTCCAACCATAATCAATTAATTAATTACATGTAATTATTAATTAATGTTTAAGCCGTGGATTTATGTGATTATATTTATTTGATCTTTCTACAGGTGCTTCATACTCTATTTCATGTCGTACCAGATGAAATCTCTTATACTATAATTTTTTTTTGTGATTTCTTGTTCTCATGTAATCCGTAGTCATGTGCACCATCGTTCGATTGTCGTGGCGGTGGTTGCTTTTGTAATACTTTGTATTTAGTGCCTATTCTTTTCAGC
This sequence comes from Chenopodium album, assembly GCF_948465745.1. NCBI lineage: Eukaryota > Viridiplantae > Streptophyta > Magnoliopsida > Caryophyllales > Amaranthaceae > Chenopodium > Chenopodium album. Next base: position 7,093,851 of record NC_137844.1, on the reverse strand, counting down.
TTAATTACAGATCAGTTAAGTTCCAATCAGTTTAGTTCAGCTCAATTCCTAATTTCCTTCTCTCATAAACAATTTAATTCAGTTCAGTTCAGCCCCAATCAGTTCAATTCATTTCAACTCAGTTCAGTAAATCAGAACAGGCCCTATCATAATTATTATCAAAGTCCGTAATTTAGGGTTCGTTTGGCATCACTGTGGTTTTCAGATAAAAGGCGTTTCTAAATTTGTGTATGTGTCACGTACTCACGTGTATCCTTTCTCATACAAGTACTACGTCACATCATCATTCAACGATCTTTAACATCATGCCACAAGCGCAAAACCTCATTAAACGAAAACAACATGTATTACCCTCTTAGCTAAAAATAAATCATGTTCTATTAATTCACATTTATATATAAATACAAGTATTAAAATGTAGAATAAAAAGAGAAATAAATCCAAAATAAGTTATTTTTGTCATGGTATTCTAATTTACCCAGAATATAAAAGTTAACAAGCTAGACTTTTAAAGCGTCTATTATAAAAATGAAATTATTATAAGTATCACCCGGGGGCGAAGCCTAGGTCACACACTTTGTTACCATATGAAAAAGAATTTCAAATGAAAAAAAGAAATTTTAACAATATTAAATTATTAATGATAGAGTATTGGATATTTACAATGTGAAGTGAGATATTAATTTTTTTTACCATAAATCCATGTAATATTTGTAAAACTTTTATAAAGGGACAAATGTTGGAATATGTTTGAAACAAATGTCGTTATCACAGTAGACTTTCACCCTTTTTAAATAGAAGTGCTGACAGTGAGAGATAGCTCAAGTGGTTAGAATTCTTCTTCAGGTTCCAGATCCAGAATTAATATGTTCAAATTATTTCAAAAAATAATGAAAATAATTGCATACAAATTGTCTCATATCTACTACCATACTCTGTATTATGTACATTGGTGTGTATCAATAACTATTTTTTTTAATGCAATAGGATTTGTAATATAACACTTAAAATGCCAAAGACTATACTATTATTTTGAATATACGCAATTAATTTAGGTTATTTATTTTCCGTTAAAATTCTGACTATAATTGTATAGTCAATTGACTCTCAATATATCGCATTATTCTGTTTCATTTGAATTATGTAGTGTAATTTGTTATTGGATTTTTTAAAATTTATATAACAAATAATTTTACTATATTATCGGCCTCTCTATTCGACAGTTTTACATGGACACTAATCTTGAATATAGTCAAATGAATTAACCATGACTGATAAAGTAACTAATTGCACAATGGTGGTGGGATGGGGAAATAGAAAATTAAAATCATTAAAATGGAGAGCATGAATTACATACGTAGCTCAATGAAATATACTATCTTAACTCTCTTACAATGTTTTTAGTTTTAGCTTGATATCACTTAAGTGATTTATTGCTTGATGATGTTGATAATGAAATTATTATCATTATAGTTGTAATACAATTTATTATTACTTTGTGTAATCTAAAATTTTACAAGATAAATGAAAAGGGATTAATTATCATTTTAAGTGAAATAAAATAAAATAAAATTGGAAGCTTATTTTTTAAAAAAAAAAATAATAAAAAGTCTCCTATTTTAATTCAAGGTTGATCAATATAATTCGGGTTGCTCGAGACGCCTGATACTATTTACTATTGATGAATAGTAAATTCATATATTTTACTAAATTATTCTTAATGGTATTTATTTTATTTTATTTCAAATGAGCTGAAAAAGGTAAATAAAATTGTAATATGTATTATTAAACAACTCTATATGTGACATAAAAGTCTTCCATTTTGTAATTATAAATTTATAATATAACTTTAGAAGATAAAACTCACAAGGAATTACCTAGACAACACGATTATATAGAGAATAGAATCTAAAAAAAAAACATCATTCCAACTGCACAAATATGAAATACCAAAAGATCCAATAATTGAAGGGAACATTGATGGTCATGTGGCTCGTGTCTTTAGTTAGACATAATATCTGCTTTAAAGATGGGCACGGGCCGTGCCGGCACGCGGGCGGCACGGGCCCGGCACGACTCCGGCACGGCCCGGCACGGGTACGGTGGCCGGCACGGCACGGCACGGCGGCACGCCGGCGTGCCGTGGGCCGTGCCGTGAACAACTTTTTTGGGACCGGCACGGGCACGGCCCGTGGCACGGCGGGCGGCACGGTGGCCGGCACGTGGGCCGGCACGCCGGCACGACCCGCCGGCACGGCACGTGGCACGGCCCGGCACGGCCAGGCACGGCCCGGCACGGCCAGGCACGGCACGGCACGGCACGGCCCGTGCCACTAGCCGTTGGAATATGGCCGTTTATGGCCGTTTTCCAACAGCTATAAACGGCCATATTTTCCACCCCATTTCCCACCCAAATCCCCTATAAATACCTCATATTTTCCTCCAAAATTTTCACAATTCATCAACTCATCTCTTCTCTCTTATTCTCTAATTTTCTTACTCCCAAATTCTCAATTCTCAAATTCCTAAAAAACATACAATCTTCCTCTCTTTTGTGAAAAGAAAAAAAAATTCCTACTCTCTTATAAATTTTACATTTTTACTATTATTACTTGTACTAGTCTACTACAAAAAAAAAAAAAAAAAAAAAAAAAAATTGTTATATTTACATTCGGGAAATTAAAAATTCGGGAAATTATAAATTTGGGAAAGCATTGAAGCGTCATTGTAAGATCTAACTCAACTTTATTTTAATTTGTTATTGTTATTGTTACTATTATTGTTATTATTATTAATTTATTATCATTATTATTATTATTATTATTATTATTATTATTATTATTATTATTATTATTATTATTATTATTATTATTATTATTATTATTGGAACTACTTAATTATATAAAAACTACTTTCTATTTTAATTGTGGGTTATTTGGATTGTTGAAATCTGTCTAAGGCGGGATTTGGGCTCTGGACAACGTCGCTCCTAACCTCTCCTACCTGGGATCTCATTGATCCAAGTAATCTACTATTATTATAATTATTTTTGAAAATTTAATTTATATAAAAACTACTTACTAATTTATTCTCATTGATCTCATTGTTGTTAATTGTTACTTTGTTATTGTTAGTTGTGTTATTATTATTAATTAATCATGGCATCAAACCCGAACGTTTCCTCCTCCTCTAGAAAAGCCAAGTCAACACGTAGGGAATCACCAAACCCAAACACTTCAATGTCTATGCCCCCCCCTAACATGCCCTTTCCCTCTCCTAACATGCCCTTTCCAAACACTTCCACCCCTTTCTTTCATCCCCAAAACACGGGAGGGCAAGAACAAATGGATGATATGGCTCCTTGGACCCAATTTCAACAAACCCAATTTCAACAATATGAATTTCCTCCTCCTCCTCCTTCCCAAGGTAGCCAAACACAAGCTTGCGGGTCGAGTGAACCATCCACCCATAATCCTAACATATTAGAGTGGTGTACCGAAGAGGATTTTGCTCAAACCAAAAGAAAGAGTGGATGTTGGGTACATTATCAATTAAGTAAAGATGGAAAAAAATGCAAGTGTCGGACTTGTGGTAAAATTTTCTCGGCCGATACCAAGGGAGGGACGGGACACCTTACTAGGCATACAAAAAAATGTGGTGGACCATCTAGTGATCCAACCCAACCTAAAATTTCTCAATTCCACCCACAAGGTTTCATTTACAATTACGAGAGAGATAGGGATGAACTTGGGAGAATGATTGTACATGCAGAACAACCTTTTCTTTTCGCCGAAAATGATGCCTTCAACAACTATATTAACCGAGCACTACAACCAAAACACAAAAAAATCTCCCGAAAAACCGTTCGATCTGCTGCCATGAAGACTTATCTAGAGTACAAATTAAGATTAGTAAATGAATTAGCTAATCTTCCTAGTAGAGTTTCTTTAACCGCCGATGCATGGGATAGTGGGTACCAACTTCATTATTTATGTGTTACTTGTCATTGGTTAGATAATGAGTGGATGTTACAAAAACGCATCATTCATTTCAAAATGCTTGAATACCCTCATACCGGTCTTAACATTTCACATCATTTAATGGAAGCTATTGATGCATATAGTCTTAGGGATAAAATCATGTCTATGACTTTCGATAACGCAACTTCTATGACATATAGTGCGAATTTGGTTAAACCCCAATTAACCGATTTAGTATTAGATGGAGAAGCACTTCATGTTAGATGCATTTGTCATGTTCTTAACTTGTGTGTGAAGGATGGAACACAAGCAATTGGTCCATTTTATCACAAAATACGGAGTGCTATTTGCACTATTAATAGCTCTAACATGAGATGGCAAGAATGGAAAGGTTTTTGCAGGCAACAACGGATTAAAACCATAAAAATAGCACCGGATTGTCCAACTAGGTGGAACTCCACCTATGAAATGTTGAGTCGGGCAATCGAGTACAAGGTTCATTTAACACTTTTTTATAATATGAAATATCCACAAAATGCTTTACTTGAAGATGATTGGGTTAATTGTGAAAAATATATGCAGTTTTTACAATTACTATATGGTATGACACATTGTTTTTCTTCTGTATATAATCCTTGTGCTCATTCTTTTCTTAGCAATGCATGTTTACTTGCACAACTTTTTGCGGAACACCGATCAGAACATGCTTATCGTGGATATCTTCCATCCATGGAGGATAAATGGCGTAAATATTACACCGATATTCCTATGATTTATATTTTTGCTTCCATTTTAGATCCTAGACAAAAATATGATGGCACCTTTTTATTAATTGATATTTATTATAGTAACATGAATTTTGAAGGTGATGTTGAAACTTTTAAGACTAAGGTGACGGATGAGTTTTTTAATTTATATAATGTTTATGAAAGTAAATATGGAACCGTGTCTCGATTTGCCCCTTCTCAAACATCCAAAAATGTAAGTAAACGGGCCAAAGGTTTATTTGCACAAGCTGCTAACTTGATGTCTAAGTATTCAGGTACAGAATCATCATCATCTAGGAGAACTCAAAGCGATGTTTCGGAGTTGCAAATGTACTTAAGTTACGACTTCATGAAAGGCATGGACGATGAAGAGAAGTTTGGCCTCGACATCCTCGATTGGTGGAAATCACAAGTCGTGAAACATCCAATTTTATCGGCAATGGCTCGTGATATTTTTGCTATCCAAGTCTCCTCCGTTGCTTCCGAAAGAGCTTTTAGTGCGTCGGGAAGAGTTCTAGACGATAGAAGAACAAGACTAAAACCCGAAACACTTGAAATGTGTGTTTGCTTCAAGGATTGGTTGGATGCCGAAACTCGTTCTCAAGATCGTACTTATGCACAAAACGACGACGATGAAGGAACGTCGACTTCTTTTAGTTCTCAATCCACTCAATTGGCGGATGAACTTGAACCTCTAGGAGACGAAGACGAAGACGAAGATGAAGACGAAGGCGAAGACGAAGACGACCAATAATAATTACATGATTACATATTTACATTATACACTATTGTATTCTTTTTGTATTATCGAACTTCGTATTCCGTATAATAAATGAAGTTATTCAATATTCATACACTATTGTACGATTTTTAATTATCATTACTTATTTTGTAATTTTGTATTATTGAATTATCGTATATTCGTACCGGCTAGTCGGCTACCGTCATATAATAAAATAAGTTATTCTTCAATTTTTTGTGTTTTCGGATTATCGCACTAGTATTTTTTTTTTATTATATGCATTTTTGTTTTTAATTCGTTTTTTTTTAACATTTATTTTTTTTTTTAAGAAAAAAAAAAAAAAAAAAAAATAAAAACGGCACGGTTTGGCCCGCGGCCCGGCACGGCACGGCCCGCTAGGCACGTGGGCCGTGCCGTGCCGTGGGCTGGGGTGTGCCAATCCCAGGCACGGCACGGCACGGCACGCCGCGGAGCCGGCACGGCACGGCACGGCACGGGCACCACCCCGGCACGGCCAGGCACGGCCCGCGGCGGCACGGGCACGGCCCGTGCCCATCTTTAATCTGCTTGGTTGCAATATAAACAGAAAGAGGGAAAGATTTGCCTCCACTCACTCATAAACCCATCCAAATTATATATGCAAATGCCAGGCTATCACATTTATCTACACCCACATGAACTTTGTCTTGTCCAAACAACACTTAAACGTACCCGTCCGTACTATTAGTCCTTCATCTACGGCAACTTTTTTAATTTTTTGTTTTTTTGAGTATAGTGCCACTAGTATTGATTGGCGTAACAAAATTAATTGTATTTTTAGCAAGTAAGGGAAAAAACATTTGGTAAATTTTCTCAACAGAAATTTCTAATGCGTAATAAGATATAAAGAAAGAAAAATAATTGAGAATTTTTACAGTGTAATTTGCAATAGTTTGATCAATTTTATATGGAATGTGCCAAATTTCAAACGATTTGATAACACGTAGGTTGTCGCATTCAATTGATTTAATTTTTGATGTCTCATCCAATTGTAATTTTGTAATTAAATTTTTGATGTCTCATCCAATTGCAACTTTGTAGATAAGGTGGTGCCTCCTAAGCGGCTATATTGAAGTTTTTTTTTTAGACACAAAGTACATACATTTAAAGAAAACAACAAAGAGTACTAACAAGTTACACTACGAAAAAATCCCTTTCGTTCGAGCCAAGTTGAAATACTTAAAGTCGTTCTAAGCCCTCAACTACGCTTAGAACCCACAAGCTATATTGAAGTTAGATTGAGAAAATTTGTACAAGTTTTGCATGTGCTGTGTTAAACTCACATATAGTGATTGCTACCATACGTCCATACTACTATAATACCGAAGTATTTTAGGTAGAAGCTTAAGAATTGCTTTAAGTTCAATTTGCAATTAAAATAAAGTCAAATCAAGTTGATAAAACACACATAGGACACTTATGTTAATGTTTTATAAATTTACAAGGAGCGATACAAATGGAGTAGTACATACTCCAAATCCAAATGGCAAGAATGTTACCAATCTATCTGATTTGGTTTTCTAAATAGCGGAAGTATGAGATTGAGCATTGACAAATAAAAATGATAGATATTATATTTATGATAATATTTATCGCAGATTAGAATGGATTTTGTGTATACTTTGTATCTTTATTGTATTAGGTTTCCGAACATGAAAAAAAATTGTGTGGACCTGGTTCACAATAAATTATTGTGGACCCGAAGTCCATACGAGCGTAACTGACTTTATATTTAACATAGTGACCCTAATTTTTACCATAGTAACCTTAATTTTAACATAGTAACCTTTATTAAAACTTGTGTGACATTTAATATTATACGAACCTAAATTACTACGTTATGTTGAAAATAGTAACTCATTTTAACATAGTGACCTTTATTATTCATATTGACTAGTATATTTAAATTTTGTTATAAAAAATCATATTATAACCTTTATAATAATACAATGACTTTTATTTAACACAATAACCTTTTATTTTAACATAGTGACTTTTTTTGTATTGATAAAATGATCATGGTGTCTCCAATATTAGTGGTTCACAATAAATTAATGTGAATCAGATCTATTTTAGAATTTGTATCCGGACATATTTCGGACTCCTCTTGTAAACTTCAATTTGAGGAGTTTTTTCCGAAATCCAATATACTGTATATATAAAACAAATAAAATGTTATTTATTTTTTGTAGTTAAGGTGAAGGTCCTATCAGAGAATCGGATCATATTCTCTCACAATTCAATTTGGATAAAAGCATAAAATATAAAATGGAGTAACATACTTGTAACACGTACTCATATGTTACTTGACACAAATGTGTAATTGTTTAATTGTAACTTTGAAAAGTTGATCACATAAAGTGATAACTGGTATCAATAATAGTAGCAAACTCTAAAGTCATAGGCAGCATAATTAGATACTTTGCATAATACTATAAATCAATATCAATTATCAAAACAAATAGAGAGACAACCTGCCTAGTTGTAAGGTGGGTTGATCCATTTAAAGTATAGTGTTTGTTGAGTGGGTATACTATTTATTGTAAGGGATAATTTATCCACTAGAAGCATAGAGAGGAAAGAAAATTAATACAAATCAGAAAGAAGATTCTTAAAAAAAAAAAAAAAAATGACAATGATTAACCTTGTTGAAAATTTTAGAAAATAAAAAACTAGCTCTATATACTTCCTCCGTTCTTTTTTTATTGCACCATAAGGGGGTTTCACGCTTGCCAATGCACTACTTTAGCTATTAATATCTTTAATTATACTTTTGTAAAAATTATAAAAAAATTGATATTTGAAAAGTAGATTTCGAGACGAATCTAACTAGATACCACATGATTATATTTTTCCTAATGGATAAATCACAAAAGATGGTCAAAGAAGATTAAGTGAATAGTGTAAAAGTCCTTATGGTGCAATAAAAGAAAAACGGAGGAAGTATAAAAGTTAGATGAGAACACTACTTCTAAGAGAAATACTAGCTAATAGCCTTGATAAACAAATTTTTATTAAAGATGGACCCACAATTGTTGTTAAAGATGGACCCATAATTACTCAGTTAATTGTTTTGTCAAATGACAAAAGTGTAAATAAATCAACAACTTTTTATTAAAGATGGACTCACAATTGTTCAGTAAATTACGAAAACATCATTTTTTTTTTGAAGGAAAATTACGAAAATATCGTTCTGACTGAACATTTTTATTTATGATTTTGACACTTGATAGATAAATTTTATTTATCAAAATGATAAGTTAGGGTTTACTCCTACTTCAAAGGAATATCTCCTTGTGTTGTGCTAGACGGTTAGTGAATTATGGGGTATATTATTCTTTTACTACTACTTCCGTTTCATATTAGTTATAACTTTGGGATATTATTTGTAAGATATAAAATATTTCAAAATTGCAACTAATATGAAACGGAGGTAGTAGATTTAATTTCAAGTGGTGTTAGTAGGAGAAAAAAAAAGACCATTATATAACCTAAATCGTTCTTTCATATTTAGATAAAGTAGGATGCATGAATATGAATAGTGCATGTATTACATTTTCTCAGTGGTTCGATACTTAACTCAACATCTACTACGAGCGAGGGTCTCATTATGCAATAATTGTTTAATAATGTTGTCAATTTGCCACATAATTAAGTGTTTCTCCAATGAGAGCCAAATACATCACATGCAAGTTAAAAGGGCTTATAAGACTTGACATGCCACGTGGATTTTGGGCTTTTACGAAGTTGTAATTACCAAAAACCCTACTTCTAGCCTTCTAGGCGCTATAACAAGAAGAAGCACTAAAATGTGCGATAATGCTTGCTTTGCATTGTCTTCATTGCCTGATTGCCTCCCAACATTTAATCAATCAACATATCAAATATAATATCCTTTTTAGGGTTTTTTTTTTTTTTTGTTTTTTTTTTTTTTTTTTTTTTTTTTTTTTTTGGTTTTGACGAGCTTTTTAGGGTTGTGTTTAAAAAGCTGAACTAAGCCAAATGCTCAAATAACCATGTTCATTTATAAAAATAGATTAATAATTAAAAGAAAAGATAAACTCGTATTCAATTTATCAAATTTATGTAGAATTAATTGAATGGTTTCAAAAAAAAAAAAAAATTATCAAATTGAATTACATATATATGTGTTTCGTGTTGTTTTTTATTTGAATTGTAAGAAAAGAAAGTAGGTTTTAATTGAATGTAGAACAAATTAACTGAACTATATATTTATATAAACCTGGCCTATGAATAAAGTACTATCTCTAAGCCAGACCTTTGTTCTTTTAAAATTGATCGAGTCTTGTTCAACAATTTTTACTAATAATCCCTAAGTGACCTAGCTGGGGAGGGATCGGATTAGAAATTACATTAATTAATTCAAATCAATGTATACTTTGAACTTGGTACTATTATTGTTATATAATTTGATGCAATGTACTTTGTGATCATCTCTATATAGACTCCCTCTCTTTATTGCATCTATATATGATGAGGATGATATTGTCAATCAGTAAAATTTTCGTCATAATTAAGAGTTAACAAATCAGAATGAACATTATACTAGTAGTCATCAAATCATCCCCACTAATGTGAATTGTCTACATGCATTCCTATTAATTCTACATATAGTAACTTCACTAAAAGAAATTAAATTAAAATGATAAAAGAGGTTAGAATTTAACATTTGCATTTCACGTCTAAATTATGAGGTCCACATTTTTGAATAGGACATAAGTAGCACATAATGGGTCCACTAATATAAGGTTGTATCGTACGTAAATCACAAAAAAGTTAAGGCTTTTATCCTTTTTATCTATATTTATTTTATGCATGTTAAAGTTTATTACTCAATTATAATACTATGGTAAGATGGATTGTGAAGATATTAGCTCAAGATTGATTGTTTTTACGTAAAAAGATATAAATGTGTTTATCACGTCGTACTCGGATCGGATTGTCTTTGGCTTTATTGGATGGTATTGCCGTAACCTCCTATCTCCTCTTCTTTTGTGAAATTATTGTTTGTCATGTTGATAGTGAAGCCATCAATTGATTGGCCGGCCGGTTTTGTAGCAATTCACTGTCCAATTGTCCGTTATAGTCGTGTATACCAATTTGAGATTTTTGTGTGAATATTCTCTAATGTTTTTGGTGTTTAGATTGAGACACAAAGGCGTGTGATGAGAATCGATCTCAGGATCTTCTGAAATCGGTCGAAAAACTCTAACTACTTGATTCCCCACTCCCAGAAAATAATGCTCTAATATAATTATGAACCATCCACTTACTTGAGGATTTATAACTAACTAAGGCATTAAAATTATTAATAATTTAACATTAAATAATTAAATATAACCAATATGTCCTCGCTAATGGAGAAAAATAAAATTATAGAAGCGTGTAGGTAGAAAGAATCACAAAGGATAATTAAGGGCCTGTTCAGATTTACTGAATTAAGCTGAACTGAACTGAATTGTTTATGAAAGAAGGAAATCAGGAACTGACTTGAACTGAAATGAAATGAACTGAAATTAAGCCGAAGAAAAACAGATCCTAAATATATAATGTTGATAAAAGTCAATCACAGTCTCATTGATCTTTGATACCCCATCTTTAAAGCTATTACAAAGATGGTCGCACTTATTCCAATGTTGTAACCAAGATAGTGAAAGTGTTATCCTTTTTTTTTTAACACAATCTGAAAATTTTTAAATTAACAGGCTAATGCCATAGTTTTAATTACAACTAGCATCACATAATTTGTACAAAGAAAATGGATGCTGTTCAAAATGATGAAAGTGTTATCCTTTTTTTTTTTTTTTTTTTTGACAAGAGCTTAACCAACAACAAACAAACAAACTAAATGACAAAATTAAAGGAGGATAGACTACAGTTCGCCGTCCTGGCAAGAGTGTGCGCTCTCTCCACCACTGTCGATCTACCTTCAAGATGCTACACCTATCAAAATTGCTGCTAATCTCCCGAATGCGAGCAACTGTCCAACGAACTGAAACAACATTATCATGTGCCTCCCTAAGACACCTAACAACTTCTGTAGAATCCGTATAAATAGTAACCGCCTGTATCGACCTTGCGAATGCCCACTGTAACCCTCCCAAACATGCATTAATTTCTGCCTGCAGAGCTGACTGTGCTAGGCCAGAAGAAGCCCCCTGTAGGGGCCCCTGTTCCCCGTACTGCCGCACCTCTGGACACCATCCCGCACCTGATCTACTAGTGCTGCCGTTCCACGAACCATCAACCAAGATAACAGTTGTCCCCTGCAAGTTACCAGCTGCCGAACCCTGCAGCACCGCGCGATAATAGCCCGGTGGGTAGTCGTTTCCAGACTCAGGCGGATGCAAGGCGCGAAGGTTCCCATCTTTCTTTGCCGTGAAGAGACCCTGTTGGCGGAGACCTTATGAGATAATTGTCGGTGTCGATACAGGAACAGTATCGTGCGGGCTGAAGATCCTCCTATTACGCGCTATCCACAACCCCCAAAGAGTTGCGATAAAAAAGGTCGTCCTGTGACCCTCATAACCATCCTGGCTTAGAAACATCCGGATATAGTACAGAATCCAATCGCCAAACGATTGGTCTGCGTTAGCTTGTGAGAAGATATGTAATATTCCTCCCCTCCATGCGTCCTGCGCAGTCATGCAAAACCGGAACAAGTACTGTAAATCTTCAACCTGTGTCCCACAGAGGTCACAACCGGTGTTTACCGGTAGGCCCCGTCCTCCCAAATTTGACTTAGTAGCAATTCCATTCCGTAGTAGTTTCCACATAAACAATTTCCACTTGGGCATAATATTCAGTGACCAGAGAGTTTTATAGAAACCTAAGACAGGGTCAGTGGGAAAAGTAGAATCTGAATGTTTAAGGAAAGCATACCCCGTTTTGACCCTGTAACGACCTGATTTATGGAATTGCCAGTACAAGTAATCCTCTGAGTTACTACCATTACCCGGTAACTCCATGCTTGCCATTAATGAAGCATCCATGTGGACAAAAGCCGAACTAATGCGAGCGAGGTTCCACTCACTTCCGGACGGACAAATGAAGTAAATCGCTTTCCAATCTTTTGCCTGGCGTAAAGTGACGGACGATTTGAATTCTGGCACTCTTCCGTCCAACCATCTATCCTTCCCTGCCACTATAGACCTACCATTTCCCACCTTCCAGCCACAACCCTGTATCATTGTGTTCCCTGCTCTTATCAAACCCCTCAGACCCCAAGAGAAATTCTTATTCCGATACTGAGCCTGTTGACCTTTAACTAGTGGACTCTGAAAACGGGCAGTGCAAACTTGCGAGAGTAAGAGCTGAGGGTTGTGAAATAAACGCCACGCCTCTTTCATAAGCAAAGCCGTATTAAAGGATCCTAAGCTCTGGATGCCCAGGCCCCCCATACCCTTAGGCAAGCACACTTTGTCTCTACTCACCCAGTGCATTCCTCTATTATCTCTGTTAGACCAAATGAAACCCACAACAAGAGAATTCACCTTATTAGAGACTGAGATCGGCATCTCAAAGCAGCTGAGGACATGGGAGGCAATGACAATGAGAATAGAGTTGACCAAAATTATTTTCTGAGACTGGGAAAGAGCTACTGCATTCCAATTTGAAATTCGTTTTCTGATGTTATCGACAATGAACTAAAAGGATGCCCCTTTACCTCTCCCTAAGTTAATCGACGTTCCGAGGTGAACCCCGAACTGATCCACCTGTGACATGCCCAAAATACTCTTGAAGGACTCTCGTAAGGAAAGCGGAGTATTGGGGCTGACTTTGAAGTGCGACTTGGCAAGGTTAAGCTGTTGTCCCGAGATGTTGCAAAACCTGTTAATAACACTTGTAATGGCGCGGGTACTGGACACATTTGCTTTGTAGAACAAGGGAGCATCGTCTGCAAAGAAAAGGTGAGAAATAGAGGGACCCCGTAGTCCCAACTTGATGCCGTTGAAAGTTCTCATGTCGCAGCCTTGCTGTAGCATTCTCGAAAGAACATCCATACAAAACAGAAAAAGGTAGGGTGATAACGGATCCCCCTGACGTAGGCCACAATCAGGTCTAAACTGGTCGCTTGTTTCCCCGTCTAGTAATACCTTATACGAAACCGTGGAGATGCACTGTCCTATCATTTGCAACCAAGCCGGAGGGAAACCGTAACATTGGAGTACCCTATTCAAAAACACCCAATTAACCCTGTCGTAAGCTTTGCTCATATCTATCTTAACTGCCGCCAAGTAGTCATGTCCCGTAGTCCTTTTGTTGATCTTATCCAACACCTCATGGCTCAGGAGGATATTATCTGTCATTAGTCTACCTGTAATGAAAGCATGTTGTGACTTAGAAATCAGGTCCGGCAATGCACTCTTCATTCTGTTTACCATGCATTTTGAGATGCACTTGTAAACTGTGTTACAGAGACTAATAGGTCGTAGATGAGATGTTGTCTCAGGGACATCAATCTTCGGGATCATAACTAGGATGGAGTGATTCCATTCCTTTAGAAGGTAACCGGTGGCGAAGAAGTTCTGAACTGCCAAGACTACCTCACCTCCTACCTTATCCCAATGTTTTTTGAAGAAAGACGCTGTAAAACCATCAGGACCGGGGCTTTTCTCGCCACCCAGGCTAAACATAGACCTCCGTACTTCCTCCACAGTCACTTCCTTCGTTAACATTGTAACCTGTCGAGTATCCAAAGTTGGGATATTTAGCTCCCTCAAAAGCATGTTTGTCTTAGCATCCGTATCCATTGCTGGGGTAGAGCATAATACCCTCTTCATCGAATCCACAACCAACTTCCGTACTTGTGTTTTATCCTCTATCCAAACCCCCAGATCATCTTGAAGAGCGTGAATCTGATTCTTTTTCTGGCGCATTTTAACCCTAGAGTATAAAAGCGAGGTGGGGAGGTCCCCCGATGCTATATAGTTTTCTTTCATTCGTTGTTTCCAAAAAGCGACACCCAACGAAGCAGCACTCATTGTATCCTCCACAGTGGCGACGTATGTGTGAGCCAATGGGAGAGTCGAAACCGACCTACCCTGCGAGTCCAAGTCTTTAGTTAACATTTTCCAGTTAACACCCCAAAGCTTAGTGTTCCGCAAGCACCACCGACGAAGTTGATTCCTAGTCATGACCTGCTTTCTGGAAACAGAGAACATAGGAGACCCCACAGTAGGCGCACTCCATGTATGAGAGACAATCGAACCTATCTCTGCAAAGTCCAAACACCAATTTTCCATCTGATACGGCCTATTTCTTGTGCACTGAGTGGAATCATCTGTAAAAAAATGGCTGCATGATCCGAAGCAACTAATGGTTGGTTTATAACCCTACTATCTGGGAAATGAAAAAACCAATCATTTGACATGTAACCTCTGTCAAGGCGTTCCAAAACCAGGCCAAGGGTAAGTCGTTTATTCGTCCAAGTAAATCTAGGTCCAGAGAAAGGAACATCTAATAGCTGATTGTTCAACTTCCAGTTTGAGAAAACCTCACTACCTCTTATGTGTATGGTACCCCCTAACTTATCCTCAAGTAGTTCTAATTGATTGAAATCTCCTAAAACCAAACTATTTAGGAATTGTTGTAAATTTTGTAACATAGTACTCCAAAAAACAAACCTATCCTCAAATACCGGTGGTCCATACACAAAAAATACATTCCATATCATTCCATTCCGATCTTTTACATTACAGTGGACAAAATACTGTGCTATTGAAACACAAGTGATTGGAAGACTAGACCAACCTAAAACCACTAAACCCCCACTTGAACCAACCGAGTCTACACCCGTAACAAAAGTAGGATTCTTAGAACTAAACAAACTAGCTACTATACTAACCGAGCGTTTAGTCTCGGAAAGAAGCAAAAACAAAGGCTTATGTACACTAAGTAGCCACAAAAGATAAGGGAGCTTAGGAGAAGCCTGAGAGTTTAGCCCCCTTGAGCTCCAAGCTATCATCTTCATAAAGAGTAAGAGGAATTCATCCCCTATTAGTCGCGACTAGTAGCATGATCCGAACTATTGTCAACAACCATGTCTACGGAATCTGACGAGTCTGAATCCTCAAAGGTAGTGACCTTGTACTTCTTACACTTATCAAGTGAAACCTTTGGAGCATGTCTTTTCCCAGCCTTAGAGTGCTCCTGGTCTTGCCTTTTGGAGCGATAGAAGAAGTAGCAAACCCCGGCTCCACTCCCATATCATCTGCCATCGTCACATCTGTGATGCATTTGGAAGATAAAAACTTTCTGCCATCCCCATTTGACCAAAGATTGAAACCCCCTTCAGCTCGAGCCTTTCCAATCGAATCCTACGTCTTTTCTGCAGCCAATTAGAGGTGCAAAAGCGAAGAGAAGCCAGCCTATCAAGGGATTGAGAACGTTCCAAGCTGCTAGCAAAGGGTCTTGCTCGTTTCCGTGGCCAATTGTGCGCTGCATCAATCTGCATCGGAGTACTTAATGATGCTGGGACCTGATGATGTTCTGTCCGAGCTAAGGGTGTGTTGTGAGGCACCTGGTAGTCTCTGGCTGTGGTAAAATCAGTCGTCCCTTGCAAGTGTGGTGGCGAGAAAGTGATGTTTGGTGGAGAGACATGAATTGGGTCGGGAACAGGGAATACTCTGCTTTTGTTTTTTAAAGAGTTGAGAAAAGAGCGTAGCTTTCCACAGGAGCGTGAACACCCAAATTGTTGCTCTGTATTCTGCTGCAAGGAATTATCAATTGGATAGAAAACCCCACCCCTGCTAACTTGAGGTATGCCCTCTCGAAATGGAGTCCGAATCCCATTGATGTAAACGAAGGTCGTGTTCAAGCCACACGCTGCATCTTGGCGAATATTTTCAGCCTGTCTAAAGAAAGACGAATGCGGTGGTGATGTAACTCTGTGCTCAGCCCTAGAAGAGGGCTCACCAATTTCAAAATTGGAATTATGTGCAGCAGGCAAGTCAGTCGTTTCGTCACACTCAGTTGGTGACAAAAAGGCCTCCTCCAAAGACATACGATAAAGCCCACCAGTTGAAAAAGACCCGCTGTCACTTGATTGAGTGGTAAACTGAGTATATGGGTCATAAAAAAGCTCATACCTAGAGGATCTTGAAACCCTGCCCTGTAGCCGTAGTGCAGCTAATAATGGTGACCTAACATCATCTTCCACGAGCGGCTTCTTCCCTTTAGGATCATGATTGACAGTTGATGTATGTCTATGCTCTTCCGAGTCACCTTCGCCTTCGAATGTATCAGCTGCTTGCACGAAATCATCCTCTGTATTTTCGTCACTAGAAATTTCAACAATCCCCTGAGTCCCCTGCTCTGTTCCCTGTCGCTGCTGTGTATCGTCTTCAGCATCTGGATCCTCAAAGAAAACTCTATCTGCATTGTGATAGGTACCGAAATCATTGATGTTTGGGCCATTGCCATGGTAAAAATCGTCATCACCTCCTTCATTATTGTCCGGGTTCCCATTGCCTCCATAACCTCGGAATCCTACCCCCGGATCATCTCCAAGTTCAAGCAAATTAACCTTAGTGTTACGGTGGATAAACCAGTCAGGCAAACCTTCAATAAGATTTGTGTATAGGGGATGACCTAGAGGACCAAAGATAACATTCCATCCTTGTTGCATAAAAGCATCATAACGTAGATTTAATCTACGACTTGCTTCATAGTCAGAACACAATTACTAGTATAATGACCTAACGCACCACAAACTTGACAAAATTTAAACACACCTTCGTATTGAAAATAGACCCAAACAGCCTGACCTGGAACATCAGTTGGAAGAAAGCATCCCGGTATGAGTGACCTGGAAAGATCTACTATCACCAGCGCTCTGTAATTCGGGTTGAATGGCTCCTCTTCACCATAATCTTCGACCTTGATTATGTGACCAACATGGCGGAGAGCTTCAACAGCCCATTCAGGGTCAATATGGTCAAGCGGAAAACCTGTAACCTTTATCCATAGTTTCGCGAAGTGGAAATTGAGAGTGGCTAGAACCAAGCCACGCTGACCCCTGCGGAACGTAATCAGCCTTCCATCAATCACTGTAGTATCCAACTCGAGCATAGCATCTATATCTCGCGGGTTGGAGCAAAAAAAAGCATAATAGTTTCCTATTCGTTTGACTCGAATAGAACCCCTCTTTATCCACCTTATATCCACTATATTCTGGACAATAGAACGAGAAG
The DNA here is from genome assembly GCF_948465745.1 of Chenopodium album. Classification (NCBI taxonomy): domain Eukaryota; kingdom Viridiplantae; phylum Streptophyta; class Magnoliopsida; order Caryophyllales; family Amaranthaceae; genus Chenopodium; species Chenopodium album. The sequence goes on along the minus strand of NC_137844.1, from coordinate 7,076,108 downwards.
GAGGCTCTGGACCATGAAATCTTCCTATAGCTGAGCTATCCCAGTTTGTAGGGGACCTCAACCTGTGGCTGGAAGGATGTCTACCCAAAACCCCTCGCTTGATAGGACCATGATGATTGTCTTGATTCTCCATATTAAACAAAGGATAGTAGTTGTGGGTGTGGGAAACGTTGTGATAAAAATAATAGGATGGTAGGCAAGAAAAGGTTAAAGAAATAGTTTGTAATCACACAAGAAAGGTGTGAAACACGTTGAGAATAAAAAAAAAAAAAAAAAATTGGGATCAAATTTCTTATAGTAGAAGGAAGAAATTGATGAGTAATCAAGAACTTACATGCGAAGCTCGAGAGCGCAACAGGTGTTCCCTGAAGTATTTAATGCAGACACTTCAACACTATCGCAGTGGCATGCGGATTACCAGGATTGGTAGCATGAATTTGAAGGGAAAAAGATGATTGGTTGGGAAAATGAAGAACTTTGAGGAATTGAAGAGGAAAGGGGTTCAAACCCTAGGACTCACTTTTCGTGAGGGTAACAATCGCCTAAATTTGAGCTGCTAGCTTAGAGAGAATTTTTTTTTTTTTTTTTAGTCTAACCAAAAATTGCAATTTTGAAAGTGTTATCCTTAGGCATAATAAAACCTATGCCAATGATAGAAAAACTAAATAAATTATAGGCAACATTTAAACACCTAACCCATAAATTTTATTTATTTATTTATTTTTTAAAGAATTGACATATTCTTAATTAACACATAAAGTTCTTGATGTTGTATCAACTTGTTTTTAATTTTCTAACATATATGTACAAAGGTTTTACTAATCTTATTTGATTAGTATAACACTGTACGCTATATAGAAATTTATTGTTCAGGCTTCGTGAAGCTTGTAGAATCACAAATTCTTAATTAAAACTAACTTTCGTTAAGCTATTGCAAGATGAGTTAAAGTTACCCTTATATATTTTACCCTCAAAAAACACTTATAAATTATTAGATTAATCGAATTAGCCTTCATATAGCAAGTATCATTAGAAATTACATATTAAATACAATCAAACTCATTACAAATTAAAAGTATTACCTTTTTTTTTTTTTTTAGGAAATTAAAAGTATTACTTAAAGGGATTAAACTTAGCATAACATTTGTTAATGTTACCCTCAAATTAACCGTCTTACAATAAAATTAATGTAAATTTATTAAATAATATTAAATCTATTTCATAAAGATGCAATTATTCAAAAAGAATCTATAGAATATTCCTCAAACTAGCCAAACTAATCGAAAATTGGTATGTTCATTTTTTGATGCAAAATTTGGCATGTTCGTAAATTGGGGTCAAAGACACAACCATTATAGAAGAATAATCGATCTATATATAATATAATTCCTAAAAATGTACTTGTACTACTATAGTAGTACATGTTGAATAAGTCTTTTGTATAACGGGTGTACATTAATTTTATTGTAAAGGGTCAATTTAAGCGTAACTTCAACTATTTTTATGATAACTTTAACCACTTAATTAAAGAATAACTTTTAATTTGTCGTTGGTTTGAATTTTATTTTACTGTGTAATTTCTTATAGATAAGTGATTACATACTATTAAGACTAATATGATTAATCTAATACATAATAAGTTTTTTGTAAGATAAAATTTATTAATAGTAAATTAATAACTTTTGTTTGTTTTTTTTTTTTAAAAAAAAAAAAAAAAACTTTTAGTATAAAGGGTAACTTTAAGGACTTTTAAACATAACTTTAACCCATTTTACAATAAGTTAACGTACACCCGTCTTTTTAGAGAATTTGTGGTACATGTTACTTCTCATTCAATTCGAGACAATAAAAAAGACAAGGATTTTTATCGTCCTAAAATATCATTGGAGACAATAACATCTATATACTTTTTTTTAAGGAAAGATGTGCAATTTTACTATTAATTAGGGGATAAATTGTTCATTAATACATACGAAGAGACTTCCGATGAATAGTGATTCTCCCAAATTTGTTGAACACCAAACGACACAATTCTAGCTAAATGGTGAGCTACATAATTCCTACTTCTTTTAATATGTAACCAATTAACAAAATCAAATTTGGAACACCATGAGAGAACATACATGCATCTTCTAAGATTGCATAACAAACCAATAGCGCCACATTGCATGTCACACTCATCATTTAATTTTTTTTTATTATTATCTTTTAAAAATAATTTATATTAAAATCATTAATTTTAAAGTTAATTTATCACGTGTAATTAACGTTATTTCATTCACATTTCCATTAACTTATATAGATTATGTAATATTAATGTTTAAACATTACGTAATCTGCATATTTTAGTAACAAAAAATGAATTGTTTCATTTTCATCATTGGAAAAAAAAAGCTAATCATTAGTGCATGTTATGTAAACATTTTACAACCAAGGTACAAATTCATCTTCAACAGTAACATTTTATTATCACCTGAATAGCTATACATAAAACTAACAAGCAACAAACCTTAAAAAAAAAAAAATAAATAAAAGGAAAAAACTCTATAAGTAACCTGTACATCAAACGGACCAAAAATGTATAATTTATAAAAATCTCTTTACTTTCTTTTTTTTTTTTTTTTTTTTAAAAAAAAAAAAAAAAAAAAAAAAAAAAAAACTCTTTACAATTTACATTGACGCAACCATCAGGAAATAATTATACTGTAGAATCAAATCAAATTATTAAAAAGTAAAAAAAAAAAAAAGGTAAAGAAAAAGCTTTTAAGGTATCTAAATTCCAAATAAAAAAAGTCATGCATGTTCCTTTCAATCTGAAGATTCTTAAAGCCACAAACTCACAAAGTGAACCCTAGGGCCTTGTACGTAGACTGATAACCATCATCATACAAAATGGATAGGTGGAAGTCACAATTAGTATCTAGAAATATGTGCACAATGTTTATATTTTTAAACATTTAGTAATAAAAATTGAATATTTTATAAAAAATAAACATTTAGTAAAAAAATATGAACACATCACAAAAACTGAACATAAACACGCAATTTTATGTTCATATTTTATAAAGAAATGTTTATTTTTTATACAGTAAATGTTCAGTTTATATTACAAAACTATTGAATTATAACGAGTCAGACAAACTTCTTTCAAAATTTGTCTGACTCGTAATAATTCAAAATTTGCGATTGTTCAGATTTTTTACTAAATGTTCAAAATGCGTTATCATTCATTTTTTATTACTAAATGTTCAAAAGTATAGGTGTGGTGCATTGCGATTGTTTATATTTTTTTATTAAATGTTTAAAATTTGCGATGTTCAGATTTTTTTACTAAATGTTCAAAATTCGCGATTGTTCAGATTTTTTAACTAAATGTTCAAAAGTATAGGCGTGATGCATTGCGATTGTTCAGATTTTTTAACTAAATGTTCAAAATTTGTGACGATGCTCAGATGTTGTTACTACATGTTCAAAATTTCCAGTTGTACAATTTTTTTTTACTAAATGTTCAAAAGTATAGGCGTGATGCACCTATTTCTAGGTGCATCATGGTGCATCTTAAAATTTGCGTGGAAGTCAAGAGTGAATCTAGGACCTTAATTAGATAGTTAGATGAGCAGGCCCAGGTTAATATCGATGATAAACATGGGTCGTTTATCACAGGGCGTAATGGTCTTTTTGCGTTTTTAATCAGGGGTGCTAAGGTCATTTGCTTCTCACAGGGAATATTGTCCTTTCAAACGTCGTTAGCCTCATATGCTAACCATAGTTAAGTAGTTTCACTGTTGCAACTTGCAACCAACATTCGCGAATTCCTGGGTCGACTGGAATACTCCATGGCTCCATGCTTGACATTACTTGGTAACTCGCTGTCCCCTATCTTCTTCAACCTCTTTCACCTTTCCGGCGGTGAATTTTCGCGACTTTGCCGATTCAAACGAAAAACCCTAGAAAAATTAGAGAAATTAGGATATGGTTAACCCTTAAGGGAAAGGTTTGTCTTCCTTCTCCATTGAAGTTGTTGTGCTTTTCGATTTCTCGATTAAAGGTTTTTAATTTTGTGTTTTCTCTTCGGCGCGCCTGAAAAGGTAAGGTAAGCGTTTTAATTCTTGATTGTTCGAGCTGTGGTTGTTATTTGGGGTTAGGGAATACTTTATCATCATTGATTTTCACTGTTATTTGAGTAATCTGTGATGGAATTTTAAATTTTAATGTGATTTTTTGTAAAATCTGATAGCAATTGGGAAGACGAAGACCGTTGCCAAAGGCTGCGTGTATAAAATGTGTTAGCAATTGACTAAATTCCTTGAAATTGGAGTCAATTTGAGCAATTAGTCGTAAATGTTGTTAGTTTGGGATGAAATGTTAATTAAATTGGGGAAGACGTCTCAATCCTCTCTACATTTTTTTCCTTTTTTTTTTTTTACTATTCAATTTAATCCACTTGAATTTATTTATTTTATTTTTTTATTTTTGTACTGATTAGTTAACTCACGCCTTGAGTTAACTTGCATGGAGTAGCCATTAATGCTTAAATTTTTGTCTTATACCTTTCCACGTAAGAGGGACCACATTAGTTGAAAAGGGGGTAAAAAATAATTGTTTATTGTCTTTTCGTGGAACCCAAGACAAGTTTATTAGACCACTCTCACTCATGGGCAAAAAATAAAAATGCCACTCTCTCTCTACTAACTTTCTCACTCCTCTTTCCATTTTTTCTTATGAGCATTTTATTTAAGAACTCTTTCCACACTCATGGGCTAAACAAAAAAAAAAAAAAAACCACACCACCATCTCTCCTATATTTTCTCTCACAAACACTCATGGGCCCATAGGTACTGTAGCAATTTATTTTTGCCATTCCTATGGGCATTTGGTAATCTCCTCATGGGCATTTTTTTTTGCTCATGAGTGAGATAACATTTTTAGCATTTTTACCATTAAATTCTCCTCATGGGCATTTTTTTGCCCATGAATGAGAGTGCTCTTACACTTTTGTCATGTGATAAACAATCCAAGTTTATCACCGATATTAACTTGGATTTCCTCTAGTTAGATAGATGTTTATATACTCCTAATATTTTATTTTCTTAATTAATCTAAAATATAACACAAATTAAATTAGGTCAGATTTAGATTCAATTTAAATTAGCAAAAAAAAAAAAAAAAAAAAAAAAAATAGTTTAAATATTTACACACAACATTACAACAACAATAAGGTACTCGTAGTTAGCTTGATAACCAAAATCCGCCTATTGGAGGTACGTAATGGCATGTATTATTTATAATAAGTTTGGGTGACAACTAATTTTGGTTAAATTTTAACGGTGATAATTGTAATATGAGATCAAATTTATTTCACATTATATCATTTGTGATTTCTTCTATACCAAAAATAATCTATGGTAACTCATTAATATTTTAAAAGAGATTTCTAAAACTTGAAAAGGATGTATCGAATATCGATTTAAGATTTAAGGTTAATGATACACGTTAAATTCAATTGCTCACTCTAATTTTTTTTCTTCTATATATTAAAATTTTCTTAGTCTTAGGGCCTGTTCACATTTATTGAATTGAGCTGAACTGAATTGAACTAAACTGAACTGATTGGAGCTGAACTAAACTGAATAGAGCTGAAATGAATATATTATAAGAGAAGGAAATTAGGAGCTGAAATGAACTGAATTGATTGGAGCTTAACTGAACTGAACTGAAATTAAGCTGAAGTGAAAAGGTCCTTACACAATTTATCAATAGCTTAACGTATGTAACACCAAATAATTGACTAGGATTTATTCTTCAACTAAATTAACAAGTACTCAAGTACAATAAATTCTATGTAATTTCTAGTCGATCTATACATCTTCTACCAAAATCAACCAACTTGATCATTTATTTTTATACTAACCTTGACTAGTAATTACCTCGGTCCAAATACTACAAGATTATACCAACAAATCTAGTTATCATTTGCACTACGTAACCACTCATGTTAGACATACATTATTCAAAACATACATTCCAATCATATCATCATATTTCGACAATTTGCCTTAAACATCACGTCATCCCAACCTCACCAATTGACACTTCCAATTAACATTTCAATTTAAAACGAAGATTAAAATTGAAGACATAGACAGTTCACTAAGTTAAGATGTGATGATCATGATTAATAAGGTGTAGAAAAACAAAAGAAGTTGTTTCGCTCAACAATTTTTCTATAAAAATTCCTAATTTTCTCAACAATTCTACATTTCTACCCACCAAAACCATGTGATTTGGATTTGGATTTGGTCAAAAGATTTGAAACCCAATCACTTTAATACTTTAGAAATGTTGTAAAACAAATTGAATGTTGCACATTTCTCTCACATCACTTTAGTTTACTAGTCATGAGAAAGTAACGTATGCTCTCGGTAAGTAACGCTAATTTGTGGTTGGTAAGATAAATTAGATGTTTTATATTAGGAGTGTACAAGATAATGACGTTAGGGCAGGAAATTAAGGTGATACAAACAATTATGAATTATATATATAAATAAAGGAAAATGCTATACATAGCCCTAAGGGCTACATATAAGCATTTAATTTACTCTTGAAAATTGTTTAAATTTAGAAAATCATGACAAAAACACACTAATTACACCGATTTGCGCGTGTTTTTGTCATGAATTCCTAACTTTATACATTTTCCAAGAGTAAATTCAATGCTTATATATAGCCCTAAGGGCTATGTATAGCATTACCCATAAATAAATCAAGCAAAAAGTATATTAATGAGGTGGACATTGACATACTTTGGAATAAAACTCTCGGCATATATAGATGTACAAGAATCGTGGTGTAGTTACAATTTTACGTTACCAAAAAGAAATTGGTTGGAAAACGGAGTTTGTGTTGGAATCAAATTCAAAAATTGGATTTTAAAAGTAATTCATCCTTTTCTATACATTGTATGGAGTATTTTATTTCTTTTTTCACTTTTGTAATATAGTTTTTCAAATTCATTGTTTGATCATATACTAGTTTATAGGTTCGGACGATGTCCCAAGTTACTACATTAATTTCAATATTTCATAATTGAAATCCTTATTTGTTTATATTTAATTTTGATATCATGACATGTAATATGACAATAGCTTACTGAACACTTAAATGAGAAGAGCGCCACATAACACCTAAACTTGTTTACGAATGCCTTATAGATTTTCAATATAGAAAACTAAAGCCAATATAATAAAGCTAAATACTGAGACTAACTAATGCGATTTCATATTAGTATATTTAGATATTTATTCTATTTTTTTTTTTTTTCGAGAGATTATTAGACTTTAAATTGAGCTATCAAAGAACAGAGTCTTAAACTCCATCCCATTTATTTGTCTATAATAATTTACCCCATGCATGTCCACTTAAACATAGCCTTTACACGTAAAGATCACTTACATTAGTAAAGAAATCATATACTTCGTAGTAAATATAAACTTTTAAAGTTACATACGCTAAAGTTAAAATTTAAAATGTTACTATTTAAAATGTTACTTTAACACATAAAGATCACTTAATAAAGTTTTTTCGTATCTTGTTAAAAAGTCACATTGTTTATGTAAGTACCTATCTTGCTTTACAACGAATCACTTGCAAAGTTGCAAGTAATATAGAATACAAAGTAATACTTTTATATAATTGTTCTTCTAATGTTACTAAAAAAAAAAAGCAATTCTTATCTACCTAAATTCTTTGGACAAATAAATAAACCATTGGTATGAAAAATAGAGGTCGTCTCATCACCAATTTGGCATAAAATTACAAGTTTAAATCTGACCAAAAATTGAATATATGAAAAAAAATCACTATCTAATACTCCATACAATATAAAAATAAACTACATTGGTATAGAAAATTTCGAGGTTGAGATGGTGGAGGAGTGGACTATATTACAGTTTACACCTCAAAAGTCCAAACAAAGCATGCAAGATGACATCTGGGTGTCGTTCTCAACCAAAAAAAGGATTACCTGAAGAAATGTATTTGTACAATATAGTATAACGAAGCTAAGGAAGCCGGAAGTTGCGTAAAATTTTGGCCAACATTTAAATAAAAAGGTTGTATTTTAGGACTAATCATTTTATACTACCTTTATTTTTTTTTAGGTGACACGTTTTGACTTTAACACTATTCACATACTACCTTTCAACCATATTTTGTGCTTTATGCGTAATGAAAATTATAGTCATGTGTGATCTTGTTAGATTCATCACGATATGTATTTTCAAAATATCAACTTTTCATAATTTTTGCTTATCGGCAATCAAAGATACTAATGGTTGAATTAGTACATTGACAAACGTAACTAAAGAAACGTATCAACTAAAAAAAAACCAGAGGAAGTGCACTACACTGGGTCATAACCCCTTTTACCAAATTGCCTATTTGGGCCCATAAATGCTTATACGAGACTAACACCTAACAAAAACATCCTATGAATTACTAACATTCGAAAAATTAGGTTTTGTTGTCCTCAACTTATTATAATGTTCACGAATATAGAAGTTACAATAAGCTATAATAAATACCGCAAAACAAGAACAAAAAACAAATTAAATTCATGCAGAAAACCAGGCATTGAGTAATTTAGCTGCAAGTAATTTACAATGTTAAAAGTGCATTCTTGTATGACTGCAAAAGCAAAATCGTAATTAAGCTTTTATCTAGATTGAAAATCAATAGTAAAAACATGGTTCTGCAAGCAAGCACAAAAATGTTCAAAAATATGAAAAACCAATGAAAATTTTAACTCACAAGCACCCTTGAATTTCCAGTTTCCTTGTACAAAAATAAAAACCTGGGAATAGAGTTTTATTTTTGGGCTTGAAGAGAATACAAAAGAAACGAATATTGCAAGCAGCAACTCACAAAATCTGCGGTAAATAAATCTAAATGTTCGAGTTAGACTATCATCTCTTCCCATATTTTTCCAGGAGAAACGCTATCAACATAAATAATACTGAGCTTCTGATGATAATAATATTACTACCTATCCTATTCTCCTGGGTGTGGAATTCAGAACCTTCAATTACTTTCACGCTAGTATTCACAATTTGCATCAGGTCTGTATTTACATGACAGCAATGGAAATCCTTAGGGATCCTCACTAGCTTCCACCCAAAACTCTTCGAAGATCAGCCTTCTGTTCCTCGGTCAGCCTTGGTGGGTACTTCACATTAATTTTAACTCTCAAATTGCCTTTCTTATTAGGTTCTTTTGAGATTGGCATCCCTTGATTAGGTACAATCACCTCATCGCCAGGTTTAACAATATCGTTTAGAGGGATAGTGATACTCCTTCCATCTAGGGATGTCAGTTCAATATTTTTTCCAGTGAGGGCCTCCAGAAGGGTTATCTCCTGGTCAACCACCAAATCATTACCATCTCTCTTATAGAGGGGATGAGGTTTCTCATCTACCACAAAAATAAGGTCTGATGGAATGACACCGGGGCCCTGGTTGCCTTTCTCAGGGAAAGTAATCTTAGTGCCCTTCTTCCAACCCGGCTTTATGTCAATGGTTAGTATCTCCTCTACAGTACGGACCCTACTGCAACAAGAAAACCAGCAAATTTGAACCATATATTATCTCAAGAAAAAGGCATATTACATTATTGTGCATGAAAAAGATAATGCAAAGAATAGCCTTTTTCTCTTTTTTGGAGGAATAGGTAACAAAAGAAACAATTCAATGAATAAAAACATCATGATACATGTATATACATACTTCTCCGAAATACGTTAAAATTACATGACAAACAAACGATACATTATACAATATGCATGAAGTAATATACTTTGAATGCATACATACAAACACAAAAGAATAAACTCGTAGGATGGACAAAGTGTAGGGAACAAGCAAAAGAATGTGAAGATGCAATTCAAAAATGATTAAAAACTCAAATTCCACAGTAAACAAATTAACTGCAAGATGCAACTGAGAAAGCAAAATTGAGGATGCTGCTTTATACAGCCACATCTTCCCTCTTGTTCTGGGGGTAATCTAAGTCTCTTAGAGGAATGTGCATTGATGGTAACAAACTCTTAACAAAGCATCAGCTCCAAAAATTGCTATTGGTCTCGCTAAGTCAACCAGAATCACCCAATAAAACAAAAAATCTACATGCATTTACCACTAAGAATCTGTCATGGATAAGTAACCTTGCTTATGAGATAACAAAGAACCTATTTCTGTAAGACCCTCAATCTAAAACACACTGTCAGCTTAGCAAAAATTGCAGACAGAAATTATCAAACAACTACCACATTCCTATCTGGCTATCTTGGCCGTCATAGTTAAGTAAATTTGAGTCTTATTTTAAACCTCTATACAAAGAGGTTAGGCAGGACTCGTCTTTCTATTCTCAAAGGCAAGATTGTCTCTCTCGAACATTAGAATGTAAAAGCTGCAACAGATTGGTAATTGTCCACAAACCAGAATCATCTACATTAGCACATATTACAATCCAATTGTTGCCAAACGAAAATCAACCATCAAAATTCACAAAGTGATTCCATCAAAAAAATTAACAGAAAAACAATCTACAATGCCACATAATTCATGTTCATCATCACTGATACCAAAAAGTTGCACAGCAGCATAGTTTAAAAACAAAGAAGGGCATGTAGAAAGAAGGAACAAATATCTTATTCAGAAAGGGGTCTGCATAGAAACGACAAGTTATCAACCTACTGACAGAGACAACAAGTGAGGAGTACATGAGGATGGATATATTAAGTTATTAACTCCAGTGCGATATACTAAGTATTAGTTGTCTTTACTGAAAGGAATGTGATGCAGTGCGTGAGGGTGCGACCTTGCAGCTAAAACAATGCTTATAAGTTGTGAAAGAGGCTGGTAATCAGCAAAATGGTGGCAGAAGATAATGGCCCAAGAGTGCTAAGTGAGCTCACAGAAAAAGTCAACACATTGAAGGTTGTAAAGGGGATGATGCAATGTTAAGGTTGTAAAGGGTTCTAAGAAGCTTAAAACTGTGATACAAATGTTATTAGGGCATTAAACAGTACCAATCTATAAATTATGTAATTAAATAGCACCAATATATTTTCCAAATGTTATATAGGACAATCTACTATTCTACTTTTGCAAAAAGTTAATGGCAAGATTAAAACACCACCAAAAAAAAAAAAAGAGAAAAAAAAGAACCCTAAGAAGAATTCGTCGATTCTCTGACATTAACAGTCTAGCACAACTAAAAGACACTCCATACAAAACCTCATCACCTCAAAGGACTCATATTGTTGCATTTTAATTTGTATATGAACCAATTGTCTCTGATGAAAAGCAAATACAGCCAAAAAAACCATCACACCTCAAACTGCCAATTATTCACAAGTTAATGGACTTAAAACCCCTCAAGAGAATGAACCATGAATCATCTCGTCCAATTAGCCAAGAAAGGAAAAGTAAAGCTCATAAATCATAATGCAATACTTGTGGCACCAATATACAAAACCTCATCACCTCAAGGGACTCATATTGTAGCATTATACTTTATAACCCATAATGTCTCTGATGAAAAGCAAATGCAGCAGAAGAAACCCTAACAACTTAAACTGCTAGAATTATCCACAATTTCATGGACTTAATACCCTCAAGGAATGAATCATGCATCATCTTGTCCAATTAATCGAGAAGGGATTTAAAGTTCATAATGCAGCACTTAGGGCACCAATATACAAGGGGCACAACCGCACAAAAGAACCAAAGGGCGAGTTGCAACAAAAAATTACCCTAAAAAAGGTCCACACATACCACCAGCTAGATCATTCTAAAAAATTACCCTAAAAAAGATCATACTAAAAAATTCCCATTTTCCCCCATCCTCGTAAGCCCTCCAGCAAATATCATACTCAAGCAAGCTCCCAGATACATTATCAAACTCTTCAATCATCTTCACAAGTTAACCTGATATAGAACACAGCCACTCTCTCCATCCATTTCTCACCCAAAGATCGACAAACCAGTAAAAAAAAACAGATCAAATCAACCACAACTCTAATATGTCCCACATTTTTCAGAGCTCAATTTGAATATTTCAAATATAGATGTAAAAGGTTTAAAAACACTTCACTTAGGCACCTCTAATTTTACGCTGCCAGTTTAGGTATCTCAAGTTTTGAATTTGAACATTGAAGGTGTCTGAATAACAAATTTATCTCTTCATAACTAAGGCTATGTATCTATCATCTACTATCCCTCCATTCTTACTAGACTTATTCGAAATCCCTGTTTGGGAACTCTTTGTCAATTTTTTTTATTTTAAAAAAGCGCAATTGAATCACAACTTATTTGGGCTGAATTGAACTGGATAGCTCCCTATCTGAACTTATTAGGATTTGAAAGATTAGTATCATTGATCTATTCTAAGTGCTGACTTATTCTGAGAGTGATCATATATGAACTTGAAACTTTTTTAAACCTAAACCTTTAAGAAGAAAAAAGCAGCACCTAAGAACATGATTGGCAGAATTATTTTAAGGGACAAAACAACACTTCAATATTTTCCAAAAAAACGTAATGCTAAGCAATTTGAAATAACTTCTTGGCTAAACTACCACACATCAGGATTGAAAGAATCAGTTACTAATTTGATACATTACATATGTCTGCCAATTCTAACCAAGTGCATCTCATATGATAACTTTTCACGGCATACGAGAAACAATACCTTTACTAGCACATATAATGTAACATGCTAACATCTGACATTCAAAAAAGATTGCTTAATCTTTCCTACAGAGAGAACTCCAAATTCTACACTTAATTACCAACCTAAAATTAACCACATTGCCACCATAAGAAAACAACAAGTCCGTTGAGATTTCGAGAGATTATCAAAGATAAAAGTAAATCCATCACGAGCTATCATAAAACTATGCATAAACCTATAACAATCATGTACAGTACCAACTCTATATCTCTTAGAGGTTGTACTGAAGCAGTTCATACTCTTCTTAGTATATACCTATGGCTGTAGATGATTGACAACATACCAAACTATCACTAATACCAACCATTGCTCAAACTTCCCATGGTAAATTATAAATCCATCTTAGAAACTCCTGATAAGCTACCATGCAGCCACATTACGCCACAGGTAGTGAAACTACAAACTCCAAATTCCAAACTTACCATAATAGATAGAGATCAAAGAATTACTCCTAGGGCCAAAAAACCTTTAATATTCTCCAAAACTGTTAATGTTGTGCTGCCGATGCTACCAAGTCCTAACATGTACTTCGTAACTCTAAGATGTTGAAGAAACTGCTAGAGCTAACAATCACAAAAACCAGGACCAGAAAATTCATTTAATGTCAAACCACCATCAAAAACTGCAAGTCCATTGAGAAACTCTCCAAGTGTGCAAAACCTTAAATTAATAACCCCAGAAGGATTCAACAATATATCTCTTGAGGTTGTAATGATACAGCTCATGCTCTTTCTAAAGTATATTGATAATTAGTAATCTCCTAGACAATCACCAAATTCATCAATTGTTTACTTTACACAATAAGTTCCACATCCAACCTATAAATTCCACGATAAGATACTATCAACCACAATTGACCTCAGAAAGCGAAGGTGCAAACTCCCCCATCCACCATAATTCCAAAGCCAACCACATAACTTCAGGTTTAACCACAACAAAGATTCATCAACCACAAGCACTGTTAATCAATAACTACCATAAGACAAACTTAGACATCATCATTAACCAACTTAATTTCCAAGCTCCGCTTTCACTCATTGAGAAACTACAAACTTCCTAACAAACATGATTCTTAGGTCATAATTTGGCTTTAGCCTATAGCTGTTTCGTTTACATCTCATTCTCATTGAATCATAGGAAACACTCACCAACCTATCTCATGTTTCAACAAAGATAGAGCTAACCTTCTAAACAAACAACAATACATTTAGTTACCCTAATTCAATGAGCCACCGCTGTGCCTACCCTCACAAGACTATCCTTTTCTCGGGTATCAGTTTTCATTTTCTTATTCTGCTGTTGCACAGAAATGCCAAAACACCAATATGTGCCTAAATGTCCTTACACACCCGTGTACGAAGCGCACAATACACCGACACTCATTGTTCGCACAATTAAAGCTCCTCCAAATACGCAAAAATCAGATAGTCCCAGTTGTACGATCCACCCGGGTGTATAACAAATATTGCAAATGCCAGCAGCTAACAAGACCCATAATTCAATCCATAACAACCCCAGAAAACCCACAATTGATCAATTCACTACACCTCAATACCCCACATAATACTCTCACAATTTCACAAAACCACAAAAAATAACAAGTATAATCAACAAAAACGATAAAAAAATATCAGACAAATTCCAAACAAAATTCAAAATTTAATAAACAACATTACATACCCAGAATCATCAGCAACAGTCCTAGAAATCTTCATCTTCTTCTTAGTACCCTTATACAAATCCTCCAAACTACAAGGCAAATTATTCTCAACAGGAGGCCCTTTCTTCTGTACTTGCGGAGCCACCCCTTCTCCACCTACACCATTCGATGTCCGAAAATACCCATCTCTATAACTCCTCCCTCTACTCGGAGCTCTACCACCCGGGTTCGAACCCCCTCCATCCCCAAACAATTCCGCATAAATATCATCAGCATCTCTCGGATTAAACCTAAAAGATGAGAAATTAGGGTTAGGGTTTCCATTATGATGGTGGTGTCGATTCCGGTGGTGAGATGCCGACGCGCCGCCGTGAGAGGCGGAAGGAGGCGGCGGAAATTGACCGGATTTGAGAACTTCTTCACCGTAAAGATCGTAGATCTGACGTTTCTGGGGATCACTCAAAACATCATAAGCTTCGGAAATCTGCTTGAATTTCGCTTCAGCTTCACGCTTGTTATTAGGGTTCTTATCTGGGTGCCAAGTCATTGCTAATCGACGATACGATTTTCGAAGATCATCTTCGCTTGCATTTCGATTAACTTTGAGAATGTTGTAGTAATCAACCCCCATTTTAGATAATCAAATTTTGTTTGAAATTTTTTGTGGGGTTGATTGATTGATGATTATAAGGGTTGAATTTCTGGGAAATGCATGAAGAAAAATTAGGGATTTTGATTTTTGGGGGGATTTTGAATGTTGTGTTACCGTTGGGAAAGGGAAGACGTGGAGGTGTGTAAGAG
Source organism: Chenopodium album (assembly GCF_948465745.1). Classification (NCBI taxonomy): domain Eukaryota; kingdom Viridiplantae; phylum Streptophyta; class Magnoliopsida; order Caryophyllales; family Amaranthaceae; genus Chenopodium; species Chenopodium album. The sequence goes on along the minus strand of NC_137844.1, from coordinate 7,060,858 downwards.
GAGGAAGAAGAAGAGGAGAGAGAAAAAAAGAGTATGTTAATGGTGGAAGAAAATATGAATGAAGATGACACAACGTGTGTTGGTGGGCCTACAATAGATGCGGTCGTTGAAATGGAATTTTCGTGGAATTATTTTCAGTTTCCCACACTCTTCCGTGTTTAGTTTTCGACAATTAATTACATTGATTTGTTTGTGATTTTGTCGTGAATTTTCAATTGAAATTTTTTTATACGTGGCTGGCCATCAATAGGGATGTAAATGAATCAAGTCGATCAATCAACTACTCAGATTCAAGCTCATTTTAAGCTCGTTCATGTTCGTTTATTTTATAAATGAGCCGAGTTTGAACAAATTTTGAAACTCGTTTGATAAAGGAGCTTGAACACGAACATATATATGCTCGTTTAGATAAGTTCATGAACAACTCATTTATTTATGTTTGCGAACCACTTATTTATTTATATTCATGAATTAATGATTTATTCACAACTGTTAATTTAATTCTTAAACTTTTAAATGATTAAGATTTAGTTCTTAGGTTTACAATAGGATTTACTTCGTAATTATTATGCTATTTTTTTGAGATTTTCAAATGTCAAACTACAAAGCTCATTTATAATTAGAGAAGCTCGTTTATTACTAACTCATTTATGAAACACTCGTTTATAAACTCGTTTAATAAATGAGTCGTTCACGAACCGTTCGCGAACATATAGTGTACTAAATGAGCCGAGCTTGAACAAATTTTTGAGCTCGCTTGAAAGCTCGGGATCGTGCTCAGACTCACCTAAGTTAAATGAACTTGAACATGAACAAGGTAGTACTCGGATTGGCTCGGCTCATTTTCAGTTTTCCATACTCCTCTATGTTTAGTTTTCGACGATTAATTACATTGATTTGCTTCTGATTTTGTCGCCAATTTTCAATTGGTTATATGTGGCTGGTCACCGTATGGTAAGGAAAATTCAAATTATTCGGTTAAAAGTTACTCGAGTTTTTTCGATCGGGGTTACTTGAGGGGTTTAGTTAGGGGTTTTTCGGTCAGAGGCTACTTGAGGGTTTACTCGGTTAGGGATTACTCGAGTTATTCGGTCAAGGGTTACTCGATTACTCAGTTAGGGGTTACTTGAGGGTTTACTCGGTCAAGGGTTACTCGAGTTATTCGGTCAGGGGTTACTTGAGGGGTTTGGTCAGGGGTTATTTGGTTAGAGGTTACTTGAGGGGTTACTCGGTCAGGATTTCCCTTCTCAATTTGATTTTATTTTAAAAGGTCTATTTAATGTTTAAAACTACATATCATTATCATTTATTTAAAAAAAAAATAGATTACGCTCCAATAATTATGCAAAATCATTATTATTTTTTTGAAAAAAAGTTCTTAAAGACACTAATTTTTATTGATTAAAGTCATATGACATCTACAATTGACAAGTAACGACTAAGGAAATAGATAACAAATCAAACAAGAATTAACTGAGAAAGGACTCAGAATCCAAATACATAGATATATATAACAATTCGGCACATTCTCGATTTGTTGTCTCGCGCGGGGTATGAATAGGCATGATATCTATAAAAAATGGAAGGAATATAGAGCGCAATTTTTTTAGTGGATTTGTCATCGCTTCATAATATTAGGAGGAAGAAAATTCTTGTGATGATTTCGTAACCTAATCCGAGCTATTCCAAGCGCAGAGAACAACTTGTGTTCGAAAGAGTTTAAAAAAATTTGTCATTCCACTACTAAAACACAGGGTTATTTCCGAGTTTAAAAAAAAAGCATCGCAATTTTTTGACGGAATTAAAATCCGTCGGAAGCTTACCCATTTCCAATGGAATTTCACTTGAAAAAAAATTTGCGACGAACTTTAAACTTTGCCCAATTAGGCTCCACCGAAATAAAATCGTCAGAATTACCTTTTCTGATGGAATTCCCATCAAAAAATGATGAATCTCCAACAAAGAGGTTTACGATAGAATTTTACGACGGAATTATGTCGGAAATGCCTTTTCTAACAGATTTTCATACTATTCTGAAGAACTTTTTCCGTTGGAAAATTGCTGTTTTCTTGTAGTGTTTGAAGGAGATTAAAAAAAAAACCTTGTATTTCAAAGATGAAAACCGCTTCTTTCAAGAGATACAAGTTCCTCTCAAGCGGAAAAATCATAATTATAAGTAAAACCAAACAAAAATGCAAAAAAACATAGATTGAGGCTTTCTAACGGCAAGTTTCAATTGAACCTTAAAGACTAACAATGGAAGCTAGGGACAAACCAAAAAGCCGAAAAACATAGATTGAGGTCTTCCACGGGCAAGATCCGATGGAAGCCCCTTAAAACTTAACAATGGAGACTAGGGTTTAGAAGAGAGGAGAGAGGTTATGGTTCTTTTGGGGGAGAGAAAAAAGATTGCATTTTAACTTATGCAAAGTTATTAATGGATTCTTGTCAATGTATAGTTTAGTAAAGTCAATTTATTTTTTGTTTAAAATATAATTAAAAATATTAATGGTCAAAGATACGTTATAAAGACCACATACAAAATAGAAATAAACTATTAAACATCATGGGTGGGGGGGGGGGAGGAAGGAGGGAATTTCGGTTACCACGCACGGTAACTTGTTTTAGGCTCCGTTTACCGCGCATGGTAACCGATTTTGGGCTCCGGTTATCGCGGTTGCCTGAAATTAAAAAAAAATCACCACCTTCCCGCCGACGAGGGAAGGTGGTGGGTCGTCATAGAGGGGGGTGTGGTGGGTCGCCGATCAAGGTGGCGGTGGTCATCGCCGGCCGGAAGGGGTCGTGGGTCGTCGGAAGGATAAAGGGGTGGTGAAATAGTAAGGGTATGATTGTCCATTCACACCAAATGTTGGCGGTGGTGATCATTTTTATTGACGGTGTTTAGCAATCCACTTTTTTTTAGAGGAATTGAGTTATTTAGCAATCCACTTTAATAATTTTCACTTCTATTTTTTTTTTTGAAAACATACATACTACATATATTCCGTGCATGAGTTCGGGTACACTCTAGTATATATTAGTTATTGAGTAATTGTGTATAACTATATTTTAGTATGTATTAAATCAACTGTGTGAAAAGAAAATAGAACAATATTCATTGAACATTTAATAAGTTTTGTATGAGGTAGATTTACATTAATTTTATTTTATTGTAAGACGGTGTAGTTAAAGGTACTTTAACAATTTTTATAGTAACTTTAATTTAATCCCTTTAAGGAAACTTTTTAATTTATAACTAGTGTGTACCCCGGGCGATGCCCGAGTTTTACTTTGAATATTAACAAATATTATTTGACCTATAAAATATAAAGTATATAATTAAAATAAGAGTGAACAATAATAACTATGAATCTAAATAAGTGCTCTCAAATTGATGTTTGATACAAAGTATTTAGTATATTTTAATTGAATATGAAACATGATTAAACGATAGCAAAGATGGTTAGAACATTAGTTTAATTCTTATTGGTCTTGTGTTCAAACCTTGTAATAAGAATTTTTATTGATGTGGCATATAATACATGTGAAAGGTGATGTGGTATATATCTAATACATGTGAAAGGTGCCACGTGGCACATACTCCGTTTTAGGAACGCTTTTTAATATATAAAGTATAGATGTATTATAATGTGTAATTTCTAAAAGATACATCATACATATGCTTTTTGAAAGCTAATATGATTAATCTAATACATTATAAGTGTTTTTTAAAACAAAATTTTTATGTTAGAAAAATGGTAACTTTTATAGTATATATAAGCTAAGGATAACTTTAAATACTATTAGGGTAACTATAACTCTTCTAACAATAACTTAATGAAAATATCCTTAATCAAGAATTTGTGTAGAACAATATTCGTTATAAATTGTGTATGTGGGGTGAGATAAAGGGGTTTTTGTTTTTTTTTTTTTTTTTTTTTTTTTTGGTATGGATAAATTAATTGTCAATCCACTAAGAAAAAACCTTAGAAACATTTGGACGAGATAAAAAGTGATTAGAAAGGGAAAAATAAAACTATGTTATGGTTTTGAGCTATTGTCTTATTGATAAAAAGTGATTAGAAAGGGAAAAATAAAATTGCAAGTGGGATTATTTATTGGGAAAGGAAAATTCTTAAACAATAGCGATCTCACACCAAATAGAAATAAAGTGTTGTAAATATACAAGAACGGAGTTAAGAGAGTAATACTTCCTATCATAAATTATTCCAAAAATCTTTCATTGCACATGAAACTTCCATACAGTATCTAGTGGTTACTCCCTCCGTCTAATTTTATTGTTTTCTGTGAAAACTTTTTGGTTAAATGGGAAAAATGAAATTGAGATGGAAGGTGAATTATTGTATTATTTTTGGTGTTGTAAATATACGGAAATACTTTTTTTTGTTTTTTTGTTTGAAAGACCCTATGACCGAAGTACTTGAGATGATGAAGAGGCAGCAGCACAATCCATTGGATTAAACCCAATTCTCTCATTCATCAAGTCATAAACAACCTCAACATTTTGTTGTTGAAAGTTTCCAAAAATAGCAGCCGGACCACCACTACCATTACCATTTTTTTCGTCGTTCATACCTTGGTATAACAAGCATTTCACCACACTAGAGTTGCTTGGAGGGCGAATGGCGTAGAAGTTATTGGCCCTTGGCAAAAACAAGCTCACATTATCTAAGAAATGAAATGTAATTGAAGGAAGATCGTCATCATTCTCAATGCAATTACTACTTCCATTGTTGTTAGGGCATGGGATGTAATAACAAAGGTCAAATCCGGTTTGTTTCTCTTGCTCGATGGCTCGAGGATGTTGGATGGTTAATTGGAGGTCTAGGAGGAGTTGTGAGTACAAGGGTTCGGGCAAATGTGTATATGTGGTACCGGAGTCAATCATCATCCCTCCGTTGCTCTTAGCATCGAACTCTCTCAACTTCATTGGGACTTCTTTCATGCTCATATTGCTTATTGTAATGGCTTCTAGGCCAATGTAGTAGTAGTTAGGGTATCTAGGGTTAGTCAACAATGGAGTAAATTTGGATGACTCCTTGGAAGAAATAGCCTCGTCGCCAATGATTAAAGGGCTCGAAATATTAGGGTTACTAGCAAATTTGAAGGACACAAAACAATGGGAGAAACCTTTATTAAGGTACCCTAGTTGTGATATATAGTAATGAGAGTGAGCCTCTTCCAAACCCGGCTATTCCTAAAGGTTCCTTATAAGCTTGCCTTATACATCCAAAACGAAATCGTTGAGAGTCTTTTGTGGTACTACTAGGGCCGGTACCATGAACTCTTAGTAAGTCCTTGGCTAATGTCCCGGACACAACACCGCCACCCCCATACGTGTAGGCAAATGAAGGGCATGGCCTAGAACATGTGCCCTTAAGAAGGGTATTCAATGAGCATCCAGCCATAACACATGGATCATAAGAGTTATCAGAATTATGGATTTGAGTACAAAAAGGACTAGAACAAGAAACCCTAAGAGAGGAAGATGAATTAAGGGAGAAAATGCACTTGTTAATTTATTTATCCTGGCCTATAATATTGATCACATTCTATACAATCAAAGGATTCATTTCCACAAGGAACCCAAGTAAGGTCACTTCCTGTGTCCATATAGACTTGTATGACTTGAGGCGGCGTCCCTAGGTATAAGGACATTAAATATCCGTCCCTAATTGCTCTTAGTGGCTCCACCATATCGAACATAGGTGGTTCTGGTTGAATTTCCTTGGCCATAAGAAGAGCATTAGAGCTCTTTTGAGGGATGACATTCCTTGAATGAGTTAGGCCAACGATTAAGGTACTAGGAGTGGTATAAACTTTTGCAAAGGATTGAGAGGAACAAAGTATTAGAGCTAATATGGTGAAAGAGGATATTATTTGAGGTATGTTTTGTTTATGTGTTTTTCTACAATTAAGTGTATGTTTAGGTTGTATCATTATTGCCATAGCTTATGGTCTCAAGAGGTTATATAGCTATATATACTTCGTGTAATGAGAATATTGGCATTTTAATGATATATTAAGGGAGAACTAATAAATATTATTTAGGCTTTAATTTTTTATGGACAATAATTAACAAATAGATAGTGATATGAAGGTGTGCTTGCTTGGCTCTTTGCATGGATGAAGATGCAAGCTAACTAAGTCCGTTATAAATTAGTTGGCAATGATTGTCGTTGCTAATGGAAACCCAGCCCGTCAGCATGCCAATTTTTTGTAATTAGTAATCAAGAACAGCTTAAAGATGCTGGTTAAATTATTATATTCTTTAATACTTCGTAGTTCGTATAGTTAATTTTCCATCTCTTTACTTAGAATATGTTATCCTAGATTCCAAGATAGAGTATTACTCTTTTTAGGGGGTTAAGCCATCAATTAAAATTTTAGATAGAGCATTAATACTTTTTTGGGGCTTCAGCCATCAAGAGTTAGTGTGTTAAGAGGATCATGGATTCAAATTTCATTTATCCCTCCTTTCAAAAGTGAAATGTGTAGCTTTAAGTGTATATTTTATTCAACTTATCTAAGCTTATTGTTAAACCAATATCGCTACCTTTGAAATGCTAACACTGCAGTTACTAGCCTACCATTAAGGCATTAACCAGCTAACCGCTACCATGTCTAATATTCTACTTCGTAATTTTTTTTTCTAATAAAATTTTAACTTAATCAAAACGTTAACGACTACTTAAAAAAGCTATTGCCAAACAAGCCGAACTTTAGAATCGGGCCCAAAAAGTAGCAAGTACTTTTTTTTTTTTTTTTTTTTTTTTTTGAAAGCAGGCCCAAAAAGTAGCAAGTACTTAAGACGTCAGCACTTGTACCTTTTGGTGTTTAGCAATAGCCAAATCTCAAGAACTCATTATTATAACTTAATTATTCTTAGATAGTGATTTCCATGTCAATTAGTCAATTAGACCTTATAAGTTGACCCAACATCCCTTGAATCATGGCTCCTCACTTTACGTATAAGTGTATAACTGACTAATAACCGTTGTGTTCGTGAGTGACACCATCTTAATTAGTACTAATATACAATATCATTTTTAGCTAACTAAGGAAAAGGCGATCCTTTTTGGTAGGTATGTAAGAAAATATATATAATATACGAAGAATATGAAGAAATTAATTAGTGCAGAAATTTCAAGACGAGCTAAATTAGTACAAGGTTTCTAATTTAAGTAAAGTGTAAGTACATAATTAGGCATGTTATTAAAGTGGGGCGACTGGGTGTTGCAATTGATATCTAGCTGTATATCCACGACAACAATCGTGTGGGCGGCAGTTTCTAATGCTTGATTGCTTGAAGCCCAGTTTCATAACTGAACAGGTTTGTTTAATCATTTACTCTGTATGTGCGACTGTGTCAATTTAGTGGTCGCTTGGTTGCACATAAAAAGTTACACTTCTTTCAAATTTGTAATTCTTTTGGAATTTTCCTTCACATATAGTGAGTACAGTATATTATTTGGTGGAACACATTATCATTACAAGTGATAATAATTTTTATCATCATACCTATATCATCAAACAAACGTTAAAAGTTTTGATACACATCTTGATTCCTTTATATTGATAATCATACACAAAATACACTTCAAAAGTCACTACAAGTCTATAATGAGTAATGAACTACGATACTCGTAACAAAGTTTACATACGTATAACGTATTTACATCACTAACATAGTCACATGCATCACTCTTTTTAGTGACATTTGGGCCAAAAACCAAGATATATACATAAAATTGGAGCAAAATACAAATCAAGAAATCTCTAATACTGTATAAAATGGAAAACCAATAAATCATACTTATCATCTTGAAATTCAGCCTCAATAATTTAGGCATAAGGGAAATACAAATAACCAATAGACAATTGATAACGTTACATGCTATAAAAAAGAACTTGAATCTCTATACAGAATTAAATATGGAATACCAATTGATCACCATATAAAAACAAAAAAAGACATATACAAAAACCTTCATCTATAAAAATTAGATACGAATACTTCAAGACCAACACTTTCTCCCAACCTCAGAAGCCCCCTTAGTTGATTAAGATGGATGCTAGTAAACACACTTGATCGACATACATACAATCCGAGACAACAATCTTATGGTTCGATGCTCCATGAATGAAGTAGTGTTACTGCTTTGTTATGCTTTGGTTGGTGCATTAAGAGATCAATTGAGGTTAAGGAAAAATGCAAAAAAAACAGAAGCAACCCGAAAACCTTCTTGCTTATATATTACACTACAACTGCATGACCAGTCATCCCATCATGAAGTTGTAGTGAACCGTCTTTCATCAAGTTAAGGCTCAAGCTCTTGAATCTTTCTCTTGAGTACTGCCTAGAAGCCTTCCTCCAATCAGTCCCGGTTTTCATCATTGCCACGAACTCTTCGTAACTAATTCGTCCATCCTAAGAAAAACATTGAATATGTCAGAAACTGAACTGATGGACTGAGTTTAGACAGCATCATATGGGAAAAAATCGAACAGAGAAAGGGAGAGTTACCTTGTCTGTATCAACTTCGCGCATGATCTCAGTTAGAACATCTGCATCAGTTTCAGCTGATTCATCAGTCAATGCATCTCGAAGCTCATCCAGCTCAATGTAACCACTTCCATCTTTGTCAAAGTACATGAATGCTCGCTGGAAGTGTTCGTCGTTCTCCATTTTCTGCAAGTGGATAGTCACTGCTACAAACTCTCCATAGTCCAAGTAACCATTTCCATCAGCATCAGCCTGCACAGAAAATTTGTATTGGCAACACATCAGCAATTAACAAATGGAAGAAAGAAATTTCTTGCTTAGATCATTTGTGTATTTAAGCTGCCTTACACACTCTTCATAGCTGAAATCTCAACACTCGGACATAGGTGTGGACACTTGACACTTCATTATGTACCAAACAAAAACTTGAAATTAAAGGCGAGTCTAACAGAGTTGAAATGCTAATTTCTTCAAGAACACTAGATTTTCTTCGTTTGTTGCTCATTTCTTCAAGAACAAACTAGCGCGTAGTTTTTTTCTCATCCAGCACCCTAACTAGACCTACTCGATCCCATCTATAGACCAGAGTCACTACTCGCTAGACTATTCGTGCTTAAGCAAGACTGTAAACTGTAAAAGTACTATATGGAACTACAACAATTTTTAAATTTCCCTTCATTTTCACTATTCATTTTGGGTTGGATGAATCATTACAATGTCCTTAAAAGAGCAAAAGGGAAAATTTTCCCAAACAAAAGCAGAGTTCATAGCACTAGAGAATTAGATTGTAAAGGCTAGAAAACACATGGAAACTTTCATTACAAAACAATACCATTTCAAAAGGTACACAAGCATAAAGTAGATCCTAGCATATGTTTTTCAAGAAATGGTAATGATGACACAGGTTCAATTCATGAAAGCTTACCACTTCCATGAGGAGCTTTATCTCTGCCTCGCCAAGTTGAGAACCGACCTTTCGAAGGCCAGCCCTCAATTCTTCATATGTTACTTTTCCATCACGGTCAGTATCCATCAGCATGAACATATCTCTGATAATTTCTACCTCTTCAACTGTCAAGTGTTCTGCTATGACCTATTTAACATTCAATATCCCAAGTTTAGTAAACAATATTCCTTAGTTATCTTAGATGATGTTAACAACAACCTCGAATGCTTATAAATATATAAACATGTCATACCCTTAGCGCCTTCTTCTTGAATCTATTCATCCCGGCAAACTGCTTGAGTCTTGTCCTAACAATATCTCCCAATGGGACATTTGAAGCTTTCTTTGCATTCTGTATCCAAGGGTGTTCTACATATAGATAAGAGATGCACATACGTTTCGTTTCAGAAGAAATGCACAAGAACACACAGGAAAGCGAAGAAAGTGTATCTTATAACAGACTACCTAAGATGAGCAAAAATAAGGCTCACCTAGAACTTGTTGAGCAGTTAATCTCTTTTTAGGGTCTGGATCCAACATCTGTTTCACAAGACTCTTTGCACTTTCTGATATTTGAGGCCAAGGTTCTCTCTTGAAATCGAGCACCCCTCGTAAAATTGCCAATGCAACACCTTGCTCGGTTTCTGCAATTCAGAGCAAAACAAGGTTAAAATTGCACAATGTAACTTCTAAGGTCAAAGTAATTTTCAATTTATACTAACCCGTCTATCCAAAATTGATTTACTTTTCCTACATTGTATATTTGTATTGTTATGTTTGTGATCGAATTTCTTAACACGCCCTTACTCAACTATTAAAAAAGGTTGGTTTTCTATAATCTAATTGTAGTTTAGACGTTCAAGGAAATATAACAACTTGTTTCTGCAAAAGAATTTCGGATCTGAGTTGTAGGGGAGCTCGTTCGTCTGGTCCAACCGAGTCCTGCAAAACAATGGAAGTCAACTGCCTCGGGGGGTGTTCCCGAGAAAGCCCCTCCGACGGTCAAGTCAGTAAAACTGTGTTTAGAGAGAGAGAATTCTCGGAGAGAGAGTATATGTGGAAGAAATTAATTACCCGGTTAATCTGTCAAGATTAGTATTTATAAGAGAGGATTGGCTAATTTGATTAGGGTTAGGATTAGGGTTTCTGGCCGTTCTGGGCCGTGTCAGGCCCTGTTGGGCTGTATTAGGGTTTCTCGGGATGCGTGCTGTGCATAATGATTGAATTTTCCTGTTTAGGGTTCGACTAAGGGTAATTTGGTAATTTATGTATTAAATGACCGTGGGCCCACAGGGGGTCCAAACATTAGCCCCGCGACAAAGTCGTAAAGAGCACCCTGCGGTTTGGGAATTTGTCGGAAAAAATCGACGAAATTAACTGTGTTCGAGGCACGTCTTCGTAAAAGTATAATAATAATAATTTTTTTTTTTTTTTTTCGACAATCGAGCCACCTGTTGGGCGCTGATGCTGCCTGGCAGGCATCGAGCACACCTGCTGGGCGCTGATGCTGCCTGGCAGGCAGCTAGCTGCTGCTGGGCGCTGATGCTGCCTGGCACGCAGCTAGCTGCTGCTGGGCGCTGATGCTGCCTGGCACGCAGCTTGCTGCTGCTGGGCGGTGATGCTGCCTGGCAGGCCTACGCTTGCTGGGCTATGATGCCTAGCATGCTTGCTGGGCGCTGTTGCCTAGCATGCTTGCTGGGTACCAGCACGCTCCAACACACGAGGGTCGATGATTTAACCTAGGATAAACCATGGTGGGCGATAATTTTCCCGTGCATTGTAGCCCGGTATCTTTGTAGGCGATGATCCAACCCTCGGTTTATGGCTTCGGAATTTTTTGATTGCGTTTACACATCTTTCCGACTTATAAATAGAGGTCATTTTCGCGCTCGGGTGCCATGTGAGTGATGGAGTGACTTGGGAGCCATATATTACTTTTAAGAATGCTTAAAAATGGCCCATCTCATCACCCGCGGAAAGCAATGATGTCCGTTACTTAGTAAATTTTGATGAATACTTCGGGAGGCCATAACTTGGTCCCCGGGTGTCCGAATCGAAATTTTTTTTTTTTCAACTTGCGTATTTTTTCGAGCTCTACGTGGTGCCGAAGTCCGTAGGAGCTTCGGCCCACCGGAATTGCGAAAAAAGGCCTCTAGCATGGTGAAAATGCCATTTTTCTGATTACGGTCTCATTTTTATGCCTACTTTGGAACGGTATGGACTTGGACCATCTTACGAGCCCCTATGGTGGGCGATGATATAACTGATGCTTATCGAGAGCCCCTTGAGTGGGCGCTGATAAGTATACATACTCTTCTACATGGGCAACAAGTGTGTGTGGCACAATTCCCTTGCATGCGTAACAAGTGTCTGTGACACCATTCTCTTGCATGAATAGCAAGTGTCCTTTGACTCATTTTTCGAGGCAAGAATTTCAAGTTGTATAGCCATATAAACACCATATTTCTCACTCACAATTTCATTCACAATTTCATTCTCAAAAGGAATTCTAGTGAGAGAAAGTAGTGAGAGAAAGTAGTAAGCAAAGTAGTGAGAGAAAGTTAGTGAGAGAAAGCGTTTGCAACGCTGTTTGGTGGAAGGAAAGCTTGTGTGCTCTCGTTCGGAGGTAGTCGAGGCGGTGATCGTGATTTAGCATCAACCGGAGCTTCATTTAATTGCAAGACACTACACTTTAAGGTACGCCCTTGTTCTTTTACGCTTTCTTTCTTTAATGGCATCATCGTCAAGTTCTTCTAGCATTAGACAACCATGGTGGGTTGAACAAGGTGAACCCGCCGTGGAAGTAGCACAAGATTGTTCTGCTACCTCTAGTATCCCCTATGCCGATGTTTTGCCAGATTTCCCTGGCGGGTCTCCGTACTCGTCTTATGAGGAGGACTATGGTCCGGGTGAGGTGACTGTGGCCTTCTCAGAGGGGGATGGTTTATTTAGGAGGCACCTTGAGAATGGTGTAGTTAGAGTGACGGAGGCTGCTGAAGACCAGGGCAACGAAGAGCACAATTACCAGGGCAACGTGCAACCACTTGGGAAAGGTTTAGAGGCCTATGGGTTGAGGGCGGTGTTTCAAGAAAGAATCCGCCTAGGCCAAATCTCACGGTCAATGATTGAGCAGTATGGTGTGACCGGCCAATACGTGGGATATGCTCCTGAAGATGGGGACACTCCCGCGACTCCACCTCCGATGTGTACCGCCGTATATTGGTGTTTACTGAGGCAAGGAATGCGCTTTCCCCTTCACCCTTTTGTCAGGCTTTTGTTACGGGAGTACAACTTAGCCATTTGCAATTTGACGCCTAACTCTTGGCTAAAAGTGTACTCTTTTTTGGTGGTTTGTGCCATGATAAAGCATACTCCAACTTTAACGCTTTGGAGAAACTTGTTCAGATTGACTCCCTCCAAAGATTCAAATTTTGGTCCCGGCTGGTGGGCCTTTCGCATCCGCACAGGCTACAAAGTGGTGCTCGACCAACAGTCAAATGTTAAAAATTGGCGGGGCCAGTTTATGTTTGTTTATTGTCGTACTTGGGACATCCCATTGGTCCCGAATTTAGGGGAACCCAACTTGAGTTTAAATTTTGACGTTCCACCCATGAACCGGAAGGAAGCTGTAGTTGCCCTTTTGTTGGAAACTAAGGGTCTCGTGGTCAATGGCGATGCTGTTCAATTACCCATGAATTGGATACCCAACCGAGCCTTTCTAGAAGATGAAAGGAAACTTTGTACAATTGGCCTTGGCTTCCGCTCAGAGGGTATGCTAGAGGGGGGTCTTCCGCACATGTTTTAATTATATACACCTCTGTGTTGTTGTTTTAACTTTTTCCTACTCTTGTGCAGGACTCATGGATTCAGAAGCATTGAAGACCCAGAAAGCCCTTGCCCTGCAAGCTGCCGCGGTGAGGAAGCTACTAAAGAAAGGAACCAGGAATATACCTCCCCCACCCTTGGTAAGCTATCTTTGTCGACTTTGATGCATTTGATGGTTTGAATCTCATTGACCTGTCATTTTTGTAGAGAGAAAGGGGGAAAGTTGCTTCAGCTCCGGTGGTGATACCAGGGCACAGCTCTAGTACGGCCCCTGAAGATTACCAAGCACAGCCTTCAGTAATGCTTGAAGGCAATGACCAGATGGTGCCATCCCCTCAGCAGATGGCGCCCTCCCCTCAGCGTCCGCCAAGCCCTAAAAGGAAAAGGCGCAATGACGGGAGTGGCTCATCTAGTAGGGCCCTGTTTTGGGACCTCGACAGCTCCGGAAGAGAGGCTCGCGCTGAATCGGCACTAGGTCACCTTTACTCGACTGTTGATGCCGACCACTTCAAAGGCTTGGATCACGAGGAAGAGTTCAAGATTATGCAGCAATCATGGGCTGAGGTTTGTGCCCGTCCTTTTCCTTACTGTTAGTTTTACTGTTTTGCCGTGATTAACATGCCTTTATTTCATCATTTTCAGTATTCGGTACGGGCCGCCGCGTTTGCACAGCGAGGGCTTATGGTCACAGGCCTAGCTAAGGAAAACCATGCACTCATGCAGGAGGTTGATTCGCTTAAGGAGCAAGTTGCCAGCCTACGGTTGCAGCTTGAAGAGGTGACGAGCCTTAAGGCCAAGGCTATCACGAAGAAGCTCCAGCTCAGAAAAGAAAAGAATCAGCTCAAGGAACAGCTGAAGACGGCTCTAGGGGAGTTGGAATCTGCCAAGGAAAAGTTGGCCAATGTTGAAGAGCAGTTGAGGGCGACTGGTGCCACCCAAGAAGAGATAGCAAAGGCTTGGCTCCAAACAACTGACGGTCGGGCCCACCTTGAAGAAGAGTGCGTCGAAGCTAACGAGTTAGGGCAAGAGACAGGAGTCCGTCGTCTTCAAGCTGCCTTTGAACTCGTTCACCCCAACCTTCAATTTGAGCCTCTCTACGGCAAATACCAAGAAATCCTCCAAAGCGAGCTTGATGAGATGATGAAGAACTTCTCGTTTTGTGATGAGGGCCAAGGTAGTCAAGCCCAAGAGCTTCAACCAACTGCTGATCAACCTCCCGTGGGCGGCGATCGATATCATGTGCTGAAACAGGGTGGTTCTAAGGATGATTCCGAGGATGATGCTTCTAGCTCTCATTCTCATCATGACTAGTTTCCTTTTTATTGCTTTTTCTTTCTCCTGTATCCATTTATTTATTTCTAAGTAGTTTTGTATTTAAAGAAACATCAATGAAGAAACAGATTGTTCTGGCTCACTTATGTTTACTTGTATTTATTATGCTTGATGCCCTTTGGGGCGGCCGAGCCCCTTGAGTGGGCGATGATGTGTTTGGTGCCCCCTTGGATGGGAGATATATGTTCGGTGCCCCTTGGGGCTAATGAGCCCCTTGGATGGCCGATGATGGTAAACTTGTAGTTTAGTGGTAAAATGGAAGTGAAAATTCTGAATGGAAAATACGAAGTTTGCTATTAATGGAAATTGATTACTATCGTGGCAACAAATGCACTTATTCTATGACCAAACGTCTTACGATGATGAAATGTTCACATAGCCTCTATATGTAGTACCCATGCCCCCATTACATCGTGTAAGTGTTGAAAATAAACCAAATTGAATACCGAAAAATATGAATTCAAACATAAAACCTTCTAAGGTTCTCCGCGTTCCATGGCCTTTCTAAGGCTTTGCCTTCGGGAGACTCCAGGCGGAAGGTCCCTTTTGCAACTTGTTCTGTGACTTTATATGGCCCTTCCCAGTTGGGGGATAACTTTCCTAGCTCGGGTTTGCGGCCTGTAGCTTCTATATTGCGTAGCACCCAATCTCCTACTCCAATCTGCTTCTCCTTGACCCTCCTATTGAAGTGACGGGTCATTTTCTGTTTTTGTGCAATTGATCTGAGTAGGGCGTTGCCCCTTATTTCAGGCAATAGGTCTAAATCCATGCTTTTGTTTGCTTCATTCATCTTATAATCGTAGAATGTGATCCTGGGCGATGGAATCCCTATTTCGACTGGTAGCACAGCCTCGCTGCCATAAACAAGAGTGAACGGGGTTTGGCCCGTTGCATCTTTCGGAGTTGTTCTAGCTGACCATAGAACACCTGGTAGGTCATCGACCCATGACCCTTTGGCCCCTTCTAACATCGTTTGTAGGCCATGGAGTACGATTTTGTTTGCGGCCTCAGCTAGGCCATTCGCTTGAGGGTGAGATACAGCACTAAAGTTTGTGTGTATTCCAAACCTCTCGCAATACTCAACAGTCGGTCGACTATAGAATTGTCTTCCATTGTCTGATACGAGACTTCTGGGAACGCCAAACCTTGTGATGATGTTGCGCCATATGAACTTTTGAATTTGCTTATCAGTGATTGAGGCTAGGGATTCGGCCTCGATCCACTTAGTGAAATAGTCTATGGCGACCATGAGGAATCTTCTCTGCCCCGAAGCTGCTGGGAATGGTCCGAGCAAATCCATGCCCCACTTATCAAACGGTAGGGTGGCGATGATAGTTTGTAATGGGCTCGAGGGGAGCCTTTGCACATTGGCGAACTTCTGACACTTGTCACACTTTTGCACTAATTTGGTCGCATCCTCCCTTAGGGTAGGCCAATAAAATCCCGTTCTTAGTGCTTTGCCTGCTATGCACCGAGCCCCTTGATGACTTCCACAAGCTCCTTGGTGTATTTCTCGTAGCACATAGTCTCCATCTTCTGGGGTGATGCACTTCAGTAGGGGATGAGTATACGACTTCTTGTATAGATTTCCTTCGTGCCAAACGAACCATTCAGCTCGTTTCTTAATTGTGTCGGCCTCTTTAGGATCTTCTGGGAGTTTGTTGTCTCGCATGTAGTGCACTATTTGATCCATCCAAGTATTGGACCGGTCCAAGTAGTGAACTGCAGGTGCATTGATGCTTGGTTGTTTGAGAACTTCCCAGATTATAGAGCGAGGGCCGAGCCCCTGGGCGGAACTAGCCATTCGTGCAAGGGCATCAGCCTGTTGATTATCTGCCCTTGGAAGATGCTTGATCTGAAATTCCGATAACGGTGAAGCAGTTTCTTTGACCTTGTTGAGATACATGCGCATGCTATCTTCCTTGGCCTCGAATTCCCCTAGGACTTGGCTCACGATCAATTGGGAGTCAGAGAAGGCATGAACTGCCATGGCTCCTGCCACCTGGCACAGCTCTAGGCCCAAGATGAGGGCCTCATATTCAGCCTCATTGTTTGAGGCGTTGAAGTCGAACTTGACTGCATACTCAAACTTTTCGTTGCTCGGCGACAAGATCAGAATGCCGGCTCCGCTTCCTGTCTTGGAAGAGGAGCCATCTACATATATTTGCCATGGTTTGGATCCATCATCAGCAGGGCGATGAGTGCATTCGGCGATGAAATCTGCTAGGGCTTGTGCTTTAATTGCCCTTCTAGGCTCATACTCAAGACCGAAATCTGCGAGCTGGTCTGCCCAATCTGTCATTCTATTTGAGTGGTTTCTCCCTTCGATTGCCTTCTTTATAGGATGGCTAGTCAAAACTTTAATGGGATGAGACTGAAAGTATGGCTTCAGCTTTCGACTTGCCATGACTAGGGCGAACACCAACTTCTCAATTTGGGAATACTTTGATTCTGCTCCTCTGTAAGCATGGCTGACAAAATATACCGGGTGTTGTGATCTATCCCTCTCAGCAACTAATACTGCGCTAGAAGAGTATTCAGATATAGCCAAATATAAGAACAATGTCTCCCCAGGCAAAGGGGAAACCAACTTGGGAAGAGAGGCCAAGTGTTCTTTTAGCTGTTGGAAGGCGATCTCAGCTGCTGCATCCACTTTTCTCTTGAGGGTGTTGAAAAAAGATAAGCTCTTGTCTGCCGATTTGGAAAGAAACCTGCCCAAGGCGGCTATGCATCCGGTCAGCCTCTGTACCTCCTTTACACTTCTAGGGGTTTGCATATCCAAGATGGCTCTGATTTTGTCGGGGTTAGCTTCAATGCCCCTTTCATCAACAAGGAAGCCAAGGCATTTGCCGCCCTTGACTCCAAACACACACTTTCTGGGGTTTAACTTCATCCCATATTTTCTCAATGTCGCAAGCGTTTCGACCAAGTCTGTGACATGGTCTTTCTCGTAGCGACTCTTTACTATCATGTCATCAACGTAGGCTTCGACGTTTCTCCCTAATTGCCCTTCGAAGATTTTGTTGATGAACCTCTGGTATGTGGCTCCAGCATTTTTGAGGCCGAAAGGCATGGCCTTGTAACAATATACTCCTTGGTTAGTGATGAATGCGGTATGTGGCTGGTCATCATCTGCCATGGGGATTTGATGATATCCCGCATTTGCATCCATGAAGCTGAATAGAGCATGTCCAGCCGTTGAATCCACAAGCTTGTCTATTTTAGGGAGAGGATGGTCATCTTTGGGGCACGCCTTGTTTAAGTCAGTGAAATCGACGCACATCCTCCATGCCCCAGAGGGTTTCTTCACCAATACAACATTCGCAAGCCAATCCGTATACTGACATTCTTTAATGAACCCTGCTTCGAGTAGCTTCTTTACCTCCGCTGCAGCTGCTGCAGTGCGCTCGGGGCCTTGATGTCTCAACTTTTGTTTAACAGGCTTGTAGCCTAGCTTGATGTTCAAGCGATGAGTCATAATGGCAGGGTCTATGCCGGGCATCTCGTCTACTGAGTAGGCAAAGACATCGCGATGTGCCTTAAGCACATTGATTATTTGAGTGCGCAATGCAGCGTCAATATTTGTTCCGACCCGCACCGTTTCTTCTGCGGTGCCGATGACTTCTTCCTTATCTTCTTCTATGGGTTGGGGTTTGTCTACTCCTCTCGATTCTTCAGTGAAAAGGACGGAAGGGTCGGTCATTTTGTTCTTCTTTGATGGTTCCGCGGGTGCTTCTGATGCTCGCTTCAAGCTATTGACGTAGCATTCTCTAGCGGATCCTTGGTCTCCATATACTTTCCCAACTGTTCCATCTTCAAGTTCGAATTGCATGAGCAGCTGATAGACTGATATAGCCGCCTTTACCTTGTTCAATAATGGTCGTCCGAGTATGACATTGTAGGGCAAGGGTGTGTCCACCACCAAAAAGTGGGTGATCACCGATCTACCTTTCCCTTTGGGACCAAGTCGAACTGGTAAACGAATTGTTCCTTTGGGAAAGACGGACTGTCCCCCGAAGCCGATTAAGGGTCTGTCTACGGGCGCTAAATCTTCTTCGTTGTATTTCAAACGCCTCAAGAAATCAAGGGTGATGAGGTCTGCTGATGACCCGCTGTCGACGAGCACTCGACTAACTCTGAAGTTGGCAATTTTCATCTCAATGACCAAGGGGTCGTCGTGGGGGACTTGCAAAGGGCGTTCTGGCTTTCCCCCGAACGTCATGATAGGCGAAGAGGGCGTTGAAGTGGGTGCGACCTTGAGCACTTGATGTTGCAAGGTTCGTAGGTTGTCTTTTGCTTTGTTCATTGAACCTCCGAGTGCCAGGCCACCGGCAATGACCGCGACATGTCCACCGGTGTCATCGCTACGAGTCTCTTTTGCCCTTTCTCTCTCCTTGTTGGAGCGGTCAGATTCTTTAAGGTATCTGTTAAGTTTTCCTTCGTCAGCAAGTTGATCAAGAGCTTTCTTTAACTCCCTACAATTCCTTGTGGTATGCCCGCATTCGCGATGATACTCGCACCAGAGTCTCTTGTCCCTCTTCTCTTCAGGGGTTCGAACTACAGGGGGCCTTGGCAACATGTTTTTCTCTTTGATATCCAGGTAGATCTCTCGACGATTACGGTTGTACCGAGGGTCGTTACCATGATCTGTGATCAGGTTGGATCGTTTGGATGGTTGGTTCCGTGAAGGTTCATCCTCATGTTTCCTTTTTTTCTCTGGTGGATTAATTTCACGGCTTGTGCCACAAACTTCCGAGGCTTGTATGTTCTTGTGTGCCCGTTCCATGGCTTCAGTGAGGGTTGAAACCCCCGACTCGATCAGCTTAAATTTGAAATCCGTGGAACTCAGCCCGGCCAAAAAGGCTGTTAGGGCTGTCTCATCTGGTAAGTTTTGAATTTTCAAAGATTCTTGATTGAACCTTCGTATATAGTTCTGCAAGGTCTCCGTCTTCCCTTGTGTTACAGCCATCAGATTGACACTTGTTTTCTTCTGTCTTGCTGCGTGCTTGAAACGACTAACAAACACACGTTCCAAGTCTTGGTAGCTATGGATGCTACCTTTAGGCACACACTTTTGGAACCACAACAAGGCTTGTCCCTTTAGAGTGGTGGGGAAGTACTTACACCATGTGGCCTCGCAACTTGTTTGTACACTCATTTGCGCGGCATATGCGGCTAAGTGCTCATCAGGATCAGTATTTCCAGCGAAAGGCTCTATGGTAGGCATCTTGACCTTGTCCACTTTTGGTGCATTCATTAGTTCCTGGCTCAATGGGGTTAGCGGCATGGACAAATGTGACGGCAACCGTGGTGGCTGCTCATCTTGGTCTCGAGTTCTTCCTTCTTCCAGAGGTCTATGGCTTGTATGACGAGATATGGGATCCCGCTCAGATCTGTCCTGCCTTGGAGGATCTTCTGATTCTCCTACATCTTCTCGACGAGAAGGTGACCGTTGATCAGGCGATCTCGGACTCCGGCTTCGTCTACGACTCCGTGCCCTATTCTCCTCGTTTTCGCGTGCTTGGCGTTGCTCAATTATTCTACGCCTATTAATGAGTTCTCGGGCATCCATCTCGCGCCGTTGTAAGCGCATCTCATTAATGAGTTGTCTTGCATCTGGGTCTCTAACCCGGTTTGCCGCTTCACCCTCCCTCCGGCGTCGGCTTGCGGTAGAGTGCCGGCTGGATTCTACGCGGACAGGTGATATAACAGGCCGATCATGAGGAGGTCGACAACGGTTTCCAGATCTACTGAGGGCGGACCTAGTAGTACCGAGGGGCTGTGCCCTACGGCTGTGTCCTCCACTCCGTCGGGAAACATTGTGGGGCTGTGCCCTTTGATTGTTCCGCGACGCTTGACGTCCTGGATCTTGTGGTGGCCGGTGAGAGGGTCCAGCTTGGTTGTTTTTCACAGCTTCGGTTAGTTGTCTAAGGGTATCCTGGAGAGTTGTGTTGAACTGCTCGGTCAGCTTTTCTAGATCTTGCCTAGTCACAGGTTGCTGATTTCCTTGATCAACGGGTTGTTCAACCTCCATGTTGTCACCTTCATCTTCACGGTTAGATTGTGGGTTGTTCCGCGGCTGACGAGGTGGGCGTGCCTGAACTTGGGTTTGATTCTGCCCACCAGCGTTTTGGGAAGGATCGGTTCGACGAGTGGTAACCATGACTTTTTGTTTGACGAGTCCCCACAGACGGCGCCAATTGTTTCTGCAAAAGAATTTCGGATCTGAGTTGTAGGGGAGCTCGTTCGTCTGGTCCAACCGAGTCCTGCAAAACAATGGAAGTCAACTGCCTCGGGGGGTGTTCCCGAGAAAGCCCCTCCGACGGTCAAGTCAGTAAAACTGTGTTTAGAGAGAGAGAATTCTCGGAGAGAGAGTATATGTGGAAGAAATTAATTACCCGGTTAATCTGTCAAGATTAGTATTTATAAGAGAGGATTGGCTAATTTGATTAGGGTTAGGATTAGGGTTTCTGGCCGTTCTGGGCCGTGTCAGGCCCTGTTGGGTTGTATTAGGGTTTCTCGGGATGCGTGCTGTGCATAATGATTGAATTTTCCTGTTTAGGGTTCGACTAAGGGTAATTTGGTAATTTATGTATTAAATGACCGTGGGCCCACAGGGGGTCCAAACACAACTAGTTTTGGACAAAAATTTAGTTGTTACTTGTATGTCATCATCTGTCAAGTGACACTGGCACATCTTATGAACCATTAGTAATGTTTTGAATAATATTAACATATCTATTTTACACCCGAATACGGAATATCCTAGCAATCCTTAAAATAAGTACACCTACACGGCCACGCACTCAAGTATTCAACGTCAAATGAAATTCTTGAATACTCCAAATTCTTTATTATAACTTATACAAGAAGTATGACACCTATTAACCCAAATTCTTAATTCTAATCCATAATTCAAAATAGAAAAACAAGAATTAATAACAATTATATATAATAATTTCCAGCTAAAAAGTAGTAAATTGAAAAAAAAAAACAGTAATATGATGAAATAGGTGGGAAGCAATAAAAAAAAAGTACCTGCCCAAAAAGGAGGAACACCGCAAAGAAGAATGTACAGAATAACTCCAGCACTCCACACATCCACCTCTGGCCCATAATTTCTCCTTAACACTTCTGGGGCCATATAATATGGGCTCCCCACTATTTCTGTAAACCTTTCTCCTGTTTTTTTAATATCACACCAAATTAAAAAATTAATCAACATTATAGATCAAAATTATCAAAGTTTAATTTAAATCCTATTCATTTGAACATTTCCACTATTCTAGTCAAAGAAATATATTCAAATTAGATCATGAAGTAAGATTTGAATAATTGGGAAAATTGATTTAGAATACAAGTTTATGAAAATAAAAAGGTAGATATTGTGATACATTTACGGTCGCAATCATATCATATTGTATTATATCAAATTATATGTGTTGGTTATTTGACCATAACAAAATATATAACAAAGAATGCAAATTAAGGCTTCAATAATAGGTTAATGTGGAAAAATATCATGTAATTAAACTAAGAAATTAAAACATATAATTAAGATGTATCCTCATTGACATTTTCCAAATAATTTGCTAATAATATTTTTTAAATTAGGTTGGTATTAAATGGAAAAAAACTAAGCTTCCTTTTACTCTTTTAGGACTTCTCTAATTCATCTAATTACACCATTAACAAAAGATCTTATGGAATGTTGAACATATTATTTACACTCTCCCTTAGCTTCCTCTTTTTAACACTTCAACTAATGAAAACATTTATAAGTGCTTAATTTTCACTATTTACTCCACTTATATAGTTATATTTAGTACGTACAATAAATCGTAGTCATTTCAAATCCAAATAAACACGTAAAATCAATCATCTAACACCTAAAACACATTCACGCGCAAACAAGCAAGGAAATTCTATGTTAAATATTCAAACACTAACATAGACCTTTCTCACTTTAAATTTGAGCTTTTATATTATATTCATGTATATGAGACTGATGAATCTCGAATATTAACAAAAACAACATACTAACCAGGTCGGAAGAAAACGGAGAGGCCGAAATCGATAGCCTTAAGGGGAGAATTCTCCTTCTTATTAGCAAACAAGAAATTCTCCGGCTTCAAATCTCTATGCATAACACCATTATCATGACACATCTTAACAACCTCAGCAACCGTCTTGGCAACGGTAGCCGCGGCTCGTTCCGAGTAATGTCCGCGCGCAACAATCCGATCAAACAACTCACCACCTTCACACAACTCCATCACCAAATGAACCGCCTCATTATCCTCATACACCGCCTTTAGACGTACTATGTTCGGGTGAACCGGAAGAGTAGACATGATCGCTACTTCCCTCCTTACATCTTCTACGTCAATCGCGGTTCGTAGTTTTCTTTTTGATATTGACTTAACCGCGAGCCGGTCTTTAGTCTCCCGGTCTGTACATAAATAAGTAACCCCGAACTCGCCTCGGCCGAGCTCTCGGCCAATGACATATTTATCACTAATACGCGGTCCAACCGCGGGAATAATGTCTTTCAAAACTCGTACTGGAGCCGGTTGAGGTTGGTTTAATGAATATGGGTTGGGCCGGGCTTTTTTCTTCTTATTGGTTTGTGGGGTTTTTTTAGGGAGTTCTTCCGGTCTAATACAAACGTTACAATTTCCCATTAAAATTTGATGATGATCACTTAATTTTTTTTTTGGTGGAGAAAAGATGGAGAGGAGAAAAAATGAGGTGAGAAAGGAGAAATTGAAGAGGTTGAGAAGGCGGGGTCAGTTGAGAAAATTGGTGTTATTCAAAAACCAACAAAAGTTGGTGACATTTTATTTGGTTTTTTTGTTAAAATAATTGGAAGTTAGATTAGTAGGCGCTACTTATCTAAGGTTCTAAGGATGGATGATGTGTACTAATTAATTAAGAATTAGTATTATACTTTTCTTATTATAATAAAACTTGCTTGTTTAAGAATATAGAGTAAGGAAGGGTGTACTAATACTTATTGATCTAGATGGTAATAGTTGGCATGACAATGCTTAAGAGTGTGTGTGGAGCTGGGTAAGAGTCGGGTTGTGTAGGTTCACGTGTTGTGTTGACTTAGTGGATATATTATGCTACAAATTCTCTTACAGATCGAGAATAGATAGCATTTGGGAATTGTTGGGTAGTGTCAATCAACTTGAGGTGAACTAATAAAGGAGTCTAATACAAAATCTCATATGACTATGTTAAATGAGTACTATATATAAATCATACATAAATTATCAAGTAAGAGAAGTATTTAAACAAGAACGGATTACCTGGTACAAAAAGAAGATACTTGTAAACCCTGATCGAAGTGAAATACTAAGTAATGAAATTATATGTTGGTTATGTTGTTATCGTTATTGATAAATTAATTAATATGTTGGTTGTGTTGTTATTAATATTTATTAATATCATTATAAACATTTAAATTAAATCTAATTTGAATACAATTTCTTGTTCTAGAATGGGGTTCCACTTCGATAATCATATAATAAAAGTCTATTGGTGACTGAAATGACACCAAACGAGAGGAAAATTATAACATTTTGAAAGATATAAATAGGCTCGTTAAAATTGATAGATGGAATCAATTTTCTCAAAAATAAAAGGGTTTGAATTATGGTTTTTATTTTGTGCACATACACCATATTGGAAAAACCACAACATGCTATTGTGCGGGTAGACTAATAATAAAAAACCAACAGATTTCTGCATATATCTATAAGAACGACTATGTTCCACGCAAACCCTCTCATTACGCTAATTGTCAATAATATTTTAAACTTGCATCCAAATTAATGCTATACTATAAAAGTATTGAATACACATACAAACTACTCTGTATTAAATACCTTTTGAAAACTAACAGTTGTACAACTATAAAAGTAGCAATCTATAGCAACGCCTAGGCTACTCACCAGTTAATTGTTTAAAAGTATGGAGTACTAATTTGTTCCATATTACCATGGAGTAACTAATTTATTGGTTAATTTGCTAAAAATTAGTACTATATAATTTAATTTCCTCAAAAATCTACTAGTAATTTTTTTTTTTTAATAAACAAAGGTGCCAAAGTAATAAACTTTAAATATTAAGTTCGACCACATACCAATAAATTAAAGAAAATTAGTTCATACTCCTTAAACAAAAATCATTGAATTGTAGCTTACAAATTATTCAACAAAATTTTGACCTTTCTATTTTATATTCACCACTTGATCAATTTGACTAATACTACACACATTGTTTGAACTAGTTTACAAGAATTGGCCTTTGTGTTATTTTGTAGGTTATTTAAATACCAAAGAGGATGAAGAAAGAAAAATCTTTTAAAAAAATGTGAAAAATATTGTTAGATTCTAGCTTAGAAATGTTCATGTTATTTCGTATAGTTATCCATCATATAATTTGATTTATATTGACGTGAGTCAAAATTTATAAGCTTCCCTAATCTTTTCAAATGCGAGTGATACAAATTTTTATAATTAGGCGGGCGGAAGGAATATTAATTTGGTTGAAAGTTTTGGTAATGGTGTTTATAGTATGGGTGGATTAGCTAGAATTGGTCAAAAAAATTGGGGCCCTTCTTAATTATCCCTAATATAGAATCAAAGTCATAAACTGATAAATAATTACTAGTTTGGTTGCTTTTCTCTGTTGAATTGGTGGAATAATTTTTGATTTGGGCAGATGGATCACGCTATAATTAAGATATATTATAGCTACCAAACTTATAAAGCTATATATTCCAACTTGGAAAACATGTCACACTAACAAGGAAACTTTGTAAGTGATGAAATTTTAAGGAAAAACTTCAATTTAAGCTAACTAGTATAGGTGTGAAATGTGTTTTTGGGTTCACAATGTTAAACTTAGCTAAGGTAGGTACCATCACGTTTTCAATCACATTTCATGCTATATTCTAATATATTTGTCATCTTATAAACGCGTTGTGCAACTGTGGTGTTGCTATTCTAAAGCTTCTAGGTGATTTAGTTTTCTAAAAATAAATTTCTATATCTTCAATTCAATTATTATACACGTATGACTTGTTTGTTCTCGTACTCCAAATACCTTCGTAAAAGTATTCATGACATAATTTTATCCATCAGAAAAACGCGATAAGTTGTTGACAAAGTATGAATAACGGGATCAATTCAATAGAGTGTAGTCTTATAATCTAATAATACAATTATATGTTACACGGCCAAATAAAAGAAGGTTCCGTAGGAGTCAAATCGTACTTGTGAAATGCTGAAATCCCTTAGATTTCATCAGCATAACTTGAAATTCTTTGCATGGAAGTTTCGTGTTGCCAAATGTCAAACATCTTCCAGAAACACCAAAGACTTAACTAAACCATTTTTGTTGAAGTTGTTTACCAATAATGTATTACACCACAATTTGACCGTTGACCTAGACAATTTTTTCATGTAATAATAAATATTTTTCACATTTAGAAAGATATCACAGGATTTAATTATCGTTCAGATATTTCTACAAGCATGACATATGATTTAGCAACTAATTAAGGTTACTACTCACTAAGATAGTGCCTTGGTTTAATTAATTTAATTAATTCTTTCTCACCAACTCACTATATATTGAGGGATAAGACCTAAATATTTATTTTTTGTGTCAATTATCAACAACTAATCTTTTAATGCAGTGGTTGGATTTTGGAGTTTGCGTTTTACTTCTAGTTCTAAGATAGGAGAGTAGATTGGTTGTTTGTTTCATAAATACGTCAAATAGGACTATAGAAGTATATTTATGTAAGGCACCCAAGTAGAATTGTTTATGAACCAATTAATTCTTTTGTCTTACCTGTAATTAATTAGTGTACTTACTTTGCTCTAAAATAACTGTAACATTTGACCTTTAACAGTTTTTACGCATAATTTTGACATTATATACTTCATTACATATTACTAATAAAAAAAATTAATATTATATTCTGAAATACGCATTAAACAAATCTAAGTACTGGTATATCACAATACATTGGAATTGATAATGTTAATGTTTCTCTATATATACTCCCTCCGTCCCCAAATGATAGTCCCTTATGGCAAAAATTACGGGAATTAAGAAACTTAAATCAAAGTAGTAAAATTACATTAAAAAGATAAATTTACATTGGGTATGTAAAATAGTAGAGAGAGAAAATAAAAAAAGTACATTGAAAAACACAATTTACATGGGAAAGTTAAATTTGCACAAATATTATTGCAATTGGAGGGAATTTTGATAAAAAATTGATATTAATAGTACTTAAAAAAACACAAATGGGACTATCAATTTGGGATTAAAAATAAGCTATAAGGGACTATCATTTGGGGACGGAGGGAGTATTAGTTAAAGAGCATAAATACGATCAAAGTACGAAATATATAAGAAAGATATTCAATTTTCCACGATAAATTGTTCTTTAGATAGACAAAGATTGATTACTATGGTTTTACAATGCTTTTGTAAAAAGTAAAAGTGATTAATTATTCTCTTAAAAATAACAAAAAGAAAAAAGTAGAAGTAATTATTTAGTACCTAGGGATAAGGTTTCACCTGGCCTAAATAATTAAAGTTGATTACATTGATGATCTGATTGAATCATCTTTCATTGTTAAATTGTTTTATGTGGCTTTGGACATCTACATGATAATGATGTGCAAGCTCCTTGATTAACCAACTAACCCATTTTTCTTTGAATTTCAATTAGCTTAGAGATGAAAAGCAAGCAAATAGTTTAAACAGATAAGGTATCTTTTTATCATTTTCTACACAGGTTATTTAGCTAGCTTAATTACAAAGAAGACAAAATAAACCTTCATGTTGCAAGTATAAGGTGTAACAATTCACTAATGAGAAATATCTAGATTTTTTTTATTTTTTTTTATTTAGAAATTAAAGTTGTTTGTTACTTTGTGTGTATTTTTCTCATTTATTAGCTACTTGTACTACTTAAGATTAAAGTAATATCCTAATAGGTATATGTGCATATGATTTTACTACTTGTGTAACGGAGTGAGTATGACGATTTCATCACAAAAATCTTCTACATACAAGAATATAGTAATACACAATAAAATGAGCTAATCATAAGTCTTGTTCATATCAATTTTTTTGGAAGGACTAGTTCATCTCATTTGATTTTAACTTAAATAATTTTTTTTAGAGTGAAATAGTTTGCGTTTAAAAACCAAGAAATTCTTATCTAGTAATGAGAATATAATGGTCAAAATTTTTGTACCAAAACAGCAGAATAGGACTATCTTTTTTAAACACCCAAAATTGAAAAGTCGGGCTATCAATATGTAACGGAGTGAGTAATTTTTTATTGTATGAGTTTATTGATGTTTTATTATTCAATTATTTATTTTACTTATTTAACTACTTTATACTTATTATAAATTATTTTTACTCCTTGTTAGTAAAACTAACTTAATATACTAACCCAAGATTATTTTTACGAAATTTTATCTTTTATATTATGACAAAAGAATGGAACATGTATGGCCTAAATAATAAAGTACAATTATTTTCATATACATGTATTAAGGTCGTGTGTGAGAGTGTCTATATAGGAAAGAATGTATCCTTCTACAAAATAAATTTATAAGCTTAGGAGTTTCGTGCCATCACAATGACATTGAAAGAGGGACATGATGATCAATTAGTAGCTAGATTTCAATGTAATTATATGTCTTATTAAATTCAATATATTAGTCAAATTTTATTGTCTAAATTTGACATTAACCACATGAACTACCTAAGGATCATATCTAAGATTAGTCCCATTATTGACTAGACTTAAGAGTGTACCCATTTGAAACAAATACGTAGTATTAATGTATAAACAAAGAATAATTTCAACTAACCATGCTATATATATCTAAGTTCAATTATTGAAAATTGGTGAATTAAAAAGAATAATTTCAACCATGTTACGTAGCCACTAAAACAGAAATTCGAATATTGGAAAATCAAGTTTTGCATATTTTAATCATATAATTAAATATGTACTCATTTGAATCTTAAGTAATGAATATGAGAGCATGCACAAGTTGTTGTCACATTTACATTAAGCTAAGTCCAGCTACAGGTGTCAAGTCGGGTACCCAGATGGAGTTTGGGTTGACCCACAATGGGTCGGGGTTTTTGGATCGGGTAATGACGGGTCATTTTATCCTAACAAACCAAATCTAGTCGGGTCAAGTTTAATTATATTCGAGCCAAAGGTGGGTCCAGATATGGCCAGGTACAAATCGAATTCGGGTCAAGTTAAATTCGGGTCGAGTCATATCGAGTTCAGGTGAGCTCAGAGTCGGATTTAATTGGGTTTATTTGGGTCAAAATGGATTTAATAGACTTTGGATCAGGTAATTTCATATTTAGTTAGGTTTCAGTTCAAATCAATTTAGTTTTGATTAGATCTTAGTTTGAATCAATCATGTAATTTTAAACTCATTATTGAGCTATTTTCTATACAAGTATATAAATTGTCTTTCACTCCTATATATCAACCCTATTTAACAAGTGTTTTAGAATTTCTCTCTTCTACTAACAATTAAATATTACCCTCATTGACTACACTTTTTATTTAAAATCCCCCTTTGGTCTCCACTATAATCAATAAGTCGATAGCTAATTAACTAATAAGTTTTGGGTCGAGTTTAATGGGGTCGTGGGTAGTTTTGGATCGGGTTGAATAAGAATTGGACAAAATGAGGTATTCTCGGGTATAAATGGTTTCGGGTTAAATTGAATCTAGGTCTTGAATTATCGGGTTTTATTGATTTCAGATAAATAATGAGTCGATACCAAGTTGGGTTTGGATTGTAAATTACCAGGTAAAATCGATTTCGAGTTAACTTAGGATTGATTCCGGATCGGATTTGGATTAAATTTTTTTGGGTCCAACCAGTTCAAAAACAGTTCGGATTCAGGTAAAATTTTCGGGTCGAGTAAGTTTTTGACACCCCTAAGCCTAGCCAAAGTCGTGTTTTATTGTAGAAAGGTAGGTAAGTTTATCTTTTATTAAACACTAGTTTTGTACCCCGGACAATGCCCGGGTTGTTTATTAAATTTTAAAATAATTTTTTTTTAAAATCTATATGCCAAATTTTAAAACATATCATTTATACAAACATGTTATATAAAAGGTGTATATCCTTTTTGATTAATGATATTTTGACATAAGATATCATTGATTGATCGGTGCTTTTTTTTGTGTGGTTGGTCATACAACGTGTGGTCGGGGTTACTTGTAGGAATTATTTATTCAAGGATTACTCAGTCGATTAGGGTTTACTTAATTATAGGGGTTACTTATTCAGGGGCTATTCAGTCGATCAGGGTTTACTTTATTATAGGGGTTACTTATTCAGGGATTATTCAGTCGTTTAAGAGTTACTTATAGGGGTTACTCATTTGGTCATGGGTTACTTATAGGGGTTACTTCCGCGGCCACACGTTGTGGCCAACCACATATAAAAACTTGTATTGATCTATATAATAGCACAATATATATTATATAAATATACACTCAATATGAGAAAACTATTTATGTAATTCAAATTTTTTACTCATAAAATAATAATCACTTGACAAACATACTTGTTAAATAAAAAAAAATAGTACTATACTACTCATAAAACTGTGTCGGGAGGGATTAAAAGAATCTATTCTTGAAATTTGTTAAACAATAATAGCATGGTCAGAGCAATTAGAAGAAATCGATTGGAGTTGCACCTATTATCATATTATTGGATGATATTTTTATGATAAGTTGTCATTTTAATATACATAAGAAATGTTGGATTTTCTTTTTTAAAGTATAAAATTAAAAAGTATATTAAATTATATTAAAGACCGTAAATAGGTTTCTAAACTTTTGAAAATTTTGCTATGCAAAAACTATAACTATAGTTGTTACATGAAAATGTACAATCAATTATATTATAATTAATCTAGTGCTTTGTATTAGACCTATTGTTTCAATCAAATTACATTTTAAGTCACAAACAACACTTGCAATTTATATTTAATGTGGTGGTTTAGCAGAATTTTAATATGTAAGGTTATCCTTTTAAGTGAACAAAAGCATTACACGTATGTCTTTGAGTCTAGGCATAACTCCCAAAAGGGAAAAAGCGAAAGCACATATATAGTTAATAGGTGAACCTACGTGCGAGTGTGCGGCCATGCAGGTTTATAGTACAGTTGCGATGATCTTTGAATTATAAGTTGCTAATTGAGTCCAAGGGGTCCTTAATCATACAAAGCAGAGGAAACATATATCTAGAAAAGCACAATTTATACTGCTGCATGATCTTTGATTTCACATCTTAAAGTGATATATAGTCTTAAATTTATAAAATAATTATTAAAACTTATAATTTAGTTTATACGTATAAAATATTGAAATTTTATCAAAAACAAAAGTCTAAACCGACAATTCCGTCC
Source organism: Chenopodium album (assembly GCF_948465745.1). NCBI lineage: Eukaryota > Viridiplantae > Streptophyta > Magnoliopsida > Caryophyllales > Amaranthaceae > Chenopodium > Chenopodium album. Next base: position 7,029,722 of record NC_137844.1, on the reverse strand, counting down.
AGAAACCTATCCAAATTTTGTTGAAAATAAAATTGTAAACTATATTATCTTACAAAATTTTAAATAAACTTGTAAACTATTTTATCTTACAAAATTTATCTAAATCCATCCAACATGTTTAAAATATCCTACATGTTATATACTAATAATTAATAGCTGCCTACGTGACGCAACACTTGGTGAAAAGTTAAAATGACAAGTGTCGCTGGCTCATGACCTGGCTAAAATGTTAGCTTTATATAATAGTTATATGATAATTAGCTCAATACATACTGGATCTAGATATTACATGGAGTCTTACATCAAAACGTAATTAATTCTTTCATTTCCAAATAAAACAAACTACATTTCTTTTAAAAAATGTAATATCTTAGCTTAAAACTTCTCATATATTATTCTTAAAATTAAGTACCTTCATAAATTATGTGACGAAAATATATTTTTTTGATGCAAATATGTCGAAAATATATACCTACGAGATCAAATACATACGCTACGGTCTCTATAAATTACTAGAAGAATTTTATATACGAAGAGTAAACCAATTAAATTTTCAGAATCCGAAAAATGGTTGGCAAACGCGACCATGCAAGTACTAGTACTTCGGCCAAAACATGCGTGCAAAAGGAAGAAAAACAATGCATTGGCCCATGCAAGAAAAGGAGGACAATGTAAGAGCAATGTGTAGGACATTATTATACACAAAATTTACAACTTTATACCCTGGCAACGTAAGGCTGATTGCCAAAACCGCTAGGAGAAAGGCTTTAATCATTTCATGCAAAAATTTAGGGGAATTCAATCAACCAAAAAAGGTTGTAACAAACGTGAGTGCATAATTATGCTAGCTTGATCATCATAATTATGGGATTTTTTTGCAACTATAAAGTTCCTGTTGCTTTCTTCTTACTTTACAGCCTATTCATTTTTTTCCTGTGATTTTTCTAATAAAAAAAGGTCTAATTGGCCCTACTTTGGTACAAAATTATCTTCTTTTACATCCATTTTTTTAAAAAGTTTATTTAGGCCTTTTATAATTTTTTTTTTTTCAAACAAAAAATTTGAATACTTTTGGAATTTTATATACTATCCTCAATTCTCCCTATATCAGTACATCTTGATCCACAATTCCAGAGCACATCACATGTATGGCAAAAGCTAACGGACAGAGACTTAGATAAGATAACAAAAAATAGAAATATTGAATTAAAATGATATTAATGTTCGAGATCGCATATATTTTTCGTAAATATCATTATAAGAATAATATATTTAGGTTTATTTTATGTTAAGATATTATTTTTCAATATCTCATATATTTTCCGATATCTCATATCTCTATAATCACACCGATTAATAAGTGATTTTGACATGTATTTCTAAATTAATATTATTTTTGAAAATATTGTAAATGCTTATTTTAGTCTCGAGAGCGTTCGTTAGAAAGATCCATATTATAAATATGATGGAATTTGTAAAATAATTGGATATAAAAAGATGTACAGTATTTATTTTGAAAATAACTTTGTTTAGAAGAAGTATATAAGAGAAATTTTGCTTCATTGTAAACAACTTAAAATTGTATAACGTGCAAATCAAACTAGTTAACTAGAACAACTCTAGGAAACAGGGGAGTATATAATTGGACCAATATTTCATAGAATTCCTGTACTTAAACTTGCATTGTTTTGGAGTAGTCATTATGATGGTACATAGAGCACAACAAAGCTACAAATTTGACATGAGAATCAAGATTGCCATAATTTCCTTAATATTTCATCTATTAAAAATATATTTTCATACTCCACTTTTCTTAAAATCCGAAGAAATGAGAAACTAGCACTGTGTTATGGGACGGAAAGAGTATTTAATAGCTTGACAAACTTGAGTGCCCGGTATTTAAAAACCACTAAACATGCTGCTCCTCCTTTCCTAACCATTTTTCTACTAGTACCATAAATAATGTTGCAATGTAAAGCAGTAAACTGATGAAGACCTTAAGATGACAACTTACTTTTCAGTAGGCTAAACATTTTAGTTTCTTAACTACTTATATCTAAAGTCTATAAGCAAGTAATTCTGTATTATTGGATGTATTGTATGTCATAAACGAAAAAGGTTGAAAAAGTAGCAAGTTGGATTAAACAGTCCACGCCTAATTCGATCAACATTTAGGTGTACAAATCATTGTCGTTTTCATAGATAGAATTTTGAATTACAGCTCAAGTGTGAAGGTCGTTAATGGCCCTTGTTTTATAACTCTCTTTTACTGTTTTAGCATGTCTTAGGAAAAAAAAAATGAGAATTTGATAAAACAAATAATCCCTCAAAACATCACAATATATACTTTGATCATACAAGTGATATACTGCAAGTAATCCCAACATTATTGTATTCTAAAACGAGTAAATGACTATCACTACTGAAGTGAGGAATGACATAATATTAAAACTTCAGAGCAGCAAATATTACTTATTTAATTAAAGCAAATGGGCACCTTAATTCTTCACCTTCATCAATAACCGAAAAACTTCTCGAAAAGTCACAGCCATCAGCTATTAACCCAGACATGTTTGCTATGATAGCAACAAGATCATGCAATCAAGCATCATTCATTCATTTGGGTTCTATTTAGTTGAAATGAACAGTAATTTTTCCAGGAACACAAAGTTTTCTTTTTTACCTCAGTTTGATTCATAAAGGGGTGATAATATTCTCTTGGGTAACAAATAGTTTGTCAAAGGGTAGAAAACAGTCCGTATTTGAGAAAGGGATGCCACGTTTTCCTACTCATACTCAGATCTTCCATCCATCCCCTCCATCTTTCTTCTTCCTTTCATGTCTTTAATTTTCTAGCAAGAAACCAAACCAGATAATGAAATTTGAGTTTGAAAAGATTTTTTTTTTTTTTTCCAAACCAAACATAACCTTGAATTTCAGTATATACTGCAAACCAGGATGTCAAGAATCGGTATTGCAGTCTCAAACGCTGACAGTCATATGCAAATTCCAAAAGTAAGCTCATAGCCCTTTACATGTGTCTTCCATAACGAACTACAAGATGAAATTTGAGTAAGAAAACCATAAGCTAGCTCCAGAAGCAAAATTTGCCTGTGTGAAGAAAAAGGTAAATTCTATAATAAGGAAACAAAACAACCATGAAGGAAAAAGACATGATTGCTCACCAAACCTTCACAAAGAACAGGTGACAAGTGATGAAATAATGTGACTAATCCTCTTTCCAATTATGTCCACACCCCTCATTCATGCATCTGTAATATATTGTCATGGGTTCATCAGCTGATCTGGTTTGAACCTGGTTAAATTCTGCTTGGCCATGACCACATTTTGGACAAGTGGCTGAAGATAAAACATATTGTTAGTTCTGATTTAGCTAGTCGATTTAATATTTTGCATGCACGTTACATACTACTGCAAGAAACTAGGGCAAAGCAAGCATAAATGAACAACAGTGGAGCCAATCATTAGATACAAGCATACTTCACAGTTTCATATTAACCCATAGGTCCTGCATAAATTCTCAACTCGCCATAGTTTACCAATCATCTTTGTTTCTATAAGTGTGGCTAAATGTAAGCCAACTGAAGCAAACAAAATTTGATCAAACAAACCATCTTCATTTTAACAGGAGATGTGGCCATATGAACCTAACACAACTAGATCAAACAAAATGTTGCTAAACCAAAGGACTGAAAAACCAAAAATAAATTATGGGTAGATTCAACCTATCGATGCAATTATAAGCACATAGTAACATTATTATTTACCAGCAGAGTTATTGGGATACTATCAGCAGTATCATCAAATACACTCCAAAGTTCAACATGGGTGAGGCAAGTTTTCTAAAGAGGGTTCAGTCCGATGTACTAGACTAATTCATCACCCTTGATGAAGCAATATCCTAAATTTGAAAAGCAAGTAGCATTGCTGCTTAACGTTTTATAACACCACCTCTCATGTACAGGTAAGACATTACGAAGGTAAGACATTAAAAATCAAATTTCTTAACAACGAAATTCATACACCATTACTGCTATTCAAGTTTTTTGACAGCTGAAAAATAAAGTAATAAAAAATCACATAGGCCTAGAAATTCTACTAGAATCTATACAAAAAGTTCTTGTTTATTAAAAACTTGTTAATTACCAGCATGTTATTAGTACGATAAGTTACTATGTAGAGGGAACACACTATATTGCCACTCAGAAGAATAGAAAAGGATTCACATACCATCAGTAGTAGCCCCAACAGGTTTTTTTCCCACGACGATAGGTGTTGCCTCTTTATTAGTCAGTTGCACCCCTCTCTTAATTTTCACCTGAAACCATTAAGGAGTAATTTTCTAACTATTAACACATATTTAAAGAAATAGCAAAGAACTATCAGAACAGCTGATACATAAATACATACCTTTCTCTCTATAGGAGAAATGTAATGGCAAGACCGACAAAAGAATCTAGCAGGATTTGTCATTTCATATTGCAGCAAATTCGCACAAGTGGGACAAAATTCCATTCTTGAAGAAGAATTTAGAAGACAAGAATACAAGATGGACACCTGCAAAATCAAAAAGTAAAAGACATACGCCATAATTGTTCAGTATTCCACCAAAATCATAGGACAAACTGAAAATTGTGCAGTTTGAGGACAGAAAAGTCACTGCTCATTTAGAAACTCTCTTTCTGCTCATTTTCTCTTATCATATCGTTCTGTTTCTGTATTTCCCCTCTATGGACAAAGGTAAGGTTTTTATTCTCTCTTTACCCCTGTGCCCGGCCAAAGTACCAAAAAATCAATGAACGAGGTTAAATTTGAACTAATTTTTACCCTTTTTACCTTATCAATACTATTGTTCGAGCAAAACCAAAGCAACCTAGTCTGATATTACAAAGGGTACAAAATTGCATCCAAGAATTTCCAAGTCAAATTGTGGGGCTCAAGGGCGAAGCCACAGCTCTATTCTGGTGGGGCCTAATGTTATATGTTTTCAAGTTTCACTTATTTTTCTTTTTTCTAGAAACAAATATATGAATATAGTAGTGATCCATGAAAATAAGATTAAAAAAAAAGCAGCAAACCGAAAATAATATTCCTTATTTTAGGAAAATGATATACTTGTAGTTTTATTTGAAAAAAATATAGATAAATAAAATCAATGCTCTTCTAGATAAATACACATATTTCATCCATGCTCTTCTAGATAAATACACATACTTCTAGATAAATACCAAGGGCGAAGCCACATCATTTTAAGCATGCTCCGCTACCACTCTAATAAACACTTTCATTATGATTGTTGTCAGATTGGTAAAATTTTAATACAATTTAAGAATGTTGACAGGGGCCTTGGCCTCCTTAGGCCCCGATGTAGCCCCGTCTCTTATTCGACTCCAAAAAAGCTACACTATACATAATCTTGTTATACAAGCACATATGAATCCCAGAAAAATCAAAGATTTGATTTTCCATAATAAACTTCCTAACCAATAAACCCCAACCAAAAGAGCAAGGCAAAACCCAATGTCAGAGAACTAAAATGAAAGAAGGGTTCATTACTTCATGCAACAATTAAATCTCCCTGGTAAACAACTCAAAGATCCGACCTAAGTGAGTGAGGGAGAGCGAGGTAGGAGAAGGAGGGGGAGATTTTTTTCCACATCAAAACAGCTAAACACAATCAACCACTTACTCTGAATTGTATTCTTAACTTAAATAAAATCCTAGAACACTATCAACCAAATCTCCAACTCATATTCTCAAAAGACAAAACACAATGATTGAAAAAAATGTTAGACGATTTCAACTCATATTATCATCTGATTTCAGAATCACAATCTTGCAGGGAAAAACTAGAAAGAGGGATTTCTTTTAAACAGAATTGAACTATAAACATTCACTCAAAAGACGAACAATTGAAAGCTGATGAATGTATAACACATTTTCCATCAGAAGATGAGATATTTAATTCTTAATATTTCTGTTTTCAGCCATTCTAACAGAAAAACCTTAGCACACAGAAATCAGTACATTGCCAATCAACCAAATACCGAGTTCCAAAATCATAACATGAATCAATTAAGTGAGGCTTTAAATAAACATATGTATGCATTATTAGATACTCTGTATTATGCAACGAAATATCACTCTTCCCCTCTATTCTCTTTTTGTTCAAAATTTCTTTTCGACATTTGATCGTTTCGTCGATTTATTCTTTGAGAATTGCTTTCAATAATTAATAGGATTGATCAAACCCGCTCCAATGAGTGAAATATTCCAATTTCATACTTTCTAACTAAAATTGAAAGATTATAAACAAAAGAAAGCAAATACAACACTTTAGCAACCAAATTTGACCCAATTACCAAAGTAGGGTTCATAATTCACAGGAAATTCTTTTCGTTTGAGAACATGAACAAAATAGTTCGTTATAATCTTCATAAATTCAGATATAATAACCAATAATTCAATAATCACTTTAGAAAAAGCCCTAAATTGCGAAATTTAACTATAAACCCTAGATAGTAAAATTAATACTCGATGTTTTTTTGTTAAAAAAAATAAAAATAAAAATAAAAAATTACCTCAGAAATTGGTTGAATGAAGGAGATAAAGCTGAGAAGCCACTTCAATAGAAAACGATTCAGAGGCGATAGAAAGTAAGGTGCAGCGTTAAAAGAGGCCAAAAATATATGAAGATCGAAAATTAAATTTTAAGACTTATGGATTAACGAGTTATGGGCCTCAGGCCCAAGGCCCATTTATCAATAACGCGTAATAACGCAGCCACGGTCAGATATCTTTAACTGGACAAGTGGTTAGTTGTTACGGAGTAACTTGTACGGAGAAATAATTGTGTGAACAACAAGATTGAACACGTGATATGCGACACTGACCACAAATTACAACAAAACTACACCAGAAATTTAATTAACCATTGCTAATTAGCCACATAAACAATCAATTAGGGTGGTGGGCTCACTGCAATAAACGAGAAAACTTTTGCAATAGGATTTCTCTTTGATGGTTATGCAATAGGAATTCTAATCAACGCTTAATTTTAAGGTTATTTGGATAATATTAAACTTGTATTTTTGTATATTAGGAAGTTAGCTTTATGCAGTAAATTTGTGAATTAAGAATGTTAATGATTAAGGGTATGTTCTCTTCAATAGTTCAGTTCAGTAAATCAGAACAAGCCCTAAATGTAATTTTTTTTTGTAGTGACTTTTGATCCTTATAATCATGACAATTTTAAGGAGAATATTATTATATTACAAGGAGAATATTATTATATACACGACTATGTCATGATATATTGTACATCAAAGATAAAACTCCTATCCATAATCAAAAGTTACCTCATCTAAAATTAAATTTATAAATATTTTTTTTATAAAATTGCTATCTTTTTTTAAATTTTAACTAAAAAATAGAACGCGATAAGTGTAGTAAAAAATTATCCTTATCAATTTAAATATTATCCCAAATTGATCAAAATTACGCCCTTTCCTATATTTCACTGTTTGAACGAAAATATTGCAATTTGCATTTACCAAATACAAAAAGGTGTAAGTAAATTTTTGCCAAACAAATAAGGTCAAAAGGTTAAACAAAATAAAATAAAAAAAATCCCCTTTTTTTTAAACAAATTAAAAAAAGTAGGGCAAACAAAATCAATAAGAATCTGAAGCAAAATCAGGTCTTTGAGCACTTTACCTTAACAGCCTCCCCAGCTTGCTTGGAGAAAACTCAAAGAGTTGACTGCAAGCGGGCGAAGAAGAAGAGCCGCCTACATTATCACCTCTTCTTTCTCTTTCTTCTGGTGAATTTTTCATTACCCACATGCGAATTCTGGTAATATTTCTTTTTAATTTTGCAACAACTTTCTAGACTTTCATTGTTCTGTTTTGGGTTTATTCTAATTTTGGCCTACATTTTATTTTAAAGCTTCAATCTTTTTGTTATGATTTAATAATTTGATGAAATGGGTGTTCTTGATTATTGCATTTTCCTTTTGTAATTTAATGGGGGGAATGCGAAAGATTTGATTGGGATTTTGATTGAATTGTGGTTTCTTGCGTGAATTGTTGTGAATTTGATTGAAACGTCCAAAATTATAATCTTTTTGGTGTAAAATTGAGGGATTATGAAAGAAAAGTCCAATATTACTGATGATGCCCTGTGTTTTTGCAACTCAGGGTCCAATTTTATATATTATTTTTCTTGGGGTACAATTCATTTGGTGACAATGGAAGATGATCGTTGGTGGAAGTCGATTTTTGAGAGCTGCTATCAACATAGTGTTTGGATCTCTTCCATTTTCTCCAATGTTCCCCCTTTATTTATGTTCAAAATTTGGGTTTATTTTTTTTGTGAAATTTTGAGACTGACTGACAATATATGGTTGTATGCTTGTATCATAAAAGATGTGATAGCATTGGACTTCTGGTCATGAATGATATATACAAACTCGGATTTATTCACGCTACATTCGGACACTCATATTCACACATAGACCTGATCTTCATCCTCACATGGAAGAACACAGATATATCATACCGTGGATATGTCTGTGGATCGAACTTTTCCTTGGGATAGATGACTATGGGTCTTCAATAATCAGGATCTTGTGACTGTGACTTCTAAAAAAAATCTTTGAGCTAATTTCTTTAGTAAAAAGTATGAATTTGGTCTTTTGTTGAGTTTGGGGTTATGTCATTATGTGTGTGTGACAGTTCAAGCAGAGATGCGGTGATGCCTCTGAACAAGATGTTAGAGAAACTATAGAAGATTAAGCTGTCACAGGTTTCTGATACATCTACTTCAATTCGCCAAAACGTTTTTTTTTTCCTTCTCCTATCTTCCTGGAGTCATTACTGGGGGGAAATTAGCTGCAGCACAGACAATTACACTGGATACTGTTATTTTAGCTTTTTATTGTTATATGGCTGCGCTTGTGAAGGAAGATAATTGAGTCTGGAAACATTAGCTTTATGCAGCCTGACTTGTAGAATATCTTCATTTGGCTCGTTACCTATAATTCATGACTTATGCTTCTGGCAATTGATTGCTATCATGCTATGCATGTCCTGCCTCTTGTGATCGATTCTGAATCCTTGAATTGCACATAAATTGTTGCTTCGACTTCTTATGAGATTATACTTCCATATAATGTGCTTTGACTAGTGAGTGATTGGCTTAAAACTCAAAGTGTTGTCCATTTAATATTACATATATTGCAATCAAGATTGTCAATTTTTTCAACAGCTTTGTGGATTAAGTTTTCTTGTGTTATGTATTGCACACAATGCTAATGAATATTTTCCAGACAGATTCAGCCTAGTTGGATTCACATTGTGATTATGTGATGTTCTGGTAACTTATCTCATTGGTTAAGTTATATTGGTTGGAGCTGTTGGACTTATAGTTTATTATATACTATTTTGGATTTTATAGGGCCTAAGTTTAATTCATTTGCACTGTTGTTTTAATGTTGTTTGCTGGCCTTAACCCACGATGCCCTTCTTGCTGCAGGTTTGACTGCATTTTAATGCTATGCTTCGAGCCAAGCAGATCAGTAGCTTTTCCAATTGTGCTAGATCCTTATTATATAGCGGGTCACGATGTAGTACAGCTGATGGGAGCTCATGCTCATGCGCTGATGATGATAAATGTGCTTCAAGGAGACAGACTACATTGCTTCGGCCAAAACCATCGGGCGTAGTGCCTTTGCCTGCTGCAAGGGTAGATTCTGTAGTCTCAAGGGATGCAGGGAAAGCTTCTCAAAAACCAGAAGATGGCAACTGCTCTACTTCTCGTCCACAAGTTGTCTCTCTTTCGAGCGCTTTGGGGAAACCAGACTGTGTAAGTTATTCCACCAGCATTAATTCTGAGCAGAATGACGTTTCACAGTCTTCAGCTCACATTACAGACCAGTTGGTCAAGGTAGGTATTGCTGCAGTAGGTTTTATATCAGATGTTGTGAATTATAAGATTCCTCTGACAGATGGAAGTGAAACAGCTTCTTCTGCACAAACTTATATGGTTGGTCATAGTAGACCCCGATCAACTGTCAAACCTTCATCTGTAAATTCTGTAAAGAAAGAAGATTTTTATGAAGTACATGAGAAACCTTCGTCGAGAAAGGAGTCTGCTTCTAGTCCCTCAGTGAATTATCAGGGTCCTAAAGGTAAAACTGATCATCATGGGCCTGCAGAAGCTTTCAGCCACGAGACTATTAGAAAGGTAGGAGGTTCGGTAGGAACTCAGGCTGTAGCATCAGATAAGAAAAGCTACATAGGAACACAGGGTGCAGCTTCAGAAAAGAAATGCTATGTAGGAACTCAGGGTGTTTCATCGGAAAAGAAGAATTATAGTTCTCAGAAATCCAAAGCATATACTAATAGCCCTAATGTACAGGCCTCAAAAACAAAGTTTACTGGCAGAGCTCCTCACTATATCAGTAATTATGCTAGGGATTATAAATCTCAGGCGGGAACTGCTCCATTTTCTAGGCAGTTTGTGAGCACTGGACAAGTTAATATTGTTCTAGATATATTGAAAAGGCTGAAATGGGGTCCTGCAGCAGAAGTTGCACTTGAGAATCTCAATTTCTCGATGGATGCTTATCAAGCAAATCAAGTTCTGAAGCAGATTCCAGACTATGTTGCTGCACTTGGCTTCTTCTACTGGTTGAAACGCCGAGTAGGTTTTAAACACGATGGGCATACTTATACAACTATGGTGGGCATCTTGGGCCGGGCTAAGCAGTTTGATGCAATTAATGTCTTGCTTGAGCAGATGACCAGGGATGGATGTGAGCCTAATGTAGTGACCTACAACCGTCTGATTCATAGCTATGGGCGTGCTAACTATCTCAATGACGCAGTAGGTGTTTTCCACCAAATGCAGGAAGCTGGTTGCGAACCTGACAGAGTCACCTATTGCACACTTATTGATATCCATGCAAAATCAGGTTATCTTGATGTTGCCTTGCACATGTATCAAAGGATGCAGGAAGCAGGCCTTACTCCTGACACATTTACATACAGTGTTATGATCAACTGCTTGGGAAAGGCTGGCCACTTGGCTGCTGCTCACAAGCTGTTCTGTGAGATGGTTGATTCGGGCTGTATCCCAAATCTTGTTACATACAACATCATGATTGCCTTGCAAGCGAAGGCAAGAAACTACCCTGTTGCCCTGCAGATCTATCGTGACATGAAAAATGCAGGATACGAGCCTGACAAAGTCACATACAGTATAGTGATGGAAGTCCTCGGACATTGTGGATATCTTGAGGAGGCAGAAGCAATATTTTTTGAGATGAAAAATAAGAATTGGGTTCCTGATGAACCTGTTTATGGGCTTCTTGTGGATTTGTGGGGTAAAGCTGGGAATGCTGAAAAAGCTCTGCACTGGTATCAATCAATGCTGCAAGCAGGCTTGTATCCTAATGTGCCAACCTGTAATTCTTTGCTTAGTGCTTTTCTTCGAGCTCACCGACTTTCAGATGCTTATAATGTGCTCTTAGGAATGGTTAATATGGGACTAAATCCTTCACTTCAAACTTATACTTTGCTCCTCAGCTGCTGTACTGAAGCTAAATCATCCTTCAATATGGGATTTTGTGGGCAACTTATGGCCATCACGGGCCACCCAGCTCATGTTTTTCTGCTGAACATGCCAGCATCAGGGCCTGATGGACAGAATGTTCGGGATCACGTGGGAAGGTTCCTGGACGTGATGCACAGTGAAGACAGAGAAAGTAAACGAGGACTCATTGATGCTGTGGTAGATTTTCTTCACAAATCAGGCTTGAAGGAGGAGGCTGGTTCTGTGTGGGAGGTTGCAGCCATGAAGAATGTGTACCCTGATGCTGTGAGGGAAAAAAGCTCTTGCTATTGGCTAATCAACTTGCACGTCATGTCAGATGGAACTGCAGTGACTGCTCTTTCTCGGACACTAGCCTGGTTCCGCCGCCAGCTGCTAATGTCAGGGGTGGGTCCCACCAGGATTGACATTGTGACTGGTTGGGGTCGACGGAGTAGGGTGACAGGAGCGTCATTGGTGAGGCAGGCTGTTCAAGAGTTGCTCGACATGTTTAGCTTTCCATTCTTCACTGAAAATGGAAATTCTGGGTGCTTTGTGGGGTGTGGGGAGCCCCTGAACAAATGGTTGCAGCAGTCATGTGTAGAGCGGATGCATTTGCTCTAGCAACATTTCTGCATGGTATGTTAGTTGCATTTTTGTGGTGGATGCCGGATAGAGCAACTAGCAGTCTAGCACTATCTTCGAGTATAATAAATTGGTGTATTTAGCTATGGCCTGTATGTAGTTGATTAGCATTGGCATTAGGTGCCTAGTTTATAATTTTTATGCATCTTAGCTGCAATTTTAGCTGGGCATTTTTGAAGTATTCATTTTATCGCGGGTATTAGAAGCTTGTTATGGCTGAGATGCAGGTTTGCAGGATGCATTTAACTTAGTATTTGTAAATCTATCCATATTTTATATGTACTGTGGAATATTTCGAGGAAGGAATCTGTTATTTTAGCGAAAAGTCGATGATTACTTTTCTCTTTTGAAGTGAGGATATACTGAATACTCCGTAAGTTTTAAAATTTTGAGGTGTTCACTATTTGGATGAAATTGGATCCAATTATAAAGTCGGTTTGGTACAGGTTATATTTCTTTTGTAATGGGTCTTATGTTTAGATTTGAATTTCTGGAGTTCACATCAAATAGTGAGTCACCAATTATTTTTTGCCAAACTAAAGGTTTCTAACTTTCTATCAAGTTTCAGATTGTCTTCATTAAGGTGACAAACGAGTTGAATGCCTAATGAAGTAATGATTAAAGCTGATTCTGATTATTTTACAAGAGCACCAGCTTTTTGATCAATCTGAATTTTGTACCAAACACAAGAGATTTGCCTGAAATTTGACAATATTGGCTCGTGACTTGTTCATGACTCACGATCGTACCCCACTCATTTTTACATCTCTTTTTACCTCAAATATATCAAATCACGTCATAAAAGTGTAAAACCCTATAATATGAATATTGTCAATAAGTCTTTCACTAAGATTCGTAGTATGATAAGTTACTCATCTAGAGAAAGAAAGACAATGAGAAGGCCAGGTAAAATAAGAAATGGATCCGAAGGTGTGAAAGCCACGTATATTACCACACTAATCAAGTCACTTCTCAACACATTAATTTTGAATCCAATATATCTCATGTAAATCGAAATCAAAAGAAAAAACCACAAATTTACAAAGGATTACATTTAGAAGATACAAACCAAAACTCAATGTAAAAGACAAATGTGTTACCACTCGGAATAGGTCACAGATCACATCATTAATTTTTAACGCAATCATACCACATGGAGATAGAAAACAATGAACTAATTATAAAGCGAAAAAGGTTTAAACAAAAAAAAATAAAATAAAAATCAAAACCGGGAATGTAAAAGACATACTCCGTACCAGGCTACCTCTCACATCATTGATCTTTAATGCATGTTTACCACATGCAACTCGAAATCACTAAGAAACAAAACAGACAAAGGAGATACGATGAAAAGGTTGAAATAGAAACCTAAAATCGAGAGTGTAAAAGGCATATATGTTATCACTCAAACCAAAGTCACTTTTGAAATCATTTATCTTTGATGCAATTATGTCAGGTGTTAAAAAACAAAAACAACCATAAAAACATGATTATGACCAGTCGAGCACAATGTTCATGCCGAAAACTAAATCGATAGTGTAAAAGATACATATTGTACCACTCAAACCAAGCCATTTCTCAAATCATTAATCTTTAATTTAATTATCCCACATGTAAATTGAAATTGATCAAAGTTTAAGTAGAACAATGAAACTAAGAGTGTGAAAGACATATGTGTTACCACTTAGGCCCATTTGGCTTGATGTAAAGCTTCTTTAATGTAAAATTTGTTTTCATGAAAAACATATTTTCAAGTAAAAGCACAAATGCGAATTAGGACTTGTTCTGATTTACTGAACTGAACTGAACTGAACTGAATTGAATTGAACTGAACTGAACTTATTGGAGCTGAACTGAACTGAATATTTTATGAGAGAAGGAAATCAAGAACTAAACTGAACTGAAAATAAGGTGAAGAGAACAGACCCTTAGTGTTCCTTTGTTTGGTTGTATACAAGAAAAGTCAAAGAAAAATAAATAAAGAATAAGAGTCGGAATATGAGGATGGATGAGGGGAAAGTGAAAAAAGGTAAGGAGGGGAAGGAAAATATGGCTTCCTTTATTTTGTAAAGGAAAATGTTTTCCATGGTTAAAGATGCAATTTTTCATCATTGGAAAAATTATTTTTCACCCTTCAGAAACCAAACAAAGGAAAACGGAAAAAAAAAATGGAAAAATCTTTTTCCATGAAAATATTTTACATCAAACCAAACGAAGCCGTAAATTAAACTACTTTTCAAATTATTGATCATCAATTAATACAATTATACCACTTTTTAAATTACTAGGGAGTCTGGCCCCAAATGTGTGGTCATTATGGGTAGTTATAACACTATTAAGGCTCGTGATAATTTAATAATGTTAAAAAAAACCTTATCGATTGGAGCTCTATTGGACTAATTCTAAATTTCTAAGCATACGTCAATACAATATAATTATGCACCCTAAATGTTGAGGAATTATAGTGTGTAGTAGCTAGTAAAAGTCTCACAAAAGAGTATTAATTAGAATCAAAGTAGAACATACTTGTGTAAAAGAATGTTTTCCGTGAAGTTTCCTCCTTTGCTCATTGATTAATATATACAATTAACATCAAACTAATTAGCCATAATTCACGGCTACAATGAATGCAAAATACTAGGAAACCAATATCCTATCCTAAGTATAAGGAAACAAGATATATACTTGACTAAACTAACAATATACATAATTATCTTAACACACCCCCGTAGTCAAAGCGGGAGGGCCACGGACGCTGAGACTATCCCTAAAATCTTCAAATAAAACACGTGGAAGCCCCTTAGTAAAAATGTCCGCAATTTGATGTCGAGTAGGAACATGAAGAACTCGAACATCACCTCGTGCAACTTTCTCCCTAACAAAAAGGATATCCATTTCAATGTGTTTAGTTCGTTGATGATGCACTGGATTACCCGAGAGATATATTGCACTTACATTGTCACAATAAACTAAGGTAGCCTTCTTTAGTGGACAATGCAACTCAAGTAACAAATTTCGAAGCCAGCAAGCTTCGGACACCACATTTGCAACTCCCCTATACTCGGCCTCGGCACTTGACTTGGAGAGTGTGGGCTGTCGTTTGGATGACCATGATACCAAATTATCCCCTAGATACACACAATAGCCTGACGTTGAACGCCTAGTATCGGGGCACCCTCCCCAATCCGCATCAGTGTAAGAGATGAGGGACAAGGTAGAAGAAGGATATAAGTGTAGCCCATGTTCCTTAGTACCTTGAATATAGCGAATGATTCGCTTGAGAGCGGCCATATGACACTCCTTAGGGTCGTGCATATGCAAGCACACCTGCTGGACTGCGTACGAGATGTCTGGCCTCGTAAATGTGAGGTATTGCAAAGCCCCTGCCAAGCTGCGATAATGAGTCGGGTTAGCATAGGGAGTACCTGTCGAGCCCACCTTCGGCTTAGTGTCAACTGGTGTGGCTGATGGCTTGCAAGACGTCATACCTGCCCTTTCAATTATTTCCTCTGCATACGTACGTTGGGAGAGAAAAAGACCCCCTTTGTGCCTAGTAACAGAAATGCCAAGAAAATAATTTAAAGGACCCAAATCCTTCATAGCAAACTCAGAAGCAAGGAGAGACATAATAGAGCATCGAAGAGCATGAGATGAAGCTGTCAAAATGATGTCATCCACATACAATAATAGATATGCCGTTTGTGACCCCGATCGATAAATGAACAAAGAATTATCAGATTTGCTATTAATGAAACCAATAGAGGACACATAATCAGCAAACCTTTTATACCACGCCCGGGGTGCTTGCTTAAGGCCATATAAGGACTTATCCAACAAACACACATAATCTGGATTAGTCTTATCACGAAAACCAACCGGCTGATGCATATAAACTGTCTCCTGTAGCTTACCATGTAAAAAAGCATTTTTTTACATCAAGTTGATGAATAGGCCAAGCTTTTGACAAAGCTAGACTAAGAACAGTCCGAATAGTTGCCGGTTTGACCACCGGACTAAAAGTCTCTCCACAATCAATGCCCACCTGTTGAGTTTTGCCATCACCTACAAGACGGGCCTTATGCCTCTCAAAAGAACCGTCAGATTTCACCTTATGAGTAAAAATCCACATAGAACGAATGACATTAACATTAGGCGGACGGGGCACCAACTCCCACGTCTTATTTTTAATAAGAGCATTAAATTCATCATCCATAGCCATTTTCCAATTAGGGTCACGTAAAGCATCTATTGGGTTACGAGGAATAGGAGATTTTGTAACCTTAGAAACAGTAGCAACATTGCAATATTTTTTATTAGGCTTAAAAATACCATGTTGGCTACGAGTGACCATAGTGGGACGAGGAGTGGGCTGAGGAGGGATGGAGATAATGGGTTGGACAGTTGGTGTGGGTGAGATTGGGGAAGGAGTAGTGTTTGGGCTGATTTGTGGTTGCGGCCCAGTAGAGGGGGGGGAGTCCGTGAGATGAGAGGGAGAATGTGGAGCGGTGTGGGCTGGACTTGTTGGAGCAGTCGGCCCAGCAGAGAGAGGAGAGGAAGGGGCTGGTTCATGTAAGGGAGATTGGACCGAGTTACTAGGCCCAGTAGATGAAGCAGCCTGCATATGGTTAATTTGATACGGGGAAAAACCATCATCCAAAAAATCATAAGAATTAGTAGAGGGAGTATGCAACTTAGCAAATGGAAACACTGTTTCATCAAATAGCACATGACGACATATGATAATTTTGTTTGATGAAAGATCATAACATTTATAGCCCCTATGGTTCGGAGGGAAACCTAAAAACACACAAGGAGTGGATCGGGGTTGGAGTTTATTTATAGTGGTGGAGGGGAATAAAGGAAAACATAAACACCCAAAAACCCGTAAGTGAGAATACGAAGGTTCCCTTTGATAAAGAACACTAAGAGGAGACTTGTTGCCTAACAACTTGCTAGGTAAAATGTTATGCAAATAAGTGGCCATTTGTAAAGCATGGTGCCAAAAAGAAGAAGGTAAAGAGGCATGAGAGAGAAGAGTGCGAGTGATATTATTAAGAGATCTCAATTTTCTTTCGGCTTTACCATTTTGTGAAGACGTATGTGGGCAAGAAAGACGGAAAGACAACCCATTTGACTCACAAAATTCCCAAAAAGAACTATTATCATACTCCCGCCCATTGTCACATTGGATGTTTTTTATAGGACGCTCAAATTGTGTGCGGATGTAGGATTGAAAAGCTAAAAATTTATCATACACATCTGATTTTTTAGCCAAGGGAAAAGTCCACACAAATTTAGTAAAATCATCCAAAACAAGCATGTAATAACGATGTCCCGAGGAACTCAAAACAGGAGATGTCCAAAGATCACTATGTATAATATCAAACGGCAAAGTAGTAGAAGACATAGAGGAATAAAAAGGCAACTTAATGTGTTTCCCTAGAACACAAGAATGACAAATGCTAGAACTAGTAGTTCGATTACATTCAATGCTTTTATTACTACGAAGAGTATGTAAAATACTCGACCCGGGATGACCTAAACGATCATGCCAAAGAGAAGGTGCTAAAGCTGCAAAACTCGAAGGTGAAGAATAATTTGTGGAAGTGGTGTTGTTGAGAGGATAAAGATCACCCGTGCTATTACATCTCATTATTGGCCTCCCCGTCCGATAGTCCTTCACAAAGAAACCATAAGGGTCAAACTCAACAGTCACATTATTATCGGTTGTAAATTTTCGAACTGAAATTAGATTTTTAATGAGTTTGGGAGCATGGAGAACATTGTTTAGGGACAAGGGAGGATTAGGGGAAGAGAGAGTAGTATGACCACAACCGTTAATTGGAATAGTATGACCATTACCAACAATAATACCATGTTGATTGCTCAAATTAAAATAAGACGAGAGATTACCGTTGGAGGATGTCATATGAGAAGTGGCTCCGGTGTCCATGTACCAGGAGGGGTCGGGTTGAGTCAACGTCATAGTGTGCATAGCCGCTTCAATATCGGTTGGAGCGTACTGCATAGGCTGAGTTGAAGCTGCATAGGCTTGTGGACGAGGACCCAATAGACCAGGCTGCTTTGCTTGTGGGCCTTGAGGACGAGCCCAGCCCAGATTGGGGTATGGGCATGGAGGGGTAGCCCATTGAGGCATCCATCCCCAACCCGGGTACTGTGCCCATTGTGGCTGCTGCCAGGGAGCCGGAGGAGCCTGCCACTGGTGCTGCTGTTGGCCGGAGTTCCCTCGGCCGCCACCTTTGCCACCGGAGCTGCCACCCTTGCCACCGGAACCGCCGCCTTTGCCACCGGAATGCTTGCGGTTGCTGGAATTTTTCTGCTTATTGCGGCCACGAGAACCCCCAGCATTATCATGACCATCATCAAAATTATCCCGGGACTGAACCACCATGGCTGCCGCAGCCCCCGTTGCGGCTTGCTTTGCGAGACCGGCCTCCTCCAGCGTAAGCATCGACCGTGCTTGAGAAAACAGAGGAAGAGGATTGCTCTGGCGAATAAGGGTCGCAACTCCCTTGTAAGCCTCGGTAAGACCCGAAACCAATTGAAGAACCAACCTATTATTGTCCACCGGAGCAGCAACACCGCGCAATTGATCGGAGAGACTCTTGAGATGCTGACAGTAAGCAGAAATGTTTGGAAAATCCTCCATTTTGGTGGTCGAAAATTCCTGTTCAAGGGTCAAAGCACGAGAATTCTGATTATCCTGAAATAGATCACGCAACCTATCCCATGCCTCCATTGCCGTGGCGTCTGGTTCCATGATGGTGAGCAAAAGATCGTTGGAGATGGTGGAATATATCCACGAGAGGACAACAGCGTCCAGAACAGACCATGCCTCCTTGTCCTCGTCAGTGACAGGGACCTTCGCCTTCTCCTTAGGCGGAGGGATAATATGGTCTAACACCTTGTGAGATCGAGCATGAATTTTAAACAATTCAGCCCAAGTAGAGTACTGTGCGTCCTTCAATTCGAGAACAACAGGGATGTTGTGCTTGATATTGTTGACAGTAAGAGCAGGGTGGAAAGAGGATTTTGATTCCCCCATGGCAGAGAAGAAGAAGAAGAGAAGAAGAGAAGAAGAGTAATGGCGGAAAGCTAGGGTGCAGCGGAAGATTGATCGCTCTAGACTGCTGATACCATAAAAGAATGTTTTCCGTGAAGTTTCCTCCTTTGCTCATTGATTAATATATACAATTAACATCAAACTAATTAGCCATAATTCACGGCTACAATGAATGCAAAATACTAGGAAACCAATATCCTATCCTAAGTATAAGGAAACAAGATATATACTTGACTAAACTAACAATATACATAATTATCTTAACATTGTGTTCAACTCATACATGAGATTAATGTGCTTGACATATATATGAGCTTTAAAATCTACAATCATATTCATGCTACACCTTTAGATATGAAAAAAAAAATGCAAAATAATTAATAATTAAAAAAGAAAATGGCTGAAATGTCTTCTGTACAACATAAATATATGCACCACGTTTTTGTCAATTAGCTATGCCACCTCCAACCATCAAAATACTTGCTGATCACCCTTCTGTAGCTAGACCTCTATTGCACCATCTTCTATCGCGATGAGCTTATCATCTTCCATGGTAAACTCTTCCCCAATAAGTAAGAAGTAGTGGTCAGTTGTGTTTACAATTTCATCAAGAAGTTATTATCCTTGTCTGCAAGTACATCCATGTATAAGGCAGTCAACCAACAAGACTAATACCGTGAGTACCACATAAAAATTAAGTGTTTTTTATATATGGACTCTAAACCTTTTTGTCATAACATATTTTATCATAATTAATGTGTGCAGTGTTAGTAAACAAGCCTTTATAATATGTAATACCTCCGAGTTTTATTATTTGCAACTTTAGGGTATTATTTGTAAGATATAAAATATTCCAAAGTTGCAAATAATAAAAATCGGAGGTACTATATAGTATAATCAAAAGATTTTCCATCATTAGACTAAAAGTCCTAGTTCATATGTATAACTAAGCATCAATCAAGTGATGTGCTTCAATACCAACAGATAATATAAAGACATCAAATGCCTCCAATTCAATCAAGTTTATGCAAAGGAAAAAAGAGAGAGAAGACATTGGATAACAAACATTTGCCAACTCGTTTGGCCACTACAAGAAAAATCACTTTTCGTAGCGATTATTTCGTAGCGATTGTTCATTCGCTACAATATGCAAGTATGCTTGTGAAATAATTAAGGATGTCGTATCATTTTTACAATCGCCATGGTTTTCCCATATAAAATCGATACGGAAAGCATAATAATACATATCCACACTATTTTTACACATTTATATAATTTTGAGAAATCGTATCATTTACAATCGCCACTAAATCCTAAAAATCGATACGAAAAGCCTTTTCAACACTAGATATATAAATATTGTTTGACAAATAATACATAAAACATGTTATAGCTTATTGGTGAAACATTTAATATAAGAGTTTGAGGTTGCATGTTCGAATCTTATAAAGATCATACGCATGTTTTTTTTTTTTTTTTTTTGAAGAAAATGAGTTGAACATTTATAGCGATTGTAATCGCTACAATAATCACTATGATTGGATGTAGTTTTTCGTATCGATTATTGAGGCCAACCCCAGCGATATTGAAAACCACTACTAAAGGCTAAGGCAACGGGGGATATTGTATCGAATGACCATTCGTTGGGAAAGCTTTTTATTGCAATTACAATCGATACTAAAGGTTAAAATAATCGCTACGGAAAGGTTATTTTCTTGTAGTGGGCATGCTACTTTTCTTTTCTTTTTTTTTTTTTTTTTTTTGAAAAAATAACATTTTATTTCATACTCACCTCCAACACAAATAGTTTCCTCTGCTTTCATGAACTAATACAAATACATATTTTGTAAACATATTTATGAATGAAGGGAAAAATAAACACTCCAAATAAAACTCATAATTTTTTGTATATTTTTCATAACTACAATTCAGTTTTTTAAAATCTAAATACCAAGAAAAAAAACACATATGGCTAATAATCAAAACCTATATATTAAAAAAAAAAAAAAAAAAATCAAAGTTCAAGTAAAAAAAAATGCAAGACAGTAGAGATCAGAGCAAATTACTGATATTTAAAGGGAGATTAGAGCCAAAGTTCCATGAGCTTCTTATCCCACCTTTTTCAAAAATGGCATCCCAAGAGTCGTTGACAATTTGCTTCTTGACCATAGAGATAATCATGGCCAAGACATGCATAACCGGAGAAAGAGAGAAAGGGGAAGTCAAAACCAGTCCATATAAACCAAAAATCACACATAATTACACCAATTTTACGCTGCACCAATATGATATTGCAATCTCAAAGACATAATGCCTAAGAATTTGGGAGAAGATGAACTGAAAATCAAGAATCAATAAATATAACAACCACTACATAAAATGATAAAATCACTCATCAAAACCTCACATTAAGACTAAATTGGAAATTATTCAGGAAGCAAAAATATAGCAAAACAGCAAGAAGCTTACAAGTTTGAACATGCTGATTGTTTCAGAATTTCGACAACCGTATTTCCTTCAATTACCCCTTAGTTCAATACATTATTTAGGAGTCTACCAAATAAAATCACTAAAACAATCTAATTCTATAAAAAAAAAACATCACAATTGAGCCAAAAAAATAAAGAACAAAAACATAAAAGGAAATAGAATTGAAACATTACAGAATAATAAGAGAAGAGGTTTTGTCGCGGTACTGTCCGACTGAATTCTTCCATATATTTTCGTCCCTTTAAAGAAACGGCTCTTTCCAATGCAAAGGCTATGCAAGATTAAGTTGTATGAACTGTCGATACACATCATATTGGGAACTATTATTGTGCTATTTGACAAGGAGTATTACATTATAATTGTGTTTTATACGCACCTAAGTCTGGTGATTTGTATGGACATCTACTTTGGTAATGCGCTTTTATTAGCCCCCAAAGGAAATTGTATTAACATCTACTTGTAGAATTGCTAGTATGATTGTTGCTTTATTGGCCTTTGTTACTGGTTGGCTTCTCTTGGCTATATCTGATGTATCCGTATTAGACAACAATGGTATCTCCTAAACAAACTCCTTTCTACAATCAATTCGTCTCAATTCAACGTTTGATCGACTATATTAGGGTTGTAAAATTCAATCAATCAAGTATCCAATCAAACCAAAGGCAAGAGAAAGTGAAGAAAGCAGAAATTATGGATATTAAAGTGCGATTGCCTACATAATTAAACGCCAATTTCGAAATACGATGCATGCATTACAGTTTTCTTCGCTACTCAAATTTATGAAAAAAACGTAGACAACAAAATTTAACAATAAATCTAGATTGTGAAATTGATATTCAGTAATTAAAATTTAAAAGCGCATAAACAAATTTACCTAACCTCATAAACTAATTCAATGGAGGAGAGAAAGCTTGGTAAGCGATGGAGAACTCATAAGTCGGTTTAATAAAGGAGAGATACAGAGGAGGAACTGAGGAAGGAGGAGCGTTTAAGAGAAAGAAAAGAGGAAATAAAAAGAGTAATTAACATAATATTAAATGGCGGCATAGATGCAAACTAACATTTTTAGGGATAAAATTGTCCTCACACTCCTAAGAGATATCTCCCAATTTTTATAAGGTAGGGATTAATCATCAATTAATAAAATTATACCACTTTCCAAATCAATTACATACACTTCACCACTCAAATCACGCCACTCATAAACAATTATTAAAATCATTAATCTTTAATGCAATTATACCTCATTCAATTCAAAAGGCACACAAAAAAAATATGCCAATAATGTACAAAATATCCTCCCTTGAGTCCTTGACCACAACCAATAACAAGACCACTCAGTCATTCCCTCACTCAAAATTTGTTTGGTAGGTGAGATTGTGTATTTGGTAGTACAACAAATAAAAAAATAAAAACAACACAACATTAAAAAAAAAAAAAAAAATTAAAAAAATTATTACATATAAAAACCCTTCAACATCCACCTTTTTGGCCCTTCACATTTTCATTTCTTGTTCTCTGTTCTTACATCTTACCACCGAAAATCTCTGCTACTTTTTTCCATTTTTTTTTTTTTTTTTGTTTTATTTTATTTTAATTTTCTCTCTCTAATTTTTCTTCATATGTTACGACTCAACTGAGTCAGACACACCCACACACACAATCCCCACTCTTCTCTCTACTGCCCTAAACAATGGGCCACAAGAAGCGCGCAACCACCACCACCTCCGCCGCCTCTCACCGGAATTTGACGTTGCCGCCGGCAACACCGCCGTCGAAGGACTCAGATTCTCCGGCGACGGAGTTGGCCGAGATGAAGCAGGAGTGTGAGAAAGCCCTGAATGCGCTTCGTCGTGGTAATCACAACAAAGCGCTGCGATTGATGAAGGAATCGAGTCAGAAATTCGAGAGTTCGGCGGTTTTTCATCGTGTTCATGGTACTATTGCTGTGAAAGTTGCGGGGATAATCGATGATCCGAATACGAAGCAGCGGCATTATCGAAACGCGGTGGAATCGGCGAGGAAGGCAGCGGCGTTGTCGCCGAATTCGATTGAGTTTGCGTCGTTTTACGCGAGTTTGTTGTTTGATACTGCGAATGATGGCAAGGATTACGAGGAGGTGGTTGCGGAGTGTGAGAGAGGTCTGTCGATTGAGAATCCAATTGATCCTATTAAGGATAATTTGAATAATCAGCATTTGGAGGATAAATCGTTGTTGAATTTGACGCCGGAGGCGAGGATTGCGCAGGTGCAAGGGGAGTTGAAAGGATTGATCCAGAAGTCGAATATCGCCTCGATTTCGACATGGATGAAGCATTTGGGAGGGCCGCCTGGGGAGGAGAAGTTTAGGTTGATTCCGTTGAGGAAGTTTGCGGAGGAGCCGTTGGATTCGAGGTATTTTTCGACGAGTAATTTGAATTCGAGGAGGCCCAATGAGATCAAGAAGGCTACTAAGACAACTGAGGAGAGGAGGAAGGAGATTGAGGTTAGGGTTGCTGCTGCTAGGTTGTTGCAGCAGAAGTCTGAGCAGGGGGAGGATGTCGAGGAGGGGAAGAATGGCACTGGTTCGATGTCGAGTAGTGTGGTTTCTGGGACTGGTGTTAGTAAGGTTGGTGATAGGAGAAAATATGGGAGTTCTAAAAGGAATTCTAGCTTCTCTGAGCGGAAAGATCAGGTAATTTGGTTCTTGGTTTTCTTTAATCATGTTGTTTTGGCCATTTTCATTCATATTAAGAATTTGATTAAGTTTTGTTATAGCTTTTCTGAGCAGAATGATCAGCTAAATTGGTTCTTGATTTTACTTTGTGATGCATATACTTTCTATGAAAATAATCATGTTGTTTTTGCCATTTTCATTCATGTTGAGAATTCAATTGAGTTTGATTAGAAGGCTGTATAGTTAATTTTGTATTGTATATTGGGTGTTAGTGTTTATGAGATTGAATTGTGGACAATGTATTAATTGCAGGTGAGGTCATTCTGGAACTCATTGAGTTCTGAAACGAAGAGGGGGTTGTTGAGTATTAGGGTTAGTGATCTTAGGGCGCATTTTAGTGGTCCGTCTAGTAAGGACAGAGGTCAAGGGTGTGAGGTTTTGTCAGAGGCTCTTGAGTTTGGTAAAACTAATAAGACTTGGAAATTTTGGACTTGCTGTCGTTGTGGGGAAAAGTTTTCACAGGCTGATGCTCACATACAGCATGTGGTTCAGGAGCATATGGGGAACCAATTGTCAAGAGTGCAGACTGCTGTGCCACAGAGTGTTGCCAATGAGTGGGTCGAAATGCTTAGTAGTTGTTCTTGGAAACCCTTGGATTTGACTGCCTCTGTGAGGATGCTAGAAGATCAGTCAAAATCCGAAGACTCTGAGTTTTCTGGAATGGAAAACCACAAGGAGCGAATTGATGACTGCTGGAATGACACTTTCGAGGAAGTGTGGGACTCGTTACCGGAGAAAAAGAGCTTGGCTGATGGTTTCTGTGAGAGTCAAGAATATGATGGAGATTCGAACATCGAATGTAAAACATGTGATAGAAAAGAAAGCTCCAAGGTGTACAGTCTTACAAATAGTTGGCCTTTATCTGATGATATTGAGCGGGCGAAATTGCTTGAGAAGGTCAGCTCTTTATTTCAAATGCTAATTAGGCACAAATGTCTTGCTGTGACGCATCTCCATAGGGTGATACACTATACCATGGAGGAGTTACAGGGCCTTTTTCCTGGCTCAAAGATTCTAAACTCTGGTGTGGATGATACCCCTTTATGTATATGCTTTTTGGGAGCTAACCAGCTTAAGAAGTTAATTAAGTTTCTGCAAGATGTGTCTCATGCTTGTGGTGTGAGTAGATATCCTGAGAAAGTTACCACAGATAATGCCAGTAATCGCTCCCAAGTTTCTGACTGCGAGGAAAGAATCATGCTTAGTGATGATGGATCATCCCTCTTACTGGATGAGAACTTACTGAATTTTGATTGCACGAGAAATGACTTGGGTTTAGGCTATTCTATTGGTGTCTCTGAGAAGAGTGTTCAGCCCGGTTCTGATTCTTTTTTGTCCTGGATTTACGCTGGATCTTCTAGTGGGGAACAGATAGCAACATGGTGCAGACTCAGAGAAGAAAGATCACAGCATGGTATGGAATTGCTGCAGATGCTTGAGAAGGAATTTGGCCATCTCCAGAGCTTATGTGATAGGAAATTTGAGCATGTAGGTTATGAAGAAGCTCTGCAGGGATTGGAGGAGCTTTGTCTGGAAGAAAGCAAGAAGAGGGAACACAACACTGAATTTTCTTATCGTAGCTATGAGTCGCTCCTCAGGAAGCGCAGAGATGAGCTTGTTGAAGGTGAAAATGAAGTTATGTCTGTCTGCAGTGATAGGATGGAGCTGGATGCCATCGCAAATATCTTGAAGGAGGCGGAAAATATCAATACTACTCAGTTTGGATATGAAGAAACGTATGATGGGGTAACTTCTCATCTATGTGATTTGGAAGCTGGTGAATATGACTGGAGATCTAAGGACTATCTTCATCAGTTGGACACATGCATTGAGATGGCTATCCAGAAACAAAAGGAACAGATGAATATAGAGGTTGGTGTTTGGTGCTTTAAGATTCCTGATAAACCAAAATTTATATATTTATTTTTTAAATTTTTTATTAGGATTGCTATCTTACCTTTTTAGCTATGCAGCTGTGCAAAATTGATGCAAGTATAATGCGGGATGTGGCCAGCATGCAGCAACTGGAGCTAAAGCTTGAACCTGTTTCTTCTCTTGATTATCGATTTGTGCTATTGCCACTTGTGAAGTCATTCATGCGGGTATGTGCAGACCTTGTTTGAATTTGTTTTATATGGTTCATTCCTGATTTTAACTTACTAAGTCTTGTATAACCGTTATAGGCACACTTAGAAGATCTCGCAGAGAAAGATGCCACAGAGAAATCTGATGCAGCAAGAGAAGCATTCTTGGCAGAACTGGCTCTTGATTCTAAGAAAGGCAGTGGAAGTGGAAATGATAACTCAAAACAAACTCAAGATAAGATGAAAGACAGGAAAAAAAATAAAGATTCCAGGAGAAGCAAGGATTTAAAAGTATTCTATTTAACTATACCATGCTCTAAAAGTACTTTAGATTTTGATTGAGTCTGCTCTAATCTAGATACTGTAGTCAAATCTTCATACTAATTTGATACTCTTATATTTATGCAGGTTGGAAGCTATAATGAGCACCTTGAACCTTCTGAACAATTGTATGTCTATGCCTAATTATTATCATCATAATCTGTCTATATAGTCACACTTTAGAAGCCTTTCATGCCTTGTATTCTTTTTCCTTCTCCCATTTAATATCCTTTTGTAACACTAGTGATTGTTGCAGGCTATTATAATTTGTTTATTTTTGTTTGCTGCAGTTCTCTTAGTGTTTCCTCTGACGTTGATATTGTGGATAGTGACCTAGTGCCTTTGGAAAGTAGTGATAACCTGAAAGACCTGGAGGAAGAACTTCGAAGAAAGATTGAGCTTGAGGCAGAAGAACGGAAACTTGAAGAAACTTTGGAGTACCAGAGACGGCTGGAAAATGAGGCAAAACAGAAGCTTCTTGCTGAGCGGAAAAATGTTTCAGCCCCTCAAGATGCTGAGCAGTGTGTGGGTGATGTTCCTTTGGAGCCTGGCTTCTCTGTAGCTGCACCCTGTAAGCAAGTATGATCCTTATACTTTCTGGTTTTGTACTTATGTTACTGTTCTGGTCTAGTAAATTTGGAGTAATGTATTTAAGTGGTGCTTTCAGTTTTTCACCCTTGTTTCTTTGGAGAAGGAATGCACTCAAATTCGGATATGATGTCTCTCTCCTATTATCATAAAAAATTCCTAGTGACACACTCCTGTTAACTTAATGCAGGACCAACTGGCATTGAAGAGTGAATTTGAGAAAAACAAAGATGGTCTGGATAGAAACCTGAGGGATGGCAGTGATTGTGCTGGTGTTGCTAATGATGAATGTAATAGAAGTGATATAAGTTATCTTAAGCAAGGTAAGCACCATAATTCTTGTTTTTTAGAACTTCCCCTGCATAAGATTCCTTGAAGGCATGTTTATTGGTCCATAGGATCCATATAGAAGTTGCCTTTTGGATCTGAATTCATGACAATGTGAGACTCTCATTTTCAGGATTATCTGATGGAGAAATTCCAAATGAAGTTTTGCCTTCTGAACGACGAACTGCAAGGAAAGGGAAGCGTAGGAGCTCTACAAAAATATCAGAAGGAAAGTATCACGCTGTTTCTTCTGGAAAGGAAGATATTAAAGTTGAGAATTCAGCTGCCGATATGATGCAAAAAGACCAAGTCTGGAATCAGGATGATGGTATCAGTTGCAATGGTAGGGTTTTCTAGGTCTGCTGCTAATCAGGATGTTTTGTTTATTGCAGTTTTGTTTTCCTCATGCAGTCCTGCATGACTACTGACAGCTGCAAATAAATTTTTTTATTTTTAATTTTTTTTTATTTTTTTATTTTAATTTTTAACTTTTTTTATTTAGACACTTATTTAATTCCGTGGATGACTTCAAACTTATTACAGTACCTCTGATGACAATAAAACAGTTCTTGTGCCTTTTTCCCCCACAATTTCTTCAATAACTTGGCTCATTTTGTCCATATAATGTTTTAGTGTTACTATGATCTTGGTGGAGCAGTTAAGAGCCCTCATATCTCCTAATATTTTCAGGTTATTATGATGGAGTTGATGGCCACTATTAATAGTGCTGGAGCTTTCATGCAGAATTTAAATTTGATTTTGGCATTATCTATAATATGTATAGATATATGAGGCTTTGCCAGGACCATAAGGAGCACCATATAGGATTGCCATTTTACACCAATTAGAGTTAAGGAAATAAATAAATTTGCCAGAAATGAATAGATTTTTTGAGTTTGGGAATTGAATACTACCTCCGTTTCGTATTATTTGCAACTTTGGAATATTTTATATCTCACAAATAATACCCCAAAGTTGCAACTAATAAGAAACGGAGGTAGTATTTACTTTATAGCTTTAGTTTCTAGGAATTTTTTAAATAAATCAAGCATATCTTAAACTACATAATTCGAAACTTTATAGTAATCTTTTATTGGAAATTGAAATATGTCTTAAATTACCATTCTCTTTTTCAACTTGTAGAACTTGGGATTTTTTGAAGGGAACACTGATACTCAAGTTTTTTTTTATTTTTTTTTATTTATTTATTTTTTTTTTTTTATTTGCCTCTTGTTTTAAACTGGTTGAGGTTGTAATCTAATATGAATGTGTCTGACAGAACATAAAAGAATAGATCGTTCTTGCTGGCAAATCATGTAAAAAGAAAGGGTCTTTATTTTTTATCTCTTGGCTCACGGGGTTTAATTATTGGTGATGGGAAAGAGACTAACCAACTGCAGCATTATGTTGTTAGGCCTGAGTATGAGACAAATGTTCATGAGTTAAGGCTGGGTATGTGTTTCTATCTTGTGGTAGCTAGAATGACTATATATAACCATCCTGTTGTTTTCACTCACCATACTTATTTCTTCAGGTTGTTGCTCACCTTTCACAGTTATTGATGAAAAGATGACATTACCATCATACTGTTTCGTACCCTCACCACGATCAACAATGTGATTTATATAACTGTGAAAAGTGATCAACAATGTGACAAAACCATCATACTATGGTTGATGTTGGCTGAAGTTGAAAATTTATTGGCTAATTTGAACCCTGAATCCCTGGGAGGGTCTATTGTTGTGCTCGGTAATGGTAGGTCATTTTTCTTTTTGTCTCTCCTCAGTTAGGTGGCATCCTAGATGTGGTTTGTTACTTTGGACCAAACTTTGCAAATTTGGCTGCTTTAAGTGGTTGACTGGGTGTTTGTTCTTTCTTGCTCTCTCTGTCATATCTAAGTGAGCTGGCACTTGTGAAGGTGGTTCGTTGCATGGTACTGGTAACTGTCTTATGGTGGGATGTGTGGTGTTGGGTGATGTTGACTTTATGGGTTGTAGGTGATGTTTGTTGAGGGCTGAGGAAAGACACAGTAAAACCACTCCTGAATTGGACTTGAAATGAATGACCTGATGAGAACCTAATCGAAACTGATCTGACCCGACCTTGATCTTAAACCAATGTCACTGAAATTTATCAGCTTTCCCTTGGTAAATTTATTTACAATAGACATGGCCTGATGTGGTGTTGACTGTTGACCTGATTTCACTTGAACTAAATAGACTCATCACCTGAACATAACCTAGAGCAAATTGTTCCGAATCAAACCTGATTTAGCTAATCCTTTCGCCACCTAAAGTTGGTAGTGTTGGTGGATGTGGCATCCAAAGGAAAAGGAAAAGAAATAGTTTTTGCCCACTCTGTACTTTGGAGATTAATTTGTTGTATTTCCTTTTATTACTTCAGTGAGGAATTGAGGATGGGATAGGATGCTGGTTATGTAGTGGTGAGATCGAGCTTTGAAATGTTTGTTTTTTTCTCAGTCCTTGATGGTGCCAGGTAGCTTAGGATGGTGATTATGGTAGTGGTGAGGATTAGATCATGCCTTCACGGCCTTGGGTGAGGTGATAGAGGAGCTTGTAGAAATTTTTATCCTTGAGAGGAGAGATTGGGTATAAGGAATTCAGGAGTTTAGGTGTAACCAAAAAAGAACTTTGGAGATTGAATCTTCTGTATTTCCTTTTATTACTTCAGTGAGGAATTGAGGATGGGATAGGATGCCGGCTATATAGTGGACTAGTGGTGAGATCGACCTTTGAAATGTTTGTTTTTTTCTCAGTCCTTGATGGTGCCAGGTGGTTTAGGATGGTGATTATGGTAGTGGTGAGGATTAGATCATGCCTTCATGGCCTTGGGTGAGGTGATAGAGAAACTTGTAGAAATTTTCATCCTTGAGGGGAGAGATTGGGTATAAGGAATACAGGAGTTTAGGTGTAACCAAAATTGAACAAAGGAAAGTGAATGTTGATAAAAAAACTTAATACTAAATAAAGGAAACAAGGGTGTTTTTGAAGTGTATAATCTTCGTCTAAATCACTAAATTTGATTTTTATTTTTATAAATAGTTGCTGTACATAAACTGAACAAATAGGTCATAATAAAAAACGATTGAACAAATAAATTGCACAATAAGAGACTCAAGTCATAATAATATATTTAATGTTGCTGAAGTTGGTTGTGAGGCATCTTAAGACCAGATAATAATATAAAACAAAGGATTTTTTTTAATCCTTCCATTCTGCCTTCACCAAGTTTTTTGAAAATGCTTTCCCTAACAGAAGCAACTGATTGGTTACTGTAATTTGCAATTTCCTTTTTAATGTTCTTGATTTATTGTCTAAGGGTGCAATCTTTGTTGATTAAGCTGTTTATGCAAGGTGCTTGGAGACTATACGGTGCATGTATATCATTGCATGACAATAGCTTCAGCGGGGTTCTCTTGGTGGCAATTCCTTGAACATGAATTCTTGTGTTTGAATTCCCACAAAGGCTTTGTGTTACTTTCCTCTCTTATAAAGTGTAACTCTGTTTTTTTTTTTTTTAATTTTTTTAGTTTTTTTTTTTTTATGAAACATAAAGTGGAACTCTGTTGCTTATACATGAAAGGATAGTGGTTATTATTGTTAGTCAGGGATTGCCCCATGAAATATTAAAATTAGGGCCTTGGAAGTTGGGGTTAGATTGTAAAACTATAGAAGTGATATTATATTTTGTATTAATCCATCATCCCTTCACTGCTCTCTTCAATCATAGGTGTTTGAACTGCAATTGCTGTATAACTGTCAGGTTTTCTTTGAGTTTTGATCTGATGAAAAGCTGTTATTAGTGGGTAGAAACTGGGAAAACACTGACCACTTTATCATTTTCATGATTTCCTTACGTTGCCATTGGTCATTACTTTCTGAAGCTTTATTAAATTAATTTATAATCTATTTCTTGGAGAATGAAGTTAATGATTATGTGCTTGCTTGTAAATCAGTTGTAGATGGTGGGTCAAAAACGCTTCGACAATTACAAGCTGAAGAAGATGAGGAGGAAAGGTTTCAAGCAGATTTGAAGAAAGCTGTACGGCAAAGCTTAGGTAGTGCTGGTTTTATTTGTGCCACTGGTGTGTTATAAACATTTATAATCTGTGACCTTTTTACTCCCTCCATACCCAAATTTCAACTCAATTTTTGTTTTGGGATTTTTCAAAAAGTTTGACTCACTTTTATTACATCCATCTTTTTGGCAACCCTCTTTTACAATCTTACCCCTTATGTCACACATTATTAACACCTTTCCTCTCCCTGTCTTACGTTATCCAACTTTTTCTTACATCCATCCAATTTTAAATTTCTCTCTTATTTTATCCTCTTTAACCCACTCCATTTTTTCAAATTTACCTAGAAACAAGAGCCTATAGGCCTATAGTAAGTAAATCAAACTTATGGGAATGGAGTGTGTGTGTGTGTGTGTGTGTGTGTGAGTGTGTATCCCTAATTATTATATGTATATATACTTCTATTTCTGTTAGTTATATGCATACATATGGATTGTGAATGTTTTCATATGTAAGGTGCAGGTTGGTTTTGTATTACATCCTCTAATTGGCACGTTACACATGGATACACAATATTTTATTGCTTTTTTGAATATAATGAGTAGCTGCTTTCTTCTTTTTTATTTATTTATTTATTTATATTTTATTTATTTATTTTTTTATCCTCGAGTTACTTTATTATACATTACCCATAGATGTGGTATACATGGGTAAGGGATATTCAGTTGAACTATAAAAGTTGTTGCTCTTTTTTTTTTTTGGGGGGGAAACGATGTTTCATCTTTGTTGCAGAGCCTTAAGCTTATGCTTGTGTTCCATCCTAGCTTAGGTCAGCCTTTCCTTTTTGTTTATTTATGTTTGAGGAGTAAGATATTGGTTAGGTATTCTTTAGACTCAGTGTTTTTGTTATCTTATTAAATCAAACGTATCTTTGTGTTGTGATATCTGGTTGTGAATCTAAATGTCATATGATATACACATTGAGACTCATAAGTAAAGTTCATTGAAAAAAAAAATATATTAGTTAGTTACATGAATCTAATATATATATATATATATATGGGAATCATGTATAAATTCTATCCTTTGAAAATGGGGTTGGGCAGAGTATCCACCAGTCTAAGATGGCATAGAAGACTGAAATTGCTTATAGCCTGGCAACAAGGAACATTATATGATATAACAAATGGCATTGCTTATTTTAACTATTGATTGAGTTAGCTCTGTGGGGTAAGTGGTTTGTGTTAGTTCAGAATTTCTCTTGATTTTAAACATTGTGTTTATTGATGCTCTCTTGGCTCGATAAGATGAGGACCTCAGTTTAACTCTTCTGATTTTTTTTTTTGCCAGATACATTTCAAGCCCGTAAGAAGCTGCCTTTGGTTCCTAATTCTAGGGTAGTACAACATACCTTGCAGAATGCAGATGGTTTGGGAACAGAAACTGGTGATTCGATTAGCGTAAATGTGAATGAAATGGATTCCTTTGGTGCAGGACTGCAGAATGAAATTGGTGAATACAATTGCTTCTTAAATGTGATCATTCAGGTTTGTAACATAACTCATTTTTTCATTATAGTTCACTTCATGCTGCCTGCAGCTATTTTGGCCTGATTTTTTCAAGTGGCTTGTCGTAGTCCCTGTGGCATCTAAAACGGTTCCGGGAAGAGTTTTTGAGGAGATCGCCTTCTGAGCATGTTCATGTGGGAGATCCTTGTGTTGTTTGTGCGTTGTTTGATATCTTAACAGCATTAAGTGTAGCATCTGATGATGCCAAAGGCGAGCCAGTGGCACCTACTGCTTTGAGAATTGCTCTGAGTAATAAATTTCCAGATAGTAGTTTCTTTCAGGAGGTAAGTGTTTGTAAACTAATTTTTCTTCTTATTTATATATTTTTTAAGACTGATCCAATTTACTGCAATGAACAGGGCCAGATGAATGATGCTTCTGAAGTGCTGGATGCAATATTTGAATGCCTGCATCAATCATTTATTTCAGGTCCAGGAGGTTCTGACAGTGAGTCACTTGTAAATAACCGCTTACAGTCTTGGGATTGCTCCAGCCCTTCGTGTATAGCACACACTCTTTTTGGAATGGATATATTTGAACAAATGAACTGCTATAGTTGTCATTTGGAGTCCAGACATATGAAGTACACTTCTTTTTTTCATCACATTAATGCCAGTGCCCTGCGAACAATGAAGGTATAACTTTTAGAGTGATATATTAGACACTATCAATCATTTTCTTGTCTTATGCTTCATAAGTTCATTAGGACTTCAACAATTTTATCTGTCCATCATTTCTTTGGCTTTCTGACTCCCTATTATTTTCAGGTAATGTGTGCAGAAAGTTCATTCGACGAGCTGTTGAATTTTGTTGAGATGAATCATCAATTAGCTTGTGACCTAGAAGATGGTGGGTGTGGGAAGCTTAATCATATTCATCACATTCTCTCAAACCCTCCTCACATCTTCACTGCA
The DNA here is from genome assembly GCF_948465745.1 of Chenopodium album. Taxonomy (NCBI): domain Eukaryota; kingdom Viridiplantae; phylum Streptophyta; class Magnoliopsida; order Caryophyllales; family Amaranthaceae; genus Chenopodium; species Chenopodium album. Next base: position 6,995,333 of record NC_137844.1, on the reverse strand, counting down.
GGTGACTTATAGTTTCTCTTGTCCTTTGAATAATACCTTTTCTTTTAAATTCAACATCTAGGTGTTTTGTTGACTGCTCTCATTGAAACCCCTAATTGGATTTCTATCATGTCTTGCAGTTCTTGGTTGGCAAAATACATGTGAGAGTGTTGATGACATTGCAGCAACTTTGTCAGCCTTGGCTACTGAGATAGACATCAGTGTGCTTTACCGTGGTCTAGATCCCAAGAATGTGCATCGCCTGGTTTCTGTGGTATGTACCTTGTCTTGATGGAAAACCTTGGATAATGTAGAAACATAAGTACTATGGTTCTGTTTGCCAGTAATAAATAAATGAAAGCATCGTTGGATTGCTGCGGTGTTTGACTGTTCAATTGCGAGAAAAATGTTGCTTATAGAAAAAACGAAAATTTGTCAAAGGCATTTTTTCTTTTTGTCTGCTATTGCCTAGACTTATTTGGGTGATATAGTTTGCACCTTATAAGACCTTTTTTTTTTTTTTTTTAAATCATGTTATATTCTCCTTTGAATGCATATTGGCACGGGTTTTCCCTCTCTATGCTTCTGAAATTTCTTCCTTCCGACGTGATATATTTATTCTTCTGTTATGCTCCTCAAACCTCTTTATTTTATCCTTTAGTTTTATTCCTTGAATTTTTTTTGCGGTGTAATGAAACATAATCTCTTACCTAGAATCCTGTACTGTCTCTGAAAGTCTAAATTAAGAATTTCCCATGACCGGCTTGGATCCATAATTGACCTTTATGAATGACCACATCAATTAAGTATATCTAGGATTTGGTTTTTCGGTGTATGAATGACCCACATCAATTAAGTGGGCAGTGGCTTTGGCTGATTACCTTGAGATCCTGAAGCAGATTTGGATTTTGAATGAATGGATGTGTTGGGTAACTATTTCACACTTTTAAGCTCTATTTCTTAGAGAAAGAGTGGAAGTATTATTGTTAGTTGTTGTGATCTTTATGCTTGATGTGCATTGCTTGAAGACTTATTCAGTAACTTTAATTATAGGTCAGTTTTTATTAGGTAATTGGAAACTTCTTATTTCCTGAAACATGCAAATTGCAATGACAACATTATCCCTGATCTTTGCGCCAATTGTTTGAAGTGGCTTTTGAAAGATACCTATCTGCATATGGTAGTTACTTATATAAGTGTACTCTTTAGTCTTTAATGTGCCTCAGATCTCCCTGCAAAGCATGGCAACAGCTGAATAGTGAGATAATTATCCTTGAAGTCTTGAAGGGGACATCCAGTCCCTTGACTTCCTTGAAGTCGTTGATGATAGTCAATGGAAGCATTTTCCACTTCTCTAGATTTTGTTGGGTATCCTTTATCGCTGCCTGGCTAAATCAAATCTGACATATATCTATATCCTCACGATGTGAAAAAACTGTACCCTTTCCATTCTGTAAGGAATCTAAATGAGTGGGGACTAGGAGAAATCTTTAAGCTTATTTTTTTTTAACAGACTCAAGATAGAAGGACCTTCTGGTGGGTGATGCTTCATGGGTTTTCACTCATCAGTATTTATACTTTTGTAGCCTTGCACTGAGACTCCTAACTTGCAGTCTCTCTTTCCTCTTTTAATAATAATTATTATTTCATTAGGCCTTGGATCCAAAGTGGGCTACATCGTTTGTGTGGGGTGCTAGTTTGGAGAAGTTTAACACTTGTGAGAAAATTATCTGGTTGAAACCCAGCATAGCATTGCTGTCTCATGTGTGTATCTTATGTAATGCCAGTGTTGTGGTGGGAATCACTTGTTCTTGTATTACAAATTGGTGAGTAATCTGTGGCAGACTTTAGGTATTATTTGATTGGATAGGCTTGTCCAGCTATCGTTCTAGATGATTTGTCCGGCCATTATACGACTTTTTGGAGGTATGAGGAGATAATATCTTTGGTGGTCTGCAACTTTCACCGTTATGTGAGTGCTTTGGTTGGGAGTGTATGATATCTTCAATTTACTTATTTTGTGAAAACCAATTGTAGCCTTAGGTTGTCTTTGGGCTTATACAGTTATACGGTTATACCGCAGTGTCTCCTGTCATGTTTGTCTTAGATGTGACATATGAATGAGCTGTTACTTTCCATCTTTATTGATTTCGGGATCTAGAGTTCTAGTCCCTGGGTTCATATTGTGTTTTACTCCATGAGCAAAACGTGTTCTTATCTTAAAAAGTATTTCACTTGGTTTGCAGGTTTGCTATTATGGTCAACATTATCATTGCTTTGCTTATAGTCATGAACGTGAGAGATGGATAATGTATGATGACAAGACAGTGAAGGTAAATTTTATTTTCTTCAGCATCCACAGTTAATTGTTTCTTTTCATTTCTTCAATTATTGATAAAACATTTTCTTGTCAGGTCATTGGCACCTGGGAGGAGGTCCTTTCCATGTGCGAAAGAGGGCATTTACAACCCCAGGTTCTCTTTTATGAAGCTGCAAATTGACTGAATGCAGGGCCTGGTCATTATAGCTAGAGAATGAGAGGGTAAACGGCAAAATTGTCTGTCGTTATAAATAATGCCTTTTGATTAAGTCACTGATATCTTCCAGAAAGTTGAAAAAGTTCGATGATTGAAATCCTAATTTCTGCTAGAAAGAGGATTAGAGAGAGAAAAGTTTTGCTCAATGAAGAGTATCTGACACAGCATCTTCCTGGAACGGAGTCAAAACAACACTGAAATGATACTGGAAGATACTTCATTAAAGGTCAATGTACTTGAGATAAGATGTCCTATCATACTGCAGTGTTATCGGAAATTGGAGGAGCATCTGCCATCTTTGTCTTCCTCAAAGGAAATTATTGGCAAAGGCTCATTGTATACAAGTATATTTGCCTTTTGGTCACCCCTTAAGGTGGTTCCAAGGGAAGTTGAAGAATACCAGCTGGCTGCAAATATTATGGGTTACAACTTACAACAAAGATTATTTACCGCCTGCAATTGGGAGAACTAAAACAGCAAATATGTATCTTACTCAAGCTCGATTCCTCTGTTCCCTACTCCTTTTCCTAGCGCTCACCGATAGAAAAGACCATACCTTTGGAAAAACGAAACAAGGAAATATGAGGAAATTTTTTTGTATAGGTAGTGCGGTATCCCATTGAACTTGTTGCAGGCTAGAATACTATTCAATATGAGAATTTTGACGATGAATAGAAATTGGCAGATTAGATATTGTGGTAATTCCAGTTCTTGCAGCAAAATCCCCACTCCCTGCCCCGCTCCCTTTGTGAAGAAGAATGCTGAAAGCCCTGTAATTAGGGTCATCTCATGCGAAGTTCTGGTAATCTGGTCTGTAAGCTCATTTTGCACGCACTGAAATTCCCGTCTTCATTCAATGACAAATAAGAAAAGAAAGCGGGGAATTGGGGAAGGGGATGGGCCGGATGGGAGTGATGAATTAATGCACGTTTGATGAAATGGTCTATAACTATCCTTCCGTCCCTAAATAAACTTCCAATTTCTTATTTCTTATTTCATTGGGTAATAAAAGAACATCCAATTAAGTTAAAATAGCTTGAAGAATGGATATCATGCATGAAATATTTAGGAATAGCTTGAAGAATGGATTGGATCAGAATGGCTTTTGGATAACACTCTAGCCTTCCAAGAGGTTATTATAGCATTCTGTCAATGATGAAATTTAGCTTGGACTTCAAAGGTTTTTTGTGGGTATGTACATGTCTCCCAAGCTTTTTTACATTTAGGATTTGCTTTTCTCTTCATTCATCTTCTGTCCAGAAAGATCAAAAATCAGAAAGTCTTTAAGGGCATAATACATGGCATATTTTAGTTTTAGTGTTTGCTTCCCGGAAAGAACCAGATCATTTGTGAACAGAAGATTAGATGAATGTCTTCCCCCCTTTGCGATTACTTTGTTAGTGTTATAGGGATTACTCAGTTAGTGTTACAACCCACTCAGTTAGTGTTACAACCCTTACATGGGTTACTTCTTTAGTGTTATGGGGTTACTCAATCAGTGTTAGTTACATGGGTTTTACTTTGTTTATTTACGAGCAGCCACATAGTATGACCGGTCACACACAAAACGCGATATCATAACGGAACGTGTATCACAATTAACCTATACATTAAACTAGTTATTGACAGGTCACACAAAAATTTAAGGCGGATGTCTCTTAAAGTATTACTTATTACCTCCGTTTTTTTAGTTGACATGCATTTATTTAAGTATAGAAAAGGCAGTATTATTAATCTTGAAACTTTTTCCAAACATTTTAATTTTAATTTATGAAATTATTGAAACGTAACCAACAAAGAAAACACTAAATATATTAATATAATAACACAAACTTTCATATGTGGATGACCACACCCTGCCACGCACAAATGTTGCTAATATAATAAAAGTCCATATGATACGGAAGGAGTGATTAATTTGAAAATTAGATTTAATTATCTTAAAAATATTTTTTGTTATGTAAATATTATTTACATTTGGTAATGTTTCATGCTTATCTAAATGTTTAACCATCAAATAATTATCATTATGAGTAGTCGATATCTTTAATTTTTTAATTAAGGGCTTGTTCTGTTCATTTATTTACACTTATTTCAGGACAGATAAGTTCAATTCAGGAAAAATAAGTTCTGATAAGGGCTATCTAAGTTTTAATTACAATTAAAACAAGTTTTAATAAGTTCACTTAGGTTAAGATAGTATAGAAATATAGTCATAAATTATTGTTAGATTCGCCTAATGTGTATGTTTTTAATTTTCATAATTTTAGCTAATACATAATTTAAGTTTACAAATTTTTTTTTTTTTTTTTTTTTGAAAGAATTAAAGTGAATAATATCAAATATAAGTTTTGAAGACGGTACAAAGTCAAAATAAAAACAACAAAAGCAAAACAGATAGAGTACATGATAATGATGCCTCAATTATAGTAAATGCCTCAATCTATATTATGTGGAAGTATTAAAAAGTATTTTCAAACAAGTTTAGATATCATGTGTTACTTTTCACTTTTGGTTGATTTTATAAACTATTGTACTTGTAGACTTGTAGTTCAAAATTCAATTACTAAAAAACAAAAAATTTTAAAAATGTTAAAAGTTAAGATATTTGGTAAAATTTAAAATGAAACATACTTTACAAGCAAAGACCATTTCATATTTGATAAATGAAAAATTAGTTGTTCTATCTATATAATATTACATGTCACATGAATAATGTAATTAAAATACTAACGCGACAATAACATTAATTTTTCTATAGATGTTCTTTTTTTTTTTTTTTTTTTTTTTTTTTTTTTTGACAATAGCAAATGTATTTATAAAAATCAGAGTTTACAAAATACAGAATAAGAACTAAAACTTAAAGCATGGCTTTTAACACTTAAGCCTTTACAACAACTGTTGAAATTAAAAATAGAAATAAACTTGAATTGGCCGAACATGTTGCAGATAAGGGACTCCTTACAAACCAAGGAGCAAAAACATACTACACACCATAAGGAGAGCAACGGAGAGGATCGAAACTGTTTGACCATGGCTAGCTTATCCTTACCTGGCGGGATCAACTCATCACCAAGTAAAGGTCTTCAAACGGGTCACTTGAAGTAGTGACCTTCCAATCAATAACTTTCCTTGTTGGCAAGAAAGCTTTGACAACGTCGAGGCTCGAGAAACCCCAAAACAAAGTTTGGGCGCCTGCTTCAGTAACAAATTTCAAGAGTAATGATCAAAAGAATCATTACAACCGAAGGGAAAGGGACCAAACCAATACCACTCCAACAAAACACACACTTCACCTTAGCCAAGGCCAACTTCTTGTTCAAACCCCCAACAACCAAACCTGTAAACTCTCTTACCACTAAAACCACACCACAATCCTTAACAAAGGATCTTAACTCCCTCTGCACACAACCATCCAAAATACTATAACCAAAACAACTCAATAGCCCGGAAAACAACCAAAGGAGGCTAAAAATTACCATAAAACAAACTAAAACAAGTAAACTCTGATAAATACCAATAAAAAACATACTTAGGAAAGAGAACAAACCCTTCAGCGAGCACCGTTCAAACCAAGAACCCGAGACCACGAACACAAGGAACCTCGATCCCTAGCCCTAACTTCACCGTTTCCGTCACGAACTTCTCTTGACGGCGGCGTTAGGCCTAGCCCTCCAGCGCAAGGACCCACGAAACCCTAACCCTAACTTTACCGTTTCCGTCACAGTCAAATTTACCGATGACCAATGACGGCGGCGTTAGGCCTAGTCCTTAGGCCTTGTTTCACCGACGGGGAGACCCTTAATAACGATATCCTTCCACGCATGCTAAGGTGGGGAAGGGGCGGAGTCGGCGTTCGAACTTACTGCTCTCGCAACTTCTTTAAGAGGGAAAGCTCACCCAAACACCTTCAAACTAGAAGAAACTTGGGAAGGTGAGGGCTTCGGTTTTTGTAGTGTGAGAAATAAAGACTTCCAATAGAGGAGGGGGAAAGGGAGAAAAAAGGACGAGAAGAAGAAAACAAGGAGAGGAGGCTCGCCAGATTACCGGAGCCGCGGCCAAACTCCGGCGACAGCAGAAGGCCGAGCGGTTGACGGGAGCGATACGGAGGTTAACTAAAGAAGATGCTCGAGGGGGAGGGGGAAGGGGAGAAGAAAGGACTAGAACAATAAAGATATCTAAACCAAATACTCGGTTAGTCTATTTGCTAGCTTTGATAGACTTTATTTCATTCAAATCTTTACAACGTAAAAAAAATTATCCTTACTTTTTCCAAAAAAAAAAAAAAAAAAAAAAGTGGAAAGCTAAACATCGCCCTTGAATATCTAATTAACGCCCGTAAAATAAAATAAAATTACAAATTTACCCTTAATTTATCAAAAAAAATTACCCTCCATACTCTCATTCCTTGTTCACTCTCTTAAACCTAATTCTCTCCCTAAACAACAACCACCACCACCTCTTCATACTACCCACCACTACCACCACCACCTCCTCCTCCTCCTCCTCTTTTAACCACCAATTCCTTTTACCTTCGATTTCACGATCTACACAGCTACGGTAATAACGAGAAAGGGAAGTAGGTCGCCGGAGAAAAGGTTAAGTTTTTTTTTTATTATTTTTTGAAATTGCAGGCAAACGCCCGGTTTTTTCGAACGTCCTAGGCTCAAACGCCTAGTTTTTTTTGAACAACCGCACAGTTGTTTGCACGAACTAGGCGTTTGAGCCTAGGACGTTCGAAAAAACTAGGCGTTTGCCTGGGTTTTAATTTTTTTTTTTAAATTCGTTTTTTTTTATTTTTCACTATTGTTGTTTATTATTATTGTTTTTTTTAAAAAAAAAAAATAAAATTCACAACTTCGTTAGTTTATTATAGTTTAGATTTGTACTAATTTGTTTTTTTGGGTTGAAAATCAAAACCCAGGAAAACGCCTAGGATTTTCGAAAATCCTAGGCTGAAACGCCTAGTTTTTTCGAAACATCCTAGGATATTCAAAAAAACTAGGCGTTTCAGACTGGGATTTTCAAAAATCCTAGGCGTTTTCCTGGGTTTCGAATTTTTATAAAAAAATTATCGCAACGTACTGAGTCTGTAGGGTTTTAAATTTAAAAATTTTGTTTGATTTTGAAAATCACGGTGGTTGGAATGGTTGACCGAGGAGCGTTGGTGGCCGTTGACCACTAGAGAGAACGGTTAAAATTTTTGTATACGGTAAAAGTGTGAAATTGAGGTAAATTTAATTACTTTTATAATCGTTATTATATTGATAAGTACGTAATTTTTTTTTTTTTTTTTTTTTTTTGGAATGTTGTAATGTTATTTACTTATCTCCGCAACTTCTTTTTTATTTGTATTTTTGTTTTAAATATATCTTGTTCCTTTTTTGAGGAATGTGTTTGAATATATCTCCCACAAGTTAATCTACACCTTTTAATTTACGTTTGGTCCTTTTGTTTATTTTAAATTAATTATGAAAAAATACTTATTTTGTAAAGATGATACATTAACAAATAAAATAGTAAATGTTCCATACTGAACAATATGCTACATAAATAAATAAATAATTATTAAGAGTGTATAGCTTAGTCCAAAGCTCCAAACTTTTTTTTATCCTTGATGACATTGACCGTTCATTAAAAATTAGATGTTACAATAATTGTGCAAGAAATAGTAATGTGACAACATTGTTAATAAATAAAATCTACTATAAAAAACATTAACAGAAAATTTAGTGCATGCTTTGAAAATCGATAGCCAGCCAAATTACACGGTTACGAGAGAGATAAGAAAAGATATTCATTTTGTTTTAATTAAACGGGAAGGAAAGATATTCATAGAAAACAATTTAATGGTAATTATAAAATGTGACAAAGCTAATTGACTAAGTCATCATTTTCATAAATCTCAACAACAAAGATTAAAAACAGTGATAACTTTAACTAAGTCATTTTATCTCCATCTTCTTCGGTTATAAAGACTGTTTCATATCACACACACAAAAAAAAAAAAAAAAAAAAAAAAAAAAAAAAAAAAAACACAAATTATATCATTGATTTTGTTTCCAGAAACTCTCTTTTCCTTGTATTTTTAAACTTTTGTAAGGCCTCTAAGGAAGTTTGGTGAAATGACCCTTAAGAGTGGCACCAACCAAGCATGCGCCGCGTGCAAACACCAGCGGCGGAAGTGTGCACCGACGTGTGTTCTTGCCCCCTACTTCCCTGCTGATCAGCATAAGGTGTTTCTGAATGTTCAGAAACTCTTTGGAGTTAAGAAAATTCAGAAACTACTACATGTGCTACCCCCAAGCATACATGGTGAAGCAATGACATCTATCATTTACCAAGCAAATATGCGGGATCGTGACCCGGTGCATGGATGTCTTGGGGTGATTTATGCTTTGCAAAATCAATATTGGCAGTGTCTGGCAGAGCTTTTTGATGTTCAGTCCATGCTTAACGTATTCCGCCAGCAACATGAAGAGCAGCAACAGATGCCATCAGATGGTTTTCCGAAGGAAGACTTTGATAGGGCGTCACAAATACAACTGGGGATGGCGAATATGGTGCCAGTTTCCCAGAGTCACTCGTTCTCGAGCAGTAGTAGTCCCTGTAATCCTACTTTTCTTGACGTCAAAGAAACACTGGTGAACTCCTCGTGGAACCAACAAGGAGAAGTTAATGATAGTAAGAACAGTGAGGATGAGAAAATAATGCCTGGACAATCAAAGTTGGTGGTCACTCCAGAACTACGGGCTGTTCAGAAGGAATCCTTTCAGGATTATGACAACATGCATCCGTATTTTGACACCATTGATGACAGACAATCATATGTTGATACTAAGGAAGCATATGAATCAAGGTATATAACAAATTACATACTGTATAATATAATACATATAACATTCATATGTTAATGAAAAAAAATGCTAGAAACATTGCATGTAGAATAGGAAAGAACAGATGAATGGCAAAATCTATGCCAGCAGATGAAAGAACTCTTTTCGTTTTTACTTTTCCAGCTAATATCTTTTGTTGAATGTGTATATGCAGATCAAAATCATCGGCAAAAAAAAACAACAAAGTGCAGCGAGTGTTTTGCTAAGAATAAATTTATGAGAGCTGCTATCATCTAATGACATTGATAAGCACAATTTTGAACTGAGAACATTTTTTTTCGTCTTTTTCTTCTATAGTCGGGTAAATTTTTGCAATTCTTTATTCAGTTCACACTTGTTATAATGTGTATGATAAAACTATACTCATTACATAAGCAATAATTAAATGAAATGAGAGAGTTTATGGCCTTTATGCTGAACGTCTTATCTTCTACTTCCTCCTCATCTAGAAAATTAAGATATGGTCGCTATTTGCAAGGATATAATACAACGACACCATAGTCAAAAAAATTTTGGTAGTCAGCATATAGTAAACCATTCTACATTACTGTCATTCATACAGAAAGAATTTTGTTATTATAGTCGTTGAACATGATATTATTCATTGGGGATCATCCTAATATCTGATGTCCCATGAACTCTCAATGTACTAATGAACATAAGAAGTGTACTTACGACGTGTAACTAGATACTTCAAGGAAGCATGACCTATCATTATTTAAAAAAGATGTCGCCTATTCTATTTCCTCAAAACTAGACGGCTAGACATGTACTCTAATTGTCTAACCAACTGAATGTGTCAAAATTGGTTGAATCATACATAACATACTATTTACAAGGTTGTTTATGCATTTATCCATTTTCCGTCTTGTATTTAGGGTAAATGTCATAGAAGCCGAGTGTTGTAAGATCCACAAAATGGACACTTGTGATGAAGCCAGTGGTAGGCAGCAGTTCCTTTCTTCTCACAATCATTGCATAATATAGCCTGGAGATTTTTTAAGTCAATTATAACTACAGAGAGTATTAATCCAGATGGACTAGTCAAAGATTGCACAAACCTGAGTTCGGCCTACATACTCCTCTGGTATGTTCTCTTCAGCTAAAAGTGCATCCAACATTCCAAATAACACCTGCATAACATCCCTCATTTTAAAAATAAAAATAAAAAGAATTTGTACCCTTACATCACTAATTTTTTTACAATCTCAAAATCGACTTACATCTTCAGCAAACTTAACTAATTTTTTTTTGACAAATTCAAATTCCATTGCAAAAAAATAATTGCTTAGGAGAGACATATACAAAGCGAAATGTTGAGTGTGGCCCAATGTGTTGGTAAAGAGTATGTGCACAAACATTCTAAAAGCTTCAAAATAAATCAAAGCAAGAAAGGTTAATGCTTGTTCATGATATATTCGAATTAATCTCCTCCCTTTGTTCTTTTGTTATCTTCTACTTTCCGTTTTGATATTTTTTTAGGCCAAAATTGAACTCAGCAGCACCAACTACTATAACTTGGGTGCACCTAATAACACGACTTTTAGTGGGTGTAGCCCACATTATGAACTATAAACTTGGGTGTATGAAACACATAGACACTGTAGGTGAAATAAAATACAAAACTATATCCTCTAATTTAAGTTATTTTTCCGACCTAAGCCCATATAGTTCATGAAATGACATAGCACATAGGTCATCAAATGAGAAATAGAATAGTAGATTATGTCATTTCATCTATGTCATCCATTGCAACAAATCTGTATTTTGTGTTGTGGCTACACCCAAGCTCATAGTTCATGGTGTGGGTTGCACCTGCTTAAATTATGTTGTAGGGTACAACCAAGCTAAAGTTGGTGTTGTTAAGATCCATTTTGCTTTTTTTTTTAAAAAAAAAAAAAAAAAACGGTAAGATCCGCACCGAGGGGTGAATGGGTGGTCACACCTGGGGGAGATGGAGGGACTAACCATCCCTCCACTCCTCACTTTTATTCTTTTTATACTATAAAGAATACTCACTTTTATATCTCCTTAACCCACCACATTATCCACATTTTATTACTTCCTCCATTTTTTATTTATTGCCTTTTAAGGAAGTTTCACAAATTTGCACCATTTCTATTTTACGAAACAAAATATCTATGTTCACACTACAAATACCCAATATATCCTTACTTTTGCCACTTGATTCCTTAGTTTATGCTTACATTACATGGAAAACTTTGTAATTTTACCCCCTCTATCTCTCTTCCCTTTTCCCACTACTAAAAAAAAAGTGTGCCAACCTCAATGGTGCAATAATAAAGAACGGAGGAAGTAAATAATAATACTAATGTCTCTAAAATTTCTCTTCCTACCCAAAAAGCCAAATTAGGGACCCATTTTCCACTAATATTTTCAAATTGCTATAGTAAATGAGAAGAAGGGAATACAAGGTTGTATCATGCAAGAGATTACTTTAAAGTTGGAAGCAACTAGAGAAATGACTCATGAACTTTTTAGAACATTATAGCTATAATAATGATAAAGGAATTTCCATCATCTTCTAACCATTTCTTTCATTCACTATCTTTAACTAGGGCATTCATTCACAAGCATGGACATAAGAAGCCATACTCAAATTACAAGCCTTTGTACATATTATTCCTCTTTGTATACCATCCATCATTCCACTCAATTTACTAATCCTCTTTGCACAACTCCTATATGAGGTTTTATCTTTTAAATAGTGAATGTTAATACTGTATGATTTAACCCCTAATATTTTAGGGTTCTTGTCCTCTCATATACTATCATATAATGGATTTCCGGGTGCTTGTCATCCATGGGTTTTTTTTCCTCTATTTGAGGAGGAATTTTTAAACATTAAACAGTGCATAGCCATTACATACTGTCATCCATAGGGTTCTTGTACTCTCATATACTATCATATAATGGATTTCCGAGTGCTTGTCATCCATGGGTTTTTTTTGCCTCTATTTGAGTTTTCAGAATTATTAAACATTAAACAGTGCATAGCCATTACATACTGTCATCCATAGGGTTCTTGTACTCTCATATACTATCATATAATGGATTTCCGAGTGCTTGTCATCCATGGGTTTTTTTTGCCTCTATTTGAGTTTTCAGAATTATTAAACATTAAACAGTGCATAGCCATCAACTTTTTATAAAATCAACTAACAAGGCGTCAAGGCGTTCTAGTGTCCTGATTTTCACAAGGGCGTGTTAGCTATATGTTACAATTAAATATTGATTATACCCCGCATCATACACCAGTGACCAGTGTTATGTTTGTCAACATCGCTCCAAGTCCTTGACAGATCACAAAGCTTATTGAGGGTAAAAATATTGAAGATTTTTTTTTTTTTACCCCTTATATTTTCTCTAGTCTAACTAGCCTGATTTCACTTTCGCACTTTACTTTGCCTTCTTAACTGATTTTTATGCATCACTTTCACAAACAGTTTTGAATGATGGTTCATGTTAGCCAAATCCTCCTGGGATTGTGGCTTTGTTGGTGTTGTAACTGTTGTTAAAATTAAGCCCCTTGAAAGCTTCAGTAACCCCATCTTGCAATTATTCCAATTTTTTAATCAGAATCATCTTCCTGTTCCCTAATTTCAGTGCTTCTAAGCTATGTTATCTCATACCAATTACTAGTTTAAGTTGATGCGGACATTAGTTTCCTAAAAATTACCTTTTACTCCAAAAGAGAACAAATATGAGAAACTAAGATGTGCAGATTATTCATAAATAGCAACAAAAAAAAAAACAAAAGATTTATTAAGCATTAAAGCATATCTCAATCAACAAACTAACAAAAATTTCTAGGCTATGATGTTGCAGAAGTGATTAGAAGATTTAGGTTTAAAAAAAAAGGTGGAAGTAATCTACTTAAGTTTAAAAGCTAAACGACTAAAGCTATTAATTGTTAAAGGAAATTACAAACCTGCATGTCACCGAGCGACTTGCTGCATACTGGGCATGTGTAGCGTGTGCAAGTGTACTCCTGCACACCAGGTGAAATAATTCAGAATTTGTAACGTTTTGGACAAATAAAACTATAAAAGGGTCATGGCGTGTTTACAGATTTTGGTGCCTCAAATGAAATATTTTTAGAGTTTACAACTTAGAGTCTTAGAAGAATGAAAGTGTATAGAAATATGTCACTCTTGCATTTTAAAGAAACTCTATAGCAGGGCATGTTCAACACTTAAACATAAACAGTTCTGTTAAAATTAAACTGTACCATTAATTTACCAACTTATATGCAAAACTGCAAAAGTATTCTACATATATTATGCAAATAAAAGAACAAACACTTAATATGTTTTGCATAAAACACAGGTTTTGGCTATTTTACTATGATTTATTACTCTTAACAGACTACAGGGCAGGCATTTTATGTTAATAATTAAAATTTTAAAAACTACTATTCTTTTGTTCAGCTTGAATGTACAAATGTACAATGTGTATTGTCACTCTCCACTAACCTTTTTGACTTTTCGCTTTTCTTATACACTGGCTAGAGTAGCTACATCAAAATTTCAATCCCGTTTTTTACTTTTGATATGTGTGCGACTGTGTGTAAGCCTAATAAGAAGTTTATTTGAGGAAAAGAGAGGGTATCAATATATCATAAATTTGATAAATTTATTTATGATAAATTTATTGTTGGCATTCAAATTGAGGTATTCTTTATGAGTGTCCTTTTAAAAAATCATCTAAAGTGTCTACATGAACCAAAAGGAGCACAAAGGAGGCTTTTCAATACCTCAAAGCATGACGAGTGCATCAAATGACCACACGCAAGGGCTTTTACTGGATCACTTGAAGTAAACATGTCCTCATGGCATATAGGGCACTTATCCTCAATACACTTCTCCCTGCATACATGTGAGGACGAAAGAGACCGGTTCATGCATGCATTACATTTCATGCAATGGAAGTAGTCAATCCCCAATCCTTTTCCAAGTCGGCATAAGTTGCAATAGGGGCAGTGATAGATCTCCCTGTCTAATAAATTTTGTTAGAGACATCAGAGACCACAGGTTTTTAATAATAAAGTCATAGAGTTCTCCCCGGTAAATTAACCTGTTGTCGTCAAATAATCGACAAATCTTGCAATAGTGTCTTGCCATAGAAAATTTGTTGCAGGAAGGAGTCTGGCAAGTGGGTCCAATCGGTTGAATTTCTAAGCACATCATGCACATCATTTGGGTAGTGGATTTCCTGCAGAAGAGCTCACTAATTGAGGAAAGGACGATTTTTTCATTAACAAGTGAAGGACAAAATTTATTACAAATTACCTATTCATCAGGTGATCAGAAACCTCATCATGGCAGCGTCTGCAAGTGAAAATCTGGTTGCAACAAGCTGCGACAAGCTTGCAATTTTGCTTGTAGTGTTTGCAACCAAATACAGAGCCTCCTGTGTCTCTATATGAGGGAAATTGACCTGGAAGCCTTCCAGACTCACTTGTAATCAAGCCATTTGAATCAGGCAGTGATTGCGCAACCCAATGGCTAAAGAATGACAGAGAACAAACATGAATTAGAAGCCACTAATAATTTAGATTTTGAGATGCAATGAGGTCAATAACTTGAGAAAGCCTACTATGAGAATGCAAGAAAAATACTATGTTAGCTTAAAGAGAAATCACAAGAGTAGATTTTAATTTACACAAAATATCAACACTATATATCTTTTTTGTCACTATACAGGTCTTCATTTTAACCCTCTTTATCCTTCAAACAACCAAACTTGGGTTTAAAACAGAGATTATGAACAGTAGATACAAAGACAAATGGCAAGAAAATATGTGGGGAGGGAGACTGAGAAAGTTCAAAAGGAAAGGGTGAAGTTTTTTGGGACATTTTATTATGAAAGAATGAGATCTATTTAACAAAACCAAACCATGCTAGAAATATAATTTGTGCGGGGTACGTTAAAAATGGCTCCAAGTAAGATTTTTGAGGATACCAAAAATCTAATATGTCCTTCCTATGGGTGTGAGTACTGGATCACTGGAATACTCATAATCCAAGTAAAGGTACAAATTAAACCTGACTATAAGAAGGTTCTTTTCAGATATTGAAGTTTGTACAATCTCAGATAAGTGTTCAATGTTCATTGAAGCAATGTAGGTATCACATACAAGGGCCATGATATTAAGAATTCAGAACCAGGGCCCAATAGGATACGAGAATCATACATAATTTACCACCAAAAGAGGATAAAGGCGACTAATTGAAACAAGATAAAGTTGTATTAAATACGTCACTGCATGGTTTAGATGAATTCTTGTGAGCTCATCCCTTGAAAAAGCGTAAGAGGGAATAAAAAGAGAAAAGTGAAGGAATGAAATAAAGCCAACCTTGTCCTCAAGTCCTGCATTATTCGTGTTTTTTCTTGCAGATCCAAAGAAGAGTCCTGTGACACCTTTCTTATTGCCGCCTCTAGTTCACTTACTGAATTATTGAGATTTCCTTCTCTCTTGTGTTTCTCCGTTTCACCAAAGAGCATTATATTTTCAGAAGACTTGTGCTTCTTGTTTTCTTTATCAAGACCTTCCATTTTCTTAACCATGTTCATGGTGCTGGCCTCGTCGTAAGGAAACTTCACATTTCCAATTTTGGAGTTTTTCCCTCGGTCAGAATCACCCATAGATGAATGCTTCGTGACAAGATCTAGGGAGCCCATTGCTGATGAACCAGGAATTTCTGGTTTCTCTACCTCAGCACAAACATAGCTCTCCATTCCTTCCCACCATTCTCCTAACCATTCATCAAACTTTGTATATTTTGTAGCTTTGCGCCAGTAGTTCATCATAGCCTGTTGCTCTTCTGATGTTAAACAGGCCATAAGCCACACTATCATTTTTTGCAAAATCTCTGCCCGTGTTCTTCCAAGCATGTACCCTACAATTTTTTCCTGTTCTTCAGTGGAGAAATACTCTCTAAATAAAGGCCAAAGTTCAATCTCTTCCCGATGAATATGATCATTTAATATCCTCTCCAGCAATTTGCAGCTATCTTGGAGTTTTAAACACAACTGATGATACTCTACACTCGCTGGACCTACTTCATTGATACTAGAACCAGAAAGTGTATTATACAATTCAGACATCTGATCCAAAATTCCTGAAACTCTATTAAAGCAATCATCTTCCAGTTTGTGGTCAAGTGAATAAGACTGAGTAAGATTTTGGACCTTTTGCTTAGCCTCCAGAGCTGGAAATGCAACCTGATCCTCGGTTTCACTATGAAGCTCATACAAAGATCGTACTAGACGGAAGTGTCGATTAAACTCCACAAAAAACTCTAGGTTTTTAGATAGCTTATTCGAGTCAAGAACTAGGGACTCAAGGTCTTTTTTAATAGCTTTGTGGAAATAATAGATGTGGTCCATTGGCCGTGGTTCTCGGTGATTAACAGAAACTGCTTCAAGGGGAGATCCAGAAATGTTATACACCTGATTTAAAGCTCGTGAAGAAAACACAAGCAAATTAATGCCACTAGAGTACAATGTCCCATGCTTCTCAGTTCGCTGGAAAGACTTGCTTAAGGCATGGGGAAAGAAGTTGGAGCTGTTAACAGAGATATGATTGGTTGTGGCATGATGTAATTTGTTTTCGGGATCTTCACTCAGTCTAAACTGCTGAAACATGTAAGATACTCTGCTATTGAACATCTCCTGTAAATCTTTTATAGTAAATTTGGCTGAGTAACCTATGCGGATCCACCTATGTAAAAGGGCTGCAATAGGTTTAGCAAAAAAACCAGATTGCTTAATTCCATGTAAAATACACTTCAACTTATCCTTGGGCAAATGAGAAGAAAACCAAGTAGTCACACACTTTAACAGGCCAAGGGGCAGCATACAAAGACTTCTGAAGATTAATTTCTGTTGGGTTTCATAGTCATAGTTCTTGCTGATGACAGGAAAAACCTGAACAAGCAGTGAGACAGGAACGATCATTGTTTAGTTTCTATTTTCAACTGCTGAAATTCTAAAAATATTAGTCAGTATAACTTAACAATTTCAGGCATACATGCAGTACAAAAATATTTACCTTTGTTTCTTGGAAAGACAAGTGCTTACTAGTCACCAACACTAGATCCTCCATCTTATTACACATCATCTCAAAAAATCTTGGATTGGCAAAATTAATCTGAGTAGCATTGAATATGATCTTCTGAAATCCTTCAATTTCATTTTTGCAAGGAAATGCTTTATATGAGGACGATGTCGGATGTACAGAGATGTCTTCTAGCAAAGGATAGAAGATTCTTTCCAATGCATCACTGCAAATATAAATTATGTTTTCAAAAAAAAAAAAGGGGGGGTCTAATAAGAACTCAAGACGGTAAACAGGTTCCAAATATATTTGAAAGTAGTTACCTATAAAAAATCAGCACATCTGTTAGGAAGTTGATCCGAACAAGCAATGACGACAATCTTGAGGATTCCTCCGATCCTATTTTGTATAATTTGTCCAGAATTTCTTTGAAGTCAGATCTAATGGCAGCATGCCAAAGAAGAAGGCCATCAAATGGGCTATCCTTAAGAACTGACAGCAACTCTGACTGACAACTTTTATCAAAAGAGGTTTTGAGCAGGCTGTCCCTCAAATCATCCACTTCATCAGGACAGTCCTGAGATGATGCGTCATTATTTATGCAACCTCCTGAAGATGGTTGAGTAGTCTTATCAATCCAGGAAATCACCACCTTCAGAGAATGATTTCTATCATTAGAGTCAGAAAGAAGACTTTAAATAGGAGGTACAGTTCAGTGAGAAATATACTTCTTGTAGCATTTTATCTTGGGGCACAATTTTTTTCATGGTATGTTTCAGATCGAATTGTTCTTCTGGAGCAAGAAAACAAGCTAACCACGGAAAAAGGTCCTCCATGAGCACCACAGGGACGCTACACATTAGTTGCCAAAGGAGGAAACCTTGCTCTTCATCAGAAAATTGGCTTACTAGTAGAGGGAACACCTGCCGTAAGAGTGGTGAGTTACGGTATACAGGTATAGTGGTAAACATAAGCAGAGAAACATCATTATGCAATTTACATGAGTGAAAGCAAGCATGCAACTTGAAAAAAAGTTATTTTTATCCAGTCCCATGTTTGGTCTCTCTTCAGGATGAATTTTTTATTTGGCATCTCGTCAAACCATTTATGACATCAATTTTAAAATCATCAGGAACTTAAAGAGAGAGGAGGCGGGGGAGAACAGTCCATTCCAGTACTTAGTGTCCACATAAAATCTAATATATATTGGAATGCCATAGTTAATAACTTAATATTTCCTCCATTCCTTTAATACTACAACATTGTCAGGGTGCACAAGATTTCAAGTAGAGTGACAAAAAAAAAAAAAAAAAAAAAAAAAAAAAAAAAAAAACCAAAAAAACAAAAAAACGAAAAAAAAAAAAAAAAGGGAAAGACAATATTACAAACCTGTCTATGTGGTTGCAAACATTAACTAAGGAAACAAGTATTGAAAAATAAGAGTATATTGGATTATTGGAATTTGCAACTTATTTTCTTTGAAAGATTACGTTGCAATATTTATAAAAATTCCTATAGAGGTAAATGTAGTAATATTTTAGTATCTGTTGGCTCCATGGCCCAAACCTTGGCCCTTTGTGCTCTAGAAGTTTCCAAAAATATCAAGAAAGTTAGGATTTTGTATCATGCAAACTATTTGAATATTCTAAAGATCAAACTTGAAATTGGAAAATAAAAGCAATCATGGTTTATGAAATTTCTAGAGCATTATAGCTCCTCAACCTTTTAGCCATTGCTTTTAACCACCATCCTCACACAGATAAAGAGGGATTGGGTATTTGTTCAATATTTTTATAGTGGTTGTTTGAAATATGACTACAATAGTATTTTAATGATAAAACAATATGATTGGTTCATTTTTTCACACTATATTATGGACACAATTAGTCTTTTAATATCTACACTGCAAAGATAGTTTTTAATATCAATGAAACTAAAAAATTGGATAAATAAAAAAATGTTGATGATACTATTTTATACCAAAAATAAAGAAATATACTCTATTACTAGAAGAAAAATAAGTCAGTCATATTTCAATCAACCACTATCAGTCAGTATTTTGTCGGGGGGAAAGGTTTTGAGTGTATTTTTATATTGGGGTGTGAAAGTTCGTGAGGATACTCTTCATTATATTAAGAGAGTGCAAATGGTTTTAGAGTGCGAGTGAGATAATCTGAATTTGGGATTGAAATTGGGAAAAATAGTAGTAGTGTTTGCTGGGTTATGGTATACAGGTCCAATGGTAATAGGTTGTAACTAGAAGTTAGAAGTTTTGGCCTATTGTAGTAAAAATGTTTATTTAGGAAAATCTCTAGGAGATTAGAAGGGTTGAAAGGCTCCTCATGAAATCGGCTTTGACTGTTTAAGTTCCTTTTAGCCCTTTCTGTCTTTTTTTTTCGCAACAAATTAGGCATTAAGGAACATCCAACAATTAACCCTTCTTGTATCATATCATCCAAATAACAACATTTTTTCATTATCCACTTATATAATACAAGTCTAACATAATCTACAAATCCTCCTTATACAACCTTATCTTCTAATCCTTTAGTCCCATTGGCCACCTTAATTCATCAAAGCACATTTATTCATTGATATGAATAACCTCTGATATAAACTATTCATTATACAAGTAACATCAATTAATTAAATTAAAAAGTTTAGTTTTGGTTTAACTATTTTAAAAACTAATGCCTCTCGTTTATAAGAGTACTCATTTCTTTATTGGAGTAACCCATCCATTTGATCATCATTGTAATATTATTACTCAATTCATTCTTTTATGTGAAGTGGTCACTAGAAAAGAAAAGATGGATCGACGAATACATCATATTAAAGAAAAGAATAGAGAGTTAGAGAAATTGGGGGAAAATGAAAGAGAAAAAAAAGGAACATGATGCACATTTCAGGTGGGAACTAAAGAAAACAAATTCACAACTTAAAAGCATGATGAGATGATTCATGATGTTTTTATATTTATTTTTTTCTATAATCGTGGTTTATGGTTTTTTTTTTTTAATCTATATTAGAGGTGATCATTAGCAGTCGGGTCGAGGATGAAAAAATCAGCCCATTCCTCAGGTAGTGGCGGTTCCAGTATGGGTTCAACTAAACCCATCCTGAATCCGAAAAAAATTGCAAAGGTTTTTTGTATACAAAACAAAGTATGAAGTATTAGTGTATGCACAATAGTCTAGTGGTTGAGGTCTTAAGTTTTTAGACAAAGGCTCAAGGTTCGAAACCCATCAAATGCTGAAGCGCTCCTTTTTTTTATTTTTTTATTTTTTTTCCAAAGAAGGTTTAATTTGAAAATTTTGAAGTTTTAAAATTGTTACTTAAGCTTGTAAAATTGTTGATTGAATACTTATATACCAATATTGTTGATTGAAGTTGTGAAATGGTTGATGGAAGGTGTTAATTTATTGATTAAAGTAGTAAATTTGTTGATTGATATTGTAAAATTGTTAATATTAAATTATTTAATGGATAGTGTGTAAATAACGTGAAATAGTAAATGTCAACATTGATATATTTTGGGCTTTAAAATCGTGAGTCAAAATCACAAAATTGTTCGCTTAGGGCCTGCTGAGCTGAACTGAACTTAACTTATTAGAGGTGAACTAAACTAAACTTATTAGAGCTGAGCTGAGCTAAACTGAACTTATTAGAGCTGAGCTGAATTAAAATGAATATTTTATAAGAGAAGGAAATTAGGAGCCGAGCTGAACTGAAGTGAACTTATTATATCTGAACTGAACTGAACTTATTAGAGCTCAGCTAAGCTGAACTGAACTTATTAGAGATGAACTGAACTGAAAATAATCGTACAATAACAGGCCCTTATTCCTCCCCAATTAAATTCAAATTGATGTCTCCCTCAAAATGAACCTCAAACACTTCAAATAGACATATATAGTGCACGCCCAAATTATCAGTTTAAAATTTTATTTTGAATTATGATGATACTTGATTTTACTGTATACGATTGGAAATTTCGAACCCATAAGAGCAAATTCCTGGAACCGCCACTGTCCCCGGGTCGGGCCAAGCATCGGGTCAAAAATTATATGCCCAGGCCGAGCTAGAAAATCAACTAAAACGCATAAAATCCCATTCCCAAGCCCGCCAAAAAAATTTAAAATTCGGGCCGGAAAAATCTGCCCAAAATCGGGCCGGCAGGCTCACTTTGATTAGGTAATTACCTTATCAAATAATTTGGTAATTGGAACTACATAAAATTTTGAAAAGACGACATGCAATGAATAAAGACTTTAAAAATTGTGTGTTATGAGTTTAGATATTTATTGGCATCACATTATATTATTATCCATGTAGTTGTGCAATTAAGGTAAATTTAACAACATAAATAAATTACCAGTACTACCTCCATTTTTAGTTGCAACAAAGAATATTGTATCTCACAAAGTACCCCTTTGTTGCTACTAAAAGTTGGAGGTAGTAGTTAAGATTACTGCACGTATGAAAATATAATAAATGTTAATATATAGTTAATTTTAAATTAGTTGAAATGTATAAAATTGAAAATGTGACAGTATCTAAATCATAATCCAATAGACTTTTAACAATATAGAATAATATAGAAAGATGAAAGAGGTTAAAAGTAATGAAAACATGCTAATTTTAGATGCAATAGGTTAAAAATGAAAATATTTTTTTTTTAGACAACGGATATTGTCAAATTTCATACCTGTTGTTCTTCTTTCAACATATGCTGACAAATTGACCCTTGTAGAGTGCTAATGTGAAAGGTAAGTTCTTGAAATTCTTGACATGAATTCTCATGGTTCTCCAAAATGCCATTTAGACGGGAAAAAATTGATTCAAAAATAGAATCAATTATATGGTGTTCTAAGTAATATGTACAAGCAATGTTTTTCACACGTGCATCCAAAGCAAAAAATATAACCTGTTGGAAAATAGTAAATATCAAAAAAGTTTTGAGCTCAAAGACCCTGAAGTACAAAACACAAACAAAATATTTACAAAATTTTAATAGTATATTCTCGGTAACAAAATCTTTACACTAACAAAACCATGTAAATATATAATATATAATTGATTCTATTTTTGAATC
This sequence comes from Chenopodium album, assembly GCF_948465745.1. Classification (NCBI taxonomy): domain Eukaryota; kingdom Viridiplantae; phylum Streptophyta; class Magnoliopsida; order Caryophyllales; family Amaranthaceae; genus Chenopodium; species Chenopodium album. Next base: position 6,972,743 of record NC_137844.1, on the reverse strand, counting down.
AATACATTAAACTTATTATAGTAATTATGTAATATGTATTCATTTAATCCAATTTAATAGATGGATTTATCCTTCATCATTTAAATAGACAAAGTTTCCACCAATAAGATGTTCTTGTAAATAAATCTTCTTATCAATATGAAGCCAATAGGTCAAAATCAGTATTAACAAACAATATTAACAAGCACATTACTTGGCCTAAAAAATCATTTATCAAATCCACCAAACATATTCACCTAATGACTTGGAATTTATTGAAGTCTTTTCAAATTAAACTGTTTAAAAATAATTGCAACAAATAATCTTAGCATTATAAATTTTTTTGGGCATATATAACAATTTTGGGATACATGGCAACTAAGTTTACGGTTACGCCACACCGAGCCATTATTTTCCACCTTCATTTTCATGCCAAATGAAAATACAACTATTAACAAGAAACATACGAAAGTCTGATTTTACTACATACACCTTAAACTACTTAAAACATGGCAGAACAGAATTTTGGGATATAATAACTGCATCATCATACTTGTAAATTGCATTAACACACCCAAAAAAAAAAAAAAATTGTGTGGGTAAATGGATATATCAATTATAATCACTTCCTAAATTACTGTGCATTAACACACCTCCTACCTATATTTAAGTTATTGAGATTAATTTGTTCGCTTACCTACTCAAATCCCTCTCTCAAATTTTGCTCGCAAATATTATTACGAAACAGATGAAGTATCATGAAATTATTGAAATCTAATAGCAGATAATTATACATACTTCTCTATCCAATAAATTTGACTTCAATCAAACAACTTACTCTCCCCACAATTCAATCCAATTAAACAATTCTACCCTAATTTCTTCCCAAATTGCATTGCAAACAAAATCGAGCTAAAATTAGGAAAAAGAGGGAAAATTAAAAAGTGAATTATACCTCATCTTCAGCAGCGCAGTGGTACCTAAACACAGTCCTGAAGAACTCAAGCCTCCGCCGAAGTTCAACCGCCGCCGTTTTCTGGCGACGCTTATCACTCTCGTCGCCGTCGCCGGCGGCGGAGACGGCGTCTTCAGCGATACGCACAAGCTCGCCAAGCTCGCCTCTAAAAGCCTTATGAAAAAACACCAGAACTCGTATCGGAGAACCGGAGCTCCGGTCGCCGGAAAAGAATTCCGGCGACGGCGAAGAGGAGGATTTATCACCTCCCATGCGCAGTGAAAGAAGAAAGAGAAAGGCATGAAATAGGGAAGGAAGATGTTCATATACTAGTAGCTAGCTACTTAGGAGAGAGAAAATAATAACTTCTACAAAAGTTTTTTTAATTTTTGATTTTTGATTTTTTGAATTTTAAATTTGTTTTGTTTGTCTTGTTTCTGTTACAGATTTTGCAAATTAATTAAGTTTAATCCGTAATTAATTAATTAAATTGGGGTTGTAATTAAAGAGAGAATGAAGACATTAGATGTCGTTTGGTGTTATAATTGTAGGTGATGATGAATGATTAAGACGTGGCTTCATATGACTGCCCGCTGCCCGGAAGTCTACCGTTGACTAATTGTGGCTTTGACACTTTGATGCGTTGGCGAAATGGTGAATGTTTATTTAAGTAACTACCTAATTTTCTTTTGGGTATGGAGTTAGTTACATGTTTAATAGGAGTACTTAACTACTTGTTAGGCCTAGTTCATTTCACTTTACTTTTGCTCATAGAGTTTTGTATGTGGCTAATCATATCATGTGGCCGGGGTTATTTGGTTTGAGGTTACTCGATCAAGAGTTATTTGGTCATGGGGGACTCGATCGGTTAAGGGTTACTCGGTCAATCATGGATCGGATTACTTAGTCGGTCAGGAGTAACTCAATCAGTCAGGGATTACTCGGTCGGTCAAGGGTTATTTGGTCAATGTTTTGATGTGTCAGCCGGTCACACAATGTGGACAGCCACACTTAAAATGCGTTGATTTTTGTTAAATTGAAATTATTTATGTTAACTAAAATTATTTCATTTGCCTAAACAAATTACGGCACTTGTAAGTAACAAAAGGAGTATTTTCATAAATTTTCTAGCACAAATTTTATGAAAAATATTTGTAACTTTGGGATAGCTTTAAGTATATGTACCGTGGGCTACAAACAAGAAAAAGTTCTCAAAAAAAAAAAAAAAAAAAAAAAAAAAAAAAAAAAAGTTGCATTTTCACAGAATTGAACATATTATGTGTTTTTAATCATGTTGGAATAATTTTCTTATTAGGTGATTTAATTATGTGTTAACTAACCCGAGTATTAACTCATAAGCAAGTTCAACCGAGCTTTTAAATTGTTCGTTTATTCAAATTTTTTGGTTGTCTATTTTTCCAAGTTGTTCGAAGCTCATAAGTAGCTTGTTTAAATTCATGGCTCAACCTTATAGTGGGAAAATAAACCCTTAGGGCCTATTCTGATTTACTAAACTGAACTGATTAAAATTGAAATGAAATGAATTGTTTATGAAAGAAAGAAATTAGGAGCTGTACTGAAATTAAGCTGAAGAAAACAGGCCCTTAGTGGCTAAGGAAGTATTAAAAAAAGCTATACACACATATACAAATACTTTGCACTAAAAAAAAAAAAAACCCCTTAGAAACTCTATTTTCTCAATGCTAATGTTTTAGTGAGAAAGAATTTAAAATTTTAAGGATAGATTCTTATATTTAATTGTTCCGTGAAACTTTGGACCATAGTAAAACTTAATTTCTAATAAGTGAAAGACATTCATTTAATGATTTAATATAAAGGATCTTGCTAACGAACGTCTTCGGAGCGTTGGATAAACATTTAAAATATTGCCTAAAATGGTATAAATTTGGGAAAGTATGACAAAATCACGCGTCGATCGGTGTAATTAATGTTCATTTTAATTTAATTTTTGTACTTTTAGCTAGCTTGTACGCCCCCAGGGCATTCGTTAGCTTTTTCCTAATAAAAAAATGTTGAAGAAAACGACCTATAAGTTATATATAAATTTATTTTTTTATGATATATATGTGGTCAAAATAAAATTTAAATGAAGTATAGAGGCAGGTACGGACTGATATCATACTGTATTAATTGACGTACAAAAATTAGACTTTAAGCAATAAACAGAAGATTAAAATCTATAAATTGCTCATTTATTTCAATTTGCTCCTCTAAAACACGTATGTAAGAAGAAAATTCCTGATTTCACGCAACTTATTTATTTTTATGTACACAACCGGAAGTGGACTCATTATTTTGATAAAATAGTTGGCAATTTTCATCATGAAATCTATAAGGCAGGCATCTAACAACTTATGATTTATAGTTTTAGTATTGCACATGAGCACATCTTACCTAAACATAGTTTAAAATGATGTGGAATTCACTACATATATACAATTATATAATACAGAATAGTTTAATAAATTATTTTTAGTTTACACATCGATGAGATCTTAGTTTAGTGGTAATATATATATATATATATATATATATATATATATATATATATATATATATATATATATATATATATATATATATAATTTAGGGTATGTTCCAATTTACTGAACTAAGTTGAGCTGAACTGAATTGTTTAAAAGAGAAGTAATTAGGAAATAAATTGAATTGAAATAAACTGAATTGAAATTAAGCTAAATAGGACAGGTCCCTATTCATTCATGTTTAAAAGAGAAGTAAATTAGGAAATAAATTGAATTGAACTAAACTGAATTGAAATTAAGCTGAATAGGACAGGTCCCTATTCATTCATGTAGCCACTCTTAATTTTGCTATGACTATTACAATAATAATTTTACTTAATATAATTTATAAGAGCAATCCCAATTTCCCTTATTTAGGGTGAAGCTATTACAAAAATAATTCTACTTATTATAAGAGCAATCTCAATTTCCCTTTTAAGGGGTGATCCGGGTGAAGCTAAGGGGCATCTCATTTTTTCAATATGAAAATAGGGCCTTACATGTTACATTTATTTATAAGGGTTAATTCATTTGATCATTTTTGTAACCCCTGATATTCAATTAATTATCTTATATGTGAAGTGATCATAACATCAATCAATGATTTATGTGACTGACTATATTAAAATTGTGTAGGTGTAATTAAACTAATTGTAATAATATTATAAGAGGATATTTTTCCTTTTAGTCATTATATTAATAGTCATGAAAAAGTGTGTTAGGCGGGTGTTAGACACGTGCTATACTCATGTCTACACGTTCCAAGCTAAACTAACTTCATCTCCACACTAAGCATGGTTTATTAATAATTAATTAAATTTCCACCTTTCAACATCACAAAGAGTTACTTCCAATCATCCATCATGGGTTGTTTGATTATAAGAATTAAAGTTTAATTATATCACTATCAGTAGATTTTATTTTATTAATTAATAGTAATACTTTAGTTTATTTTGAAGAAGTACGGAGTATTTGGTAAGAAATTAGAGTGGCTGCACTGAAAATGTTTATCTGAGTGACTCATAAACAGTATATTCGAAGTTTAGGAATTGAACCATGGAATATTTCAGTAATTAAGATTATTTTGTATGTATGAAATTATTTGGACTGTTAGAATTAAAATAGGGTTGCCAACTTTCCTAGGATCTATGGCTTAATATATGTCTACTTGTTGATTTTTTGTATTTCTATATGCCAGTGTTAGCAATATTATCATGTTAGGTTATTCAATTTGCAACTCGTCGGAGTGGTCGTGGACTCGTGGTTTACATGCGTTGAGGAATGCTAATATCCTCTTCGTTCGGATTAGAGGTGATCAAGATGAGTCCGAACTGATTTTGGACGAGTGATGGAGTATGGACATAATAATTTGACCCAAAATTATTTATTTTTGGGCAGGCCATGGAAAAGCATTTTTTTTTACCCCGGTTACAATTTTATGGGTTTGCACAATTCGGCCTGAAATCTTGGCCTAACTCACCGGGCTGGTTTTTTATTGGCCTTCTATCCGACCCATGATCATCTTTAGTTTTGGATATAATATAGCTTAGCTGATTATTAAGTACTGTATTAACAACCCTAGCCTAGTAGCCTACTAGTAAAGTAGTAAGAAGTGTGGGTTTGCACAGCTCAACAATGCATTTTCATGCCAAAATCTAAACTTGAAACAAAAATGTCTAGATGATATAAGGCCAGAAGGCCTATAACAGTATGTACGGCAACTCCGCAATACTTACATCAAAGGTTAAAAACATTAAACATTACTGGTAAATTAGCCAATAACAAGCAAAAGTCAAAAAACAAAGTAAAGTTAGTGTGTATGTTAAGTGTAAAGTAGAGCATAATACCACGAATTTCATTTGTCTCTTGTTTTTATTAGCAAATTCTTCCACTGAAATGTTATCATATCAGTACATAGCACAACGATGCTAGAAAGCACCTAATCTTTTGAGAGCGGATCTTTTCAACCCTGTCTGAACACAAAAAGAGTTTCCACCCTAGGCCAGAATGAAGTAATAAGCTTCGCATGAACAACTATACAAAAACGAAAGCATACTCACAAGGCCGACCCCTAACCAGCACAACCCGTGCCATTGCACAAGGCCCAAATTTGATAGGTCTAGTAAGTTCGAGGATCAACGGTAGTAAAGCTTGAAGCTTATGCATTTTATCAATGTTCTAAATTTTCATTTTAGCCCTGCCCTGTTGCCTAAGAAATTCCACAGCAAAAGGCAGGCTGCACTTATCAGCACCGCTTCATGAGGTTTCAAGGATTAATCATTAGCAGGTAAGGAAAAGGCAATCGTACCTTGCCCTGATTGACGGATGGTACAAGGAAAAGCCCGTGTAAAAACTTGTAACATGATGGAAAAGAGAACAAGATCCAAAGCATATTACTGTAAAATCTGTTTAGCTTCACAGAGAATGGCGTAAATTTTTTATCACAACAGACTGATAAAATGCCCTTGTTTGGAAGAACAATGTCAGAGCAACAAGAAACCCAAAAAAGCTAACAAATGCCAGTATAACGAAGGATTCCATGAAGCAGTGAACCCCATAGCACGAACGGCCTCCCTTTGCTTCTTTGTCATATATGTGTCCAATAACCCAGACGGAGAGAATGTAAGTTCCTACAGGACTTGCTATTGCAATGGTATTAAAAATGGTACCCATATGCAGAATGCCGAATATCTCTGAAGTAATCGTGGGCATCAAACTCCATTGGGCTCCATAACAAATCCCAACCAAGACAGTTCCTATATACAAATTACCACTAAAGCCAGAACCAATTGTGATGTGTCCGGCAGTCATAGTTGCTAGAGTGATTGCCATCAGTAATGGCCTAGGCCATCCTTTTCCGCGCAATAAGATATCAGAAATGTATCCTCCTCCAAAACGGCCAAGGAAATTCCATATAGACCATAATGAAACCAATGAATTGATCTTCACTGTATCATAACCAAGTGATTGTCCTATTTGGCTCATGTTATTTATAGTAGCAAGCCCTGATCCCATTCCACATGACATAGCAACGAATAATAACCAGAAATTCAAGCTTTTCATTGCTGCCCACAGATTCATGCTTTCTGCAGCTGGAGGAACTTCATTGGAAGTACCACGTAGTTCATCATACCCTCCATATTTCTGGCCCAGAAATTTCTCGCGCTCATTTGGATCAACTCCATAGACTAGTGGGTCCCTTTCTGCTGCTGGTAGTGCATCAGTGTTTTCCTTGCCAAAAGCTTCAACAGAAATTTTAAGAGGTGAAGAAAGCAAAATCAAGAGACCAACAAGTGTAACAATGTGTGCCCATTTTGGGAACACGAAAATGTTCTCCAAGATGATGATGAACATCAGGTAAGCAGCAAGAGCGAGGGCAACTACAGAATAACCATTCAAGTACTTCTTGTCATCAACTTTGCTTCCTGGGCAAATTCTGACCAAAAACATTAGTGAGAGGGAGACTAAACTCGGCAAGAATGCAAGCAGTAGGATGAATGTGCTTGGACTTCCTCTGAAAAATGTTTGATAAACTTGTATTAGAATTGCTCCACTCAGTCCAAGAAAACCCTGACAATAAGAATCAAGAAAGGGAAGAATGACAGTCACATTACATTTAAAGCTTTTCAAACATCAGGTATACTTTTCAGTTTTCACTGCTTTGGGTCATATACAAGTATTCCATTTTAATCTTTGGAGAGGTACTAAGTTTTCCACAGATATGCCAAGAGGCCCAAGATCAATGACAAACAGATTGAGAAACTAACGGTATCAAAACACAATAAAGTGTACCAATAAGACTGGGTCTTGAACTGAGCATTATAGCTTCATGAAACATGCTCAGTTCCAGATGCCAGAAATGATATTATGATCCACATAACTATGCTGGACTAAGGCCGGGTCTTGAACAGAGCAATAGCTTCATGAGACATGCTCAGTTCCACAGACGCCAGAAATGATGTTATGATCATCATAACTATCATCATAACTATGCTGGAAAAAAAACCCCAATGAATGAAATGTTTATAAAAAATGAAGAATGGTTGCATTGTTTTCCAACTTAAGTTAGAACAGTAGGCCATTTTTCGGTTCTTCAGGGTTAAATCACCTAATAAATTCTCAGCTATCTTTCGGTTCTTCGGGGTTAAATCACCTAATCCATTTTTCGGTTCTTCAGGGTTAAATCACCTAATAAATTCTCAGCAAAGTGGAGCGACATATTTCTTAGATGCATATTGCATGATTGACAATTTGACATTTTCATACCTATTTTTCTTTTTAATTCATCACAGGAAACTATAATTCATAAGTCCCAAAATGCCTCAAACAACCCTTAAAATAAGCCAAAAGAAAGAAAGTATAGAGCATAAAGTCCCTACAAAAGTACAAAACAATGCTGAGGTTCACAAGGCTTTTATATATTTGCAACATACATATGCAGTCATGAGATTCATGACCTACCTCTAAATTAACTAATTAAGAGTAAATGAAATTTTCAATTTAAGTGCAACTAAACCAATATAACATGTTCAAGCCTTAAAATTTTTACTCTCAATACCCATGTCACCCTCCACAACGTGTCATTTGTTCGTTTAAGTAACGGATCTCTTTGATCCTCTTTCCTTCCCCTTGGACCCTCCCATTCCATGTCCAAACAAGAGAAATTAGGTCCCTCGCTCTCACTCCCCTTTTGTCCCATCTAAATCCCTTTAACACACAGTGACGTATCAATGCTTATTACTTTGTCATTTTGAAATGACAATGTAATATTTCTTGCCGAAGTTAGATGTCAATGCAACAACCAATGACTCCTTAAAGTTGTGCTTATAATGCTTGAAGAAAATCCTAATGAAATCAAGAGAGTTTCATAACATAGTTTAGAACTTAGCTCAACTACACATGTCCAAAATCAACAAACTTACAAAACCTATTCAAAGCAAATTAGGGAAGCTACATTGACCTTACACTTAACAACAAACCCCGGCCCTTCTAGAAAACAAAATTATTTGACATGATATTCAACAATCAATTAATACATGAAAAACTATATCAAAGGCCAATCAAGCCAATATTAAACAGCATCTACTACTTCCTACCTTCCATATTAAAAATGACTACTTCAAAAAAGCCACACAAAAAATAGAGCAATATCAATCAACTTGTTTACCAATAAAAATGTGAACTTTACTTAGATAAATAAGTAAATAACACTCCAAAGCATTAGTCACTCAAGTTAAAGACAATTGGTTCAAACATATTTTAAGTTGTAGTTGCCATTTATTTAACAATTTGCCAAACAGCCAATTTAACTCCAAACTCCTAGATGCCAAATACATTAGTTAGTTAAGTAATTAAAAGCTCTACCTAAACTCAACACAACCCACCTCCGTTTCACATTTTGACTTTTTGTATTATTCATATACTTCACTCTAAAGAAATTGTCTGGATATGTACTTTTCAAATGCCTAACATTTTATAATGTACTCCATATATTAATAACTAATGGATCAAATCAACTACAAACAACGGATAGTTAAAATCCAAGTGACATAGTATAAAACATATTTCTGGACTCAACCATCAGCCTAAGCTTTTGGTTGACTTGGTCCACTGACATGGTATCACTAGAGCTGTCAGTTTCTGACCCGAACCGTTAAACCCGACTGTTTCGAACCGATCCGAAAAGGAACTGAACTGTTTAAAACCCATTTTTTGGAAACTGAAAACTGACCCGACCCAATTTTTTCCAAACCGAAACTGAACTAAACCGAATTTGTGCAAACCGTTACTAACCCGACCCGTTATCAAGCCAAACCGTTACAACCCGAAACTGAAAGCAACCCAAACCGATTACGTTTAAATCCGATAGTAACCCGACCCGTTTTAAACCGAAAACCGTTAAAACCCGATAAAAATCCGATAAACCTAAATCGTTCCAACCCGTAACCCGTTGTGACCGAACCGGTTATAATCCGTAACCCGTTGTGACCGAACCGGTTATAATCTGTAACCCGTTGTGACCGAACCGTTTACGACCCGTAGCCCGTTATGACCAAACCGTTTAAAACCCGTAACCCGTTATGACTGAGTCATTTACAACCTGTTACCCAATATGTTTATGATCTAATTTGTTTCAACCCACTACTCGATAAACCCAACTTATTTATGACTTGACTTGATTATAACATGACTCGTTCCTACCCATTATCTGACTAATTCGACTTGATAATCATCCGACTCAATTTTAACCCGATATGATTTTGATTAGAAACCCGTTTCAAATTGGGTAAACTCGTTTTCAAACCAACCAAGTTCAATCTAAACCGATTATAACCGAAACAATAATGGTTGGACCCGATTTCACCCGATCTATTTTGAACCGAAACCCATTTTCGAACCGACCCAGTTAAACCCAAACTGATTATGACCCGAACCAATTACGACCCGTCCTGATTAAGACCCGAACTGTTTTTAACCGAAACCCACATTAAATGGGCTAAACCCGTTTTCAAACCGACCCAGTTCAACCCAAATTGATTATGACCCGAACCGACTAGAATCCGACCCGATAAGGACCCGATCCGAATAGAAACTGCAATTAAAAAAACCAAACCGAACTGACCCGATAATTTTCAAAACCGACCAAAACCGACCCGCTTATTATTTCAATCCGTTATAAACCGACCCGTTATAACCCGAAACTGATAAACCCAACCCAAACCCGAACTGTTTAACCGAATTGACACCCCTAGGTATCACGAATCAGCGTAACACAAAGGTAAAAAACTCAATGAGGAAGTGTAATAGAGTATAAAACATATTCATGTACCTCAACCATCATCTTAAGCTTAATTTAGCAAACAATTTAATGAAATAAGCAGTAAAAAAGTAATTCACCTTCATAATGCCAACAATAGTGCCTTTATAATCATGAAAATTCTCAACACCAGTAACAACATTAGCTGTATTAAAGAAAGTCTGAGCATGAGCAGCCAAAAACATAAACCCACACATAACCGGCACAGGAGGGGGCGCAATGAGCCCAACAACGGCGAGCCACATAAACAAATACCCAACAAAACACTGCGCCGCCCCGACAGCGTGGACCACCCATGGCCCACCAAGACAGCACCGTCGACGGCGGGTTAAGACGGCGGCGTAGAGTAAACCGGAGAGAACGCCGGCGTTAGCGCCGATGTCTTTGAAAACGGAGATTGTGTCGAGTGTTGATTGGTCGTAGGATTGGGAGGATTTGAGGGCGGGTGAGTATATGCTAAATGCGTAGGACCCACCTGTAGTTGCTTGTATCCATATGCTTGATGCTGTTGATGTCCATCTATTGTTCATCATAGTTGTTTCCATGGAAATTGATTTTGATTATTATCAATTTATGATGAATTGATGATGATGATGATGTTTTTTTTTTTTTTTTTTTTTGGTTTTGATTTTTGAGAGAGGAATGATTATAGTTAATTGATTATTAGGTGGATGGATAATGATTGTTAGTTGGAGTGAGGATAGTTGGATAATTAACACGTTGGTTTGTTGTCTTCTACTCTCCTTGCCATTTTAAGCCCTATTTTTTTTTAAAGAGTTGTTCTCTTCTGCTTTGCCTATTCAAGCTACTCTGTGTTATCTATTCACTATCCTGCGCTCCTATCCTGCCAGAGGCCGTAAAGAACAGGCCCTTACTTAGACAGTTATACTCTTTATTCTTTAAAATTTTGAGTGATATATCCATATATGGATCTAATAAGATATACTACGTATTTTATCTTGGGTGATACTCCCTTCATTTTTAAATTGCCCCATTTATCCATATATGGAGTTTTAGGAGAAATTGGAGAAAGAAATAAAAAGTGAAACAACTATTTAAAAACGGAGGGACTATAATGATCGATATCACTAAGGGCCTGTTCTGATTGACTGAACTGAAGTGAACTGAATATTTTATGTGAGAAGGAAATTAATAATTGAAGTAAAGTGAACTGAAAATAATGTGAGGAGAATAGACCTTAAGTATAGTCAGTATCACTCAACACAGGCAAGATCTTGGCAATCTTGATGCCAGGAACCTGAACCTTGTCCCGGCCTGACTAATTTTCAGAATTTTAGTTACAATGTTGGGCCAGCCCCACAAGCCCGGTCTAATATCGTGAGTTTTAACAAAACATGGACCTTAATATTTTGAAGCCCACTAATGAATAAAAAAGTCCTTTAATTTGACTTTTTAAAAGCAACCCCGAGCTACTTCAATACTTCATACACTTGGCGTAACCATAATCACCATCTTAAAATAAGGAATCCAAACTTATAACTCATTAAAATCTTACAAAGTTACAAATATTGGCTCGGTTGAACCCACATGACTACGAGCTTGTTCACTTTAGCTTAATTTCATTTCAATTCAATTCAGTTCAGCTCCTAATTTCATTCTCTCATAAAATATTCATTTCACCTCAGTTTAGTTCACTTCAATTCCAATCAGTTCAATTCATCTCACTTCATTAAATGTGAACAAATCCTACGAGTACCATATATTCCAAATTAGCATAACATTAATCAATTTTGTGCAGTGTCCTAAACATATACATTGTATGATTATAATTATATAATTACATAACATAGTTCGAAATTTGAATTTAATAATGAAAAATTGATATTCGAATGCCGCACAATAAAACAAATACAACTAAATCTTACTTACATGATTTTAGTTATGTATAAATAAATAAAAATCACAAAATACAGTAATTTTTTTTTCTCAATTAGTTTAAGTCAGTACTTCTTACGTGAGTTGAAGGTAGAGCGTAGCATCATCGATCATTCGATCATCATGATGAAATATATTTAATTAGCTGATTATATGTTCTGTATATCTAATTAGATTGTAGCTTAAAAGCCAAGCAAATAAACAAAAACTAATATAATTGTTGTACTTTGACGTAGTTGAATTGTGTTACCCAGGATTCTTGTACGCGACAATTACGTATGTTTTTTTTTTTTTTTTTTTTTTTTTCTTCTTTTTCACCAGTAAAGGTCTTTGCTTGTTGACACAAATCATGCATTGGTAGTGCATTACGTGCCATTTATTGATGGAAAAATGGCATAAAATCATCATTTCAATTACGAATAAACGTTAGTTAGATGATCCATTCCATGTTTCCTGATATAGTGATACTGATGTAAGACTAAGACTACTTAGTTTTGTCCTGCTTCTATTTCCACTCTCCTGGTCTCGGACGTTACTACTACCTTGCATTATTTTTGTCTTTTGGAACACCACATGAATCCAGTATGGAGTAGTTGATAGTCTGTTTTACACGTACCAAGTACTATTTTAAAATGTTTGGAAGTATTTATCGAATTAATCAAGTGTTGATTGATGAGGCTCAAGGGACTTGTTAGACAATTGACACAACTATTATACAATTTTTTATTTATTTATTTTTTTATTATTTTTTGTAAAATTAGGTTATAATCTTATAACATTAGTAATAATGAAAGGTCGTTCAATGAGAAATTTCAGAATTGAAGAAATTAAAGTAGATCATGTCTTATTTTTGGATTAACTTTTAGGTGTTTGGTTGCATTATATTTATGCCCTAGGCAAAAGATCGTTACTTGATGAGCCTAATAGCTAAATTGTTTGAGTAATTGATATATAGTATGGTTATTTTGATGTACCCGATTGATTATTTTGGTTGATAATTATGATTGCTTAAGTGCATTATTAGAGTTTACCATCATGTTTAACGATAAAATTAATAGTAATCTCTATGTCTTCAATTTTTTTCATCACCATCAAATATGCTTATCATGAGTCCGATATCCATCACTTTCGCTAAAAGAAAAATCTTCTTCCCGCTATCCTACCACATATACACATTAATTGTCGATGACCTAGAGGACCGCCAAATTCTAGTGAACAATGCAAAACAAAGTGTCACATACACTTAGTAATTATTATTATACTTGTACTCCTTAAGTCTTTAGTGTCACCAACTCTTAACCTACTATTAAAGTGCCTTAGCTAGAAATCATTCATATATTTTAAGAGTACAAGTTATAATACAAATAGCTAGGTTGCATGCACCACCATATTAACCCAAAATCAAGAATTTACATTGAGATTAACACAAAAATTCTCCCAGCAATTAAGGCAGAATAAGATTTGATCAACTAATTATAAAACTTATAAGTCATCATAAAGTCAATTATATCAGGTTCCTTTGTCTTCTTGATAGATAATGACTAAACATAAGAGAAATTCGATCTTTTACTCCACTTAACAATTATAATACTCCACTTAATTAATTATTTAACCAATCCATATCATAAACAGTACAATAAACATACCACAATTTATACGACATCCATAATTATACACATTTTAATGTAACATAAATAAATCTCTATTTAATCCATTCCAAATTTCCTGCCCTTAAACAGAAATTAAAACTTGTACATGCAATGGAAAGTTCTATGATTAGTAATAATAGTAGATGGGCAGCAACAGCAGCTAGCATATGGATACAAGCAATAATTGGTGGGACGTACACATTTAGCATATATTCACCAATCCTTAAATCATCCCAATCCTATGATCAATTCACTCTCAACACCGTGTCGGTCTTCAAAGACATTGGCTCAAATGCTGGGGTTCTATCCGGCCTTCTGTACTCCGCCGTATCATCAGGGCATAACCGCAATGCGGGTGTGCCCTGGTTGGTACATATGATGGGGGCGGCCGAGGGGTTATTGGGTTATTTCTTCATGTGGTTGGCTATTGTTGGGGTGATCCCTCGGCCACCCGTGCCTATTATGTGTGTGTTCATGTTTTTTGCAGCACATTCACAAACTTTCTTTAATACTTGGAATGTTGTTACGTCTGTTCAGAATTTTCCTGATTATAGTGGGACCGCTGTCGGGCTTATGAAGGTACGTCGCATCGATCTCTTCCTTTTTATTTGTTGATTTTGTATTGCTAATTTAAGAATCATGCATTAGATGTTTCTTAAGCTAGCTATTCTGTTTGTCAAATGTCAATGATGGTTTTCTATGTATGAAGAACCATATATGAAATCAAGTAAACACAACTCTATTCAAATTCTTGAATTGGTTATGAAGTACAAAGATTTTAACAACTAAGCTAATTAATTAGGGTTTGTTTGGCATCACTGTAGTTTTCTATTTTTTGGTTTTTTGTTTTTCAAAATCATATGATATAGGTCATATAATAAATAAAAAGTTAGTCAAATTTATTAAACACTTGCTAATATAGAAAACTGACAACAGAAAAGTGGAAACATCTTTTTCTTGTTTTCTGTTTTGTTTTTTTGTTTTCAAGAAAACAGAAAACAGAAAACAAAAAACGATGTCAAACAAGACCTTACTTAATTGTTAGCATTCATTATTTCATTTGTTATTACTTGACCAGCTTAATTAGCTAGTTTTACAAAATTTATTGTTGTATATATGCTAGCTTAGTATAGGTTACACTCAAGGGGAGAGACGGGGCTATAAATGTTAACATTGAAAATGACCCACTGCAATTTTGTTAAATTGGGTCCTAAAATAATTTCTTTAAGGAAAAATTATTTTACTTCATTATAAATTTTATGATAAAATTGAAGAATATATTATTAATAAACAAGTTTTCTCTGCCGTCAAAAAAAAATAAATAAATAAAAAAAAAAATTAAATAAATGGGACTCTCTTATAATAGTTTCACTTAGGGACCTTGTGCGATCGACCACCCTATACATGCTCAGAACCACCCTTGTCCAAGGGTAGTTAGCTCATCTGGTAATTTGTGCTTATATATCTCTGAGCGGCCAATATAAATTAAAAAATAGTAAATAATAATAACACTAAAAACCAACATTTGTGCACTCGGGTGCATAATAGAGATTTCGTGTAGTTTCAGCATGTAAACATATATAATTGCTCTATTTAAACTATATTTCACTATACTAAGAGAGCTTGCTATATTACTTCTAAAAATTCGAAGGTCGGTCTATGACGAGGATGATTAAATAATGATTTTTTTGGCCAAGTTATATGAGATATTGGGAATAACCAAACCATTGTAGCTTAGACAGTAGAGGACATTATAAATATTTGTGCAACATTCTTAATCACATAGAAATTGAATTTTCTTATACACGCCTAAAGCCTATGATATTACTCGTATGTTGCTAGTTTTATTAGAGAGATTAAGAAAGCATGTATTGTTTGTATAGGCCAAAATCCAGTACTTGATAGAAAAGAGTACGGTGTTCCAATCAATTGTAACTTAGCAAAAGAAAAGGAAAATAAAAAATAAAAAATACATAGACGGAAAAATTGAGTTTATAAATCCCAACTTTGGGCGCTTTACTATGAAAAATCCCAACTATTCGTTATCCCTCAAAAATCTCAACTTTGATACCCATTTTCTTTTAAAGATCCCAACAGGTCACCAAACCTTTTACTTCAAGTTACATCCACGTGTCAACACGGGATTGGTAAAAAAAAATTCAAAAAAAAAAACTAAAAAATTCAAAAAAAATTAATAATAATAATAAAAAAAAAAGCAGCTGCCACCCCCTTCCCGGAAAACACCCTACCACTACCCCGCTGGAAAATTGGCCCCCACCCCCGAAAACCCCTCCCCCGCTGCCGGAAAACGGCGCCCGCCCCTCCCCCACCCTCGCGGAACCTTCCCACCCTAAACCGGAAAACACCCCCTCCCAAAACCCCAACCCTCGAAATCGCCCCCTTCCCCCACCCCTGAAATCGACACACCGGAGGGAGGAGGGTCGATTTCAGGGGTGGGGGAGGGGGGCGATTTCGAGGGTTGGGGTTTTGGGAGGGGGTGTTTTCCGGTTTAGGGTGGGAGGGTTTTACGAGGGTGAGGGGGAGGGAAAGGGGTGGGTTTCGAGGGTGGGGGAGAGTTGGGAGTCGTTTTTCGGCAGTGGAGGAGGGGTTTTCGGGGGTGGGGGCCGATTTTCCGGCGGGGTGGGGTGGGGGCTGGGTTGGTTTTTATTTTATAATTTTTTTTTTATTTTTGAATAAATCAGATTTAAAAAAAAACAATTAATTTTATTTTTTGGACCACTAAAATTCTGACAAGTGGCAATTTTTTTTTTTTAAAAAAAAAAACAAAAGAGTTAACCTTCTTTTCAGGTAACTGATCATCTGGGATGTTTAAAAGAAGATGGGTATCAAAGTTGAGATTTTTAAGGGATAATGCATAGTTGGGATTTTTCATAGTAAACCGCCTAAAGTTGGGATTTATAAAGTCAATTTTTCCTACATAAACTGTACTGATAATTTGAACTACATTTGTCCTATAATAGAAAAAATGGTGAATGTTGAAAGGCTATATGAAAGTACACATGGCCAAATTTGAACCAATACAAGCATTAGTAGTTGTAAAATAAATTCAAACATTATTGGAGTATGAAATTGTGTAGCTCAAAAGCAAAGCAAAAATTTGAGTTCTTGTACATGCACCAGTTGTAATTTTCACCAGTTGACGCCTATGTTTATGTGTGTTTTTATTGCTACAATCAAGCCTTACGTGCTTATCCTCCTTGATGGATCGACCTCTAAAATTGCATGTTTCAATCTCTAATACGCGTTTGTTTGGCGATACTTTGAACTGACAAGTGACCACTTTTGTCTTGTTTTTAGATAAGGTGAAGGTATAGAGTAGTGAGTTGAACAACTTTAACGGCCTTTCCAGGTCGATTTGCCTCTTACTATAGGATAAGTGTCAATTTGGATGTCTGAGTTGGATTTGAAAAGGTTAGTTTGGGTCAATTTTAAATATAGGTCATGCTAAATTAATATGTCCATACAAGTTAAAATCTGAATTTGGTTTTTTCGGATCAATTTTAAATTAGTTTTTTACACCTCTACTCTCTAAATTACTAATCTCTCCACATCCAGATGATTGTCTTGTAGGGAGTATAGAGTATATTATTTTGGGATGTTCCTTTGAGTTTGTCACGTGTACCTTTTTAATATAGCGAAAATTGAAATTGTGTGAATAATTTTTAAATGATAGATGGAAGGAATACCGCAGTGTCGGCTAAGAGGCTGTGCAACCAGCCCCTCAGCACAGGGCCTCCAAGGTGTTAGTGCCCCCAAATATGAGCCCAATTGTTTTTTTTTTTTTTTTAAAAAAAACGTTGATTCCTCTAATCCTCTCTTCCTCACTCATCTCCATTAAACCAGCAATTATATTCATGATCCATCCTCTAATTAATCACTCTCCCTATTAATATTGCATTTCCCAAAAGGCATTAATATTGCAATTCCCAAAAGGCATTAATATTAATTGGGTTGTTTAAAAAAAAAATCCATCAAACACTCATTCTTACCTCATTCGTATAAATCAACAATGGCATATTGATAATATTCTTGATCTTTGAACCATCATGCATCCATGGAAGAATACAGTTCTGTTACTTCTCAATTGAGTTTGTGTTTGATTTCTTTTCTTCAATTTTTGCTAGTGGGCTATTACCTAGGTAATTGTTGATTTTTTTTAAGGAGAATTAAAATATGTCTAGACTTACTACCCTAAAAAAATGTCTAGCCATATCAGACTGATCAAAGTTAATGTGTTTTAATTTGGTCTTTTTTTTCAATAATTAGTTTCACTTAAAATATTAGTTTGGAGTTGAGTCAAAATCACCTTGTGACTCTTTTTTTGTTGTGTAGAGGGTCATAAGGGTAAATTATGAGAATCGGCAAGCTCTAACCACTTGAACTATCCCTAACTCCCACCTTATGACTATTGTGTAAAGTAATTTACATATTTGGTACTTTACATTTACACGGACTAGAAAATTATTGGAATATGTTTTTTAAATCAAAATTTTATTTTTAGGGCCCAATTTTAAAAATTAGAACAAGGCCTCTAAATTGCTTAAGACAGCCCTGGAATACCGATACAGTATATGTTTTTCGAAAATTATATTCACTTTTTTTTTAAAATCGAGTGAACCATTGAAAGTTAGTTTGTTCTCATACATAGTAAGTGTGTCAAATCAATTTTTAAAGCGAAAAACTTAACCGTGTGAAATTCCGAATCAATTTCATATAACTTACAAAGATTGATAGTAACTTTGATTAAATAGATGAATGAGGGACGTAAATTTAAAGATTTCACAAGAACTTAAAACTTCTACACCAAGGGATCCCTTTATTTTTGCTGTCACATACACCCCTAAAGAACTAAGATCATGTTAGATGTAACGTTGAAAGAATAATAAGACTTGAGATCAGAAGGGTAGACAAGGTCCATATAAATTATCTCAAAGGAAATTATATAAAATAGAGAAGGCCAGAAACTCTTTTACTACTCCTCCCTACAATAATAATGTTCAATTCACATGTAGGCCATGCACAAAATTCATATCGATCATATCATAGCTTATACAGTTATACGTACGTTGTCCTTATTCCAATTCTCATAGCATACGACACTATAATATAAGCTCCTACCATTTCTCTCAAATCATAACCAAAATCAGAAATTAAACAAACAAAAGTTAATGAAGTACAATGGATGACTCCATAATTAGTAGAAGCAGTAGTAGATGGATTGCAACGGCTGCAAGTATATGGATACAAGCAATACTTGGTGGTACGTACACTTTTAGCACATATTCTCCTATACTTAAATCCTCACAATCCTATGATCAGTCCACCCTCGACACCGTCTCGGTGTTTAAAGATATAGGTGCAAACGCCGGGGTCTTAGCCGGTCTCTTATATACCACGGCTACCTCGGGGCACAACCGTGGTTATGGCGTGCCCTGGATGGTTCACGTGGTGGGGGCAGTCGAGGGGTTCTTGGGTTACTTTCTTATGTGGTTAGCTGTTGTCGGAGTTATCCCACGCCCACCTGTGGCTTTGATGTGTGTGTTCATGTTCCTTGCTGCTCATTCTCAAACATTCTTCAATAC
The DNA here is from genome assembly GCF_948465745.1 of Chenopodium album. Taxonomy (NCBI): domain Eukaryota; kingdom Viridiplantae; phylum Streptophyta; class Magnoliopsida; order Caryophyllales; family Amaranthaceae; genus Chenopodium; species Chenopodium album. Next base: position 6,953,301 of record NC_137844.1, on the reverse strand, counting down.
TTGGAATGTTGTTACGTCTGTCCAGAATTTCCCTGATTGTAGCGGAACCGTTGTAGGTCTTATGAAGGTATGTCTTTTTCGTTAACGGGTTTAAAAGGGTTATTTCATAAGTATAAGACATGTTTGACAAAAGTAGTTGTCATAATAATTATTCGTTATTTTAGTAATTAATCTATACAACGTTAAGTATTAGTGATTAGTGGCCAAGGTATCTTATTAATGTACAAGTGTTAGATACAACTAATAATTGATGAACTTGCAAAATGAGAAGAATAAAGACTATGGTAAAATTACACTTGAAATCTTGAATAATACTTTTAATACTTTTACCCGCTAAATCGATTAATTGACAAACACTACCTAATTTCATTAGGTGATTTTGCTGTTAGAATAATTCACGAAATATTTAAGTAAAAGCTGGAGAGAATATATAAAAGGTTAAAGGAGCTTTTGGATAAATAATGTCAAACACTAAACAAAAAAATACTTTTGTAAAAAAAAAGCACGTTTAATTTAGGAAAATTTGACATTTGGTACCAGGCAAAGCACCTTGGTTCACATTTGGTACCTCTTTAATTTTTTTTTTTATTTTACTACCACTCAAACTAACTAACTGTCAAAATAACTACCAGATAACAGTTTCTGTCAAAGAAACATTACTGGGGCCCACACACCTAACTACCTCCCTCTTACTCCCTCTCTCTCCCCGTAACTTTCTTCTCCCTTTCTCTCTCTTCTCCAATTAATTCCTCACAACCTCCATAATTGACCAAGTTCTCAAATTTTTTTTCCCCTTTTTTTCGATTCTTTCTTTCTCTCTCTTTCACTTGGTCAATGTACTTCTCTCTCTAACTTATCCTGAGATCTAGTGGGTGTTTGCGTGTAAGAAGGTGATTGAAGGAGGAGGTCCAACTGGAAGAGTCGTCATCTTCTTTGCTGAACTGGAAGCTTGTAGATTCGTCTGACAGGTAAGAAGCCTTTTTTACAGTTGTAGTGGTCCAACAAAGCATCAATGGTGGTGAAATTGCAATATAATGCTGTGCATGTGGGTAATTTTGACAAAAAAATTGTTTAACTAAACCCTAGATTTCTGTGCTTACAGTAAGATATTCCCTAATTGTGCAATTAACTAATCATTTGTGGGTATATAGTAATGTGCTATGATGTTGTTGTTTTTAATTGTGCTTTGCTATACTTTAATTGCTCAATTTAAAAATTGATTGTGTTGCATGTTTGACTTGATTTAATTGTAGCTGATATGGATGGTGATGTTGAGACTATTGACATAAAGCTTAGGTTATTTGGTGGGTTTGTGGAAAAGCATCGTAAGGGGAAGTCATACTTTGTTTATGAGGGTGGGTTTGTGTTTTGGAAGTATGCTGTCCCTGTTTCTTTTGTGAGGAGTGTGAGTTATTTGAGGTATCTTTGTAGTGAAGGGTATATAGATATTGGGTGGGAGGTTCCTCAGATCTATAGTTTGTGGTATAAGGAGGCAGGAAAGACATGGGTTACTGGGAAGAGGAGGATTGATAATGATGATGATGTTAGGGGCTTCTTAGAGTCCAAACATAGTGAGGGGCATGTGGAGCTTTTTCAAACTGTGGGGGTGGAAGAGTGGGACAGGTATCACCCACCTGCTGTAATACTAGATAACCCATCCTCATCCAACCCATCTGCATCTGGATCACACCCACCCCCTCCTTCTCAAAAAAACCCAACTCCAACTGGTAATGGATCTAATCCATCTATTTCAAACCCTTCACACAGCCAACCATCTCAAACACAGCAGTGCTCAACACTAAAAGGCCCAACTGATTCAAAAAAGGCCCAAGACTTGAGCATTGTGCCTTTTTCTAGGAGGAGCCCAAGGTTGAACAAGTGCACTGAAAGTCAGCCACCTAAACCTACCTTACCCAGAGAGAAACTGAAACTGAAACCTAAAAAATCCAAAAAACCTATTCAGTCTGTGTGTAGGAGAAGCCCTAGGTTTGTAGCAGTTTCTGGGAAGGAGGGGGCTTTGAGTGGTGTGATTGAGAAAGGGAAGGGTGTTTCTGGTGAGGTGACTGAGCAGGATAGGGTGAGAAAGAAAAACAAAGCTGTAAGGAAGTGTAAAAAAAGGTTGTTCAAGGATGAACAATCTGGGTCAGAATCTGGTTCATCTTCATCTGAGTTAAGTGATTTAGACATTGATTGGAAGGCTGGGGAAGAAGAATTGGATGTGAGTGAGGAAGAGCAGGAGCAGTGGCATATACAGACTAGAAGAGGTGTAATTGGGGTGGTTGAGAGTAGCTTAAAGGTTGTTACTGGTGGTGAGCAGCCAAATCAGAAGTTAAATCATCTTGTGAAGGATATAGGGTGCAAGAATCTTGAGCTGCAGGTGGAGGAGAGTGACTCAGATGAACTCAGGAGTCTGCATGGATCAGATGAGGAAGAAGATCCAAGCCCCTGGTTCAGAGAAGACACTGACTTCAAAAAGCCAGTTGTTCTCTTAGACAAGCAGAGGTTCACAAGTAGTGCAGTGCTAAGGAAAGCCCTCAGAACTCATGCTATTGAGAACAGGTATGAGTACTACTACCTCCATAATGGTGGAAAGAGGATAACTACATTTTGTAGAAAGAGGTGCAATTGTGAATGGAATCCAAAGATTTTGTCCTACTCTGTCATGATGTGTGTTGTGTGTTGTGAACACTTTTTTTTTTTTTTTGCCTTGTAGTTTGATTTTGAGATTGCAATGGAGTCTATAAAATTCTTATCTGAAGATGCATATGAATATCTAGCAAATATTCCTGCACAACATTGGTCAAGGCATGCATTTTCTGACTTTTGCAAGTCTAATATGCTTTTGAACAACCTTTGTGAAACATTTAATGCTGTTATTAAAGATGCAAGGGATAAACCCATACTTACTCAAATGGAGTGGTTAAGGAATTACATGATGAAGAGGAATGCTGAGAAGTGGCAGGCACTTCAGAAAATAGATGGAAAGAACATGCCTTATGTGGGGAAGGTTTTTGGTAGGATAGAAAAAGCTGCTAGATATTGCATTGTTCAGATTTCAAGAGGGGACAGCTATGAGGTGAAACTGAATGGGGACCAAGTCACAGTTGACCTAGGACTTAGGCAGTGCTCTTGTTACCACTGGCAGTTAACTGGGATCCCATGTGTTCATGCATTTGCATGTATCTTAGATAAAAGAGTGGACCCAGATGACTATGTGGATGCATTCTACAGCAGGGCCACCTATGTTCTAGCCTATGAACCTGCAATTAAGCCTATGCCTGGACCCAAACATTGGGGTAGGGTCAACCTAAGACAACCAGTTCCCCCTCCAGTAAGGGTAATGCCAGGCAGGCCAAAATCTAAGAAAAGGAAGCTTGAAAAGGGAGAGACTGCAACTGGGAGCAAAGACTCACAGCCTAAAGCACCCAAATTTCAGAAAAGGTGCAAAAATTGTGGTCAACTTGGTCATTATGCCAAGACCTGTGGGAATGCACCTAAGCCTGAAGCAGCTGCACCTAAGCCTGAAGCATCAGCAGCATCTGAGCCAAAGACATCAACCAAACCTGTCCTAAACACACCTTGGTTGCAGGAACAGAGAAGGAAAAAGGCAGCAAGGGCTGCAAATAATGTAAGCTTATGTTATGTGTGTTGTTGCTTGTGTTTTGCTTTTTTTTTTTTTTTTTTTTTTTTTGGTAAGGATGCTAACTGTGCTCTGTATTTTTTCTGACATACAGACTGCAGCTGGAGCAGGGCCATGGAGCATTGCAAACAGGTCATTCCCACAAGAGCAGCACCAACAGCAACATGCTACTGTATCCACCCAGCAATCTCAAGCATCAACAACAACAACAGCTGAACCAGTGAAGAAGGGAGCAAAGGGCAAGAGCAAAGTTGTTTAGTTAGTTTAATTATGTAGCCTTGCTACCTTTTGTTTTAGTGAAAGAACAATTTTTAGGAAAATCATCTTTTGTCTGTAATGACTAAGTACATTAATTCCTCTAGCTTTTGGAACAACTGGAAAAATTAACATTGCAATGAAATGAAATTAACCTTGTTGTCTCATCAATATTTCTTTTATCATTCATTGCTTAAGTTGTCACAGCATAAGTTGTTACAATTATTGGGAGTCAACTCCTATTGAGCAGACTTTAGATTACAAAAGCACTACTAACACCAAATAACCTATGCTTACTTCAACTACTAACTAACATCAACACAACTTAAGCACAACTATCCTATGCTTACTTCAGCACAACTAAAATCATCCCTAACATCATCAAAGCACAACAGAACACAACACCCACAGCTACCCAATTAAACCAGTTCCTGTTCTGCTGCCCATGCTTGGAGTACCTCTTCCTGTCACCATCCAAAGCTTTGCACTTCAGCTTCAGGTTGTCAATCTCAGTGAGGAGGCACCTTCTCTGTCCTGTCAGATCTTCCACTTCTGTTTGCAATGAGGTTATCTCACCCTTCATCAGTTTTTTGTCAAGGATCAACTGGTTGATGACATCCCTTTGCCAATCAGTGCCATCTTCTTCATCCACCCACTGAAAGCTTTTGCAACCTCGAGTTTCAGTTTTGGGATCATAGAACTTGCAAGTGAGAAACTTCCTGCCTGGGTTCTCTCTGGTCCATGATGTTAGCCTAGCCATGGGTATGCCACAATCACACTTCTTGTATTTTGAGGGAGAACACCTCACCGAAGCCATAATTGACTGCAAAAACAAACAATTGGGGACAAATTACAACACTATGTATAACACACCAACAATTTCAATTTCATGATAGTCACCAACAAAAAACCCCCAAATTAACATTACACTCAAGAACCCTAATTTTCTATTCCACAAAATTAGTACAAATTACACCCACCTCAATTCAATTTCAACCAACACCTCTGTTTTGTGTACAAATTACAGTACTAATTAAGCAAGTAATTGAAAATAACTTGCATGAATTGATGGATTAAACCTAAGACAACCTTTACCCGCTTCGCAATCCTTCCCTTTTCAGCCCAAGAATCACCAATTACCCACACTAAATGAATTCGCCTTTGCTTGTTTAATGAATTTTGTGTTTAAATTTGATGAATTTCTGTTTCAATTTGCTGCAATTAATGAAAGATGGTTTAGCAGAGCAAGCAAACCATGAAGAATCGTATTTAAGTAGGAGAAATAAGGAGGTAGCCGTTGGAGTGGACCCCACCTGACAGAAACAGTAACGGATTCTGTTATCTGGTAGTTATTTTGACAGTTAGTTAGTTTGAGTGGTAGTAAAATAAAAAAAAAAATTAAAGAGGTACCAAATGTGAACCAAGGTGCTTTGCCTGGTACCAAATGTCAAATTTTCCTTTAATTTATTCCCTTCACATTTTCACAATAAAGAGAAGACAAGTTGAACAACAGACCAACAGTAAAAGGTCCTGTTGGAGGAAATTATCAAACGCCAATCGTATGTTTGATTAATGTTTGATTGAGCTAAAAAAACAAAAACATTTTTATGTTACTTTTTCATTTCTTTTCTTTTCTTTTCTTTTTTTTTTTTTTTTTTTTTTTTAAAGTAGTGAATCGTATGTTACTCTTATGTATAGGATTAGTTGAACAGTCATATAAGGCCTAGTAAACAAATAGTGTTTTGATTAATCCAAAAGCTACTATCGATATTAATACATCTTTAATGACTTGATCAACTTCAATACTCTTACTTTTCTAGAAAAAAAAACCCTTCAATACTCGTAATATTTTGAATATAACTTAAAAGTTTAATCATATCCAATCTTCATAAAATAATTACTTTCTTGACACAATCTAATGGAAAAGGCAATAATTAGCTATGCACATTTTTGAAAAGATGAAGTACACCATATGTCTAATATTCAAAAAATGAAAATGTTTTATGTTTCTAATAATTCTACAATAAAAAAGAAACACTCTGCTTTTATGTTTCTAACTTTTCAATAATTACTTTTTGCTTGACTTTTGTTGGATTCGTCTTGATTAGAAAATCCTATAAGAAATTAATCTAATCGATTAATTTAACCATGGGCACGAGTTAACATTTGATAAGAAATTTTTGAGTGTTAACTAAATTGTATTAGTATCTTAATACAAAATTATGTCGATTAAGTGCTCCTCTAATTCTAGTTTTTGAACAGGGTTTCCTAGGACTAAGTGGAGCAATCTTAATCCAAGTATACAAAGCATTTTTCAAGGGAAATCCAAGCACATACATACTAATGCTTGCATTGTTACCAAGTATAGTCTCATTATCTCTCATATATTTGGTGAAATTATGTCCAAATAAAACATCAGAAGACAAAAACCATCTAAATTCTATGTTCTTAGTCTCAATGCTTCTTGCTGCATATCTTATGATCATCCTCATCTTGGAAGACATTCTAGTGTTCCCCCATTGGGCGCGCCTTCTAAACTTTCTAGTCCTTATATTATTCCTCTCATTGCCTCTAAAAATCGCGAATGAGGCAAACAAGAAAGAGAAATCACAACCACTTCTCCTAAAAACAGAACCATTACTCTATGACTCAAATGATTCAAATGAGCCAGAGAAGAGCCTAGTGGGTGAAGAAGACGTCGAGTTGTGTCAAGAAAGCATGAATATCTTAGAAGCTATGGGAAGCATCAATTTTTGGCTATTGTTTCTTGCTATATTATGTGGAATGGGTTCAGGTCTTGCCACTATAAACAATATGAGCCAATTAGGCCAATCACTTGGTTATAACACAAGCAAGATTAATACATTGGTTTCACTATGGTCAATATGGAACTTCTTTGGTCGATTTGGAGCAGGCTATATATCTGATATCCTACTACGACGAAGAGGATGGGCTAGGCCATTAGTCATGGTTGTCGCGCTAGGAGCAATGACTATAGGACATGTGATCATTGGTTCAGGATTCTTTGGAAATTTGTACGTAGGTACAATCTTGGTGGGAATATGTTATGGTGCATTGTGGAGTTTAATGCCTACTATAACTTCGGAAATCTTCGGTGTTTTGCATATGGGAACTATATACAATGCCATTGCTATAGCAAATCCTTTGGGAACTTATGTTCTGTCTGTTTGGGTGATTGGCCATATTTACGACGAAGAAGCAGGGGAGCATAATTCTTGCCTTGGTGTTCATTGCTTCATGGTATCCTTCTTTGTGTTGGCATTTGTTAGCTTCTTGGGGTTTATTGTTGCTCTTACGTTGTTCTTCCGAACAAGGGTGTTTTATAGGTCGGTTGTGCTAAGAAGACTACACTATTCTCTAAGACGGTAAAGATGATGGATTGATGGTTCAACTCATAAGTCATAAGATAACGCATTGGCAAACAGTTCTATAAAGAGATTTGTACCGATTCTAAGTACACTATGAACTTGTTTGTCCAATTTCATGAAAGTATATATTCTTGTTTGCTTTTTAATATGTAAATTATTTGAATAAAAAGGTTGGATTTTGATATTTTGTGAGTACATCTATGTAAATTGTTTTTCTCCTTGTTACAATCCTTAGTATGCTAGTATTGTTCAACTTTATCTTTATTTGACTTTGTTTGATTGTCCTTGTTCTATTTGTAAGTAGTTTCTATTTCAGAGACAACTGTTCTATAACAATCACATAATCCAACAAATACGGCATCACCATCCACATCATTGTAATGGATTTTCAATCCTTGCAATTCTGGCTAGTTATTGTTTTCACCAGATGATGCCTTTGTCTAGTGTAACAAATCACGCTTGTACGACGTCCCTTCCATAAATAGATATGATTTGACCTACTTCGAATGAGATCTCGTCTCTAGCTCAAGATTATTTAACAATTGAAATAACCCGTAAAAACTCATTAGATTAGTCATTTTATGTCTGTCACTTGAACATAAAACTCACCGTACCCTACTTGTATAAAAAATTCAAAATAATTCCCATCTATCTTATTTATCCATAGTTATGTGGACTCGTTTTATGATTTAGATTGATACTCCCTTCGTTTCACACTGATATTTCAAGTTGAAATCTTTTGATTTTTAAAAATAAGAGAGAATCTTCTGAGTTTCTCTCAATCTATAAGAACAAATATAGTTATATGGGATCAAATTTGATTCATCTTTATTAATATCTCGCTTTTATAATTTTTGTTAGTGTAAGATATTTACGGTTAAAGATTTACAAAAACTTTTATCGATTTACGTAAACATGAACACATGAACGTAATACGAGTATTACTTTACTATTTTTGTTAATTAAGTGACCTAAAAAGAAGGGAATTTATATCTATGGTCACTTCAATTTCTACACTCATAGAAAATGACTAAAGCAAAAGGAAATTATTTTATTCCTCCCAACCAGATAATTTAATGCTTTACGTAGGCCATGCATAAGATTTTACATCAAATTAACTTACATCCACAAACCACAATAACATAAAGTTTCTCAACATTATATTGTACAACTTCCATATATATTGATTATATTCCATGCAGCGTACTTTACCAAAATAAGTATTTTCCATTTTCGTCCATCTTATCCTTAACATAAAATAATCTAAAGTTGAAATTAATTAATAATTGCCATGGAAAGCTCTGTAATTAGTAGGTACAATAGTAGATGGATAGCATTAGCTTCAAGCATATGGATAGAAGCATTACTAGGTGGTATATACACTTTTAGCATATATTCTCCTGTACTAAAATCCTCCCGATCCTATGATCAGACCACCCTCAACACCGTCTCCGTCTTCAAAGACATCGGCTCTACTTCCGGAGTTCTCTCCGGCCTCCTCTACACTGCGGCATCCTCAAGGTATAGCGTACCATGGGTGGTACACGTGTAGGGGGCGGTCGAGGGGTTCTTGGGCTACTTCTTCATGTGGTTAGCTGTGCTTGGTGTCATCCCTCGGCCACCCGTGCCTCTTATGTGTTTATTTATGTTTGTTGCTGCTCATTTTCTAACATTCTTCAATACTTGGAATGTTGTTACGTCTGTCCAGAATTTCCCTGAGTGTAGCGGTACGGTTGTAGGGCTTATGAAGGTACATATATATATCTACTCAATATAAATGAAGTATTGAAGTCTATATTCAACTTTATAAAATATGCTTTAATGAACTTTGAATATGATTTTCTACGTAAGAAGATAATTGTATGTTTTACTAATTTATGCTCCGTATATTATATGATCAGGGTTTTCTAGGACTAAGTGGAGCAATCTTAATCCAAATATATAAAGCATTTTTCAATGGCAATCCAAGTACATACATACTAATGCTTGCATTATTGCCAAGTATAGTCTCATTATCACTCATATATTTTGTGAAACAATGCCCTGATAAAACAGTTCAGAACAAGAACCCCCTGAATGCTATGTCCATAGTCTCTATACTTCTTGCTACATATCTAATGATCATCATTGTAACGGAAGCCATTTTCGTGTTCCCACAATGGGCGCGCCTTCTCTCATTTCTAGTCCTTCTATCATTTCTCTCTTTGCCTCTAAAAGTCGCCACAGAAGCTAACAATGAGGAGAAATCACACCCACTGCTCGGAAAAAACGATGCACTACCACCCTGTGATGATGCTGATTCAAATGAACCTGAGAAGAGCCTTGTGGGTGAAGAAGTTGTTGAATTGTGTCACGAAAACATGAACCTCTTGGAAGCTATGGGAAGCTTCAACTTCTGGCTTTTGTTTCTTGTTACGTTATGTGGAATGGGGTCGGGACTTGCCACCATAAATAATATGAGTCAGTTGGGAGAATCGCTTGGATATGATACAACCAAGACTAATACTTTGGTTTCCCTATGGTCGATATGGAACTTCTTTGGTCGTTTAGGAGCGGGTTATACATCTGATATTCTGCTACGTCAAAGGGGATGGGCTAGGCCGTTAGTCATGGCAATGGCGCTAGGTGCTATGACTGCAGGACATTTGATTATCAGTTCTGGATTTGTTGGTAATTTGTACATAGGAACAATCTTGGTGGGGATATGTTATGGTGCATTGTGGAGTTTGATGCCTACTATAGCTTCAGAAATTTTCGGTGTTTTGCATCTGGGAACCATTTACAATGCCATTGGTATAGCAAATCCTTTGGGAACTTATGTTCTATCTGTTTGGGTGATTGGGCATATTTACGACAAAGAAGCAGCAAAGCAAAATACTTGTCTTGGTGTTCATTGCTTCATGGTATCCTTCTTTGTGTTGGCATTTGTAAGCTTATTGGGTTTTCTTGTTGCTCTCACGCTGTTCTTCCGAACAAGGGTGTTTTACAGGTCTGTTGTGCTAAGAAAACTACGCCGTTCTCTAAATAGATAACAAAAGGGAACCGCCATTGCTAATGTTATTGCCAAGATTCGACGAATCCACCTCATAAGTTGTGCATAGTATGGAAATTTTTATGAAGAGATGAGTATGAAGAACAATTCTCAAGTACACCTCAAACTTGTGTGGACACGTATACGTTTACTTAATAAGTACTTCGTATTTTCGTAAATTATTATAGCTTATTGTTTTCTTGAGAATTATTCAATTATGAGTACAATTAAATATAATTATGTAAGCTTCACGATAGCTAATTTATATATTGTGTACAACTTGCATCTCTAAAAGAATGACTAAATAGTATTATCTATGCTTTAATTATGTGAAAAGGGTTATTTTCCAAATCTCTCTGCTAATACGATCAAATCTTTTAGTTATTTATAGTACTAATAATGCCAAGCAACGTGGAAACAGCAACCAAAGACCTACTCCATGAGTGCATCAACTAACACAAGTCCCATAAATTTAATCTCAAAGAAAGAAAGACATACAGAAGAACAACACAAGTCCCTCAAATTAATCTCAAACAAAGAAAAGAAAAACATTAGAATTTCATTGAACACAAAATAGATGCAATGGACAACATCGTTGGCAACCGATGGGTGGCAACTGTGGCTAGCATATGGATACAAGCAACCATGGGCGGTTCCTACGCCTTTGGCGTATACTCCCCTGCACTAAAATCCTCTCAATCCTATGATCAGTCCACACTTGACACAGTCTCTGTCTTCAAAGACATTGGTGCTAATGCCGGTGTCCTCTCAGGTCTCCTGTATGCAGCCACTGCTGCCTCATCTGGACCTCGTCGTTGGCGCTGCTTCCATGGACCATGGATAGTCCTTGCTGCAGGGGCAGTCCAGTGCTTCTTGGGATACTTCTTCATGTGGCTCGCAGTTGTTGGCCTAATACCTCGGCCACCTGTGCCCCTCATGTGCTTCTTCATGTTCCTAGCTGCCCATGCTCAAACTTTCTTCAGTACAGCTAATGTTGTTACAGGTGTTCTGAATTTCCCAGAATATAATGGGACTATTGTGGGGATATTGAAGGTCAGTTCATTCAAATTTGAAGTTATAGATATATTTTTTTTACCCTTAGAATATTGTGTATTTGTGTGCTTTTTCTAATGAAAAAATGTTTCCAAGTATAACAAATCCAATTTTGCTAGCATGGCACAAGACCTTAGATTAGACCATCCTTCCAACAGATTGTCGCGATTGAAAGAGCCATAGATTACACCTTATAGAACGAATCTCTCTACACACATAAAGCACTCAAAATTAGATATAGAGCAAGTCTTCCATGCAAAATCCAAGCAATTTCTAATATAAGTTTTTCTAGGATCCATGGAGGTGAACTATAAGATAGAGATTGAGCCATAGATTATACCTTATAGAACGGATCTCTCTGAACACATAAACCAAGTTGCAACAGATTGAGCCATAGGTCTACTCTAGAGAGTCCCTCCAAAAGCAAAGAAAATCTTAACAAACAGATATTGAGCAAGTCTTCCTAACTCTAATCTCTAAAAACTGGACAAATCCCGTAGTGTGGAGCCGTATCGGTCCACAACACCATTGATAGCACATGATCCCAAGTCTTACACAGATAATCAAGACCATTCCAAAGACTACACAAAAGATCTGTACAAGGAAACTACATAAAAGTATTCTTGGGTTGCCTATTTCAACTTTAAAAAAAAATTGAACACAAACTTCATACTAGTCATCTAGACCTTAGAGTACATAATATTCAAAATTATCTCAACAAATATCAGAAGTTACAGCTCATGCTTACATAAGTAAGCTTCTATTGTTAATTGAATGTTATTGAGTGATTTCGTAATTCATATGGTCAGGGCTTTCTTGGACTTACCGGAGCAATGACAATCCAAGTTTATCAAGCCTTTTTCAAGGGCAATCAAAGCACATTCATACTAATGTTAGCTTTGTTGCCAACTACAGTCACTTTCACAGTGATGTGTTTGGTGAGAATCAGCCCAGGAAGCAGACCGGATGACAAAAAGTACCTCAACCGTTTCTCTGTGGTTGCCCTGGTCCTAGCTGCCTTTATAATGATCATTATCATATTGGAGAATGTTATCGAATTTTCACGATGGGCACGTTTTATTACAGTTGCAGTTCTTATAGTACTGCTCTCATTACCTCTCAAAACCGCCATTGAAGCTACTAGAAACGAAAATATGTACCGAGTGCTTCTGGAAGGCGAATCACCAGCTGAGAGTGTTGTTGCAACTGAGGAATATAAAGTACTACCTAGTGCTTCAGATGAGATACAACCCGTTGAAGAAAGCATGGATATATTAGATGCCACATGTAGCTTAAACTTTTGGTTATTGTTTATTGCAATGTCATGTGGAATGGGTTCTGGACTTGCTACTATAAACAATATGAGTCAGATAGGACAGTCACTTGGCTACGACATGGTGAAGACCAATACATTGGTTTCTCTATGGTCAATATGGAATTTCCTAGGCCGTTTTGGAGCAGGCTACATATCAATCAATCAAAGCCTTAATCCCAAAAGTGGGGTCGGCTAACATGAACCAAATTTGATTATTCCGTGTAGTCATCAACATAAATCTTTCTCCTCCATCCCTTACGATCCAAAACTTCATCCTCACGTAAATCCATGCACTTCATATCCTTCCTCACTCCTTCCAACCAAGTCATCTTTGGTCTCCCTCTTCCTCGTTTAATCCCTCCATGGTCCCACTCTTCCACTCTTCGCACCGGTGCACCCTCGGGTCTCCGTCTTACATGTCCAAACCAACGCAGACGATTTTCCCTTAATTTATCTACAATGCCCGCCACACCTACTTGATGTATTTCGGGTCTCCCTTACACCACCCTTGAAGAGCTCATTATCTTAGCACATAAGATTGAGCAGCAACAAAAAGCAAGAGGCAAAAGTGAATCATCACGTTTTGCATCTCAAACCTCATTTCCCCAAAGAAAGCAAACGTCCAATTTTCCACCTTTCAAACCCACATCCAATCAGCCTACTTCTAAACCACCTTCACAAAACACCCAAAATTCCAACCCAAAACCAGCCCCAAGAAGATGCTTTAGGTGTCAAGGCCTTGGACATATGGCTAGTGATTGTCCAAATAAAAAAATTGTTACTTTGGTAGAGTATGAAGAGGAGAACGAATTAGAGGTTGAAGAGGACAGCAATCTTGAAGAGAATGATGAGTATGCGTGCCTAGGTCCAGATGAAGGAGAATGCTTGGTGGTTCGACGTACGCTTAGCAATTTGTTGGACCAAGAAGGGAGCTTGCAACGTGAGGCAATCTTTCACACTCGTTGCACCATTGGTGGAAAGGTATGCACTTTGATTATTGATGGAGGTAGTTGTACCAATGTAGCTTCGCAAGTTATGATAGACAAGTTGAAAATGAAAACTATCCCTCATCCTAAACCATATAAAATTCAATGGTTAAGTCATAGTAAAGGGATTCATGTCACACAACAAGTCTTGTTATCATTTAGCATTGGTAAAACTTATGAGGAAGAATTATGGTGTGATGTTGTACCTATGGAACCCGAAATACACAAGGGATAAACCAAGGATAAGTAAGACTAAAACCAAAAAGGCTTCTTAGATACAGACACACCACTAAGAAACGAGTTTGGGTTCCTAAGATCACAAGCCAACTAGTAGTCTAAGCTAGTTAACTAAGCAAAGGAAACGAAATTCCAAATCCAAGAATTTCAAGTTTGTTTCTAATCCAAGAAACGAGTGTAAAAACACAATTTTTTGTTCAAAATATTCTCTATATTTTTCATTCACATTTGCTTGTTATTTATAGTAAACAAGCATCATAAGTACAAGCTAACTTAATTGACTTTTTAGCTCACTTGTTACATGCTTAAACTAAGCATCAAAATCTGATTTTTAATGTCTAGATACATCAATTAAAGAAGCTAAACTTAACTAGGTACATAAGCTTAGAAAGTGGCGGTTTGTAACCTCCAAAAGATGCTCCAAAAATCAGAAAATAAGAGAGCTTAACTCCCCCTTAATGCACGTCCAACAAAGCAGCAAATGAAGGCTTAAACTCCCCTTGATTTACGCCCAACAAAGCAGCAAGTGAAGGCTTTAAACTCCCCTTGATTTACGCCCAACAAAGCAGCAAATTAGAAGCAAAACAGCCCCATAATTCACGCCTAATTCAAACAGCAAAAGAAGAGTAATTTCCCCTTGATTCTAGCCTTGAAAGTAGCTTGAATGTATGTGGACTAAAGTGTATTTGGACGCCCTTTAGTTGCTCCAAAAGCTGACCGAATTGAACAGCCAAATGAAGGCCGAAATTAAGGCTTAAGATGCTCCAAGTTTGACTGAAATTAACGGCCACTTAAAGGCTGAAATTAAGGCTTGTAATGGCTTGTAATTCCTCTTTGAAAACTGATTGTAACTCCCATTTTGAAGCCTTGAGATTCCTCCAAAAGAATTTCGGATTCTATGTTGTTTTCCAAGCTTAAATGGCTGTCTTCTTTTGTGTATCTTGTACTTGTACTTTATGTGAATGTAACAATATTTTTCGAACTAAAATTAGCTAAAAAGAAGTAAGAAAAATATAACTAATTTGCAAACTTAAAAGAACTAAAGTTTACAATTTATTCAAAGCATAAAAAGAACTAGAATGAACTAGTTAATAAGAACAACAAGAAACTCAAAGGATTGAATATCTTGTTGCACATAGATAGAACGCATAGCATCAATGCATGATGCTACATCTTGGACCAAAGAAACGTCCATAACCAAGTTGTTAGGCTTGGCTACAACATTCCCCCCTTCTTGAAAAGAGTTTGCCCTCAAACTCGGCAATTCTTCAAGCTCATCATAGTAAAGTGATAAATCAGCCACATTAAAGATGCTAGAAACACCATACTCTCCGTGCAATGCAACTTTGTAAGCATTATCAACCAATATTGGAATAGGAAACCGATACTTGATATGCTTTGGGGGTAATCCATGAAGGATATCGTTGGGGAAAACATGAGCATAGGTTTTGAGAAGAGAGGCAAGGAGTGGGTGATTTTTTTCTGAGAGGCAAAGAGTGGTGAGGAAAGTGGGAAGCGTGGATGTGGAGTGATCATTTTTGGGGATTAAAGAGGTAAGGACAATTTTCTTTCCATCCTTAGAAAAGGAGTAGGTGTTTTTGTAACCATCATGCATCACACGTCTATCAAATAACCAAGGCCTACCAAGTAAAACATGACATGCATCCATAGGTACAACATCACACCATAATTCTTCCTCATAAGTTTTACCAATGCTAAATGATAACAAGACTTGTTGTGTGACATAAATCCCTTTACTATGACTTAACCATTGAATTTTATATGGTGTAGGATGAGGGATAGTTTTCATTTTCAACTTGTCTATCATAACTTGCGAAGCTACATTGGTACAACTACCTCCATCAATAATCAAAGTGCATACCTTTCCTCCAATGGTGCAACGAGTGCGAAAGATTGCCTCACGTTGCAAGCTCCCTTCTTGGTCCAACATATTGCTTAGTGTACGTCGAACCACCAAACATTCCCCTTCATCCGGACCTAGACACGCATACTCATCATTCTCCTCAAGGTTGTTGTCCTCTTCATCTTCTAATTCGTTCTCCTCTTCATGCTCCACCAAAGTAACAATTTTCAAGAAGGGGGGAATGTTGTAGCCAAGCCTAACAACTTGGTTATGGACGTTTCTTTGGTCCAAGATGTAGCATCATGCATTGATGCTATGCGTTCTATCTATGTGCAACAAGATATTCAATCCTTTGAGTTTCTTGTTGTTCTTATTAACTAGTTCATTCTAGTTCTTTTTATGCTTTGAATAAATTGTAAACTTTAGTTCTTTTAAGTTTGCAAATTAGTTATATTTTTCTTACTTCTTTTTAGCTAATTTTAGTTCGAAAAATATTGTTACATTCACATAAAGTACAAGTACAAGATACACAAAAGAAGACAGCCATTTAAGCTTGGAAAACAACATAGAATCCGAAATTCTTTTGGAGGAATCTCAAGGCTTCAAAATGGGAGTTACAATCAGTTTTCAAAGAGGAATTACAAGCCATTACAAGCCTTAATTTCAGCCTTTAAGTGGCCGTTAATTTCAGTCAAACTTGGAGCATCTTAAGCCTTAATTTCGGCCTTCATTTGGCTGTTCAATTCGGTCAGCTTTTGGAGCAACTAAAGGGCGTCCAAATACACTTTAGTCCACATACATTCAAGCTACTTTCAAGGCTAGAATCAAGGGGAAATTACTCTTCTTTTGCTGTTTGAATTAGGCGTGAATTATGGGGCTGTTTTGCTTCTAATTTGCTGCTTTGTTGGGCGTAAATCAAGGGGAGTTTAAAGCCTTCACTTGCTGCTTTGTTGGGCGTAAATCAAGGGGAGTTTAAGCCTTCATTTGCTGCTTTGTTGGACGTGCATTAAGGGGGAGTTAAGCTCTCTTATTTTCTGATTTTTGGAGCATCTTTTGGAGGTTACAAACCGCCACTTTCTAAGCTTATGTACCTAGTTAAGTTTAGCTTCTTTAATTGATGTATCTAGACATTAAAAATCAGATTTTGATGCTTAGTTTAAGCATGTAACAAGTGAGCTAAAAAGTCAATTAAGTTAGCTTGTACTTATGATGCTTGTTTACTATAAATAACAAGCAAATGTGAATGAAAAATATAGAGAATATTTTGAACAAAAAATTGTGTTTTTACACTCGTTTCTTGGATTAGAAACAAACTTGAAATTCTTGGATTTGGAATTTCGTTTCCTTTGCTTAGTTAACTAGCTTAGACTACTAGTTGGCTTGTGATCTTAGGAACCCAAACTCGTTTCTTAGTGGTGTGTCTGTATCTAAGAAGCCTTTTTGGTTTTAGTCTTACTTATCCTTGGTTTATCCCTTGTGTATTTCGGGTTGATACTCCAAATATACAACATTTGGCGCTAGAAGGAGGGGGACTAGCAAAAAAAAAAAAAAAAAAAAAAAAAAAATACTCGTCCCAAAACACATATCCCAAACACCTACCCCAAACACAAACCCAAACACAACCATGACAAACGTTCCACCACCTAATTGGCAAGAATATGTCAATAAGGTTGAGCAAGAGAAAGAAGATATGGAGCAACGAATGAAGTACAAGAAGATATGGAGCAGGCTACATATCTGATATCTTATTGCGCCAAAAAGGATTGGCACGGCCGTTAATGATAGCAATCAGTCTAGCAACCATGACTGTAGGACATCTTGTTATTTCACTAGGATTTCCGGGGAATTTGTACATTGGAACTATTTTGGTTGGGATATGCTATGGTGCACAGTGGAGTCTAATGCCTACAATCACTGCAGAGATATTTGGGGTGAAACATATGGGTACTATCTTCAATACCATTGGTATCGCGAGCCCTATAGGAACTTACTTCCTCTCGGTTTGGGTGATTGGAAATATATATGACAGACAAGCAAGGAATACCAATACTTGCTACGGAGTACACTGTTTCATGTCATCCTTCTTTATCTTGGCTTTTGTTAGCTTTTTGGGGTTTCTTGTTGCTTTGACATTGTTCTTCCGAACAAAGGCATTTTATAAGTTTGTTGTCTTAAGAAGATTACATATTCTTTGAAACTGTAAAGCTTGAATGTATGTATCAATTCTTTTTCCCCTCAAGGAAGGGGTTTCAATGTGGCTTCTTGTTTGTATTGTTTGGTCCTATAGTTACTATCGAATACTCTCTTTGTCCCTTACTTTTTCACCATTTGACCCAAAGTACTCTCACAAAAAAATAAGTCCTTAGTGCATAAAAAGGGATAGAGGGAGCACTTAGTAATTAATCATTTGGTTTCCTAAAAAGAAAAAAGTAATTAATCATTTGGTAGCATATAGGAAGTAACAAACTAACACTTTTAACGAAGTTATAGTTACAACTTACAAGGACTTCCATTGTATAGGAATGGCGAAAATTGTTTGTTTGAATAGCCCATATTTACCTCGGAAAGAAGAAAAAAAAAAGCAGAAACCTACAATGGAAACAAATCACATTTGTCTTAATTCTATTGGAAGTTGGAGAGAATAGGAATAAATTGAATTTAAAGCCATTGCTTTCATATGACAAAGATGTCAAGTTCCTATCTTGGCTTTTCCTTTTTTAACCACTAACACTTATCTATGACAAAATGAGCCTTCAACAATCACCCCATCCTCACCCTCACCACAACTCTGTTATCTAACTTCTCTCTTTTTTCCTCCTTTGCTATTTATCCTTTCTCACTTCACCTCCCTTCACTCTACAAAAATTGTTCTTTTACGGGTTTTAAGGGCTCGATTTTCATAATTACTCCGTAGACCGTAGAACACATCCTTTAAAATGTTTAAGTCAGCCCAGCTTTCTTTCTTTCTCCCTTTCCTCCAACTCCAACCATTGCTATCAAAACACACCATTAGTAGTCCCGTTTGCTGGCCAGTCGCACTCCCAAGTAAGGGCAATATAGGCATGCAAAAATAATTTCAACAAATGTATTTATCACCCTCCCCCCGCCTTCCCTCATCTTAGTCATCTAGTGTTATCTAAGCAAGAAAATACTCTTCCCTTGGCTTCCTAAACTCGATCCTATTCAAACGAGTTGTAAGAGTATCACCTATATCAATATGAGCAGTAGTGAAAGATGGATGGCAACAGTGGCCAGCATATGGATACAATCAATCGTAGGAGGTTCTTATGCCTTTGGTGTATATTCACCTGCAATCAAATCCTCCCAATCCTACGATCAATCAACCCTGGATACTGTGTCCGTGTTCAAAGACATTGGTAGTAATGTAGGTGTCCTTTCTGGCCTCCTATACGCTGCTGTCACCGCCTCCTCCAGACCTCGCCCCTGGCATTGCTTCCAAGGGCCCTGGGTGGTCCTCGCGGTAGGAAATATACAATGCTTCTTAGGCTACTTCTTAATGTGGCTTGCAGTTGTCGGGTTCATCCCTCGGCCTCCTGTACCCCTCATGTGCATCTTCATGTTCCTAGCTGCCCATGGTCCAACTTTCTTCAGCACTGCCACTGTTGTCACTGGTGTGCTGAATTTTCCAGATTATAGCGGGACCATTGTGGGCATCATGAAGGTGATTTGAACCCAATTGTTTTAATTTTTAAATTTATATGTTTAAATTGTTTGTTTTTCATGTGTCTGCAAATATCCTACAGCAGTACATTACAATCAATGCAATGTCAAAAATAGAAGACCTATATCGTTAGACTTTACTACTAAGTCAAAAATAGAAGACTATTAATCTATAGGTTCCATAAGGTGTAAGGTATAGTAATAGAGCAATTTGTCAAAATGGAAATGAAAATGATAAAATTAATTAAATCAACGAAAACAAAAGGTTATAAAAACTTTTTTTAAAAAAAAAAAAAAGAAAAAGAAAAATTGTACAATTGATACAAGTACTTTACGAAAAAGTATTTCTTTTTTTTTTTTTTGAAACCAACGAAAAAGTATTTCTAACTTTGTGTATCTTTCTTAATTAAATTAAAAATGATACAAGTACTTTAACCCATCAATATTGTGAAAATTATCAAGATAGAGATTTTTGTTTTGATTCGTTCTCTATTAAGTTTTAAAGGATATACTGTATTTTGGATATAATTTAGTTATGCACTAACTACTCAAGTGGGACCACTTTGTCCAATATTAAAATCAACAATTCTCAAAATTAGGACCACTAGACATTTAGGAGATCGATGGTTCAATTGTCTTGCTTCATGCATTTAGATTTTTTAGTTACTAATAAATCCTATAGCTATATCCCATATGACTTCCTTAAAAATACATTCATTCAATCTTCACTCTACAAAAATCACATTTCTTGGGGGCATACTTAATTTGTTATATTGCCTCTTTCGACTATTCTACTCCGACCCATCAGAACATCAATCCTTTTATAAATAATAAATTTTCTCTTTTTTTTTACTCCTTTATAGATTAGTGCACGATTTTATAAGAAGATGCTCCTAATCTTTACATTGTATCTTACTTTTTTAAATAAAATATACGGAGCAAAAAGTAAAACCATTAAATCTTGCAAATTGCTGAGTTGGAAAACTATTGAATGTCCCCTAACTAAAGACGTCAATTCGAGTAATTAGGTCAAGTCCGGCGAAGTCGAGTGAGGTTAGGTTTATTTCAAATTTGAGTCATACTAAATTATTGTATCTATATAAATTGAAATCTAAATCGAATATTGTTCGGATCAATCAAGTCAATTTTTGACACCTCTACCTCTAACTAAACAATCTCTCTTCAAATAAGAAACCCATAGATTCATCGGGCATCTCTTTTTCTTCTGACTAAAAAAAAATCATAAATACTTATTTGATTGGTTCTAAAATTTCAAAGATGCAAAAGTATACTTAGTATTATTAATTGTTGATTGTTACGTTAAACAATTAAGGACTCCCAAGTCCCACCTCACAATGTCACATAGAGATCAACAACCTTAGACACTCGTCGACAAGTCCGAATAAACCATAGGTAAGCCACCCAAATAGGCCAGCAATTTCAAAAGCGATATTACTTAATAATACAGTTTTGTAGGCTACTTATAACTTACTCAATGGACATGTAATGTAAATATTCCTGGAATAGCCTGTTCTCTACAACTCCACAAGATTGGCTGGACCACAAACCCACAATCTAAACCAAAATCAACTCTATTGATACTAAAAGCAGGAAGCTCAAGCAGACATCAAGTCATCAACACATCATCAAGTGACACCTACTCATAATTCACCTTTTTATGTTCAGCAATAAATTGAAAGAAGAGTTGCAATTAAAAGTGAACAGAGGAAGTATTACTTGTTTGCATGGTTTCAAACCTCTTCTATGTCATTCAAATCTAAGCCTTCCAAGCTTCGAATCAACCTCACCAGAGATCAGCAGTCTTATTAGTCAGCTGTATCACAATAAACAGAAAATAAAGGATTATAAGCCCTTTAGCAGTCAATACAAACTTTGAACTAAAATTACAGGCAAACACCCGACAACCTATGTCCACACTGCACAACATGCCACAAAGATCATGGACAATATTACTGTACTAGACAAAGGTCAGAAATCATGCCTGGTAGACCTGTAACAAACATAGCAATAATCAAAAGAAATTCATTCTAAGTGCTGATGGTCAAAAAATCGTCCCTTTCTGAGTGACTGAGTGTAAGATCTGACAATACTAGTTTTTTTTTTTAAGAAACAAACTACAATACAGATGCATATTAGATCAAATATAACAGCATAGTAAAAGACAGCAATGGTAATAAAAGAGAAAGTGATGAGCTACAGCCAATATTCTACGAGTGTATACAGTATATTTAAAATAAATAAATAAATAAAAACGACTATCAAAATGTAACTCGTCTAGGCGTCTATATGGCACCAATACTATTAGTGCCATTAAGACACTAAATCAGATATTAATTGCATTAACAATGGTAATAAGCAATGCTTGAGACTCTTTTTAAGACTCTAGAGTCTAGAATTTCTCAAGTAGATAACAAATTAAGTTATTAACAACTTTTCTGCACAAAACTTTGATTTGTTATAAGTTGTACACATACATGGCTTTTCTTAACTTCAATGTTCAATTAAAGTTACTGATAGTTTCCTTTTTCCCCTAATGGCCAGGGATTTCTTGGACTGACTGGAGCAATTTTAATCCAAATATATCAAGCATTTTTCAAGGGCAACCAGAGCAACTTCATTCTAATGCTGGCTTTGTTGCCAACTACAGTCACTTTCTCACTGATGTGCTTGGTAAAAATCTGCCCAGCCAGTGGATCCGACGACAAAAGGCACCTAAATCGCTTCTCACTAATTGCCCTGATTCTGGCTGTGTTTCTTATGATCATCATCATACTGGAAAATGTACTCGTCTTTCCACAATGGGCACGCCTTTTTGCACTGGTAGTTCTGTTATTGTTGCTTGGTTCACCTCTTAGAATTGCCCTAGAAGCTATTGGCAAGGAAAAATCTCAGACACTGCTTCTGGTAAAAGAGCCACTGGCTGACAGTAATTATTTACATGCATCTGACGAGTTTGTGGGTGAAAAAGATTACAATGAATTATCCATTACTTTGAATGAAATACCACAACCAGCCGAAGAAAACATAGATATTATGAAGGCCATGCAGAGCTTAAACTTTTGGTTGTTGTTTGTTTCCATGTCTTGCGGAATGGGTTCAGGGCTTGCTACCATAAACAATCTAAGCCAGATAGGGCAATCACTGGGTTATGATACAGTCAAGATCAATACATTGGTTTCACTTTGGTCAATATGGAATTTCCTAGGTCGTTTTGGAGCAGGGTACATATCTGATATATTACTGCGGCAAAAAGGATGGACACGACCGCTGATGGTTGCAATCACTCAAGCAACCATGATTGCAGGGCATCTCGTTATTTCTTCGGGCTTCTCAGGAAATTTGTACATAGGAACTACCCTGGTTGGGATATGTTATGGTGCTCAGTGGAGCCTAATGCCTACTATTACTGCAGAGATATTTGGTGTTCAGCATATGGGTACAATTTTCAATACCATTGGTATAGCAAGTCCGGTTGGCACTTACATCCTCTCAGTTTGGGTGATTGGACATATTTATGACAAACAAGCAGGGGAGGACAATACTTGCTACGGGGTTCAGTGTTTCATGGTATCCTTCTTTCTCTTGGCATTCATAAGCCTATTGGGATTTCTTATTGCTCTAACATTGTTCTTCCGAACTAAGGCATTTTACCAGTTCGCTGTGCTAAGAAGATTGCGGTTCCTTAAAAAGTAAAGCTTTTGATGTAAGGGTTCTTGTTCATCTATCATATGTTGTTTGGTCCACTTTGTTCTATGAGATATAGAGATGTCAGCAATAGGAGCATAAGAAATGTAATAAGACAATGGTTTTGATTATTATTGATAGAGTCTCGGCCTCTTGTAAGTTGCAAGAAAAGATAAGAGTCTCGGCCTCTTGTAAGTTGCAAGAAAAGTACAGTATGCATAGCAGGTTTAATCTAAAGAATGGAAGTACTCCCTGCTCATAACAGTTTCGTACCGCAATCTCTTTTTCCTCAGGCATTAGGAATTAGGATGTGTAAATGTGAAGCCTTTCGTAGGTGGAGGCAGATGAGATAAAAATGGATGTCACTATTAAGATCTAAAGAATTGGATACACTTCCAATGGTGCTCAATGGCATCATTTTTCTCCCTCCTGGCTACCTAAAGTTGGTGTAAGTGATATATAGTATTGCCTGATGCTAGAAAGGATTTTGTGAAATTTGATCGGCTGTTCCATTTGGATTATTCTACGAGACACATATCAGAATGCAGAAAAAATAAAATTTCAAAACTGATTGAACAAATTCTAAAGCAAGTAAAAGAATAACGTCATCTTCACAAAATGAGCATATAACAACAAACTACAAATTATCCACTAATCTATTGATGTTTGTGTCAAAAAGCATGATTACAAATTAACAAAATGACACTATTTTGAAATATATAACTGACAAAACAAAAGCAGGGCTTTCAAGAGGGAAGGGGCAGAAACAATTCCAGTTAGCAAAAACACATAAAGCTAACCTTAAACTCTAAGCAGTTAGCAGTTTAGCACCAGTTGCCACAGATTTTCTAAGTTTCCACCACATCCTCCAATATATGGTACTTCGGTCAAGCTTCAGATGCACATCAGACATTTTGTGTTCCTAGACAAGAAATACACAAGAAGAGAACTTTTAGCGAAGAATTCAAGTTGGCGATCCGATTTCATAAACCTGCCTTACAAGAATCTTACATGATTGGAGCATTCCAATATGGTAATATACTAGGGAATTTCAAGCCATATACAATTTTTTTTTGGCAACTGCAACAAAGACCAACAAATGTCAACAATATTACCTATAAAGATTCCACCTATTTAATGACACATGTTTTTACTTTTGCACTATTAATATACTTCCTTCGTTTCTTTTTAGTTGCATCACTTTCCTAACACGAAAGTTTCAAATTAATTGCATCACTTTCCTTTTTAGTTAATAAACTCTCTCTATCTCTCTCCTATCACTATGATGCAACTAAAAAAAATGGAGGAAGTACTAATTTTGTCCACATGTTTTTACTTATATATCATTGGGGAAGCTAAGTGGGAGCCTATTCTGTACACTTGGGTAATTTACTCATTAATTTTTGCCCATTTAATAAATGAGCAAAATATTTTTGGTCATTTATTAAATGACCAAAAATTAATGAGCAAATTACCGTACACCCGGTGTATATAACAAATTCTAAGCTAAGTGAGCCATATTTACCAAAATCTCAAGGTGTTCAATAGTAGAAAGAAAGAGGTAGAAGCTCCACAACATCATCAAAGTTAAAGACTCGCCCATACAACATTACAAAACTCCGTATGTACCTTGGCACGAAGATATTTGCTACAAATTCCATACACAACAGTTGCTGACAATCTGACATTACGAGTAAAGGCACTATTTCCATGAAAGACTCGCCCGTATTTTGATAATCCGTGGTCAAATTCATAAAAAGATAGTTTAATCAGAGCGCATTCAATTGTAAGTGCATGAAAAAACACTGAGATTTCAAAGTGACATGAATAAGGACACCTCAAAATATGTAATCATTTTTTTTTTTTTTTGAAACCGCTCAAAATATGTAATCATATTAAGCAACTTCTTCAATAAACATTAAGGGAAAGGGATAAATAAAACGATTAATGAAAAACAATCAATAATATGATCATTAAACCTTAAATTGGTGTTGAGATTTCGGATATGTAATTGAATAATAGAATTACGAATTCAAACTTAAACCCAAAAAATAATACACACTTGAATCGAAATACATACCGTTCATTATTACAATTAACGATAAACCCTAAATTGTGAAATTGATATATTCGATAATTTAAAAAAGGAAAAAAAAATTACCTCAGGAATTGCTTCAATGGAGATTGGAGAAGAGAATGCTCAGAAGCCGCTTCAATGGGGCTTTAAGCGTGCGCGCTAAAGTGTAAAGGTCCAATTAAAGAAGGACCAAAAAAATAAAGGCTGTCAAATTGGGTCTATGTTTCGGCCCGAATTTGGATAACGTTAGGTTAGTGTGTGAGCCAGTGAGTGTGTCTACTTGGGTCGTACCGGATTTGTTTGAGTTACGTTGAGTTGGGTGAAGTTGGATCATTTAGAGGCTTATTATAGCTTTGGTCCAATGGATTCGGATTGGTTTTGGTATGGGTAATGTTGGCTTTGGTTTTAAGGTTTAGATTTGGGGTAGGCTTGTAATAATGTACTTTTAGATTTGGGTTATGTTAGGATCAAGTGGATATAATGTTCGAGTCAACTTTAAGCTAGTATATTGTTCTAAAAGGGGGGGACATAGTAATGTGTAAAATTAAGAGGGAGATTAATGACATGCAAATGCATAATACTCGCACTTCGTAATTTATAGAGATGTTGGGCTCAATAGTGTGGGCTGGTTAGGTTCAGGCCAAATTAGATTTATGGTTCAAGTTGGATTCAGGCAATGTTAAGTCTGTATGTCTACTTGGTCAAATTGTATCTGTTTGGGTCATTGGTGGAGTTGGATTATTTAGGGTCTGTTCACATTTTCTGAACTGAACTAATTGGAGCTGAACTGATTGGAGCTGAATTGAAGTGAACTGAATTGAATAGAGCTAAAATGAATAGTTTATGAGAGAAGGAAATTAGAAGTTGAACTGAACTGATTGGAGCTGAACTGAGCTGAAGTGATTGGAGTTGAACTGAACTGAAATTAAGCTGAAGTGAATAGCCCTTAGTGTTTCGAGTTTGAGTTAATTTCAATTCGAGTCGTTTTGGTTTCAGTTTAATCAATTTAGATTTTGGGCAGGTTTGTACCCGTTTACTTCAGGTTTGGGTTAAGTTTGGGTGGCTGAGTTTAGGGTTTGGATTGACTCTTACCTAAATCTGGTTATTGGGTAGGGTAGCCTAATGTTAATAAGGTTAGGGTCAAGTTTAAAGGGCTCTTAATGGACAGGGCCTATAATGGACATGACCCTTATTAGGTAGGGTTAATATAAGGTCAAAATGTTTGTCCAATTTAATAAATAAAAAAATAAAAAAAATAGATAATGTAAAAAAATTACATAGATATTTTTGTATTCATGTTATACTTGATACTGTAATGGTTTTGTCCATGTTTACTTTAATCGATAGTTTGTTGGCCCACCTATTATTGACCCGCTATTGACCCGTAACCCGCATTTGCCCGACTTACTATTGACCCTATAAAATGTGACCCTTTTTGACCCGACTCGTAATTGACCCACACTGACCTTGACCCGACCCGTCCAATAACCAGGTTTACTCTTAGCTAGTTTAGTATACATATGAGTCAAGTTTGAAACAGATTGAGCCTTAAATACAGTTAATGTTACATATAATCATAAATTTGAAGTAGAGGTGATCAGTTAGATCAACCTGCCAACCCGGCCCGATCCATTCGGAAAAAAGGACAGGTTGGGCAAGCCAATAAACACTCGTATAGTTAAAACCCTGAACTCAATCCGAAAAATAAAACCCTGAATTCAATTCAAAAAAGTTCGAAAAGCCTGCGAAAAAGTCCACTTTTTATGGGTGTGGGCATGACATTTGATATTAAGTCTCAGTCCGGTCTGACCCGAATTTTTTATCACCTCTAATTTGATGTTGAATTCATAGTTTGAGATGACGAGGGAGTAAAAGTTAAAGGTTTTTAATTGTGAAAGTAAAGGAGAAAAAAAGAAAGGAGAGTCATGTGAATTTACGAAAAGACTTATGCACCTACAGAAAGGTACGCCTGAAGGGCCGGTAACAATAACATGTATTGTAGTGCTGGAGTGCTTGTAGGGATGTTGGCCTTCCCATCCCCATCTCCACGGTGGGTTTAATATTCATCCCCATCCCCGCCCCGGCTGGTAAAACTCCAAAACCATCCCCACCCACTCCCCCACTTGGATATCCATCCCCACCTATTCCCCACCAAAGACCCACCTAATCCTCACCCAAGACTCACCTAATCTCCGTCTCTCAAATACACAATCCTACATAATTAATACGGATTATAATAATAAAAAAACACATTCTTAATATTACACACATTTTTGTTTATAATATAAGTGTAGTACAAAGTATTATAATTAATACAGAGTATTTTATTTCACATAATTATTTTATAAAATAGTACTCCCTCCGTTTTTAAATACTTGCTTTACTTTTCTTTTTTCGGCCGTTTTAAATACTTGCTCCATTTCCTTATTTGAAAATCTTTTATAATATTTAATTCATTTCTCTCATATATTGGACCCAATATAAATCATATTTTATTAATTTCATATTATCTTTCATCCAATTCTCTCAACTACGTTTGGTTTTAACAACTTTTATTCTTCTCCCTATCCCACTAACTCCGTATTTTATTACTTTCTCGAATTTCTCCTAAAGCTCCGCGCATGGAGAAATGGAGCAAGTATTTAAAAACGGAAGAAGTATAAAAGTATATAATTTTGCTTTTAAAGACATATAGATGTGGGTATGGGGTGGGTACGAAATGGTACAACTTAAAATCCACCCCCATCACCCATGACAGATATGGTTTCTATCCCCATCCCACCCCACCACCCGCCAAATCGAGACCCATGACCTGCCCCATTAACATCCCTAGATACACTAAATTGTTGTGGTGACGAAAGTGTCAAATATACAAATACTCTCCAAACCGGGAGTATTAACAAGTCAACATCAAATCAAATCCGTTGTATCTTGTAATCTTGTATGATATGTTTACACTTGATACCTTGCCAATGAAAACATAGATTTTAATCAACCCAGAAAAAAATCATGGAAATGATGAACAACAAATGGGTATCAACAGTAGCAAGTATATGGATTCAATCAACTAGTGGCACACCATCCACCTTTGGAATTTACTCTCCTGCCCTCAAATCTTCCCAAGGTTATTCCCAAACTACCCTTGACACTGTTGCCCTTTTCAAAGACTTGGGTGCCAACGTCGGCATCCTCGCCGGCGTACTTTACGCCGCCACCGCCTATCGCCGGTCGTTCTTCGGTGGTCCTAAGGTGGCTATCTTAGCCGGGTCGATCCAATGCTTTACTGGCTATTTCTTGATTTGGTTAACGGTGACCGGAATTATTTACCGGCCACCGGTTCCGGTGGTTTGTTTTTTCTTGTTCTTGGCTGGACATGCTATGCCCTTCTTTAATACGGCGGATGTCGTTACGGCTGTTCATAATTTCCGGGATTATAGTGGCACTGCTGTTGGTATCATGAAGGTTTACATTTACTCTCTTGATTACTTTTTTGTTATATGTTGGTATCATATGTTTTGTTTAGTGATTGGTGGTTGATTATGTAATTGAATGTATTGTTGTATTTTGATAATTTTTATGAGGTTTGGCCATTTACGGGCTATGATTGACCACTTAAAGTAAGTAATTGAAGTGTGCTCGCTACTTGCTAAGCTCGATGATCCCTTGCTTGATTCGTGAAGTTTTAATCCATCATTATTTTATTGTTTTATGGGAATATTAAGTGTAAACTTTCTATTTTTTGCCAAAAGATGTTAGTTATATAAACTATTGAATTGTTCATGAGATTATTGAGTCGAGTTATTGCTTGCTCAAGCTTATAGTTTCTAGTCGAGTTCAAGTTGTTTGATAGCTGTTTAACTCAATTAATACCCCTAACTTTAACTTTTCCAGTTTTCCATATTACCCTTAATGGAGAATTTCAAGTAGTTTTATCATTCCTTTGCTTTGGCAAGTCATAAGGGTAGAGAAAACATTCTACTAGAAAATGTTCTCTAGAGTAGTAGAGTGTGGATTTTCAAGGTATTCGTGGACTTGTGGCTTTAAGGCTCTATTTGGATGCATGAAAAACAGTTTCAACTGGAAGATGTTAACAACATAAGATGCAATTGAAGTTTAATTTTCATTTGTTTGTTAGAGTGAAAAGGAAAACAAGAAATGTAGGAGATGGGATGGAATGGAGGGGAGTAAGTGGAAAGTAAGAAAATGAGAGATTGAGAGGGAATAAGGCATTGTGAGATTTGTGACCAAGGAGATATGTAAAAAGTCTGATTATTGTGTTTAGCAATTCGTTAATTACAACCCTTGTGTTATGATCATCGTGAATAAACAAGCATGATAATTAGCTCAACTGGTTTTTTTTTTTTTTTTTTCCAAATTCCATGGTGTGCTTTAAACTTTCTATGCTTGAAGAACAAGAAGAATGTTTGCTAACTGTCTGTTTATGTAGATATTAACTCACTGTCATCAGTTGCTTTGGGCTCTTCTTGGACTGAACATTAAAGTAAAGATACTTGTTGAGGCTTTGGGCAGGCTCTAGATGTTTATGCAGTTTTCCATTTTGGCTTTACTGGGCCTTTTATCTCAAAGCAATTATCACATGACTTAATGGTGAACTCTTTATTAAAAGTTGTTTGAAGAGACAAATGAAAAACTTTATTTTTTTGCGGCAATTCTGGAAAACAAACATGAGACAATAATTGCAGGTTCCTCACGAAGTTGTAATTTAAAGGGAAGACTTCGTTATAATTTGATCTGCAGTAACCTCCCAAGATTTCCTAATGCAGACTACAAAATATTAATCTTTCTCCAGCATTCAAGTTTGTTTCTTGATCCCGTGGATTTTTTGAAGGAAAGCACAATCTAAGTAAAGTTGTGTCATCCCATCTAAGTAAAGTTGTATCATCCCATTGTATAATGCTTTTATTAAGTTCTTCAGTAAACTAGATACTGTTGTTTGAATTGTATAATATTCTATGCATGTTTTTAATCTTGGTTTTATTTTATTTTCTTGGTGGTCTGTGCTTTTGATTATTTTCATAAATCCAATCTGTCATCAACTTATCACTGTTATAGTGTTTATCAATCTTTAAATAATAATAAAAAAAAAAAAAAAAAAAATTAAATGCTTTGCATTGCTGAATCTAATCAATCTAATTCGTGATCTCCACAGGTTTTGCTTGATGTTTTCTGGTAACCATGTTAGCAAATGAACTACTGCATTTGCATGTAGTCTTGTAACACATGGTTTGATTTCTAAGACGGGTAAAATTTTCCATTTCAGGGTTTTCTGGGTCTGAGTGCGGCGATGCTGATTCAGCTTTATCGAACCATATTCCCTGGAAATCCTGCTTCATTTCTTCTAATGGTTTCCTTGTTGTCTACAGTAAATCCATTACTGCTCATGTGGTTTGTGAAAATCTATGATGCTAATGCTGTTGATGAGAGACGACATCTTAACAACTTTTCATGGGTGGTGGTGGTAGTTTCTGCATATCTAGTGGTTGTTATTGTCTTGGAGAATGTGGTTACTGTTCAATTATTAGCTCATATCCTCATAGTTATTATATTGCTATTCTTGCTCGCCTCACCCCTGTGGATTGCTCTCAGAGCTCAGCAGAGCTTATCCTCTGAAGGAGTCAGTGACCAGGTAGACCCTGAAAAGATACATGGGAGAGAAGATGGTACCTCTTATCAGAGACTGTCAGAACATCCGGAGGAAGATGCAGAAGCTAGTAATAGGCCGTCAGAGCTGGAAGGACACTTCAATTTGTTCCAAGCCATGAGGACTATGAACTTCTGGCTTCTCTTTTTAGCCACAGCATGTGCACTTGGGTCCGGGCTAGCAACATTAAACAATCTCACCCAAATTGGAGAGGCTCTTAGTTACACACCTTTAGAAACCACAACTCTTGTCTCGTTATGGAGTATTTGGAATTCTCTTGGGCGGTTTGGGGGAGGATATGTATCAGACTACATCCTTCATATGAAAAGCTGGGCAAGGCCTCTATTCATGGCTGGTAGTTTGGGAATCATGAGTATAGGGCATTTGGTGATTGCTTCTGGTATGCCCGGGTGTCTTTATGCTGGTTCAATTTTGGTGGGCATTTGTTATGGGTCACAGCTCTCTTTGATGCCAACCATTGCTTCCGAGTTATTTGGGGTTGTAAATATGGGAACCATATTCAATACTATTACTATAGCAGGCCCTCTTGGGTCATACATTCTGTCAGTTAGGGTAGTTGGTCATATCTATGACAAAGAAACATCCAGCAAAACCAATACTTGTGTGGGTGTACATTGCTTTATGCTGTCTTTTTTCATCATGGCAGCTGTTACTTTCCTGGGATCTCTCTTTGCCGTGTTATTGTCTTTGAGGACTAGAAGCTATTATGAGCGCGTTATATGTAGGAGGTTTCTACAGCCCTGAAGGCTGTAAGGAAGCTAGACGTGACCAAGACCAAGAAGTTGGTCTCTCTGAATGTGTGGAAAAGTTTGGTTCCTGTTATTTCTCTTATAATTATCTCGCATTTTGCACTCTATAGAAATGTATGATCCTCTGATCCTTGGTCTCTTCTTATGGCTGATGGAAATTCTGTATTTCACCCGACACTACAGGGTTCTCAGTTCTTGTACATATGAATTACATATTAGGCACATTCTTGTACCATTTGCTTTATACTATGAGGTAACCATAGTCTACTTTATATTTTGTATTATGAAGCAGTAACTCACTCTCTTATTAAGTTGTGACCAGAATAATGGATTTTTCATATGCTTCAGAAATTGATGGAACTTTTTGAAATCAATTCTTCTCAATGGCACGGTTTGGAAAAAAAATTTGTCAATTTTTGAACATGATATGGCATCGGATCATCATTTTTCAATTTATGTAAACTGGTAAAATTTTGGCATCCACAATGGTTCTTCTCACTCTCTATGAAGTTTAACCACTTTCTCGACGAAGGTTGATATAATTATTATCGCAGCAAAGCTGAAATGATGTCTCAAAAAACTTGCTCAAAGGGGTGCGAGAAGGAGAAGTCAGGTAAGTGGGTTAATCTTACTACCATATCAATTAGAGTTAAATAGGACACTGTTGCTTGTTACTTGGTCTCTGAAAGGTTCATACTGTGTAACTTCAGCAGAATACAAAATCGCCAAAAATCACAAAATACCAAAATAATGTCCTTTCATAGACAAGAAGCAGACACCCAAGATTTCGTCCCATTTGCAGCCACCTTTCCCGGATTCTCTTTCTCTCTCCTTTGACTTTCTGCCGGTATCCAATTCTTTTGACTATTTTGCTCTTTCTGTGTTAGGTGATTCTCTATTCAATAGTTTAGCATTTTTTGAGTATTTTGATACAATTGTGATCTTGTGATGCATTAGCCTCGTGCAATTTACCTATGTTGCATTTTAAATACCTTCTTTTTGCTGCTGTTTTTGTCCTTTTTCAACTCTTTGTTGAAGCATACGTAATATGTTGAACAGATTAACCAATATTTGTACTTTGGAGTTTGACTAACTCAAATAGAAGCAAGGTCTTATTATATTGCTTGTATCATTGCATTGAAAGGATTTTGAGCTTATTGTGACCAAAATATTAGGCCAAAACAGCTGCCTTCCACCCGCGTTGCTTGCGAAAGTGGTTATGTGACTGTTGACTGCATCCAAGATTTAAAACCATGAATAGAAGTCGCAAAAGATACTGATGTCTTAAATTTTTTTATGCAAGAGACGATAGTGGATCCAAGAGTGAATTCCGAATTTGTTCTCCTCAACATTCTTTTTAAGACGTGCCAAAACACCCTTACATACCCCAAAACTGCCTAAAATTTCCCTTGTCTCTCAGAGATTTGTGCATCACCCTTATATATGTGAATGTGGTAGTGTATAATATGGGACTAGGTGAGCTATTTTCTCACTCTAATTGTTTATTTTCTAAATTTTCTTTATGCCTAATGGAAAATTAATGTCTGCTTTTTAACTTATTCTGCTGTAATATGCAAGTGGGCTTCTCTTCACATGGGTCTTTTGAATTCAGATCATGCATTACCAATCTACCTTAAATAAATCTGTAGAAATAATATGATACCATGAAACAGCATTTAAATGTCTGCACAAAACACAGTGAACCAATCATGATCCATACAACTTGGTTTCCAAGATAAACAATTACATTCAATATTTTTTTTTTTTTTTTTTTTTTTTTGGACTCAGAAAACTGGATTAAGTCAACTTGTAAGATCTTTTATGGGCTGGGTTGTTTGGTTGGAATAGCTGGTATTAAATATGAATTTCTTCGAGGAGCTGAAGTGTAGACGAGAGTGAAATTTATTATATTTATATTAATCATATACACCAATAATATAAGATGATGATTGATGACTTCAGATTAGTGGTTGTATGATCTGAGCAAATTTAAATTATTGAAAACCCACAAAATTTTCTTCTGTACAAATCTTCATAAAATAACTGTATCTTTTAGTTTCTTCTCCAGTAATGAATCATTGGGGGGGGGGGGGGGGGGGGGGGGGGGCTCATTTTCTAGTAGAATCTTAGAGATTTGATAGAAAGAAGGCGGTGTCTGTTAGTATCTTGGATCGTAGAGAATTGTCATTATTTGTGTGTACTTTCTAAAATGGGTGTTCCATTTACTATTATCAGCTTCTATCTTTTTGGGGTGCTGTTTCTTGCTGATAGATTGTCATCTCATCCTCTTTGCATTGACTCGAGTGAGTCCTTTTGTTCATCTTTCTTCGCTTTTCAATTGTTTCAGCATTATGGTATCTTAATTTAATCTCATGTAGTGTGGGTGTTTTTTCCTCTGTTTTTAGGCTATCCTATAACTTTGAAGAACCCTTTGAAATTTTGCCCTTACAATGGGAGTTCATGCTGTAATTCCACACAGGATGTGCAACTGCAGAAGCAATTTCAGTCCATGAATGTATCTTATCCTGCCTGTGCCTCTATTGTGAAAGCTATCCTTTGTGCTGTAAGACTGTCTCCCCTTTTATTAGAAATAGTTTTTTGTCGCTTCATGCAAAGTTGAAACGATATAATATCTAAAATTTTGTCCAAGTGATTTCTGAAGTCATGTACTTGCATAATCTGTTTTGCTGCTTAATTATTTGGTGTAACTGCTCTTCCTCTCAACGGGTGTCTTGGGAAGAGTAATTCTACTTGTTTCTACTTTTTATTTTTCGTACATCTTCATCACCTTCACTGGGGTGGTTAGTAAAAATTAAGTGTTGTAGACTTGTAGTGCATAACTGTTAGTTGTCTACTATTTAGCGGGTAGCTGAAAAAGGTTACCTGACAGAGGCTAATCGTCAAAGCAGTTATTTCATGTTGGTGTTCGGCACAACTAGTTGTTGAAGTATCAAAACAAAATGAAAAATATACTCTCCTAAAGGTTACTTTTTATAGATTTTTGCAAAACACTACCCAAAAGCAGTTTTGGAAGCTTTTTCAGAACACTACATCAAGTTAGTAGCGTTTTGACTTGGTCGAAGCACTAAAAGCTACTGCCAAACACACACTCCCAGAAACTGCACTTGATGGGATTAGTTTTAGGTGGTCAGATGATTGTTGTAGCTCTTATCCAGTAGGTGTTACTTATGCATATATTTTTCTGAGGATTTCTTGGGTTTTGATAATTACAGAGATGTGATCAATTTTCGGCGGAGTTGTTCAGAGTAAATAGTGTGCCTCTTTCAGTTCGTGTTCTGTGCAACTCTACTTTGTCACCAACATCACCACAATCCAGTCAAGCAGTGAGCAACTTTTGCTCAAAAGTATGGGATACATGTATGAATGTGTCAGTATTGAATTCACCATTTGCACCCTCATTACAACGTCAGGGCGGATCATCAGTACATTCCAGTATTACCAAGATCACAGAAATGTGGTGGTCAAAAACTGATTTCTGCAATGCCTTGGGTGAAGGTTCAAGTGATGGATCATTATGCTTTGGTGGCGAACCTGTTTCTTTTAATATTACTGCAGAGTCCCCAAGTAGCCCATCTGGTTTGTGCCTTGAGAAAAATGGAAATGAATCTTACCTTAGTATGGTGCCTCATCCTGATGGCTCCAACCGAGCTTTCTTCTCCAACCAAAAAGGAAAATTTTGGCTGGCAACCTTCCACGAGAAGGTTCAGCTGGAGTAATCGAGTTTGATGAATCAAGCCCCTTTCTGGATTTAAGTGATATAGTACATTTTGATGCTGAGTTTGGATTGATGAGCATAGCTAACCCATCCAAGGTTCACTGAGAATGGTCGTTTCTTCGCTTCATTCAATTGTGACAAGACAGTGTGGCCTGGATGTGAAGGGCGTTGTGCTTGTAATTCTGATGTAGACTGTGATCCCTCAAAGCTACCACCTGATAATGGTGCGCAACCTTGCCAATATCAAAGTGTCATTGCTGAGTTTTCTGTCGGTGGTGCCAATATCCAGCCATCAATGGTAAATTATGTGATACAAACTAAGCTTTTTTGACTAATTTTCAGACTTATAGTTAACCTCTTCTGTTAACTATCCAGGCAAGCTCTGCTATCCCGGCAGAAGTCAGAAGAATATTCACCATGGGCTTGCCATTTACATCTCATCATGGTGGACAAATTCTTTTTGGCCCAGATGGGTATTTGTACTTTATGATGGGAGACGGAGGACAAAGTGGTGATCCCTATAATTTTTCTCAGAACAAGAAATCCTTGCTTGGTAAAATCATGAGGTTTGACGTCAACAGCTCCCCAAGTTAGTATTCTTTGCCTGTATTCCTATGTGATAATTCTATAAAACATTTGATTTTGGTGTAATGCTATGATGATACCATGTTTGATTCTTTAATTTATTTTAGCAGGCTGTTTCTTGCGTAATGTTTACTCTTTGCTTAAAGTAGTGGAAAGCAAAAATAAATTAACCAAGTTTTTCCACTGTTATAGTCATTTTGTATCATGTTACTCCATATTAAGCAGTGAAGTATACAAGATTCTTCATAATTCCTGCTTTATGCCATTCTTGCTCCTCTGGTTTGGAGTGATTTTCTCTTATCAACTTCTCTTTTCTAATGCTGATTTAAAAATTATTCTCCTTATGTTCAACAAGTCATATCAGAATTATCACTGAAGGTACTACATGATCCTTAAATTAATAGAACATATGCTAAAGCCAGTTGCTTAGTGTCAGAGGTGTATTTTTGCAGTTTTAATAGTTCACTTGCTCTTGCTGTCCACATTGGTATCTTAGGAGTAACACATATTATTAGCCATCCATCTTTGATGCTGGAATTTCCTTCCATTTGTGTACCCCGGATAGTATGCTTATTTCAACTGTTAAAGTATCGTGTGAAATTTGTGATGTGGTTAATATGATGCTTCAAATGCAAAAATATAATGAAAAAAATCAAAATAAAACCCGATAAGAAACACTAAAGTTAGCAAACTTGTATGGCTACTACTCTGCAATGAGGACTATGAGGTTGTTTCACTTATACAATTCCTTTTGCCTGCTTATGTAACTTATCTTCCAGGTGCTGCAGAAATAAGTATAGAGGGTTTATGGGGAAACTACACTATTCCAAAAGACAACCCATATATCAATGATAGTCAGTCACAACCTGAAATATGGGCTTCTGGATTAAGGAATCCTTGGCGATGCAGCTTTGATTCTGAAAGGCCTTCATACTTTATGTGCGCTGATGTTGGACAGGTTTTAATCTTTCTCTTTGCTACACATAATCACTATTTACTAGCTTTCTGAACACCTGTGGAGCGCATTTCTGTCTGTATTGTCTTTTTTGACCCCTACATAAAAGTATAAAATTTGGCTGAAGTCTAATGCTTGTTCCTCAATTCTCATGAAAAAGTTCTTCGATATACCACCTAATGCTGTTATTCACCATCAGAATTCAATTGCTTCAGGACAAGTTCGAAGAAGTGAACATAATCACAAAGGGTGGAAACTATGGTTGGCGAGTTTATGAAGGCCCCTACAGTTATACTCCTCTAACCTCACCTGGAGGAATTACATCTTTGAACTCTATTAACCCTATTTTCCCTGTGATGGGTTACAACCATTCCACTGTGAGTTCAAAAGAAGGATCAGCATCAATTACTGGAGGTTATTTTTATAGGTCTAAAATTGATCCTTGCATGTCTGGCAGGTGAGTGTTCTTCAGCTAGTAGAAAAAGAACAATTATCCTTAGTAAAAAGAACAATTACCCTTAGTAAAATAACAATGACCTCGTACAGCAGTAAAAGAACTATACTTTCTAGTAAATGAACAATAACCCATCACTACTCTATAAATGGCTTAAATTGATAAAATTTTTTTTGAAATTTCATTTTCATCTTCTCCCTGTAATTTTTTAATTCTCTTTGGAGTTTCTTTTCACATTTTATTATATTTTTGTCCTTTCATTCCTTCATTTCTCCAACTCAAGTAAGTTTTTCAAGAATTTTTGCTTTCTTTATTCTCAAATACAAGCAATTCTCCAAAAATCGAGTTTATTAATGAGTTTTTTCTATAAATTTCAAAAAAAATATAAAACATAACTCTGAATTTGAAATATTAGTGAGGTTAAAGGATGAATATGAGAAATTTTCTTTGAATTCAAGACAAAGGTATGTAATTTTGTTTGATTTTTACTTGTATGTAGTATATTTACGATTATTTGTATTATAAATGTAATTTTTTGTTTATTTTGTAAGTTTTTGGAACTAAAATAAAATCGTGGGTTTTTGTTTCTCCATAAAAATAAATTATTCTTTTGTTATATACTGGTTATTCATTATGGGTCTTTGTTCTTCTTATAATATACAATTGTTCATTGTGGGTCTTTGTTCCTAATTTTATTATTATTGTTCTTCTTATAATATATAATTGTTCATCGTGGATTTTTGTTCTTCTTAAAATATATTATTGTTCTTCATGGGTCTTTGTTCCTATTTTTATTGCTATTGTTCTTCCTATAATATATAACTAGACTTTAAACCCATGCGACGCACGGATAAAAGAATATTAAAAAATAATAATACCAATATCAATGCAATTTAAATATTTAAGAACATTATTTGAATATCCAAAGAGTTATGTAATACTAATGATTAAAAGATTCATCTAATACTAATAATATTAGGATTGTTTTATAAAATAAAAAATAATAGAACATATAATTTTTTGACATTATTGGTTATTTCAAAATTATTTTTTTTTTCTAAGTTGTATAGCTATAGGACATGTCAATCTTATTTTCAAGTATAGTTTGAAAGTGAATAATTGGTATAAAATTTATTGTACAATGTTTTGAATTCTATTTTTATCCGAAAATTAAGCTAATACTATAACTCTATTAGCATACATATCATTGGCAAAACTCTAATAATTTCTTATCCTAAAATCTTAATAAGAATTTTTATCAAATAATAACTCTAAATAATTTTCGATTTTAGTACAAATTCGTGTCATGACATATTCATGTGGCGGGTTGTATACTTTTTAAATTATATAAATATATAACATATGGATCTCATTCTAAACTATATTTCAAGCTGATTCAAGTGATATAGAAATTATAAAAATTTGAACTCTATAATTAAAGTTATACTTATTTTACAGATCAAGATTATTTTAGTAATTTATTAGTAATAAAACTCTATCTTTTTTCTTATTCTAAAATCTTAATAAGAATTTTTATTAAACAATAATTCTAATTATTTTTTGATTTTATTACAAATTTGTGTCATGATATATTTATGTGGCGGGTTGTATACTTTTAAATTATATAAATATATAACATATGGATCTCATTCTAAACTATATTTCAAGCTGATTCAAGTGATATAAAAATTATAAAAATTTGAACTCTATAATTAAAGTTATACTTATTTTACAGATTCAGATTATTTTAGCAGTTTAATAGTAGTAAAACTCTTTATCTTTTTTTCTTATCCTAAAATTTAAATAGGTAATATAATCAAACAAAAATTCTATTTAATTTTTAATTTATGACGTAGCATGCATATGTGGCGCATTGTATGTTACCGAAAACTTTCTCCTTTATACCCTTCTTTCTCCATTGAAGCGTACTCTGAGCTCTTCACTGAAGCGCGCGGCTTCCAATATGAAAATGGACCTTTTCTCTCTCAGCCCGGTGCGACAGCCCCTCCTGCCATGGCGGCATGACAATCGTCACACTACTATTCAAAGGCCCTACTATTTTCCATGTTTAACTCCAAAATTATGCCTTACTCCAAGCCTATCTCTCCTTCTCCATGCTCTACTTTTCGAAGGCAGCTTTTATGTTTTCCCAAACCTCTAATTTTCTCTACCAATTCTTCAATACCCACTTCTAATTTTCGCTCTAATACTCTCAGAACTGCTGGCTTTTGTTATGCTGCTCATCCCACTTTATCAGGTGAGGTATTTCTTCTTTTATTGCTTAGTGAACGTTCAAGCTTTATTTGTTTTTATGCCCTTATTTGTGCATTTTGGTTACCAGAAGAATATTTAATTCAAATATTACAAACATATATTGCAATTGTTATTTTGGTTGCTGATTTGGTTTGACGGAAAATATTTTACACGGTAAGCCATTTTTAAAGGAAATACAAGTGTAAAATAGATTTCCTTTGTTTGTTTCTTTACAAGAAAAGTTATGGAGAAAAGGAAATATGGAAGTGGAAGGGAGAAGATAAATGGAAGGAGAGATAAAGAGAAGTAAGGAACAGGGAGGAAAACACAGCATTCTCGTTCCTTACTTCCTTGCAAAAGGAAGATATTTTCCACTCTTGAAGAGTTATCGTTCACCCCTTAACAATGCAAACAAAGGAAAACAGGAAAGACATGGAAAATGTTATTTGTCAAAACAAATTGAGCCAAAAAGTGACAATTATATCATGTTGTTG
The DNA here is from genome assembly GCF_948465745.1 of Chenopodium album. Classification (NCBI taxonomy): domain Eukaryota; kingdom Viridiplantae; phylum Streptophyta; class Magnoliopsida; order Caryophyllales; family Amaranthaceae; genus Chenopodium; species Chenopodium album. The sequence goes on along the minus strand of NC_137844.1, from coordinate 6,913,159 downwards.
GGACTAGGTTGCGCGTTAAAAAAATTGGCTGGTTATCAGGCATTTGAGTCTGCAGAGAATAGTTTGCATATTCGACCTCGAAAGTTCAATATCGAGAGCTTCTCCAAATGGCTAGTACAGCGGCCAGAGGAGGTGCGTAAAGCATAGCTTACTGTTGAGGAAGGGAAGATCAGAGTTGCTACAGCTCAGTTTATTCAAGCAACTTTGCTTAAAGGATTTACATGTTATTTGCATATACCTATCCAAAATCCTACAAATACAACAATCAAATTGATTCAAACTTCAACATTTCACTTATTCATTGACATATATAATTCCCGTTTTCTAAAATATTACCCCCAACCTCAGCTAAACAAGAGATAATAAAACTAATAAGCTAATTTTCACCCAAATTTAAACACAGGTCACTAATTGTCAATACATTGACTAGAACTAACTCAAGCATCACTAACTCTCTCCTATTACAACTATAAATTAGTCATAACACACTAAACTCATATCTGCCTTAGTTATTTGATTAAATTACGTGCTCTTGGAATTATAATATTTCCTCCTTGCCTCTCCTTTACTCACTCGCCTTTCATGGTTATGAGAAAATCGAAAGGCTCCTAATAGAGTTATGTCTCTCTTCCTCGTTTACATTCAAAATGTTCTCTTAAGGTACTTCCCAATTCTCCCTCCGCTCCTCCTACTCTTTTTCTTACCCCATATTCTCTCCCTCTCACTTTCCCATATTAATGGTGGCAAATTTATTTTATTTACAAGTGTAAGTAATACTTGTCTCAAGCCCTTACAAGCTTTTTCTCAAAAACTATTACATGAGCTCTTGCTCGTTGTCACTGCACTCCTCATAAGCTATCCTAAACATATCTCTTTCACACCTTGAGTAATTATAATCAATAGTTGAATAATTAATCTACCATAGAGGAGCCCTATCCAATTGTTGTGAATCTAAGAACATACTCGCTCAAGTGAGAATAGATTAATATCCATTTTTTTATGTAAGTCTAAAACTATACTACCACTTTTCATTAAGCACATTTATCAAAAATAAACTCCATATCACTTGCTCCCCTTATCGCCTTTTACTTCCCTTCCCCCCTACTCTTTCTATCACTCAAGTCTTTTATGGTTTTGCAAAAAAGTCTTCTAATATTGTTTATTGCTTCCTCATACTATAATTGACCTCCTCCAGTGTCCATATTTCTTGCTCTCATATTTCTCTCGCACCGTCACCATTAGGGGTGTACAAAAAAAACCGTAACCGTTAACCGATATAACCGACAAATTTAATAGGTTAATTAATAGAACCGTTAAAATTAAACGGTTACGGTTAACTGAGCCGTTAAATGTAGCGGTTAACGGTTACGGTTACGATTGGTTACAGTTTTGAGTATAGGTTAACCGTTAAGATTAAAAAATATTTTTATTTACCTTTTTAGGGAAAAAATATATAATTATGTAAGTTTCTTCTAAAAGAATTTTTTCGGTTTGTATCCAACTAATTCGAACATTGTTTATATTTAATTATGTATTAGGCTTGAAACTATTGGAAGAGCAAAAAAAAGTATTGATTTAAAATCTAATTAATAGTTAGCGGTTAACCGGTAACCGTACCGTTAAGAAACGGTTAACTGTGCGGTTACCGTTCTTTAACGATACGGTTACGGTTCGTGTTTTTTAGTAACCGTACCGTTAAGGCTTAACAGTATGGTTTGTGGTTACTATTGTACTGAATTTTAGCTATGGATTTCTCTTAAATTCACAGAAAATTAATTCTTACAGCTTCAAATTTACTTTTGCTATCCATCAGAATGATTGTGGTGATGGAGCATCTTTTTAAGGTGGACGCTTTCAAGGAAAACCTTAATTTCAGTATGCACTTGCTAAGACCAAACAAAGGAGCTTTCGCTTCCATCAAAGCTAGTTCCTAGCCATGCAATAAACTTGTCGCAAATTCTAACAGCCTTACCGCGTTCTGTCCACACAACTGACACTCAAATTCACCATGATAAACAAGGATTCTGAATATTTAAGTTTACCAACTCACCCTCCTCATTGAGAAGATGAATATCTTCAAAGCTCAGATACCATGTAGAAGAATAATCAGGAGTATATTGATTAGCTTAAAGTTTACAATATACAAAGTATGTATATATACAAGTTATAACAACTAACCTACAGAGTTATACGTTAAACCTAGATAAATAAGGAATAACAAAGATAATAAAGAATAATCTCCTATAATTATGCTCAAATAACTTGACTTGGTAGTCTTATCTTCAACACTTCCATATAAAGATTCATGACATCACTTTCAAGAGTTTCAACTGTCGCAATTTATAGTTCTTAAGGTCAAGTGACCACAAAATATATAGGCAAGCCCAACAGTTTAAATGTATCAGCAGAACCAATATCATTGTGCCAAACCAACCTCATTCCTCCAAAGTCCAAACTATCCCATGACTCATAAATTCTTTCAATTATCTTAACATACAACTAATACCAGGCCAGCTCACATAGCATGAGGGGTAAAAAGTGTCTTGCTATACATGTTTAGCTTGAATTTGACTAAAAGTCCAATTTTTTAAGTCTTTAGAGTCTTTTCCATCAATACTCATATTAATAAAGAATTTTCTCTACAATGTACATCAACAAAATAGATAGAATTTGTTATAATTTAAAGATAATATTTCGTTGATTTATTTGCTGTTCGTTTTGTAGGAGAGTAGGCTACGAAGTCGTGTCAAAGGAGAATTCAGATAACATTCTAATCCAAAAACATACATTCAGTGAAATGATAAAACCCCAACCATTAAATTCAAGCCTTGAGCTCCTATTTCATTGCTAAATCTATATTGTCAGAAAAATAAACGAAATAAATCGAAAAAATAAAATTACCTCATACAGAAAATAAATCAGTCACTAAACCTAAGAAAGAGCTCAAAATCAACTTCATCATTCTTACTCCTCATAAATGAATCTCTGTTATTCAGTTAAATTCTCTCCAACAACCTTAAGTTTTGACAAATTGGATGGCAAATCGGAGAGAGTAAGAGGTCCACTCTCTCTCCTAAACGTATAATACTACATTCAAACAACAAAAACCACAACAAACCAACGTACTGAAAATATTGTTACTTCGAGGTTAAAAATGCTTTGAGCTCGATGGCCCCCATGAAATGCCCTGGCCCCGATGTCATCCAGCCTATTTTCTTTCAAAAATACTGGGAGGTTGTGGGAAAGTCGATCGTTGATCTGGTTTCAAATTGTTTTAAGGAGGGTAGGATTCCTAGTGCTATAAATCATTCTTATATTTCTCTTATTCCATAAACGGATAATCCTACTTCTATGAATGACTTTAGACCAATTGGTCTTTGTAATTCCATTTACAAAATCATAACTAAAGTCATTGCTAATAGGGTTAAACCGTTGCTTGGAGACTTAATTAATCCGGTCCAATCTAGTTTTATTGAAGGGAGATCTATTGAATGTAGTGTAAACATAGCTAAAGAAGTAGTGCGTAAACTTATCTTCCATATTTATTACTTTTATCTTTTCATTGTTATGACTCATATTCCTTATGCCTTAACAAGTTCATTGTTAGAGTTATGATTCATTCTAAGATTTCACAAATTAGAGGAGACACTTGTAAAGTTCACTTTATCTATATACTTCATTTGTATTTAATTTGTTTGTTACTCATTTTAACGAGAACATATTTTTACCATTCTTACAACCTTTCAACCTATTCTCAACTTATTAGATTCTTCTATGTTCATCTAAACTATCCTATTATTGTATTCTTATTATTCTGAATTTTATCGTTAGAATGATAAATATAGCATGATACTTTTGTTTTACTATCACTTAAGTGTAAGAATTAAATATAGGAAATAAGGAACAAAATTAATGGAGAAACCTACGGGGCTCTTTCGTAGCCTCTTTGGTCACAATATGTGGAGAATAAAAACATGGGAATTTAGTTTATCTTTATAAAAATAAGTGGAGCCTGCCAAAAATAAATTACGGGAGGGCTTGTTATGTGGGTGTTAGAAAGACGTGAGAACTGAGAAGGGAAGGGGTAGTGAGTACTATCGGGTTTTTTTCCCCCTAGTAATAGTTTAAGGGCTTGTTTGACATCATTTTTAGTTTTCAGTTTTCTGTTTTCTTGAAAACCAAAAACCAATATCATAAGATTATTCATACAAATCATTTTACGGTTCTAGTAAATCATTTTATTTAATTTAAAATTTTATAAATTTATGAAGATTATTCATTAAATATATGGTTAAAATTCCTAATATCATAAGATAATTTTTAAAATTTTAACCCTAAAGTTATCTTTTGTTGTTTTATTTATTTTATGTGATGCTTGAATTTAAAATCCCAAACCTTATTCACTAATTTTGCTTATGTGACAATTTAAATTTTTAATTCAAAAAAGAAATGACAAATCTCGTTTTTTTATTGATCAAAATAAGTCTTTTGCCTATGCGTTTATTTAATATACTCGTTTAAAATGTTAGTCTCATTTATAATCGTTTAACTATTAAAAATTATGGGGAATTAGTCATATGAGATATAGTTTTATTCGTCTCGATGAGTACATTATTAAAATCAAACTTTTATAATATTTGTTAGGGAGAGATTAAAGATATTTGCGATCAAAAATTTACATTCATATATGTAAAAAAGATAATTATTACTCTTTCCGCCCCTTTTTTTTTACGATTAAGTATTGAAGGCCTTATACTTGTTGCTTAATTTTATATGCCCAAATCAATCAAAGTTGATTTATTAATTTTAGTCCAATTAAGAGCTTATCCCCATGGAACAAAAGACAAAAGGCACCTCTTAACTCCCTTCTTCCTTTACGCCTAAGTATTGAAGAGGTGAAGTCAAAATTTTGCTTCTCAATGATTTGTTGCTCAATCTTTGTGATAATCACATACTACGTAAATCCTATCCTATTATTTCACTTCTTCTCTTTTAAGTTTTTAACAACAAACAAGCTATATATATACTCCATAAACTCCCTTTTGCCCAAGGCAATGCCATCACCACTACCACTATCAACTTCACCGTTCCCTGCCCCAGGTGACCAAGTTATTGGCTGCCGCCAACCTTCTCCTCCCTCCTTTTATAGCTTCGTGCTTGATTGCCATCTTGCCAAGCTCCTTGTTTTTGTTTAAGCCCATGTAAGTCTACTGTTTTGTAGGATAAATAATCCTTAACTTTCCTTATTGATTATAAAATATAGTAGTATTTGTTTTTCTAAATGATCATAGTATCATATATGTACTTACGTACTAATATATATGCCCATTTCTAATAAAAATGAGTATTTGACTATTTATGTTGTTTTCATACTAAAATAATTAAAGAGTTTATAGTTTTAATCAATTTTTCCCTACTAATATGATAATTTAAATTCTTGTTTCATAAAAGAGGAATCGGACCTCGGAGTTCAGTGAGAACGATAAGATAAAAGCTAACAGGAAGGTTCTCGGACTGTAAATCGAGGTAACGGCTATTGCTAGTACCCGCAATTCCCTTCGAAATACGTTTATTAAAGTATGATGTTACGATTGAACTAAAAGTGATTTATGTCTTTAATATATTTTATGATTTGCGGGATTATAACTATGATTTGTCTGAAATCTTTCCTTGAAATATATGCTTTTTCTGAGGAATCACAAGGATACTGTAATGATGAGTTTTATGATACACTGTAAATATTTTATAAAGATATTATACTATTTTATAAAAGCATTCTGAATGACTGGAAATTTCTTGATTTCTATTAATTATAAGAAAATATAAATATAATCTGATATGATTGAGCAATAGCTCCCCTGAGGGCACTGGCCCAAACCTGTTATGGAGCACTGGCTCCCCCTGTTAGGAGCACTGGCTCCCCCTGATATGTATGGAGCACTGGCTCCCCCTGTTAGTAGGAGACGTCCTACCCCTGTTATATGTATATTGATTATAATGATTTATTAAAAAGGTTATGAACGAAGGCTTACTGAAATGTTGTTTTACTACCTGTTTTAATATGTTCTACTCTCCCTGTTTTATTAACTAAAATGAATTAATTAAAATGATGTTACGCTGCTAGAATAGTACGTTACTGAGTCTTCGACTCACCGTTTTGATGTTTTTCTGTTTTAGGTACTGCTGGAACAAAGGGAACACGTAGTGGCGAGGATTTTAATTATCTTAAGAAGCTCACTAGATATTTATAGTTTTAAGAGAATGATTTATTAATTTAATTAGCAAGTAAGACATTAGTAAGTTTTTATTAAAATAAGATCTTCTATTATTGAAGTAGGATTAATTCCTGTACTGAATAGATTTCTATACTTTATGAATTAAGGTATGAATGTTGCCTTGTAACTCTCGTGTGGGAGTTACGGCAGTGACGTCTCGACCAAATTAGGTTAATTCCGCTGCTTAGATTACCTTAATACCTGAGTTAGAGGTCGGGGCGTTACAGATTGACACTAGAATTCACAAGTCAGTTAATTCTAATTCAAGCAACCAAGTCCCAAACCCTAATCCCCCTCTCTCTCACACGGCTGTCCCCTCTCTCTCCTTATCCGTATGGCCGGCCACCCCCTTGGTGGCTCGTGGTGTTCGTGGTGGTGGATCGTGGTTAGTTCGTGTCTCTCTTCTTCGTTGAAGGTTGATTAAAAGGGTTTAATCACAACTAACTAGCATTAGTGGAGGTTTGATCTGTGCCTGTGGACTAAGTAGAGGAATCACACTTGGGGTTCTTTTATCTCTCGTTGTTCTTGCTCGATTGCACGTGGATTCACGCTTCAAAGGTATTATTATTTGTTCTTTATGTGTTATGCAATGATCTTGGTTATTAAATGCTTATTAATATGATTCATGAAATTCCGCTTAGAGTATCTAAATTCCTACAATATTGTTAGTATTATATTTAATTTTACCGAAGGGTTCAAAATTTGGTGTCTACAGCTAGAATGATACTAATAATCAAGTTGAGTAATCTACAACTTTCTCAAAGTTGGATGTATGATAAGATTGACTTAGAATGGAGGTTAAGTTGAATGATATTGTGGAAGGAATTACGATTTTGGTTGATAGTCGAGATTAGTATAGAGCTTGCTCGAAGTTCAGTTTAATCAGAAAAACGAAAAGTCAATACTCATTCAATTAATAAATAGAAGAAGACGACTTGGATGTATAAAGTAAATAAATCTAATAATAACTAACAAGAATTAGATGTATAAATTTAATATACTCCGCACATAACATTTCATGAAGCACTTAGGGTTATAATATCAAAAGTAAAAAATTAAATGTAATAATCAGTTATAAATTTATGATACAAGAATAGCACTAAAATATTAGGAGTGATAGAGTATAAAACATATTCCTCGACCTCAACTATTAGCTTAATCTTTTGGTCGAGATGGTCCATCTAACATGGTATCGGAGTCGGCGTGACACAAAGGTTACGGGTTCGAATCTCATCTGCCCCTCCGTATAAAACGTATTCCTGGACCTCAACCATTAGCTTAAGCTTTTGGTTGGGATGATCCATCTAACAAGGAGTACTAAGTAATGTGATTAGAAGGTTACTACATCTACTACCCAATGCAAGGACTACCCATTGCTAAAGAGATAATACATAATAAATCATGCGAGTTTGAATGTTTGATAACACTTCATTTAGAACCACCTCATCATATTAATAGTGGGTACCATACCTGATGGATATCAACTCCTCTGCGCTAATTTGCAGCAACATTAATCAGATTATTGGGTTGAATTCAGGTTGATCCACTATTATAATTTTAGAATTTCAACTTGTTCGATCTATTTACTTAATTACATGACGAATTCATATCTCTATTACTCTTTACTTTATTTTTTAGTATTTGTTCATCTAAACATGTAAATTACATATCATAGTTCAAATTTAATTTTAGCACGTGAAAGCATTAATTAATATACACGCTTATATCAATATAATTAAACATTAGGTTATAACTACGCGCGATACGCACCGTGGACAATTAGTAGCAAAAAAGTTGATCTATTCAACATGTATATATGCAAGGAAATATTTCACCAAATAGAATATATGTAAGAAACTAGTACGGTTTATGAAGTAGCAAAAAGGATATTCAACAAATAAATTCCCTCTTTCATGCAACTATTGCAAAAATAGTGCATGAAGCGTCAATTTACAATTTTAGAAGGAAAAATAACTTTTAGGACTAAATCAAATAAACGTCTCCTTTTCGATGTAACAATATTTTGAAGATATTAGCATAACAAATCGATAGAGTAGTACTTGTAATTCTTTGTCTATCTACATATTTCTTTGTCTTCATATACAACTATATACAAGTACTTGGAAATCACATAAAATGTGGTGTCTAACCCATTTTTGGAAATTTAGAGACATGAGCACTCCAACATTTGCATGCAAGCTTTTGGCTATCAAAAAGAAAAAAAATTAAAGAAAAAAAAAATGCATGCAGCTTTTATTTAATGCTATGGTGGTAGGTGAACAAAGTTTTTTTGATACCTTCTTGCCTCTCAACTCGAAGAGGTACGGACTATGATGCTTGTTTCAAATTTTACAAACATCTTAAAAATTAGCAATCGTAGTTAACTATTTAAGCTATTCCTCACTCTCTCATAGTAGCTAACTGTAATAATATTTATATATGTTCTGAAGTTAAGTTATTAAAACATAGGTATATCATCCTTAATGTAAACTCATTATTATGGAGTAATTGATTACACAAACAATTTGGCGGACACAAACAGATAGAATTCAGATCAAGGCATACAAACAATTTGGCGGACACAAACACGTTAAATTTATATCAAGGCATACAAACAATTAGGCGGACAGACTTGCTAAGGATGCTAAAACTAATGGTGCTTGTAATGTTTTAAAGTGTTTGTGGAACCCCCTGACATTTGTATATATAGATGTAAATTTATGCAGAGGAATTGTCCTCTAATATTTGGGGCATGTTCTTTTTAAATTATTTCAGAACTTATCAAATCAGATCTAATCAGATCAGATCGGAGCAGATCAAACCATATCAGATCAGATCTTCTCAGATCTTATCCGTCTAATAATTTCAGCTCTTATCGGATCAGATCAAATCAGATTTTCTTAAATAAGTTGAAAATAGTCCCTTTTTTTTTAGCTCCTGCTTGTACCAAAAAAAAAAAAAAAAAAAAAAGATTGCACAAACACAAATATAGTTTTAATAATAATACAAGTATTAAGTCACATCTTATCTTCTTTTTCTATTTTAGAAAATGAAACAATTATCTTTCTAGATTAATTGAGAAACAAGAAAAAGTGCATATTTTTTAGTTTAAGATAAATGCAACAACACGTATGCATAAATAACATTAAGACTTTATTCTTTTTTCTGTTAATAAATCTTAATTATGTTGTGGTATTAATAAATAAAAATCAGGCATATCATTGTTTGATTTTAGTTGTAATTTTTTTTTTTTATGAGTATTTGATAAACACAAAGTATATTCACGTTGAAGTAAAATTAGTCATAGGTTGATGAAAATATGAAACTTTTGGTCTTTAAAACAAAAGTAGTCATTGGTTCAAGTGATGATTGTTTTACTAGTAAATAGGGGAGGAAACTTTTAAAGGATTACAATCCACTCTAATAAGTATAAGATCAAACTCTCAAGGGTACTACTTATTGATTCAGATGATAATTGATTTGAACTCCATAATATGCAAGTACATTTGTTTATCAAGTGATAATTAATGACTGACTTTATTTGATCAGATAAATGTAATTAGAAGGGAACTATATCAGCATTACTCAACTTTATTGTAACAACTTTCAAATCCACCTTGAGGACTTTTTATATCCATTATTCCAACTCAAATTAAAGCTAACCAGCCCATCGCATGACCTTATTTTGTGCATGAACAACGACCACGCACAATTTATATCAAACATCTTTAGACTTAGCAATTGTGACCCTAAGTCCGTAACTTAGGGCCGGGCCTATTCTTTTCAACTTATTTCCAATCAGATCAGATCATATCTCCTCATATCTCATTAGATATATAGGTGATCATTGGTAGCTTGGCCTGGAAAAATGTGGGTTTGGACAACCAAAAACACCCATTTTTTAGTTCAAAGCCTAACCTAGCACGCAAAAACCCGCTTTGGTTCGCAAAACCCGCACTTTTTGGGCGGGTTTTGGCAATACTTTTCATGTACAAGCCCGACCCGCCCATTTGATCACCTCTAATCAAATCAGATCAACTCTTATCCCTCTAATAGTTTCATCTCTTATCAGATTAGATTAAAACGCACCCTTAATCTTTTTACCAAAAATCCATACTCAAAGTAAATGAAATTTACCCAAAATCATTGGACACAAACTTATTTCAAATAGGAAATTGATCTCAACTTTAACTTATGAGGTTAATAATTGTACATTTTATGTCCTTGAGAGTGAAATGGACAACTATTAGAACTGAAACCTAATTATTGTGCTTGTTATTAGAACATGATTTGATTTGAATTAGTATTTGATAAGCAATTGATGAACATAAATTTTTGTTGTATGATTCAAAATGCTAATATGTAAAAGTAATATTTATTATTTTCTTAAAAAGAAAAAAAAATCTCAGTTATCGTATAGAGTATTTAATGAAGCATAAGTTTTGCATTATACAGTATAATCAAACATATATATCTCGCTCATACCATAACAAAAATGGTTGAAAGAAAATTCAAATTAATCTTTATATGCTTCACATGATTATTTCATTACTCCGTACACCTCATCTTTGTAAGTAATAGTTTGAGCACCAAGTCTACCTGCTCCTACACCAGGCCTACTATAGTGGTAGCTGCACTCCATCATTTTGACATAGAGAAAGGCTGAGAGAGAAAGACATTTCACTCATCTATTCATCTTAAACAAAGTAAATAACAAAACTTCTCACAAATCTACTATTTACTCCCTCATCTCATTCATTACCAGTCGGTAAGTTTCCAACTTTACTTAAAATGTATTTTTCTCCCTCTCTTTCTTTTTTTTTTTTTTTTTTTGATAAATTAAAATGTATTTTTTTTCCTTTGTATAGTAGTTGAGAATTTTTTTTTTGATGTTAGAAATATGGATTTTGTTGTTACCCTTTGGAATGAAAACGATGAGAGAGATTTTGTTGCCATATACAAAAATGAAAACATGTTAAAGTTTTTTTCTTTTCTTTTTCGTTTTTTTAGGAGGGGTTTTTTTTCAGTAATGGAGGAAAGACATATGAGTAGAGACTGGAAACTTTGAAAAAGGACTCTTCTTGAAACAACCCCATTTACAGCCTACCATGATATTTTTTTTTTCTTCTTCTTTCTTTTACATTATCAAACATATAACTACTTTTATGCTACCGATGACATGTTTTAACATTTTTTTCAAACGCATTTTATAATTTATGTTCAAAGATACAATAACAAGTTACTTTCCCACAACAAAAGACAAGTTTTTTTATTAAAAAAAATACTTGTAAAAAAACATTTTTTTGTTTCATATTTGTGGGGCTAGTATGTATTTTCTTCCTTTGTATAGTAGTTGAGAAATTTTTTTTGACTAGTAGCGAATATAACATTTTATATAAGTGAATTCAAATTAAGTCTAAATTAAATAAATTATATTATAATTATTTATAAATTAACAAATTATATGAAACTACGTATATATTATATTACACATTATTGATACATATAATTATTGGTATTGATAGCTTAATCGTAATTATATATCACTTTTATCATATTTAATAATTACTAGTTATTGACCCCCGTGCGCAATGCGCGCGCTCCATTTGGCGAATTGAAATAGTTTTGCATAACACTTTAGGTAAATGTGTAATTAATTTGTTGTATTTTGACATAGTATTTGTTGTATCTACAAATATAATGTTATTGTTATATATGGATTAGTAATGTTGTTGTTGTTTATATAGTATGAAATTATAATGTGAATTTTAATTATGGGCCGTTCTATTTTATGTGAATGGATTGTTTTTTTTTTTTTTTTTTTTTTTTTTTTTTTTTTGTTGTACCAAATAAACAAAAGATGATTTTATGGCCCATCTATTATGCTATTGATTTGTAAGTTTAATTGGGCGTAGCCTAGCTTATCTTAAAATTTTATACACGTTCAAATTGATAATATACATATTTAAATTGATACATTTGTACTTGATATCTACTATTTGTTTGTAAATTTTATACATGTTCAAATTGATAGATTTATATTTGCAATTTATGAATTGTTTTAGCCAGATCTGATCAATGTGCATTTAGATTTGGGTTAAATTGTGTTTTTTGTATTGTCGATGCTCCAATTTTTCTCTTTCTCTTCCTCTCTCTATCTCATCCTCTTTCCTTCATAACCCATATTTCTATCTCTCCCATTTTTTCTAACTTTTTTTTTTACTCCCGACCTTTATCCTTTCTTCTAGCCCATCCCTTATCTCCTTTGAACTGGTATCTTTATCTTTCGGCCTGCCCTATCTCTTAGCCCCTCTTTGTCTCTCTCTTCAAACCCTTCGCTTTCCTAGTTCCCTTTTTCTCTCTCGATGATTCTCTCTATTTTGGCCCTTGTTTCTCTACCTCCCTTTCCCTTTCCTCCTACTCCCCTTCCTCTCCTCCTCTATCTTTTAACCCCTAACCGACTAACCCCGGACTAAGTAATTCTTCAAGTAACCCCTGAATGAACCTTCAAGTAACCACTGACCGAGTAACCCTTGACCGAACTCTTTAAGTAACCCTGATCAAATTACTCAAGTAACCCCTGACCGAAATCCTTAAATAACCCCTTACCTGGTAACTCGAGTAACCCCTGACCGAGTAACTCGAGTAACCCATGATCGAATAACTCATCGAGTAACCCTTGACCGAGTAATTCGAGTAACCCATGATCGAGTAATCCCTCAAGTAACCCTTAACCGAGTGAACCTCTCGAGTAACCCCTAATTGAACCCCACAAGTAACCCCTGACCGAGTAACTCGAGTAACCCCTGACTGCATAACTCGGATAACCCCTAACAAAATAACTCGGGTAACCCCTGCCACACGGTGTGGCTTGCTGCACCAAAAAGTTGTTGTGTGATAATATATGTTGTGACAAAATTGAGTTCAAATAAGTGAGAAAAGATAAAACAATAATCGAAAATTATAGGTCGCACTTAATCCCTCTCTCTCTCTTCCTCGAGCCTTCTCCTTCGTTCTTTATTATTATATCATATACTCTTTCTCTGTCCTTTTCTCTTAGTCCTATTCTCTATTTATCACTTTCTTTATTTCTCTTCCAAACCCCTTGCATTTCTCCTATCCTTATATCTTTTTTTTAGCCTCTTTCTATCTCATCCTCTTTGCTTCATAACCCATATTTCTATCTCTCCCATTTTTTCTAACTTTTTTTTTTCTCCCGGCCTTTATCCCTTCTTCTAGCCTACCCCTTATCTCTTTTGAACTGGTATCTCTATCTTTCGGCCTGCCCTATTTCTTAGCCCCTCTTTGTCTCTCTCTTCAAACCTTTCGCTTTCCTAGTTCCCTATCTCTCCCTCGATGGTTCTCTCTATTTTGGCCCTTATTTCTCTACTTCCCTTTCCCTTTCTCTCCTACTCCCCTTCATCTCCTCCTCTATCTTTTAACCCTTGACCAACTAACCCCAGACTAAGTAATTCTTCAAGTAACCCCTGAATGAACCCTCAAGTAACCGCTGACCGAGTAACCCCTGACCGAACTCTTTAAGTAACCCTAATCGAATTACTCAAGTAACCCCTGACCGAAATCCTTAAATAACCCCTTACCTAGTAACTTGAGTAACCCCTGACCGAGTAACTCGAGTAACCCATGATCGAATAACTCATTGAGTAACCCTTGACCGAGTAATTCAAGTAACCCATGATCGAGTAATCCCTCTAGTAACCCTTAACCGAGTGAACATCTCGAGTAACCCCTAATTGAACCCCACAAGTAACCCCTGACCGAGTAACTCGAGTAACCCCTGACTGCATAACTCGGATAACCCCTAACAAAATAACTCGGGTAACCCCTGCCACACGGTGTGGCTTGCTGCACCAAAAAGTTGTTGTGTGATAATATATGTTGTGACAAAATTGAGTTCAAATAAGTGAGAAAAGATAAAACAATAATCGAAAATTATAGGTCGCACTTAATCCCTCTCTCTCTCTTCCTCGAGCCTTCTCCTTCGTTCTTTATTATTATATCATATACTCTTTCTCTGTCCTTTTCTCTTAGTCCTATTCTCTATTTATCACTTTCTTTATTTCTCTTCCAACCCCCTTGCATTTCTCCTGTCCCTATATCTTTTTTTTAGCCTCTCTCTATCTCATCCTCTTTTCTTCATAACCCATATTTCTATCTCTCCTATTTTTTCTAACTTTTTTTTTCTCCCGGCCTTTATCCCTTCTTCTAGCCTACCCCTTATCTCTTTTGAACTGGTATTTCTATCTTTCGGCTTGCCCTATCTCTTAGCCCCTCTTTGTCTCTCTCTTCAAACCCTTCGCTTTCCTAGTTCCCTTTCTCTCTCTCTCTCGATGATTCTCTCTATTTTGGCCCTTGTTTCTCTACCTCCCTTTCCATTTCTCTTCTTCTCCCCTTCCTCTCCTCCTCTATCTTCATCTTTCTCTCCTTCTCTCATAGTGGTTGTATACACATAAAAAAGCACTTACTCATGAAATAATGAAGATATCAATGTTTGTTAGTGATTCCATAGCTCAAGTTTTGGTAATTGTATCATAGATTCATGAGTTAGTATAAGTGTATAGCTTATCTAGCTCCATCACTGGCTCACTGTTGTGCTCGATCAATCTATTACATTGTGTTCCCATGATGCATATTATTAATAAAATAAGTCATGAAAGTTGGCAAAATTAACTTTGTAAGATCATGATTCATTACTCAAGAAAATAGCATGAACTATTATTGGTGTTATACTATTATGTTATGATGCTCAAATTAAAACAAAGGGTTATAAAATAATATAGGTACAAAAGTGTGTCTTTTGATCCGATGGACAGAGGGTAAATTACAAGAGTTTACTTAATGTTAGAGGAATATGTGTACAAAATAGTAAGATTTTCCATTTCAAATGCAAAAAAAAAAAAAAAAAAAAATACAGAATCTCTGTTCCACTCTTTTCCGCATACGTCCCCAAATTTCTTGCTAACTTTTCTTCTTGTTGATTTGTTTTACCTACTTCCAATTATTTTCTTGCGGTATCTTTGATTTTCTGTAGAAAAGTTTCCCTGAAACATAATGTAAATGATTAAATACAATGTGATATTTGGCATAAGATTTAATTCAATCTAATCAGAGATTTACCGTTTAGGCTTGAAGACTAAATTACAGTATGCAAACCACCGCATAATAATACCCAAAAAAAAAAAGCTCAATTGTGATTAAAAATGATTTGAGTAGATTAATAGCATTGCAATCCTCTGAAATTAGCTAATGGGTGCTGAGATTACCCCTGTGTAACCAATTCCTAACAAGCTCAAAAATGCCAACAAAGGTAGCCTATAAATTACTTGCAAGATAACAATTTATTTACCCATCTGTTAGTATGTTTTATAGTACAAATATTCTAAGTTCCCCAAGAATGGAGTTAATTTTTACACTTTTTTCATGCCTTAATACAAAAATGACATGTACATAATTTCAGCTTTCAATTTGAAAAAAAAAAGCCTAATAACAAATGGATCATTCTAATACTCTGCCATCATGCATATTTTAATACCCTAGTTAGTCATGGAGTTAATTTTTACACTTTTTTCATGCCTTAATACAAAAATGACGTACATAGTTTCAGCTTTCAGTTTGAAAAAACAAAAGCCTAATAACAAATGGATCGTTCTAATACTCTGCCATCATGCATATTTTAATACCCTAGTTAGTCATGGACTCATGGGTGCACCTAGTATCAACCAGTTGGAATAAGATGTTCAACAACAGTTTATAGTCATGCCGACCTAAGTTTTAGATAGTCTATTGTAACATAATAGGTCATATCTCAACATATATTAGTTCAATCCGTGCATTAAATCACTCTTTCAATAAATGAGCTGAGACAGATGACTCACAGAGATCATGCCAGCAGAACCCCAAAGAGCAACACCCCCAGCTACAGCTAGTGAGCCCACTGTATACTTGTCTTTGACGTTGTCCCATTGTAACAATTCATTCACCCATAAAATGTATTGCAAATGTTAATTCTGTGTCAGATTGGTCTATATTCTAAAATGCCTCTAATATGACAGATGACACAGAGTTACAAAGCTAGGATGCAAACAACAAAAAGAGTGCTTTCTAGAGCAAACTTTGCAAGGTGATTACCTCAAGATGATAACAGGAAGAGAAATGCGTCAACAAAACAGTTATGTTTTGTATCAACCAAGCATGTTCAATAAGCTGCATTTAGAACATACTTCAGAAATTTTGGATTTCAAAATGAATTATCTTAATACTTTTCGTCAGTTTTGAAAAAAAAAATTGTTTCAAATCCCCTCTCTATGTGAATTCTTTATCTATTATCATTTGAAGAACTTGGTTCAATAACTTATAACCCAATGACATTATCTATGACCAACACAACAAAGTATTAGAATCCTGACCAAATGATATTGAAACCAACACTACAATGAAATTATATATACCACAAAGCACACAAATGTCAAAACAAACTGAAAGGCAATAACAATTGAAGATCATAATGGAAATTATCAGAACAACCAAGTTTATGATATATATAAAAATATTTAAAAAAAAAACAATTACTATGCCATAAAAGAATAATCAACCTTAAAAAGCAAATTCTGTTGACAGAGATACAACAACCAAAATAAAGCAAAATTATTGAACCAAAGCTACATCACTACTGTAGACTATTTAGTCTATCTTAGAATAATCCCAGATTAGGTACACTTACAATTAAATTTCGATAAACCCTTGATTGTGTAATTGATATTTGATGATTAAGAAATAAAATCTTACCTCAGAAGTTGTTCCAATGGAAGAGTGAAAACCCAAAAGCTATTTCAATGGAAGAGTGAAAATCCAGAAGCCGCTTCACAGCAAGTAATGTTCGAAAAGTTCTCTTTCTTTCTATCTTCCCTTACAAAAATTCAAACGCATATCTTTAAAACCATAAATCTATATAAATTCAAATATCCAATAAAAAAACAAACAAAAAAAACTGAAAGAGGAGAGTACCTCAACAGCCAAGAGACCGTTCTTCAAGAACTGAGCACTAAGACCCACAGGAAATTGAATGCGACCCAATCCCTTTCAATAATTGTCTCTAACATTAGATGAGCTCGATCAATAAAATCTGAAGAAAACAACAAAAATCTGAAATACTGGATGAAGAATTAATGAGAAAACAGCAACAAAATCAGATTTTGAAGAATGAAACTTCTATTGATTACATATGGAGTTTGCAAAGGACCGATGAAAGATGGTGGTGTACCTTTAGTAGAGGAATAATCGGTCGTTGGACAATCACCCTAAAACCAAACAATATTTCTACCTAAGCCAACCTTAGACAAGTCTAGGGCAAGTAAAGGATAGTATCCACAGGGAATGGGTCAAGAACACCAAGAATATGAAACGGTTGTAAGCTAATTCGGTCACAAATTGGGTTTTGATTAGTTAACTACTATAAAAGGGAATGCTAGGGGAGACGGGATTCAACACCAACCAAACCAAAGAATCAATAACAAGGATAAATCATGAGCATACATGGAAGATAGAATAGGAACTTAACATTGTCTTCTTTCAAAGTTACAACATAAGTATTTCCTAGATTAAGCACCAATATAACAAGGATTAAGCATCAAGGATAGGAAGTGGGTTTCTAGCTTGAGTCTGTCTCTCGATCGTTCTGAACTAGCATGAAGCACAAATAATTGGGATTTCTCACCTAATTACCACACTAAAGCATCCTACACAATGAAACCAAACATCCATAGTCATGAAGGTAGCATAATCTAATTGCACAAGAGAGGACTCACTCTAAAACCCCATCTTTCGATGTGAGAAGAGGGATGAACACATGAGCATAAAGTGGCCATCAAAATGCACATGTTATAATCAATTCAAGAACAAACAACTACCAATCCAAGGTAGAGAATGAATAAATACAAGTCAATCAACCATAGCTTGGTTGGGTTTTCACCCAACCCCTAACTAAGAGACTACTCACTAAACATGGTGAAATTTACTCTAACAATTAAATCTAGGGTTTTCATGAATTCAAATAAGCTAGGAGAGAGATAGAACAAAAATGGATTAAACATGCAAGAGAAAATAAACAAGATTAAGGGAGAAATTATCAACTCAAAGCAATTGAAAAACTGAAAATTAAGAGCAAGAGATAGAGGAGAGAGATTACTTAATAAGCTTCAAAGTTGAGAAATTGTTGAAATTGATGGAACAAACCTCCAATAATTCTTACAAATGATTGAGTTTTGAGAAAATAAAATAAGGGAGAGGAAAACTATGAACTAATTAAGAGAATAAGCCTAAAGGAGTTAAGAGGGAAGAAAAAAGTCCGTACAAATGAGTTCAAGGGAGGTATTTATAAGACCCCCAAATAAGAAGGATGGAAAAAACAAGAATCGAGTTCGACTGCAGCTTGGCACGGGCGTGCACAGTTAGACAGTAGAAGCAGTAGCTACTGTTTTGGTGCCCTGCACCTTGCAAGTGCGTGCCAATAGTGACACGGGCGTGCAGCCTATTTGGCACGGGCGTGCCAAATTCTGCACGGCTGTGCATGTCTTCAAATGCTAAAACAAACCCTACTGTTTTGGATCAGGGCACCCTGCACGGGCGTGCAGGGAGTTGCACGGCCGTGCAGACCTGGACAGTGGCGCCCCTAAGTCTGGGGCACCCCTGCACGGATGTGCAAGAGTTAGCACGGCCGTGCAGGGTCTTCTTGGCCTTGATTTGTCTTCCTTTCTTCGATCTTGCTTCTTTCTTCTTCGAAGTTGCTTAACTCCATTTCATCATTGTTCAAAATTCCTTGCATACTTTCCGGGATGCTTTGTAGTGTGTTCATTGGACCTAAAATGTCATCAAAAATAATAACAACCCCGTGAAGCACGTAATATACAAAAATGCATAAAAATAGAGTGAATGACGAAATAAGGCATCGATTCCTCACACATTCAACGTTAAAAACCACTCTATAATAATAATACAAAATAGCATGCTATCAAATCCCCCCAAGCTAAGCTTTTGCTCGTCCCGAGCAAAATAATCATAACACACCATAGTGAGGGGAAAGCAACAAGAGAGGGAGGAAAGGTAAGCAAAACTAATTAAGACATTCACGAATCACTTTTAGCACAAGTGAGAAGCCATTTAAACCCACAAGTCGCCTTACGGGACGAGTTTTGATCTCGTGAGGGTTTCCCTTGAGTTTAACCCATAA
Source organism: Chenopodium album (assembly GCF_948465745.1). NCBI lineage: Eukaryota > Viridiplantae > Streptophyta > Magnoliopsida > Caryophyllales > Amaranthaceae > Chenopodium > Chenopodium album. The sequence goes on along the minus strand of NC_137844.1, from coordinate 6,893,638 downwards.
CTCACACAAAAACCAAATCAAACCACCAATGATTATGCACAATCCAATGTTTTTTTTATTGCCCAAGTCAACTCATCGGGATATGAATCACAAGCAAGAAAAGTGAGCAACTTTCGAGAATTACCAATCATACAAATGTACACATGAGTTGGGGGTAAAGAGAAGAACTAAGAAAGGTTACACTAGGCTACTTCCTTAGACCTTTTACTAGTTCATTAGAGAACATTTAGATGTTCCAAAGTTGTAACAAGCCCTTTTTTTGTTATAAAATCTCAAAATGCTAGTCCACCTCCCAAAATGCACACCCAAGGCCCTTTAACTACATTCTAACTCGGGAATTTCATAAGATATAATAATGTAAAAACAGTGTGGGAGGCATCCACAAGTTGACCTCTAAAGAAGAGAAAATAAAAAAATTTGAGAAATTTTGGGGGAGTTTTTGTTCTCCCTATTTTTTTTTTCAAATTTTCATTGCCCTCGCCTCTTTTAACTGTGAGTGGCTCTTTCTTTATTCAAAACATGTGGCTTATTATGCCACTTATTACACATGATACAAGTAGAACCAATTCCCTAATAAAGTTTCATTTCGGGGAGGAGGAGGATGCAAATCAAGGGCACAAGGGACCGCAAATCAATTCAAACATATCCTACTTTGGGAAGATTAGACATATCCTATGCTGGATGTGCAATTGAGCATTCATCGGTTTTCATTTCATAGACACTAATGCAATCAAGATTAATAAACCTCTAAATGACCCCAACTCTTGCATACACCCTTCTAAGAGAACTTTTACTTATCACTTAAGATTCGAGCAAGCAAAACACATAAATATTGTCATTTGAGTCTCATCTTTGGGCATTTTTTTCATTTTTCTCATTTTCTTTTTTAAAGCTTACTAGAATGCAAGAATAATTACAAAGTTAAGCTAAACTAAGCATAAAAAGAAAGCATAACTATACATCTAAATAATGATAGAAGAGAATTATTCACATGATAAGAGATTTGGATTTCATAGGGAGCAAATTTGGATTCAAGGGATTTGGATGTTAGGGAAAGGGAAAGAAACAACATGTAAAGCTCATCACCAACACAAGAACACACAAGAACCAATGAGAGTGGGACTCCCCCCAAGCTATCATAGACATTGTCTCCAATGTTAAAACAATAAAAGCACGAAAAGAAGGGGAGAAAGAATGCTAACTCATTTGCTTGGGCCTCCTTAGGAACTTGAGCCCTCGGGGTACATATACCGGTAGACGTTGCGGAATTCACCCAATTCCGATCTTAGACCTTCGAAGCTTGTCCTCATGTTGTCTTATGAGGTCCTCATGTCCTCGTGAGACTTTCTCATAGTCTCAAACTCGGTGCTCATACGGGTGAAACCGGCGTTCATTAGTTGCATTTGTTGCTCGAATGAGAGGTAAGGGTTTCCCTCACCCATACCTTGGCCTTGGTACCCCTCTTGGTACCCTTGTTGGTGCTCATGTTGTTGTTGTTGATGGAATTGTTGCTCTTGGCCTTGTTGTTGCTGCTCTTGTTGCTCTTCTTCCTCACCGGGAAGCCAAGGAAGGTCTCTTGGAAAGCCCCAGTTGCGCTCATCATAGATGGACGTGATCTCTCGGTTGGGGAGGTAGGCATAGGGCCGCCCACTCACCAACCACAAGTATGGATGGGCCCCTTGTGCGTCCACAACCCAGTGCATCGTCCTCAATGCTTGCATATCTAGCTGCGTTGGCCTTGGACAAACTTCCTCATTTGCAAAATCGAGGTTAAGAAAAGCAACAATAATGGTAATCATTCCACCTATGGTGATGCTACCGGTTCCCGTGGCAACATCATCTTGGTGATTAACAAGCCAAGCACCTACATCTAGGGCGGTGCTCCCCTCACTGAGGTGCCAAAGGAAGTAAAGCTCCCTTGTGGACACCACCCCTGAACTATCACCCCTAGCAAACGTCGTGTTTGCTATGGTCCTTTGGGAAAGCCTAAAGGCGGGGTGAATAACGGCCGTGGCCTTATCGGATCTTGGGTTGTACTAAAAAAGACCCGTGATCTTTCTCCAAAACTCCCCCGCATTGTAGTTACAGGGGTACTCTTCCTTGGGCCCTATGGTTCCGTTAGTAGGCCACCCGAATGCTTGATTAACCCTCCTAATGTTCATTTTATGGTTTGAGTTCATGAGTTGGAAGGTCATGTGACGGGGGGTCCGGTTTGTGTCACGGTGCACGTAAAGGGTGGAGAGGAACTCAAGAGTCAATCTCTTGTAAGTTGGGGCGGACAATCCTAAACAAGAAGCTAGGCCGGCACCCTGAAACAACATTCTCATATCATCTCCTACCCTCAATTCATTGGCCACCTCGTCATTGTAGAACCTAGTTGGTCTAAATCGCCTCCTACTATTCCTAACAAAGTTGGCCAAAAAGGTTTGGTCATTAAACACAATTCCCATTGTGTCCACTTGTGGTGGATCAACGGGAGGAGGAGGCGATGGGTTGCGGTACCTAGCGTCGGTGTTCGTAGGTCGATTCCTTCGTGACATGGTCGGTCTTAATGCAAAGTAATCAAACACAACACAACAAAGAAGTCACCACAACAAAGCACACACCAAGACACTAAGTCACAACGATTCAAGGCTCAAATGACACCAATTATCACACAAAACAAGTTAGGGCTCTAAGTCCACCGCCTAGTGCCAATTTTCAAGCAAGCCACAAAATTAGGCAAAATGGACTTCACAATTCTAATTCTCAACAACACAATACCAAATCATCCATGTTCAAGCATTCAACAATAGCAATTTATCACAACAACACTTACAAGCTTGCATGTATATCATTCACAAAATCATCATTCACAAAATCAACACCTCCAATTCACACTCACTAACAAAATTCAACATTCACAAAATTCATAAAACACTTTCAAATTCAACAAAAATCCAACAATTTCTAGCAATCACTCACAAAACTACCAATTCCAACAACTTTTCAAACAATGGCATACATTTACATTCAAGAACTAGAGCAAGAAAGTAGTAAAGGGAAGGAACGATTATACCGAGCTTATCGTGGGTGTAAAACCCGCAAATGAACCTTTCTAACCTTCCTTGTGCTTGCTTGAGCTTAGTCCTTCAACCAATTGCCTTGAATTTCAACCCACATGAAAACCCCCAAATCAATTTTTTCAAAGTTAGGGTTTGAGTAATTTGGGTGATTTTGGATTTGAATGTGGGAATGGAGTAGTATTTTGTGATTTAGAGTGAAAAGGAGTGTAGATTTTGTGAAAAATTGTTGAATTTTAGTGAGATTTTGTAGGTTTTAGAGGATTTGAGTGAGGAGTGAAGGAGGGAGTAGGAGTTTTAGAGAGAAAGAGGGGATTTCGTGGAGAGAGATAGTGGAGAAATGAATTTTTTTTTTTTAATTTTGAAGCTTTCCCCGTGCTTAAATCGCCTAAAACCCAGGCTGCACGGGCGTGCAGAATTTGGCACGGGCGTGCAGCCTGGGTCAGAAGTTTGAAATCTTTCTGCCTGATGACGCACGGGCGTGCTGCTCTGTGCACGGGCGTGCAGGTTTTGGCACGCTCGTGCCGAACCTCAATTTTTATTTCTTCAGATTCTGCCTGCTTCTGACTTACCTTGCACGGGCATGCGATGTTCTGTACGCCCGTGCAGACCTGATGCTGCACGACTTGACTTTTTTTTTTTTTAAATAATAACAATAGGGGATAATAATAATAATAATAATAAAATTATTATCATCACCATTATTATTATTGACACTCCTCTCACAATTTTTTTTTTTTAGCTTCCTTTCAAGCATACCTACAAGTATAAGATGAAAGGAGTTAGTGAAAATAAAAATAGATTGAGAGAAGCAAAAATAGGAAAGAAATAACGGAGAAGGGTGAGAAACTCGGGTTGCCTCCCATTAGCGCTCTTTTAACGTCACTAGCTTGACGGCCCTCCGATCACATTAATCGGAGCCGTTGAATTCTTTCACTTTGATGGAGTGAACCACACCTTTCTTGTCACCCTCATAATAGACCTTGAGGCGTTGACCATTCACCTTGAATGTTCCGGTGCTCTCACTCCAAACTTCAATTGAGCCATACGGAAATACCTAAACCACTTGAAAAGGGCCACTCCACCTTGATTTAAGCTTTCCGGGAAAAAGCTTTAACCTTGAGTTGTAGAGAAGGATCTTATCACCTTCTTTGAATTCCCTCTTGATGATGTATTTGTCATGAAATTCCTTTGACCTTGCCTTGTAGGAACTTGTACTATTGTATGTATTCATTTCAATTCTTCTAACTCATGCAAGTCTAGCATTCTCTTTTCTCCAGCACTTTTGAGATCAATATTCAAGGCTTTGATTGCCTATTGAGCCTTGTGCTCCAACTCTATAGGCAAATGGCAAGACTTCCCATAAACCAGAAACTTGTAAGGGGTGGTTCCAATGGGAGTCTTAAAAGCCGTACGATATGCCCACAAGGCATCATCTAGCTTTGTCGCCCAATCCTTCTTGCTTCTAGCCACGGTCTTCTCAAGAATGAGCTTGATTTCTCTATTTGAAACCTCCGTTTGGCCGCTTGTTTGAGGATGGTAGGACAAACCAACCTTATGGTGAACTCCATACTTAGCCAATAAAGCCTTGAATGTTCTATGAGCAAAATGAGACCCTCCATCACTTATCACAGCCCGTGGAACGCCAAACCTTGGGAATATGACCTTTTTAAACATCTTTATCACCACCTTTGAGTCATTCTTTGGTGATGCAAGAGCTTCCACCCATTTGGACACATAGTCCACCGCTACAAGGATGTAGAGATTACCGTAGGATGAAGGAAAGGGACCCATGAAGTCGATCCCCCAAACATCAAACACCTCCAATTCCAAGATTGGGTTTTGAGGCATCTCATTCCTCTTTGAAATGTTCCCGGTTCTTTGCATTTGTCACAAGTCTTCACAAAGACCCATGCATCCTTGAAGAGAGTACGCTAAAATAACAAACATTGCAACACTTTTGCCGCCGTTTTGTTTGCTCCCATATGACCACCACATCTTCATCACCACCTTTGAGTGCATATGACCACCACAGTGCATATGAAGCACATCTCCACCCCTATCTTGTACAAAATGGGATCATCCTATATGTACCTTTTCGATTCATGCTTCAACTTTCTTCTTTGTTGAGGGGTGAACTCCGGTGGAATTGCCTCACAAGACAAGTAGTTCACTATATTGACATACCAAGGTAATGACTTTGCTTGGATAGCATACAAAACATCATCTTTTAGCTCATCATATAAATGATGGAATGAAGATTAAAGATAATAATCGAACCTGGCATGTGTGATGGACCTGATGGTGCGGGTGTGGATGTTACAATATATATATATCCCATACATGTCTCATCTCCATATCCGTCCACTTCAAATACACTAATATACTACTTATGAAATATTGTCAAAATTATTTTAAAAATTTATAACGAAATTAAATTGAGCAATACAAGCCAATGTAATTCGACTATATTAGTGTATTATGTAAATATTTTGATGCAATTATATGAGTTTAAATTAAAAATTAATTTGATATGTGAGGTGGATTCAAGGACAGGCAAAGTAAGTGGTGAGACGAGTACATTGAGTATCTAGAGGGGATGGATATTTAAGTGGGTGGTGGGTAGGGGTCGATTAGGCTGAGCAAATTTATCCTAAGATCCAATATGATAATTTAGGATAGTATTGGATCGATATCCGATAATTTTTTTTTTTTTGGAAAATATTAGGGTGGCCAATGCGCGCGTCATAGTTAGACATGTTTGGATAGCCCTTTCAGTTGTTGGCAACACTAATAAGGGAAAATATGTAAACAAATAGATATAAAGGTATAAATGTTCGTACACTATTCTTAAGAGTTAAAAAATAACAATTAATATAACGAGGGCATAATTGTCTAAATTAACCATTTAGAGGGTATAATTGTCTAAACACTATTCATAAGAAATCATTAACCCAAGGAAAAACTTTAAGGCAATTAACATCTTATAATAAAGGTATATAGGTAAATAATTTTGAGAATATATTTCTCCTCACATTATTCATAAAATGTTTTCTCATACTTTTTAAAAGGTAAGGATATTCGATATCCAAAAATTATCTGAAATATTTGGATTTTGGGATACCAATTTGGGTATTATCTCACATTTTCATATAAAACATCTTAAAATCCTATAGGATTGTTGTTAAGATTACAAATGTTAAGGGAAGTAAGAGTATGAGAGAAGAAGTAAGATGAAGATACATGTCAATTAATGACTACTCCTTCGTCAATTAAAACACGATACAAAGGGGAAAATATGTGAATAAGAGAAGATTTTTGAGTCTTGATGATGAAACTAGTTGGGCCTGAGCTATTCCTGGTTCAGTTGTATTTTTATTGGAGGTTACACGTTCGAATCTTATATGAATAAACCCCTTTATTTTTTTTAATTCTAAGTAGATCAATCAATCAATCACAGCGTTAATCCCATAAGTGGAGTCTTTATATGAATCAAATTTGATTATTCCATGTGCTCGTCCACAAAAATCTTCCTCCTTCAACCCTTACAATCCAAATAAACACACGGGGGAGACCGGGAGAGTACTATGCTTGATTGGTGAAAAAAAAAAAAGAGAGAGATAGAGAGAAACTTAATTTCTCTTACTAATTATAACAATGATTCCAATCTGGAAAATAAAAATATGTACAAACTGGTCACATATCTAGGCAATTCATCATAAAAAGGACCAAGGAGAACAAATAAATCATTAAACTCATGCATAGGTGTTTGCTCAACTGGGTGGCAAATGAGTGTGAAGGAGACGGCGATTGAGCAGGTGAAATGGCTGCAACATTTGTGGTGTTTTCTTTGGAGCAAGCATACTTACAACGACTTAGACGAACAACTCGGTAAACACCACTGCTTGTCAGGACATAAACATCTTTATTCAGATCTTCCCCGAATGAGAATATGTAACCCAGGGCCGGTGTTGAACTTCTTGGGACATAGCTACACTTTATAGGAGAGTCTGCAGCACAACTATACGAAAGCAATCTAGAGGTGAAGTTCCCACTGTTTTTGGGATATTCAAAGCCTTCCCACATAGCATCTCCATATAAATCAGCATATAAGTACCTAAAATCCACCAGATAGCTTGTTTATGTTTTAAGCAACACCAACTATGAACAATTTATTTACCACCTATGAATTTGGAAGGAAAAATAGACAGTGTTTTTACGATACAGATGTAATGTAGACTCAATTTTGGTTTGTAAAGCATTACTACTTAGAAAAAGCTAAGTGTCAAGACATCAAAGCCCTCATCTAAATGTCTTAAACTGTCAGCAATCCAAAGCGTCACCAATTTAGAGTGGCAAATTAAAAGTTTAAAATGGCGCAGTAAAAAAATCAATCCAAAGAGCTAAAAATCAAAAGTCAAAAGTTAGAGCACACCTACGCACCATGAGGGCTAATACAGGGATCCGAAGCCTTCCTCTGAAAATTCAAGTCTCACTCCAGCACCTTTAACCCGAAAAGGCCTCCTTCAGCAATGTTAAAAAAAAAGCCCGTTTGGTCAAAAACCCGAAAGGGCGGCCTGGACAAAAGTTAGGGCAGCCCACTAAGTCAAAAACCCGAAGGGGCAGCCTAGGCAAAAGGTAAGGAACATTTGCACCAGCCACAATCAGCACAGTTGCACAATCACACCTGTCACAGTCGTATAAGAGAACTACGATAGTCTGATTCCGCAAGGATACGTAGGAAGCCCCCACCCGAGGTCCGACCACCCTATTTCGAAAAAAGAAAAAATGTGTTCAATAAAATCTAAGGTCATCTTTCAGGATGGTTTGACATTTTAGAAGTTTTGAAGCACAGTGATAGTCTAGAACTTGACATAGACTCGACCTTGCACCAGCATCTTCTAGCCAACCACATCTATCCTCCGTTATTGCACCTGAGTTAATAAATTTGAAGCCTTTTTCTTTCTTGAACCATAGCCTTTTTGTCAAAATACCCCTTATGAGACTCTCCAGCTCTTCTTCACAATTTAGCATGCACATGGTCGCTATCTTCAGCACTCTGTCACCTCATGCATTGCCACACTAGGTATATTTGGGCCTTTTTATCTTCTACATGTTGCTCGAGTTCTTGACTTGAGTAGCAACCTTTATGCACAGTCTACATGTAGCTCAACATTAGTTGCGCCCTTGCCATGGTATCGAGCTTGATTTTGACACATGTTTGCACATGAGTCAATTTTCAGCCTTGTTATGCAAGAGATGTGGCCCCATCATCGCATCTTGTCTCTCTGCATACTGGGGGCTAGTCTTGTTCATGGACCAATTAATGCACATGACACACCGAGCTGTCAAGATGGTCAAATTTTGTCTTAGTCACAATCTCTCAAAAATGATTTCTTGGTCCAAATCAACCAAAAATTGTCTCTGATCATTGTACTATGTCACATCCAGTCAAAAGCTTATCAAAGATTATCTCAAATCAGTCTCAGCACGTATCCGTTGTCCCAATGATTCTTAGCATGTCTCAGCATGTCTCAACTTGTCTCACCATGTCTCAGCAGGTCCTAACTTGTCTCGTCTTGCCTTAGCATGTCTCGACCTTTCTCAGTTGTTCTCAGCATGTCTAGGCGTATTTCAATTTACATCAGTCTTAACTGATTTCAATTTGCACGACTAGTCTTGGTCAAGCACAACCAAGAGCTACGTAAGGCCTGATTCCTTTACAAATACGTAGGCAGCCTATCCACAGGCGTGCCCCCCCTTAATTTGCAAATTAGTGTCTGCATGAAACCACTAAGAATCCCAAATGCAAAGCTAGGGTCTCGTCACCTTGATGGACTACTCTTGACTCATTTAACAGCACGCCACAGCTTTGGCCATGCAATCCTCCTATCCCCAAGCGGAGTGTCCAAGCAACATGAGAATAAAATCCCCAGTGGTACATCCCATATTCCCAGCGGAGTATTTGCAGTAGACAAACATTTCGAAACCCTCCCTTGCAGAGCTTAAGCAATGTAATTGTTCCGGCGAATCAGACCGTCAGACAGTCAAACCCTTTGAGCAGGATGAACAGCATCCCTAGCAACCCTAACGTTTGCTTGTTTTGCAGGTACAGGTGGTAAAAGGGCGATTATAAGCGCAAAAGCATTATAATCGTCCTCCGTAGCTATTCACTTTGACCTTCGTCTTACGGGACTTTTGTCTTTATAGACTCGATCGAAGTGGGGGCTTTTGTAGACACCTTATTTAGTGCCTCCCCATGGGGGATCAATGACGATAACAGAGCAGAACTGCTGGCCAGACCTGAAAAGGTCGCTGATACGATGTTGTGGAACCTTGTCTTCTCTTAACCATCAAAAGCACCCCTTTTCTAAAGCAAACCAAGCATCCATCCTAAAAACAGCATCCGGGCTAGATCCGAGTCCTCTAAATAGCACCCCGGTCTCGTTTCGAGTCCTCTGAAATCCCAATTAAACACCTTTTCAATTCAATTTCAATTCTTCTCGAGACTTAAATCCTGAGTCTAAGTTATTCGAGGGTCATTTTGTCCTTTTTAAAGGTCTCCAGCGATGTGTCCAATGTCATATCGGAGTCCCGAGGGCCGGAATCATGAAACCAAGCCCCTAATTGAGCTGGTTTGGGCCTAAATCCTAATTCGGGTCCATAACCGTGAAAAATCATCTTAGAATCATCAAATTCCGACATCAAATCATGCATCTAGTCTCTCATTGGCCGGAAAGTGGGATGACGTAAGCCTGCGCCGCCGGACAAGTCCCGCGTGGCACGTAAGCTTGCTGCGTGCAACATAGGGGTGACACGTGGCCCTGAGGATACATGCATCCCACAAAGGTTTGCAGCTCCTCGGGGCTATAAATACCCCCCTTTTCACCCATTATTGGACCTCTTAGCCACGTTTACGAGAGCATTTTTGTAATATCTCGTATGTTTATACGTATTTTAATTAAATAAGTATTTTGAGAAGTATTAAATTAAATTGAAATGTTTATTTAAAGTATTTTAATTAATTATTTTAATAAGTTTGGAAATATTTATAAAAGGAAAGTTTATTAATTAATTAATTTAGTTAAGTTGGGGTTTAATTTAAGGAAAGTTTTATTTTAGTAAAGTTTTATTAGGGATGGGATTAGGAAAATTAAAAGAGGAAATTTTAGGGAGAAAGGTCTTAAAGAAGGGGTATAAATATCCCACATATGAGGCAAATCAAACTTTGCCCAGAGTGGAGAAAACCCAAGGTAAACTTCTCTCTCCTTTCTCTTTATTTTTCTTTCTTTTCTTTCTTTTTTTCCCCTTCCGCTTTTCTTTTTTTTTCAGCTGCCCCCTTCACTACCACCGCTGACCACCGACAGCAAGTGGCCGCCGCCGGCAATAAGCAGCCACCGGCGCTGGCAGCCGACGTGGTGGTTGCCGCTGCTCTCTCTCCCCCTTTTTCGAACATACAAAAAAAAATTGAAAATTTATTTTTAAAAATCAATTTAATCCTAGATCTAATTATTAATTATGAGTTTTGGGATTTGATTCTTGATGTTTGATTATGAGTATTATGTTAATAAATTTTCAGATTATGTTTTTAATTAAAAAGCCCTAATTTTTGAAACCCTAGGTTCTAGAATTATGAATTATGGAAGGATTATAATATATAATGGTTTAAACTTTTGATTAAAGTGTTTTAAGGCTAAATTACAGCAAGTCTTCATTAAAATATAATGCTGGAATTTTTGGTTGAGTATTAAAAATCAAGTTTCTTTAAGGAATTTCAATTACCCATTAATTGGGATTAAAGTATGATGTTTTAAATATATTTTCAGCTTATTTTAATTAAATTATGAGGGGTTTTATAATAGTATATATTGCTGGAAATTTGTGTAGAGAGGATTTTAATACTCTTCTATGATTTTAAATTGTAGGAGACTTTGAAGTGAGCAATTTTTATTAGTCTTGGCAATTTTAAGATCGCATACAAGGTACGTTCGCGTACTTAGCATAATTATATTGACGTAGTAGCATGTTAAATGTGTTTGGTTGATTACAAGTAGTATCATGCTAGGTTTGGATTGGAAATTTTGGTTTGGATGTTGTTGGTGATTGGATTATGAAGCATGATTTATTTGTGATGGATTATTGGATGGAAAATAATAGTTTGGAGTATTATTTATGAACCACATATTTATTTATGGCATGTTAGAGAGCATGTTTAATTAAACTGAATGTTTAATTTGGTTTGGAATATTAAAAAGGAATTTCATTATGGTTCATATAATTTTTATTGATGCTTTAAGAATGAGGAAATAGCTATATAAGTGTCTATGTACACGAGGAATAAATTGTATATTGGTGCCTTAGTGCACTTAAGGTGTTTTTAACACCGAGGGATAGGATTTGTGGCGCTTTATGCGTTTAAGGTGTCATTGGCACCGAGGTAGAATTAAAAAGGATTCAACATTAAATATTATGTGGTCACTAATTATTCAAGAATTAAATTGGTATATTTGATTGACTGAATAATTATCGTTGATTGAATGATTATGGTTTGAGAGTCTTCACCAAGTTTAATAATCTGTAAATAACGTAAAGTAAAAGAGATTACGCAAAAAAACTCTTGGAACGTACATACCTTGAGTATGAACATATGGGGGGAGTTATGTGACTTTATATTTGATCATAACTTCTACTGGAGTACAGGACGCTGTATATTCCTTTTATTATCATTATGCGCAGGAATTCCGCCACCTATGAGTGGTTAATGATGCTGGCACGATTAGCTCCCGTGTCAGTAACCTCAATTTATTTGGGGGAGGTTGAGTGGGAAACCTGTTCGATACGTAGTCAACATTAAATAAATTATGTAGTGTCTAGTGAGAACTTTTATTGATTGTTGTATGCTTGAAAAACAGGTGCAACGAGATAAGTTGTGTATTAATAGGGAATTATATGCTAGTGTGTTAATTACGCTGATGTACTCAGCTTTGCTGCTTGTGTGTTTTGTGTGTTTGTTGGCCTTGTCTTTATCTTGGCCCTATGATGACCCATTTTTAATGGAGAGTAGTGGAAACGAGTAGAGATAAGATTTACAGGTGATGAAGCATGTTCATGAATGGGCATTAGTGAAGAGCGAATCATGCTATTTTCTATAAGTATATGATGAGTGTTATTGCTTTACTTATTTATGACTTTATTATTATGCATGACTAATGAAAGGTTTTGAGTTTGGTTTTGGTTTTAATAAGGGCCTACGGTGGGTCCAAGTTGTAGGTTGATTTAATTTTTACTTCGTTTGACTTTGGTTTGACTTTACTTTCGTTGATTGACTTTTCAAGATTGACTTGTTTGAATTGTTTTGAAATTAGTCTTCCTCTGTCTGTCTTTGATAGTTGCCTTAGCCATTTTCACGGCGGCGGTAATGTCTTAGATATTCCTATTTAAAGTTTTAAACAGGGCAAAACAGGTATTTTAAAAGAATAGGAATTTCTAGGGTGTTACAATTTTGCACAAAACCGAAGGCAAACCGAGAGCATTTCCACATTTTCAAGCTTGTAAACACGCTCAAACACACTTCCAATCATTGCTAAGCAATATCAAGCACACTTCCAAGCATCGCTAAGCGATTTCAAGCACCTTTCGACAAGGTTCATCAACTTCGTTGCAAGCACCTTATGTTCGACGTCGCCGCATGTAACACCCCAATAATTCTCTCTTAAAAACCTGTGAGAAACCGTATATAACCTGAACAATTTCAAGAGAATTACTGGCGTGCTACCGCCACGTGTTCAAACGTTAAGGCTATCTCAGAAATTAGCAGCGGAAAACCAAAACAGTTTTAAATAAACCTCAAAACAAAGGAATTAAATCAAAATAAGTATTACAAGTTGGAACCATTAAGGCCCTTATTTAAAACCCAATAAAAGTAGTAAGTGATTAAATTCAATGTTCAAATAAATTCAAACCCAAAGGAATTAGTGTCAAATAAAATCGAATTAAAATAAATTCAAACTTGCCAAAGAAATAAAATGCAAACAACCAACTCTCTACTCAAGATCCCACAACCCTGATGAATGCTGCATGTGTAAGAACCTGTGGTTATTCTGCTTCCCAATATTACAAGTGTAAAAATTGGATCGTCACAGGGTCATTGAAAGGCGAAGGCCATGACCAAAAAAAGACACACACAAAAGCACGCAGTCAGCAAAGCTGAGTACATACAAGCTGCGAAATCAAATTAAGAAAATACCTAACATGCTACTAATAATCAAGCACAAGCATCATTAAATATTGACTCAATTCATGACTCGGCTATTAAATTTATTAAGACCTCACTAATGGATACTGACTGACTCATTTAATTAGTTCATTGGATTTAGCAATAGACAAGATTTTCCAACCCATGTCCCATTTGGAACATCAATAAAGAAAAACCCCATGCCTCCTTTCGGAAACATTAATAAACATCCAACGACCACGGGCGCGACTCCGTGACCGTAGTTAGTATGAGATCTCACCTAACTCCTAGTTTTAGGAAAATAATATTTGAAAGAGGAGACTCGTAGATCAGACGGCCTCGATAAAAGTACACGGCTAATACCCCATGTACCCCAACCCCTGATTGTCATTACTCCAGATGTGCACCATTCCAGAGTTTTATTGCTCATCCATTTTACACTTTACGTGATTTACAGGTTTAGACTTGGTGATGACTCATATACATTTCAATACAAACATCCCAAACAATTCAATCAAACATGGCAAATTCTCAATTTAGATTCTTGATTTATTAGTGATAAACAACATTTATTAATTATTCCATTACTACCTCGGTGTATAAACACCTTGAGTGCATAAGGCACCCCAAAACCTTAACCTCATCTTACAAGACTTGAATCTCTCCTTTACTCATCCTTTTTACATAATCATGAATGAGTAATAATTTGATCTTTACACCAATCACATACCTTTGCCTTTAAGCGCACCTTGCATAATTAAAGCACACATAATACTTGCATTATAAACTAGTGCACATCATTTGAAATTCACAATGTATAACCAGACAATTTAACCCAGTCAATCCTATACATGATACTAAGTTCTCGATCCGTCCTTAAACATGCACCTACAAGCAAGGTTTCGTAACTTGTACGTACCTTGAGTAAACAATTCGATTGGCCACTTTAAAACTAGAAGTCGCCTTCTACAAAGTCCTCTCCTAAACCAAACAATTAGAAATAAATCAACACCAAAGCAATTAAAATTACAGCAATACTAAACTACTTTAAAACCTCTTAAATCATCAAAATAAAGCCTTTAAATTGTCCCCAAAATCAAGGTTAGTAATATAACATCCCAACTTCAAGTTTATATGTTAGATTTATGAAAATATAGTGTTTTATATCAAATTACAGCAACTTTAAAGTGGGTAAATAAATCTGGAAATTTGTTTTAAGTATATAAAATAACCCCATAAGCATAATTACTTGAAATAGTCATTAAATAGCAAGTTAGTGTGTTAAAAAACCCAAAAATATATCAATTCAATGCAATTAGAGGCTTCAAAATAAAAGGTATGAAATCTGAAAATTATTTTTAAAGTTAGAATATAAAGTTAAACCCACCATAATTATTTTATAGGTTTAGAAGCATAAAAAAAAACTTCGTTAAAAATAAAAAAACTGTCCGAAAATCATATTTAGAGGCTGAATTTGGCCACGAGAGGGTGGTGCTCAATACCAAAGGTAGTGAGTCTTTCTTAAAACGTTGTTTCCACATGGAAAACACTACTTTTTTTATCAAAATCGGATGAGTTCAGAACCTGATCGGGATTAAAACGGGATTAATATTAACGAACGGAAATCTAAAAATTAAAACACGAATTTACGTGTTCAAAATAATCTGGAATTAAGTTAATCTAATCATTAGTTATAATCACCAAAATTTCAAAACATCATTACTATAAAAGCACTAAAGCAATTGTTCATAAAAACCCTAAAATCATGATTTTCAATAATTAAAAACCTTAGGTTATAAAATTTACAAAATCTGATTATGACATTTATAAAATCTAAAATTATAAAGTTTAATCATCAAAATACAATTTGATACTAATTAAATTAATTTCAAACAATAAAATCAAAACCATAAATTAATAAAATAAAGGAGAAAGAAAATAAGACTAACCTTTTTGTGTGGGAAATTTTTGGGGATTCATGGTGTATTTATAGATTAGGGAGTGTAGGGTTAAATTTGGGCTTATAAAAATGTGGGCTTAAGTTATGGGATAGGGCTTAAGTTATGGGTTTTGGAATGGGTTATTCCAATAAGAGTATGTAGGAATAGTTTACATTGCCTAATAATTAATAAACGTTTGGTCCAAAATATATTTTACTTTTATAAAACCTTATACTTAAAATACTTTAACCCTTTAAAATATTTAATTAAAATACTTGAGCCCTTAACAATAAATTTTATTAATGCTTAAATACTTTATAAAAAGTACATAAAAATACGGGGTATTACAGTCTACCCCCCTTAAAAGAAGTTTCGTCCTCGAAACTTAGGTACGAAAACTTTTTGAAATGGTAGAATAAATCATATAAATAAATAATCATAGTTAAATATTCACATAAATATAAATTTTTTTGTATTCACATAATTATGGGGGATTACACCGCATCCTAACCGGTAAATACCGAGAACCTCCGAACAACTTCTTTTTATTACTTTTATTCTCTTATTTTACTCCTCTTTTTCCACTATTTTGCAACATCGTTTCGGCCCCGATGATGTTGTGATTAGGGAAATCCCTAATCACAACTAGTGCCCATAAAAGAGGTTTTATCTTAGTGTGGTTTTATCTTAAAGGACTTTTCACAAAACTCATTTTCTACTAGGGGTTAGGCTAAGGAGGCTCCATTTTTGGACTCCTCCTTACCTAAGCACCCCAAATATGCCTTTGTTATACTTTTAGCACATCATCTTGACTAAAGCCTAGGCACATTTCTATTTGCTTTATTTTCATTACATATTCTAGCCGGTTTGTCTCGGTGATCATTTTTGGGAATGTAATAATTAAACTCTCTCCCCTTTATGCTTTCTTATCATGCTTATTTCCTATGCTTGGCATATCATGTCTATACCATGCCTCTATCCATGCCTTACATGCTTTAATGCTTTCAAAACATGCTCAAAACTATGTCTAAACAAAGTGATCACTTAAAGATGCATGCCTAATTCATATAACTCACTTAATCCCAAACTAGTGTTGTGTGCGAACTCACTAAAACGGCATTTGTTAATGCGGAAAAACGGAAAGTGAGTGGCTCATCCCGGGCCCGTTCTCTAGGTTTGTAGACCAATGGGAAACATGATAAGTCGTAAAACCGAACTTGACTTAAAATTAACTCTTAGGTAGTTTAGAACGACGACTCACAACCACACATGCACCCTCATTTTATTCAGCAAATTAGACGGCCCGAATTCACAAAAGGGGGAGGTAAGCTCAAAACATCTCCCACACCCCCTAAAAAATTTTTAAGTGTTTTGGATTGAATTAAACCCTCTCCCAAGGATTGATTTGACACACTTGACCCTGGTTGGGGCTAAAAATGGAATTTTATTGATGGCCTAGCTATTTAGATTGACTTAAAATATAAAGAATGCCACTTCAGAAGCACAATCATTAGCTGGAACATTCTTTTCACGGAACGGAAGTGATTTCGGGAAAGGCCGAAGTCTACGTTTCATGGTTGAGGTTTGCATGGCACGCAGAAGTCTGCGTGATAGGAGGAAGCCTGTGTGGCATGCAAGGGCATGTGTGACACGCAGGGATCTGCGTGTCACACAGGCTGCCACGTGTCACTTGGACAAGTGAATTAACCCGACCCATGTAGTTCGGAAGGATGGATCCAGTTTACCTTCTTGATTTACCTTAAAACTGAAAGAAGCCAGTAGCAAAGGAAATGGCAGTAGCGCTCAAAACTGTATTGTGAACCATAAAGAACACTAGCACTAGGCCCTAATTGTAGTTCCTTCCCCCCTTCCACCCCGAAGGGCAACTGGAACATGATCTAATCCTTAAAATGCGGGAGAGCTATTGGATGGCCTATCTACTGGACATGGCTCTACTGCTTTTTTTCACTTACGTGCAATGCCTGCTGTATAAGGGACTATCTCGCCCCCCCCCCCTATTAGCCATTTCTAGAGCTTAGATTTTCTGTTTCCACGGCTTCTTTCGGCGATTTGCTTTCTAGGTGGCTTTCTTTGCTTTCTCGTCGAGAGAAGCGTGGCTTGGACGAGGCCGACTGGGGTAGTCCTCTTTCTACCTTAGGGTCGGTCAGAGTTGACCTTGGCCTCCTTAGGGCCGTCGTGTCTCACTGGAATGCGCGGTGCCATGTTTTCATGTTTGGCACTTCGAGCTGACTCCACTGCCTCAGGAGTTCAGTGTCATTCTCAGCTGGACTGTGTAGGCTGCTCCCCGCTTTCCTTTCCTTTTGAGGTCCAGATAGGAGACCTTGAGAACTACTTCAGGATCATTGCCGCCGAGGTAACTACTTGTTCTGTCGGTCACGGTATAGACCTGGCTACCTTTGCTTACTTGTTCTCGGCCCCTTCTGACTCGGGTCGGGAAGTGTTTCGGCGCAGAGCTTTCCACTTCTGCCTGTACTATCAACCTCTATTTGCCTCTAGGGACTCAGATGTTGGACAAAGGTCCATTGTTGTAGTTGCGAGGCTGGCTTTAGAGGGACGCAACTTAATTCCTTTTGAGGTCGGAGAAACCATGGTTGGGCTAGACTTGCTGTGTTCCGACCCTTCTCTTGGGCTGTCAGGGACTTACATTCTGCTTCAGGTATAACCCCTTTGCTCATAATACAACAACGTTGTCCTATTTCAATCCTTTTCATGCTTTATCTAATTCAAGCAGGTCTGGCTCATGAAGCGGTACTCCTTGGTGATCTCTCTTATTGACGTGGAGAGGCACACCCCGAAGGGGTTTGTTGGACGAACTCCTTCGGAGTGGGAGGAATTCTTTAGAGGGATAGAGTTTGACATCTGGTGGACCCTCCCCTGGCTTCGAGTGACTCGGATGAGAGTTCCGCAGGCTTCTTTCATACCGCGCATCCTGAGTCTTTCGGTGATGACTTTCTACACTCCCGTGAGAGTTCTCAGGCAGTTTGCGAAGACGGAGACTGTTTCAAAGCGTCCCATGGAGTACCCTTGGGCTCCTGCACTTGTTGAGCCTCGGTTGCCTTTGTAGGAACGATATTGGCTGGCCAGCCGCGTCTGAACTGGTGTTAGTATGTGCATGACACAATCCTGTCCTACCATGTAAAATGGAGAAAGCAAGAATCAAAAGAATTCTACAAAGGTCCATTGCCAGTTTTGATGGTATGTACATATCTAATAAGTTTTGTTCATTAAGAAATCAATAAATGTTCATTCTTATATTAAGTTACTAGATTCCCGTGCAATGTACGGTTTTGGAAAAAAAAAATCTAATTGCAGAATGATAAATTGATTAAAGTAATGAAGGAAAAATATTATTGGTAGACTAAAAAATAGTGAAAGAAAAAAGGCATATGAGAATGGAAGATAAAGGGTACGTAGAGATTTATTTTGAATAATTTTGGCTCGAAAAGGGTAACCAAATCTTTGTTTACAACAAGAAAAAAAAAAGGAGAGAAAAGAAAGTGGTGTAATTAATAAAGTGTGGAGAAATTTATGACATTAAAAAAAAAAAAGTAATCTTATATATAATTTAAGAGATGTTTTTCCAACTTCTCCCCACATCACTCCAAAACCTCAATCCTTTAATTGTGTGCACTCTTTTTTTTTTCAATAACTTCCACTTCTCTAAATTTTAGACACACACACAAAAAAAAAGTCCAAATAACTTCCACTTTCACTTTTACTATTTTGTAATACAACAATACATATGTCTCCATATATAATTGCACATTTCTTTTAACAATGTTCAACAACAAGCATATTTATTATGTTGTTTCATTTTTTTAAAAAAATAATATATAAACTACCCACTTTTTTTTTTTTTTGAAACAACTACCCACTTTACTTAACATTACAAATATACACACTAATTTTTTTAAAATCAATATTGGAAGAAATTAACATCATAATTGCAGTTCTTATTTCCTAACTTTTTAGCACAACTGATGAAAACTTCAATCTTAAAATTATAGGCATTTTATTTATTTTTTTAAAAAATAAAATAGCCCCCGTAAGTTCACTAAATTTTATATATGGCTAGCCACTTTATGGAATTATTCGATTAGGGTTATAAGGGTTACTTCATTACGGTTATAGAGGTTATTTAGTTAATAATAATATAAGAGTTACTCTGTTAGTATTTTAGGGGTTACTCTGTTATTTCAAGACTGCTCAAAAAGTATAATAAGGGATTACCCTGTCAATATAATAGGGGTTACTCCATTTTCCTTCTAGTGACCATACATCAATGTGTTGCAGCGCACAAAAAACGCGCTAGCATAAGTTCCACGTATTATTTTCCTTTTTTTAAAAATAAAAAAAAAACTTCTTACATTGTTTTTTATATTTTTCAAAATTATTCAATAACTACCTTATTATTAATTTAGTAGTTGTCAAAAGAAAAAAAAAATAGTAATACTACATCAAAATAAATTAATAGTATTTGTAATAAAATAAATAAATAAATAAATTATTTCAATATCTTACTATGTGATATATATCCCATGCATTTTCGGTGCATTTTGCACGGGTACACTCTAGTAATTAGAAAAATAGAGGAAGTGACATGTGGTTAGTTATGACTTTAGCGGCTTTTGTTTTAGTATTAGTTATAGATATCTATGAAAGATTTCAATTGACCACTTACATAATGTTAAATGTGCATTTCTTTTTATAGCTTTTCTACTTTGACCGTGTGCAAAGATTGAACAAAAAACCACCAAGAACAAATCCAATCATCTCTGCATGGACAGGGGAAATGGCATTAGAAAGAAAGCAGAAGGAAATTGAAGGTGGCTTCGGATTAGGAAAAGTACTACCAAGGATTGAAGAAAAAAAAGAAGAAATCCCACAAGTATTTGTTTGTTCATTTTTGTGAAGCTTTATGTTCTTTTATAACTAACAAAATAAAATACATATTTGCATAATTTTTAATGAAATCAATTTCTGCAGCTTATATTCATTAATCATAAAATTTCTTATTTCAAAATGTAGGAATTCATGAATGGCTTTATATCATTAGTGAATGAAACTGGAAGAAATTTGGCTAAACTTGCAGCCAAGTTCAAAAAAGCAAGACAAATGTTTCCTGACAATAACTTGGTGAGACATGTGGATGAATTTTTGTCAAAGATGGCAAAGGAGCCATCAGTTTTAAGTCAAGATGAAGAACTCTATGGAACAGAGGCCTTCTTGAATAACTTATCAGCAGCAGAACAAAAGTTGTTTGAAGCAAATGAAAGAAAAAGATTAAGAAAGGAAAAGGAAGGAAGTGAATTGTAACACCCCGTATTTTCATACGTATTTTCTAATTAATTAATTAGGAATTATTTTATAAAAAGGGTATTTTAGTAAAAAATATTATTTGGAGTCAAAATAGTATTTGAATTTTGGCGCCAAAAGTATTTTGAAAACTAATCATTATTTTTGGATAAGATTTATTATCCATTTATCTTATTTTAAAAACCGGATTATTTACATATTTCGGAAATTTAATTGAAGCAAAATAATATTTATATGTTAATTATTATGGCCGAAAATTCCCAATAATGAGTTAAGGAATTTCAGATTTTCAATGAATGGAAAATTTGATTTTCTTGGTTATTTATTGGTAAATAATTGGTATTTAATTAATTAATTAATTATTCTATATTATTTATACAATTATTTTGTTCCTTAAAAATCGAGCAAAATCTTCCTAAATATATCTAGAGGAATCCGAAAATTTGAGCTATGGTAAGCTCAATATTTTCGGCCCTTTTGAATTATTTTGGGGTAATTTATTTGGTAAAATTGTATTTTAATTATCTCCCAAAATCTCTTATTTTCCTTAATTCTATTTCTCCATCTTTTTAAAATCTAATCATCATATTTTCTTGCCATTCATTCTTCTTAATTATTCCCCAAGTAATTCCAATTTCCTTATTATTTTTCATGACATACATACATTCCATATTCAATTATACACAATCACCTTAATATCCAAACTTTCCTTAATTCTTTTACTCACTTCTCCAAGTAATCCTTTAAACCCTACTTGCCATAAGTCTTCCAACATTCTCTTGCTATAATTCTTGCATGAACTAGCCTATAAATACCCCTCCATACCTCTCCCATTGTTCACACCAATTCTCTTCTTTTCTTCTCCTCTTTTTACACAAATCATCCCGTTTATCTTTGAAACCAATTTTCGGGCACTTCTGGTCAGTTTTTCGGGTATTAACGTTCCATAGAAGATTGTTCCTCTCAAAAAATCCTTGAGGTTAGGCTCAAGAATCACCCAATTCGGAGTTATATCAAAGGAGTTACAGCCTCTGCAAGTTCTGCCTATTCTTTCCGACGCAAATCCAATTCTTTTCTTTTCCTTGGTTCCTTATCTTTTCTTCTTCTATTCTCTTATTCAATTATTATTATTATTATTATTATTATTATTATTAATATTATTATTATTATTATTATTATTATTATTATTATTATTATTATTATTATTATTATTATTATTATTATTATTATTATTATTATTATGGGGGATTTATAAAAAATTATTACGAGTAGTTTTAATTATATAAAATCAGATTTTTAATGATGTTTATGAAAATTACTTTAAAAGGTTCATGTACATATAGTTGGGGGTTTTTAATTTAATTATTGTGATTATTTGTTAACCTTATATTGATTAAGGTTATATTTATTTGTAGGGTGTGTTCGATCAAGATTCTTGAGGTTCCTTTAGTGTGTTTTTGCTAAGCAAGGATCAAGGTACGTTAGGTGGCTAGATACCTTAAAAGTGATCGTTTTGAATAAGCATGTTTGAATGATTTTATGATGATTGAATTTGAATTATGATTTATGAAATAAAAGCATGTTTAAATAAATTGGTTTTGATAAATAAATTGGAGTATTGATTTTATATCATGTTTTAAATAATTAAAATTATTATTTATGTTTAGAAGGTTTGATTTTGAAAGCATGTGGATTTAAATAAAAAGGGAGTTTGAATTATTATTATTAAAAGTTGGAATTATTGGATTTAAAGAGGATTTATTGAATTATTATTATTAATGCTTTACAAGCATGTTGGTAGTCCCACTATGCGGATTTGGTTTATTGATAAGGCCTTGGACTTTATATGACCGGGTCTTTCCTCAAGAATAGCCTTGTAATATAAGGAGACTAGCTTGGGGGATGTGCACACTTGGGTGAGGAATTGGTTTTAAAGGAATTGGATTGAAAAGAATTGGTTTTAAAGAGGAATTGGTTTATTAAATTGACTATTGATATTGATTATTGAAATTGGTTTGAAATTTTGAGTTGGAATTATTGGTTAAATCATTGGAAAGGATGGAATTGATTTCAAAAGCATGTTTGCTAATAAATTGAGTTTAATTATCTTGCACTTATCGTACTTAGCATATTTTGCTAATCCGTATTTCTTATTTTGTTTTGGTTTGCCCTGTTTACCTTAATGGTAAGCAGTGTTGACTAATTTCAGGTGGAGTCAATAATTGAGCATATGGAGTCCCGGGAATGGTTTCACCTACATTAGGAAATGTTGGTCTTGTGTTTATTTTTTAGTACTCATGACAATGGTTACTATTTATAAGTCTATTATTAATAAGAGAAGAGTATTGAAGTTTTCCGCTGCGAAGTTTTGGTTTTATTTAATAAGTTTGAGTAGCCTTGCGTAATCACGCGGCGGTAATACGCCTAAGTCTATCTCTACGGTATAATTATACGTATTATACTAGTATTTCCGTAGAGGGAGATTTGGGGGTGTTACAAAGTGGTATCAGTTTTAATGGTCCTAAAAAGATTAAAATTGGAGTAATAATAAAATTGTGGGTAGACTTAAGAAGGGCATATAGGATAGATAGAGTTACGCATTGTGTGAGAGTCAAAAGCTTTATTTTTATATAAAACTATTTTCCTATTTGTGGAAAGATGAATGAGAAAAGAATGCTCGAGTTCTCTACGGAGGCCTATAATGGGTACGACTCTCTGTCTAGGAAAGACTCTCCTCAACGTCGTAGGTAACTTTCCTGGGAGACGTGGGCTCGACCGTCCTATAATCATGATTCAAGTACATATTTATTATTTTCGAAAATAAAAAGAATTGAAATTATTTGAAACTTGAGTATGCGATTATGTGTGCATTAAAGTTGGTGTTAAAACACCTTGAAGTGTGTATAGGGGGTCCGAAATTTTGGAGTGTTACCCATGATTGGGTGATTTTGAGTTATACTTGGTTTATTGAGTTATGAATTGCTTATTTCAAATGGATTTTGAATTGAAATATTTGTGTGATTCGAAATTTAATTAATTGTTTTGCATGTGTGTGTGAAACAGATGGAAAAGATTGATGAAATGAGACACAATTATTTTAACATTCACTACTTGAAAGATAGTGGAGTCACAGTTGTGAGTTCATTACTGGAATTGTCACTTTGGCCTTAACCCTTTATGAGAATTTTGGTGAGGAAGTCTTGACCCAACAACCTTGGATGGTCCTTTTGGCCTTGGCCCATTTACCTAGAATTGAGAAATATCAACCTCTCTTTGACAAATATGGGGATGTGATCAAGGAAAATGGGATGTGGAATGAGAGGCATCATCATAAAGGGAAATGGTTAGCAAGCATGTCTAGCCTTAAGAGGGACTTACACTATGTGGAGCGCAAGTATGAACCTAGGAGAAAAACTTTGAAAATTCCCAAGCCTCCAAAAGGTTTCACTTATGGAGAAAATGACCAAATGTACTACCTAAATGCCCAAATACCTTTCTCTTACCCAAGGAAGCGTTATGAATATATGGAATCTAGTGATGAGTCCATACCACCTCTTAGTAGGGGCAAGCATTACCGTTCTCCTACCCAAACTCCAAGCTATGAATCTTCAAAACGACCTAGCCCAAAAGTCCATTTCTATGTTGCAAAAAGGACTAGGACTCGTTCTCAAACTGCAAAAGAAAGACCCCAAAGCTTCTTCAAGCCAACTTTGTGGTGATGTAAGCCCAACAAAAAGCCCAAGTTACACTCCTGGCCCGGATAGAAATATAAGTAAATCTGGGTCAAGCTCATCAGGCCTTATTCCAAGCTATAGTGGTTACAACCCAACTCTCGTGGCCGAACCAAGTAATAGAAGTGATGATCCAGATTATGATCCTATTGAAGATGGTTATGCTTATAGTGTTATTTGATTGAATGATTTTTGAACTATGGTTTTGTTTGATGTTTCAATAATTGTCCTAAATGACAAAGTTGTATTTTCATTAATTATTAATGAAATAAAATGAATTATTTGAAATTTCTCTATGTTGTTAATTGAATTAAATGCTTATATGATAGAACTTGTTTTAATTTTCAAAGTATGATAATTAAACCCAGGAAGTATGTCTGCAAGAATGAGAGACCAAGTGAAAAGTAAGCGCACTGGTTCCAAGGTTGGGAAGGTCCTTAGGAAGCTAACCCATATTACCGAGAGCATCACGAAAGTGGTGAACAAAGGAAACCGAAGCTGTGACCTTGAATCTTATAGTGAGGTTTTCAAGAGAGTTGCTGCAGCCAAACCACCTGTTTACTTGGGAAAGGAAGACCCTGCCAATCTTGAAAACTGGATTACGGAGTTTGATAAGTTGTTTGATGCTATCAATTGCCCAAGTGAGTTGAGGGTGAATAATGGGGCTTACTACTTGAGGGAGGAAGCTGATTTATGGTGGGCCCAAAGAAAAGATGAGCTGTTGAAGAAACCAAACTTTGGGTGGGATGAGTTTAAGGAAGCCTTGAGAGAAAAGTTTTACCCTTTTTACATGAGAAAGCAAAAGTGCATGGAGTTCACCAACCTAAGGATGTGGTACATGTTAATCAGTGAATATTACAACAAGTTCATTGAGTTGATGAGGTTTTCCGTGGAAGTAGTCCCTACCGAAACCATCAAAGCTTAGAGATTTGAGCAAGGCCTGACCTTGACCCTCTAAGGGAAGCTAGGGGGAGTGACCTTTGAGACACTGGATGAAGTGTATGGCCGTGCAGCCCATCTGTACGGAATCAAGGGGAGGGAAATTAAGCATGTTGGAGAGAAAAGGAAGAACCCAGACTCTTCTCACGGGGGTGAAAAGAGGCATAAGCCCAATGGGAGCTACCAAGGGAATTCTGGAGATAGGAGGGACAACAAGGGAAACTTTGGGAAAGGGAATAGAGGTCAGTCGTCCAACCATAAGGGGAATGGGAACCAAAGGGGTGAGAGACCCAAGAGGAAGTATTTCTGCATGAGGTGTGAGAAAGACCACCCAAGAAAGGACTGTGAGGGGAACCCGGTAACTTGTCGTTACTGTCAAAAGTTAGGACACCGTGAGTACGAGTGTTTCAAGAAGGAAGCTGATGTTAGGTTTGGAAAGGTGAAAGAGTCTAGTGCACCTAGTAAACCACCTCAGTCTAGTGGACCTACACCCAAGGCTGGAACTAGTAGCGGTACGGGAGGTGCCCCAAAGGGTCTTGTGTTCATGATGAATAGCCGTTAGGCTGAGTCTGCTAATGATGTGGTAATTGGTGTTTTCTTTATAAGTTCTCTGCCTGTGAAAGTCTTGTTTGATTCAAGGGCGTCTCATTCTTTTGTTTCTAAGAAAGTAGTTGGGAGTCTTGGGTTAGAAAGTCTTGAGTCTGTCTCTCTAGATGTGTCTATTCCATCTGGGGAAGTGAGGAGTTGTTCGAGATTGTTTTTGAGTATGCCTATTTCTATTTCTGGGGTAGAATTTCTGGCAGATTTGATCGAGTTCGATTTGAATGACTTCGATGTGATTCTGGGTATGGATTGGTTGGGAAAGTATGAGGCAAAGATTGATTGTGCGGCTGAAAAGGTTACTTTGACTAACCCAAGTAAGACCAAAGTGGTATATAAAAAGGAAGGGAAAAGCTCAGGGTTGAGAATTGTGTCTGCAATGCAACTACAGAAGCTGGTTAAGAAGGGTTGTCCTTTGTTTCTGTGTAGTGTTCAAGAGATTGAAAGTGAGGAAAAGAAAGGTGAGGAGAGTATTCCTGTAGTAGAAGAATTTCCAGATGTATTTCCAGATGAGATTCCGGGTATGCCACCAGTAAGGGATGTTGAGTTCACTATCGAACTAGTGACTGGAACAGGACCTATTTCTAAGGCCCCACATAGGATGGCTCCAGCCGAGTTGAGGGAGTTGAAAACTCAGTTGGATGATTTGTTGGAAAAGGGTTACATTAGACCTAGTTCATCACCCTGGGGTGCCCCAGTATTGTTTGTGAAGAAGAAGGATGGAAGTATGAGGTTGTATATTGATTATCGGGAGTTAAACAAGGTAACAGTGAAGAATAAGTATCCATTACCAAGGATCGATGATTTTTTTGATCAGTTGAAAG
Source organism: Chenopodium album (assembly GCF_948465745.1). Classification (NCBI taxonomy): domain Eukaryota; kingdom Viridiplantae; phylum Streptophyta; class Magnoliopsida; order Caryophyllales; family Amaranthaceae; genus Chenopodium; species Chenopodium album. Next base: position 6,866,971 of record NC_137844.1, on the reverse strand, counting down.
GAGCAGGGGTATTCTCAAAGATAGATTTGAGATCGGGTTATCACCAGTTGAGAATTGCGGAGCAAGATATTTCAAAGAGTGCTTTCAGAACCCGTTATGGTCATTATGAGCAATTATGCCATTTGGTTTGACCAATGCACCCGTAGTGTTCATGGATTTGATGCATAGGATTTTCAGACCATATTTGGACAAGTTTGTAGTGGTGTTTATTGATGATATTTTGATTTATTCAAAGGATGAAGAAGAACACAAGGAACATTTGAGGCAAGTGTTATCATGTTTAAGGGAGCACCAGTTGTATGCCAAGTTGTCTAAGTGTGAATTTTGGTTGGAGAAAGTAGCATTTTTGGGCCATGTGATTTCCAAGGACGGAGTTGTAGTGGACCCAAGCAAGATTCGAGCTGTGAGTGATTGGCCAACCCCAAAGAATGTGTCGGATGTAAGGAGTTTTCTGGGTTTGGCAGGCTACTACAAAAGGTTTGTGAAAGATTTTTCAAGGATTTCAAGCCCATGACAAGTTTAATGAAAAAGGAGCATAAGTTCTTATGGACTCCAGAGTGTGAGGAGGCGTTTAAGATCTTGAAAGAAAAGTTAACCACAGCACCTGTGCTGGCTTTCCCGGATGGAAGTGATCTATATGACGTGTATAGTGATGCATCGAGGTTTGGATTGGGATGTGTGTTGATGCAAAATCGAAGAGTAATTGCGTATGCTTCGAGGCAGTTGAAGGTTCACGAAGGGAATTACCCAACCCATGATTTGGAGTTAGCTGCAATAGTGTTTTCCTTGAAGATTTGGAGACATTACTTGTATGGGGTGACTTGTAGGATTTTCACGGATCATAAGAGTTTGAAGTACATTTTCACTCAGACACATTTGAATGGGAGGCAGAGACGATGGTTGGAGTATATGAGTGATTATACATTGGATATTCAGTATCATGAGGGAAAGGCTAATGTGGTGGCAGATGCTTTGAGCAGAAAGTCAGAACATACGGTGAATGTGATGGTAGTACCAGATCAGTTGTGTGTGGAATTTCAGAAATTGAACTTGGAAGTAATGGAGCATGGTGAGGTGACTAGGATGTTGAATGCCTTGGTGATTCAACCATCCATTTATGATGAGATAAGGGAAAGTCAATTGGAAGATGAGAAGTTAAAAGCAATTAAGAATAAGATTGATGAAGGACAAGTATTGGATTTCACCATTGGTGATGAGGGAAGTATTCGTTTTAAGGGAAGATGGTGTGTACCGCAGAATCATGGAGATCTAAAACAAAGATTGATGGACGAAGCCCATAATTCTCCTTATTCAATGCATCCTAGAGGGGATAAATTGTATAAGGACATGAAGAAGACTTTTTGGTGGCCCAATATGAAGAGAGAAGTGGCTTAGTTTGTGGCTAAGTGTTTGACATGTCAGAAGGTGAAGATTGAGCATCGCAGGCCTCAAGGAAAGGTCCAATCCTTGGAGGTGCCCAAGTGGAAATGGGATTCAATTTCTATGGATTTTGTGGGAGCTTTGCCAAAGACCAAGGCAGGGAATGACACTATTTGGGTAATAGTGGACAGGTTGACGAAGTCAGCAGCGTTCATACCCATGAGAAGTACTTGGAATATGGATCAGTTGGGAAGAGCTTATGTGAAGTTTGTGGTGAAGTACTATGGGGTACCCACGGATATCATTTCGGACAGAGATTCAAGATTTTTGTCTAACTTTTGGAAAAGTTTGCAAAAGGCAATAGGAACGAAGTTGTTAATGAGCACAACATTTCACCCGGCAACAGATGGTCAAACGGAAAGAACGATTCAGACATTGGAGGACATGTTGAGAGCTTGTGTGATGGAGTATCAAGGGTCTTGGGAAGACCACTTGGATTTGATAGAGTTCTCTTACAATAACAGTTACCATGCAAGCATTGGAATGGCACCGTTTGAAGCATTGTATGGTCGGAAGTGTAGAAGCCTAGTTTGTTAGAATGATATAAGTGAGACTATGGTTCTTGGGCTAGAAATGATTGAAGATATGGTGAAGCAGGTCAAGTTGACCCCGGAAAATATTAAAGCAGCCCAAGATCAACAGAAAAGCTATGCTGATTTGAAAAGGAGGGAGGAAGAATATGAAGTTGGAGAGAAGGTTTTGTTGAAGATTTCACCCATGAAAGGTGTGATGAGGTTCGGAAAGAAGGGGAAACTAATCCCAAAGTACATAGGGCCTTATGAGATCATCCAGAGAGTAGGAAAAGTGGCTTATAAGTTAGATTTGCCTAACGAGCTAGAAAGGGTTCACAATGTGTTCCATGTGAGCCAAATTCGAAAGTATATTCCTGATGTGACACATGTGTTGCAACCATAAACTATTGAGATGGATGAGAATTTGACTTACGAGGAAAGATCGGTAAAGATTCTTGATTCTAAAGTCAGGAGCACAAGGAACAAGGATGTGAGTATTGTGAAAGTGTTGTGATCAAATCAGAAAACTGAGGAGGCTACATGGGAAGCTGAGGCTGATATGAGGAAACGATACCCAGAGTTGCTTTCCTAAGGTTAGTGGTCGAGTTACGGGGGTGTAACTCCTTTTAAGGGGGGTACAGGGCGATAGAGTTTCGCGCGTTTACTTTTCGAGTCATTTTTGAGTGATTTCGAGTCTTAATTGAGTTTGGTTGGAGTCTTAAGTCAAGTTAGGATGTGCATGAACCAATAATTTCAAAATGATTTTCGTTCTTTCGGCTAAGTTTCAGGTTGAAACTTATTTTAAGGGGAGTAAACTGTAACACATTGTATTTTCATACGTATTTCTAATTAATTAATTAGGAATTATTTTATAAAAAAGAGTATTTTAGTAAAAAATATTATTTGGAGTCAAAATAATATTTGAATTTTGGCGCCAAAAGCATTTTGAAAACTTATCATTATTTTTGGATAAGATTTATTATCCATTTATCTTATTTTAAAAACCGGATTATTTACATATTTCGGAAATTTAATTAAAGCAAAATAATATTTATATGTTAATTATTATGGCCGAAAATTCCCAATAATGAGTTAAGGAATTTCAGATTTTCAATGAATGGAAAATTTGATTTTCTTGGTTATTTATTGGTAAATAATTGGTATTTAATTAATTAATTATTTAATTATTTATTCTATATTATTTATACAATTATTTTATTCCTTAAAAACCGAGCAAAATCTTCCTAAATATATCTAGAGGAATCCGAAAATTTGAGCTATGGTAAGCTCAATATTATAGCTCAAATTTTCGGCCCTTTTAAATTATTTTGGGGGAATTTATTTGGTAAAATTGTATTTTTAATTATCACCCAAAATCTCTTATTTTCCTTAATTATATTTCTCCATATTTTTCAAAATCTAATCATCATATTTTCTTGCCATTCATTCTTCTTAATTATTCCCCAAGTAATTCTAATTTCCTTATTATTTTTCATGACATACATACATTCCATATTCAATTATACACAATCACCTTAATATCCAAACTTTCCTTAATTCTTTTACTCACTTCTCCAAGTAATTCCTTAAACCCTACTTGTCATAATTCTTCCCACATTCTCTTGCTATAATTCTTGCATGAACTAGCCTATAAATACCCCTCCATACCTCTCACATTGTTCACACCAATTCTCTTCTTTTTTTTCTCCTCTTTTTACACAAATCATCCCGTTTATCTTTGAAACCAATTTTCGGGCACTTCTGGTCAGTTTTTCGGGTATTAACGTTTCACAAAAGTTTGTTCCTCTCGAAAAACCCTTAAGGTTAGGCTCAAGAATCACCCAATTCGGAGTTATATCAAAGGAGTTACAGCCTCTGCAAGTTCTGCCTATTCTTTCCGATGCAAATCCAATTCTTCTTTTTTCCTTGGTTCCTTATATTTTCTTCTTCTCTTCTCTTATTCAATTATTATTATTATTATTATTATTATTATTATTATTATTATTATTATTATTATTATTATTATTATGGGGGATTTATAAAAAATTATTATGAGTAGTTTTAATTATATAAAATCATATTTTTAATGATGTTTATGAAAATTACTTTAAAAGGTTCATGTACATATAGTTGGGGGGTTTTAATTTAATTATTGTGATTATTTGTTAACCTTATATTGATTAAGGTTATATTTATTTGTAGGGTGTGTTCGATCAAGATTCTTGAGGTTCCTTTAGTGTGTTTTTGCTAAGCAAGGATCAAGGTACGTTAGGTGGCTAGATACCTTGAAAGTGATCGGTTTGAATAAGCATGTTTGAATGATTTTATGATGATTGAATTGAATTGAATTATGATTTATGAAATAAAAGTATGTTTAAATAAATTGGTTTTGATAAATAAATTGGAGTATTGATTTTATATCATGTTTTAAATAATTAAAATTATTATTCATGTTTAAAAGGTTTTGATAGCCTCTTGCCTTTTCATATTCACACACTTAAAGACCCACTCATTTCTTCATCTCCATATGGGAACAAAGTACTCCAGGGATCCCTTTGTAGGAGGAAGAATCATTTAAGTTCCTGAAGATCCAATCTAGGAAGCAATCACAATCCAAATCCATATTAAAATAAAGTCATAACTCCTTAGCTCTAACACAAGTGTTATTGGTCTTCCCTAACTGTTGCATAGAAAGGACAACATGGGGAAGGGAAGAGACCTCTACCGTGGAGGAGAGGTCCCATTTTCCTAACAGCAAGCCCATCATGGCCTTGGGGAAGGGGCCCAACCACTAGAGACCTAAGGGGACAAGCTCTTTTAGTTTTAAACCAGAAGAATTGCAAAGAAAGCAAGATCCCATCAAATACCAACAATATAACCCAACCCAATACTTGATATTCATTCTACACATAGAAATTTATGTCCCATACAGATAATTACCTGACATAGTGAACTCTTTAACTCCAAGAAAGCATTCAAGGAGTGGGAAATAGCCGTTCCTTTATAAACCTTGCCAAATTTTCTTTAAAGTCCACCTCTCTGCAAAATCAAATAAGAAATATATATTAGGTAAATAAAAAATACTATTTTTTTTTTTTGCACTTTTGTTGTTGTTGTTGAAACTATACCTCAAGTATTCTTTACGGAAAAGATCTTGATGATTCATCACACAGGTAAAATTGGTAGGGCAAAAACATCCTAGATGATAATGGGAAAATCCCATGCCAAACCAAATCTGAAATCAAGAAAATGATAAGAACATATATTAAAATAATAAAATGTAATGACTTAATGAAAAAAAAATTACAAAATAAAAAAGTAGTTACCAATAGCTCATTGAACTCTGTTAGATGGTTGTCCAGGTAGGGTATGTGACAATGTTGATAAATATCATTAATATCATATTCATTGGACACCCTTTTAATCCTCATAGTTCCTCCTTCTCCCCAATCCTCACCCCAAGTGTTCAGGAGCAAGAAATAATCGTCTGTATACCCGATACAATTCAACAAGTGATATTCACCCTTTGATTCAGGCTTATCACCCATAAAAATACCCTGCCATCACAATGTATTAGTGAGTCAAGTGAAATACATGTGCTTGTAATATCCGGGATTTTAAAACATGATTTATTATACTCTAATCTTTATTATAAGCTTAATTTATTTTTAATCTCTATTTAACGAAGAACGAATGTTTTTGTCCTAATTTTATTTTAAGATTATATTATTCCAGAAGCTAATTTTACGAACGAAAGTAATTTTATTTAAAATGTATTTCAGTCTAAGTAATATTTTTCATGTTCCACTATGTATTTACAGATTTATATCAAAATCTGTAGTTTACCCGAGAGAATGAAATGACCAAAATACCCTTACTCACAAAAGGACAAACATCACCTCTTATTTCTTCACCACCTCCACGTTTATGAGATGGAGATGGAATTTGCTATTCTTTCATTTGTTATGTAATTCCTAAGCTTATCACTTTGCAAATGATAAGAATTAATCTTGCTCACCATAAAAGACAAAACCCACCTCTTCTTATTTCTTCCTTCACGGCTAAGCATTAGCTTGGGTCTTGGGATAAGACCAAGTTTTTGGCTTCATCCAATTCCCACGTTACTCCACTACAATGAGATTGTAGTTAGCAAGTGACTTGCCTAATCTTTATCTTCATTCTTCTTTCCCTTACAAGCTTTAGCATACTAATTTCCCACCAAAAAGAAACATCACTGCCACCACCTCACAACCATCGCCACCCCTCCTTGTTTGAGGCGTGCCACCCCTCTTCTTACCGTCAACTAAGCTCACGCACCGCAGCCACGCACTCTTCTTCTTCCTCCATTCGTGGCATGTTTGGTGAAGCCGAGAATAATCTTTGAGACTACTCAGTACACATTGAAACCAAAGTGAGCTTACTTTATTTGCTCTTATTTTGAGTATACATAAGTTTATCTTGTATTTGATATAAAAACTCTTACTTTCTTTGAAAACGATTAAGTATATATTTTGATGATTAGAAAATGATGTTATAATATAGTAGTAGCTTGCTAGCTATCTATATCTTCTATGTTTGTTCTTATTTTACTCTTAAAAGTGTAGTGTTTGTTCATATTCTAATATTATTTAGCACAAGGAATTGATGATTATGTACTTCGTACATTCAACTTCCTAAAAATGAGTTTTGATACTAGAGCAATTTGAGAGTTCTCTAAATTAAAGTTTTTATAGTAATATTTTCTACTAATATGAATAGTGGAAGTATCTATTTTTAAAGTAATGCTCATTTTACTCAAAATGAGGTAATACTTGTTTTGTTTCTAAAAATAAGCTTATACTTGTTCTATCAAAGGTTTTGAATTGAGAGGTTACTAATGAATATTTATTATTACTGGGTATGATCGAATGAGTCATAGCAATGAGAAACTAATGATGGAGGTTATAGAGCTCGGATGATAATTATGAGGCTATGTGAGATGATTAAAGATGATCGAATGAGGTAATCATTATGTCTAGCAATTATGTCTAGCCCTGTATGTGTAACCATTATGTTTAGCAATTGTGTTCAGTTCCGTATCTGCAACTATTATGTTTAGCTACTGCATGTGTTTAGACCTGTATGTGTGACAATTATATCTAGTTATTATGAGTGCACGTGTGTAACTTTAATGACATGTTATTGTATCATACGTATGCATGTATGGTATGTTTGGCATGTTATGATTTAAAAGCGTGGTATATGCAAATGACATGACATGATCTTTTATATTCTGGTATAAATGACTTGCGAGATGATCAACATGTTCATTGATGTATTTCAGTCTTATGATTTATATGAATGATTTTACATGTATACAATGTTTTCTTGATTTGTGGAACTCTCGAAAGTATGTTAATAATCTACGAATAACTTATTAAAAGATACACAACATGATAAATGAAAGTGATAGTCCTAGTCTGTCTGGCAGTATATGTTATGTTTCGGTCATGCAATGCATGTACCCATGGGGCACCAGCCCAACTATGTCGAGCACCTGCTCTATGTTATGGGCACCGGCCCATCGCGGAAGACGTTCCGCCATGTCATACTGTCCAGCGACTAGCATGTCCACCAAAAAGATTACGAATATCTGAATTTTGTTAAAGGACTTATGAGAACTCACAAGGATACTCTATTAATGAGTTTTACGATATACTGATATGTACGATCGTTCATAAAGCTGTCTTACCATCATACAAGGTGATAAGAATGCTATGAATAACAGGTATTTCTAGTTATTTTATTAATCTATAAGATATGTGGACGTGATTTGTTATGTTATGCCCCTGTTAAATGTTTAACGCTAATGATTATTTTATTCAATTAAGTGTTACGAATGAATTATTATGAATTGTGCCAATGTGCTATGAATTTATATGAGGTATAAAGTTGTTCAGAAATGATTTAATATGATACGAGGTTACATTTGTCGACAATGGAAAATGAACTGAACATAGAAAATAAGTGAGTTATAGGTGGAGGAAAGTATGTTAATGAAATGGGGAATTAATCCCACACGAATGAAAGTTATGTTATGTCCAAAACCTGTGCTTACCTATGATCTTATGTAAAGGGAATGATCCTTGCCGACTCAACTTTTAAAAATAATGATATTATATTATTTCTGAACAACTATGAATGCATAAGGAATAAGATATGTGCTCAAATGATTTTGAAAGAAAAACGGTTTTACGAGCTAGAGTAATGTTACTGAGTTTTCCACTCATTTTTGGATTTTTCCTGTGTTTTCTATGTTTTCTATTTTTATGGATAATTACAGGGATAATGATGACGAAGCTAACATCAAAGGCAAAAGGATTAAAGGAGTTTACATAGTTGAGGGATTATGGAATCAAGGCTTATGTATTATGAATCATCGAGAGCTGAGACAGATCTGTTATTTTATTACTGTAAGGAAGACTGGAGTTGTATAATTTATTGAATTTTCTTATTAAGGAGTATGTTTATTTATGGGCCCATAATCCACAGGTGATTATGAGATTATCTATATGATTGATTCCGCTGCGTATGATGAGTAAAGAATGGTTTATCTATGGCTAATTAATTTCCGCTGCGAATAACGCATTAAGTACGGTCCGGTAACGCCAATTAAAAATCGGGGCGTTACAGTGCTGCTTGTTAAGATTGTTGTAACTAACTTTCAGAGTTTATTATTCTCTAATCACTCAATCTCAGTTTGTTATTCTCTAATCAAATATGTGGCTAAAAGAATAATTTATCATAGGCTCTAATCACTCGATCTCTCTTCCTCTCATTTTGTTGTTTGATCTCTCTCCCTAATTCCTGTAGAGAATGATCAGGATGGATTGAACTGTTGTGTTTTATTGTCTTGTGTCTGTGTTACAACTCCTCCAAGCGATTACTGCTGCTATTTAAATACAAGAATTACAAAGAAAGGAATCCCTAAAGAAAAGTCTAGACAACTGTATACACCTAATGAATCAAAGATATACTTCTAATAATATGTTAAGAACATCCCTAATTAACAAAAATAACAAGATATGATCACCAAGATAACACAGCATATTATAGGCAAGATAACAAGGATAAGATAACACAGCATATGATCACAGAATATTATAGGCAGGATAACAAGGACAAGATGACACAACATATTATAAAACAGAATATTATGTACAAGCTCCATGTCTATTCATTTACTCACCCCAGTGTATTCATCAAAATTTGGACCAGCAAAGATGGAGACAAGAACGGGTTGTTGGGCAGTGGCCCTAACCAAGAACTCCTCATTCATCGGGTTAACTTTGATATAACCCGAGAGTGAAACCCTATCCCCGTAAGAAGGATAGGGATCTCCATCCGTTCTAGGACGACAAACCCCGTTCTTCATGCAAAATTGCAAGCCGAACTCAGCATGTCCGCCAAGCCAGGGAGAGTTCATATGATCACTCTGATATATGAGTGTTTCATAGGAGAGATCTAGCTTCTTAAATTATTTATGACAGCAGCACTCCAACAATCCCCTGCAAAACCAAATAACAAAATCACTAAGATATAAATAGTTCATATACAGAACTGCACAAATAGCCAATTCTGATCTAATAAGAGCTAATCAAAATGGATTACATACATAAAAAAGAATATCATTTTTTTTTATAATTGAATAGTTCTATATAATTGCACTTCAAAACATAGATATATTGTTTTAGGATCAATTGACTCATGTCTATACTAATGACATATAGCAGGCAATGGCACAAACTCGAACCTTAAGAATGAATGCATGAGTATATGTAGGGCTGGCAATCCCTGACCCAACCCGATAACCCGAACGAACCCGACCCGAAGTTACTGAGAGAAAACCGAACCCGACCCGATCCGAACCCGAATAACCCGAATTCGACCCGATTTGACCAAAATTTCATATTTCGTAATAATATTAAGTTTTACACTATTTTTGATTGTTTCTTAACATAACCCGAAATCGACCCGAAATCTGACCCGAACCCGACCCACCGACCCGAATTGCCACCCCTAAGTATATGGGATAAAATCATAAAATGATAATGTTCAATTCGTTAAGGTTGCGTTTGGAACCTAAAGTTCATTTGAAAATGAGGAATTCAAATGAAGAATTTCAAATGTTTGAATTCAATTCCAAATCTTGTGTTTGGGGAACTTGAGAAATTCCAAAATTTAATCACTATGTATTACAAGCCAAAGTTGTTTCTATTGTTGTTATCAACTTATCACAAGTATAAGATCACACGAATTTTGGTTCAGCCCATATCATACAGGTTAAACGTAGAATTATTAAAATTCAACTTCAAATCAAATTTAAATACCACAATAATCTATACTCCAAAATTCCAAATGCTTGCTGACTTATGATGTTAGTGCTACGATTTTGGTATCAAATTTTGGCAACTATTTCTTCTAAGTAAAATTCAAAGATCATTGTAACACCCCCAAATCTCCCTCTACGGAAATACCAGTATAATACGTATAATTATACCGTAGAGATAGACTTAGGCGTATTACCGCCGCGTGATTACGCAAGGCTACTCAACTTACTAACAAAACAATACTTTGCAGCGGAAACTTCAAAACTCTTCTTTATTAATAATAACTATAGATAGAAACCAATGTTATGAGTACTCAAAAATAGATACAAAGACCACGATTCCTAACTTAGTGAAACCAAATCCCAGGACTCCAATGCATCAATTTATTCACTCCACCTGAAATAACACTGCTTACCATTACGGTAAACAGGGCGAACCAAAACAAATAAGAAGTACGGGTTAGCAAATATGCTAAGTACGGTAAGTGCAAGATAATTAAATTCAATTTATTTGCAAACATGCTTTTGAAATCAATTCCAATAATTATTCCAATAATTCCAAACTCATGATTCAAAACCAATTCTCAATATTCAAATCCCAATAATCAATAAAATCGATTCCAATTATTTTAAAACCAATTAAGCCAATTTAACCAATTCCTCTCCCAAGTGTGCACACCCCCCAAGCTAGTCTCCTTATGTTACAAGGCTATTCTTGAGGAAAGACCCGGTCATACAAAGTCCAAGGCCTTATCAAAATACCAAATCCGCATAGTGGGATTACTAACATGCTTATAAAGCATAAATAATAAATTTAATTCAATGATTAAATAAATCCTCTTTAAATCCAATAACTCCAACCTTTAATAATAATAATTCAAACTCCCTTTTTTTTTTATAAATCCAACAAGCTTTCAAAACCAATCCTTTTTAAACATGAATAATAAATTAATTAATCAAAACATGTTATAAAAATCAATACTCCAATTTAATTATTAAAACCAATATTTTAAACATACTTTTATTTCATAAACCATAATTCAAGTCAATTTAATTCAATCACCATAAAATCATTCAAACATGCTCATTCAAATCGATCACTTTCAAGGTATCTAGCCACCTAACGTACCTTGATCCTTGCTTAGCCAAAAACACCTCAAAAGAACTCTCAAGTAGCTTGATCAAAAACACCCTAAAAATACATATAACCTTAATTAATATAAGGTTAACAAATAATCACAACAATGAAATTAAAAACCCCCAACTATATGTACATGAACCTTTTAAATTAATTTTCATAAACATCATTAAAAATCTAATTTATATAATTAAAAATACTCATAATAATTTTTATAAATCCCCCATAATAATAATAATAATAATTGAATAAGAGAAGAGAAAGAGAAAAGATAAGAAACCAAGGAAAAGAGAAGAATTGGATTTTCGTTGGAAAGAATAGGCAGAACTTGCAGAGGCTATAACTCCTTCGATATAACTCCGAATTGGGTGATTCTTGAGCCTAACCTCAAGGATTTTTTGAGAGGAACAATCTTCTGTGAAACAGCAATACCCCAAAAACTAACCAGAAGTGCCCGAAAATTGGCTTCAAAGATAAACGGGATGATTTGTGTAAAAAGAGGAGAAGAAAAGAAGAGAATTGGTGTGAAGAATGTGAGAGGTATGGAGGGGTATTTATAGGCTAGCTCATGCAAGAATTATGGTAAGAGAATTTGGGAAGAATTATGGTAAGTAGGGTTTAAGGGATTACTTGGAGAAGTGAGTAAAGATTTAAGGAAAGTTTTGATATTGAAGAGATTGTGTATAATTGAATATGGAAGGTATGATTGTCATGAAAAATATTAAGGAAATTGGAATTACTTGGGGAATAATTAAGAAAAATAGATTGCAAGAAAATATAATGATTGGATACTAAAAAGATGGAGAATTAGATTTAAGGAAAATAGGAGATTTTAAGGAGATAATTAAAAATACAATTTACCAAAAATATTTTTCCCAAAATCAATATGGGATGGCCGAAATTTTTGAGCTTTCCTAAGCTCATATTTTCGGCCCTCCTATTTAGTACTTTAGGAAATTATTTTGCTAGTTTTAAGGAATTAAAATAATTGTGTAAATAATATTTATTGTAATAAATAATTAAATAATAAAATACCAAATATTCACCAAATAATTTAACTAATAAAATCAGATTTTCTCTTAAGGAAATCCGAAATTTATTAGCCAAATAAATGGGATTTTCAGACTTTTTAAAATAATAATAAAATATAGCTTTTGCCTTAATTAAAATATCCAAAATATATAAATAATCCGGTTTTTAAAATAGGATAAATGGATAATAAATCTTATCCAAAATAATAATTTGTTTTTAAAATACTTTTGGCGCCAAAATTCAAATATCATTTTGGCTCCAAGATTTAAATAGTAAGTTAAATTACTAAAATACCCTTTTTAGAAAATAATAATTAATTAATTAGGAAAATACGTATAAAAATACGGGGTATTACAATCATTCACCCAAAAAAATAATAATCAATAAAGAATCAAAGTAAAACATGCAAATAGAGTACAAAGTACAAACATGCAACTTTAATTAAACTCTCAAACATTAAGTTTGACCAAATCCAAATGATTGTTTCCAAACACACCATGACACCATACATGGAATCTAGAGCTGTTCATGGACGGGATGGCCCGCCAAGCCCGTTCGGTCCGGCCCGGAAAAAGCGCAGGCTTGGACATCTAGTTTCAAAAAGAATAAAATTTTAAGGCGGGCTAAGCCCAACCCGTTAATATAAATGGGCGAATATGGACAAGCAAAATTTAATCCGACCCGGCCCAACCCAGCCCGTTTAAAATATTAAAATTAAATTTTTTCCCCATACAAGGAGTAAGGAAGAATACCTATACTATGTACTACGACTAAAGCTGCGTTCGTTTCATCTGAAATTTTCTGATCTGAAATTTTCTTATTGTAGTTGATTTTATAGTTTTATAATCTAAATATTTTAATTATGTGTTCAAAGGCGATTTTTGGCCCGTTAGCCCGCGGAAAAACTCGGCCTGTTTTTTTGGGCGGGTAAGGGCAAGAGATTGAGCCCTTGGTAAAGGGCTTGGACAAACATTACTAGGCCCATCAGACAAATTTTTAAGACTTCGCCCAGGCCCAAACCCAGCCCAGGCCCGCTTTTGAACATTTCTAATGGAATCTTATTACATTAGTACTCTATTAGGGCCCGTTTGGTTCAATTAACTGGATTTAAATAGTATGGATATTCATATTAGGGTGATATGGATACAAAGCCCCATACTAGCTTAAATTGTTTGGTTCAATCTAAATATTAGGGTTTGATAGTAGGGTTGAATGGATATTGAATCTTAGGGGATAGGAAGGTATGATATTTGAGGGGTTTGGAATGGAGTTAGAAACCTTTGGTATGAGATTCTACCACAAAAAGGTTAACCAAACATTGAAATGGATGTTATACCATTTCATTCCATTGAAAAAAAAGCCTAACCAAACACTCCCTTAAAGTGATCAAAGCACCCGTTATCAATTTATCATCTCATTACTTTTTTGTATAACTTTTTAAATACGTACATGCAGGGGCGGAACCAAATTTTTCTAAAAAAAGGCTGACAACAACGTTTGAACCCGAGTATATGCCAATTCCCAATTGCTTAAAAATCATTTACCAGCTAAGCTATGCAAGATTATGTTATCTTATGTTAAGCAATGATAATGATATTTTGGAACTAAGGGGAGGCCATTGCCCCCCTAGCTCCGCCCTTGTGTACATGCATGTTATTTACTTGAGGAAGTATAACTACATCCCTGATAAGGAGTTATAGCCCATAACGGGATGTCCACACCAATTCAAATGGTATTCACTTTTCTTGTTATGGACTACGAAGCTCATAATCGGGATGTATTTATCATTCCTCTCATTTACTTCCCTTTTTTTTTCTATTCTTTTGTATCTCAGACATAACTAATTAATGTAATTGCATTGAATAAGTATATATATATATATATATATATATATATATATATATATATATATATATATATATACTACCTCCATTTCTTATTATGTGCAACAAAGGAATATTTTTAGGGGTGAGCATGGGACGGGTACCCGTACCGTTAGTACTAACGGTTCGGGTACCCGATAACCAAAATCACTAAAAGTGATACCCATAACCGGAACCGATAAGTTCGGGTACCCGGACTTCGGGTACCCGGATTTTCGGATCGGTTATCGGGTACCCAATAAGATATCCAATAATGATAATTATACTTAATTACGTAGTTATTATGATATAATTTACAACTAATTAACAACAATACCATATGATCTTGACTAAATTATTAATAATATTACTAATCATTGATATAATAAAGTGATTATGAAGTAAAGTAAAAATTTAGATTTATATTAATAGATTTAAGTAGGGAAAAAAAGCAAAAAAAATGCTTATCGGATCGGATCGGGTAACCGTTAATTTTAAAATGATACCCATAACCATACCCGATAACAAATTATCGGAACGGGTACCCGAACCGTTATGGTTATTGAATCGGGTACCCTAATTTTCGGAACGGTTACGGATCGGTTTTTCGGGTTTTCGGTTTTTCGGGTAGTTTTGCTCAGCCCTAAATATTTTATGTCTCACAAATAATACCCCTTTGTTGCACATAATAAGAAACGGAGGTAGTATATATATATATATATATATATATATATAGACACACACACTTTGTATAAACAATCAATCTAAAAATAATTGGAAAAATGTTGTCTTAATACCTCCAGGTCCTGGCTTTTGCATACAAGTTGGAGGTGAACGAAATTTCCTCTAGTCCACAGTCCTGGGAACATACTCTCCCACAATGGGTAAATACACCTGCACCTATAGGCCGTAGAAATATATGATCCCAATAATCATATATAAAAAAGATTAAAAAATAAAATGTGAGATAAATTTTATACTAACTCTTTGATTACTGTAGGTAGGGAAAGATTCAAGTGGCTTGACGCTTGTGATTAGTTTTTCCAATCTTCGAATCATTTTTCCTTCATAAAATGGAAAAACGAAAAATTAATCATTATAAACATAAACATCATCCATCCCAAAAACAACAAAACCACCTCCTTTTTTTTTTATTTGTAACTTTCTAAATTTTATGAATTAAAAACACTTGCTGATGAAAATTTTTCACACAAAATAATACAAGTATTAAAGAAGAAATAGATTTTATTTTACCCCTTCTAACAAGTATACTAGCCCCACAAATATGAAACAAAAAGATGTTTTTTTGTTAAAAACTGCATTTTGTTGAGGGAAAGTAACTTGTTATTACTCAGTACATCTTAGAACGGAAATTATGAAATCATTGAAAAAAATGCAAGAACTTTTCACCGTATCATAAAAGTAGAGTTACTGGTATATATATGTTTGATAATGTAAAAGAAAGTTTTTCACAAAAATATCATGGTAAGTTGTAAATAGGGGTTGTTTCAAGAAAAATCCACTGATTCAAAGTTTCCCAGTTTCTACTCATATGTTCTTCCTCCATTACTGGAAAAAAACCCCTTCCAAAAATGGAAAAACAAAAAAACTTGAAAGTGTTTTGAAAATTGCATAATACACTAGGGTGTACCATGCTCATGGTACACCTAGTGTTAAATGATGCGTTTTTAACATTTCATTTGTAAGCTGTCAGTTTGTTATTTAAAAAAATAAATAAATTCAATCTCTTCCTCAATTCAAGGGATTCAACGTGATATCCTCCATTTTTACATAACTTTTAAAATTAAATTTCACCATATTTCAATTTCGAATTAAGAGAGAACAAAGTTTATAAAGAATTTTGTAGAGAGAAAAATACTGAGCAAATTATGAGGATATTGTAATCGATGGATTGGAAAAGGTAATTTGATTTTATTTGTCATGATTTTAATTTCAGGATTTTGCTTATTAGGTTGATTATATTTCTCTATTATTTGTAAAATATCATTTTTTTTTTCAATTTTGATATTTATGAATTTGAGATCCATATGACAAAGGTTGACGATGATGTTCTTTTATTTTATTTATCAAAGGTTGAAGATTATGTTCTTTATATTTTGTCAAATCTTGAAGATGGTGTTCTTTATAAATTGTACTTATGTTCGTTATTATAATTATTGAACAATTATATGACTGTTTATTATTTTTATCCTTTATGTTCTTTGCTTCGATGTTCTTTGATTTATTCTATATGTTCTTTGAAATATTATAATATGTTTTTAGATAATATATCATTTATTAATTCTATATATATATATATTTTAATATTTATTATCACTAACTACGTATATATATTTTTTTAAATCAGGATTGTGAAGGTTGATTACGATATTCTTTTGAGATCTCCTCTATTAATGATTGTTTTTCAAATCTAAAGAACATCCGTAATAGTATTAAAGAACATGATAGTATTATGTAATGAACATAACTTATATATATACCTACCATGATCCAAAGACAAAATTCAAAGAACATTTCACAATAAGCAATGAACATTATGTGATGATAAAATTACATTGCAATTACAATCAAAGAACATGGACATTTAAAATAAACTATCAATTATGGACATAAGGAAAAAGATATAGTTTTAAAAAATAATTGTACATTACAAACAACTATAAAGTACATCATGTTTTCTAATAGTGAACATTGTCAAATCACATATAGAACATCACAAAAAATTTATATATACCAACCCTAAAATGAATATTATAACTATATGTTGAAAAATATGAACGAAATAAATAAAAATAAAATAAAATAAAATAAAATTGAAAACTAAAATTTTGAAAATGAAATTTATAAATTTAAAATTTAAAAACGAAATTTTAAGTTATTTTTAGGTGAAATAATTTTAGAGAATAAAAATAGTTTTCTTTTATAAAGAACATTATATAGCCATATAAAGAACCTCATAAAAAGTACATAGAACAATCATTGAAATAAATATTATAATTAAATATTTTTTAAAATTGGTGAAAAGAATATTTTTTTAAAGAAAGGGAACGAAATATATTAGTTTGGATAAAAAGATTTTGAAAATGAAATTAAAATTAAATTTTAAAATTTGAAATTCAAAACAACTGCATTTAATTCAGGTGTACCATGTGCATGGTACACCTGGGTGTAGGAACCACGCATTGAAAATGTTTTCATTTTTGTTTCTTCCACTGCTTTCATTCCAAACGTAACAACAAAATCCATATTTTCAACATCTATAACTATTAAAAGTGAGAACTTGGAAAAGTGGAAAATCCCTTAGTAATAGTGTAGTGACTTTTTTGCCCCTCAAAAAGTGCAAGTACATTTTCCCCCTTGTTTTAGCAATTGATTTGCTTGTTGTTATAGGTGGTTTGACCTTTTTGCCCCATTTATTTCCCAGCCCTTATTCTGCTTGCTGGTGATCATTTTCTCCAAGGTTACAACCAAAATTCAATCTTTGACCTAGGGTTACCATCTAAATTCGATCCCCAATTTCTCTCTCTTTCTCTCTCATCGAACAACAATGGCGTTGCGTAGATTCATAAACGAGCTTCGAGGTGATAGAGTGAAGGAAGTTTCCGACAAGGTGAAGCCTATACCATCTTTCTCCTACCTTAAGGAATCATTCGGCAAAGGAATCGACAGTTACCATGCCAAATACATCGAGACTGATTCAATCATGCCTCTTTAACATGTTTGCTTTGGTGGTATAGCCTTCTCTTACCTTGTTGCTCTTCACGAGGAACGCCGTCATCTTGAGTATGCCCCGAAACATGGTCATTGATCTCCCTCCTTTTTTAGGTTATTTTGGTTTGGATTGTTTCAAATTGATTCTAAATTTTGTTGATTTTATTTTTATTGGATTTTGAGCTGGTTATGTTGATTGGATCGGGAGTTTGATCTTGAAATTATTGGGTTTTATGTTTTAGAGTTTGATGATTTGAGAGTTTTTGGTGAAATGTGGCTTTTGATTTTCGCATTTTCATTTGATTGATTGGTTTATACTCGGTTATTTGGGTTATAATGTTGAATTATGTATAGTCAATTTGGGGTTTTCGCTTATTTAGGGTTTCGAGTTCATCAATTGGGTTTTTTTTGTTCTTTGTTTTTGATAATTTTTTTGATCTTCTGGTCTTTGCTTGAAATTATACTATTGTTTCATGCTTCAATTATTTGCCTAAATTTGCCGCATTTAAATCAATTTTTGCCTCAATTATTGTAAATTAGAATTTGTTAGAAGTGTTAAATTTGAATGTATTGATGGGTATAATAAAGGTATTATTGCCTCTAAAGAGTAGCCTTATGAATGAATTAAGGTTTCATATTGGTTTAGTTAAGGGGCATAAATTAATTAATTTGGGTCAAATGTTATATTTGATCCTTATTATGCCAAGGCCTTTTTGAGGGGACTACTGTTTTTTTACCATTGATTGTCCTCTAAGTAGCCTTGGACATTTATTTTAGTGTCCGAGCTCGTCTTGATTTGTTTTTTTTGTTGTCGAAGATGTTTACATAGCCTTCGAATAACGAGTGGTTGATCAAGAACCATTTGGTTCAGACAGAGGCTTAGATTAAAATTGGGATAATATCCCTCGGATCGAATGAATCATTTTATGATAAGGAATGTGTTAATTGTCTCATTCCTTTCACCTTGATGTCTTCAGACATTTGTTATAGTATTTGTAGTTGTCTATTGAGTAATCTTTTGTTAATGATCAATGATGAGGCCTTAACATATAAGATGGTCTGACTATGTGTCAGATCTTCGATGCAATACTCTTGTTAACGCTAGGCTTCTGAGATAAATTATTAACATTAAACAAAAAAACAAATTGAAATTATGTTTGATGAACTTTAAACACGAGAAATATTGAATTTTGAGTTTGGAGGAAAGGGGTAGTTTATGTCTGATTATTGTGCAATATCAGATCTTTTTATTCCCTTTGACATTAGTTTCTCCTCAGAAAATGATAGCTGCAGGATTTAATGGTTGTACACCATTCATTGTGGTTAGCAAGTTTGGCTTTTCTGTGACATGTTTTCTACTAATGAAAACCTGATGTTTAGTTTTGCTAGGTCGTAATTTTTCTTTTGATGCAGGTTCAAGGCTGGTTTTTGTTTGCTATGATGCAAGTGAATCCTTTAAGTTATAAGTTTATTGCAATTGTACTTTGCACCAGGTAATTTGGACGAGAGAGTTATTGATTGGATCCAAGCAGGGCGAGTAGTTGATTTATACATTTCGCGTGATAGAGAAACAGATAAACCTAAGGGTTTTGCCTTTGCAGAGGATGAAACAGAAACAAGATCATTTGAAGTTATGCAATTTTTTTTTGAAATTCAAACAAATTTGTAGGTGGTTTGGCGATTCTTTTTTGGTTTGCAGCAAGATGACGAGACTTCTTTAATGGAAGCAAGAGGGTTTTATTCCCCTCCCTTTTCTATGACCTGGGATTTTTTTTTGGGTATAAGGCTTTAAAATTCTTTTGGTTATCTGGTGTTTATTAATGTTTCATAAAATAGTTAGGATTTGGGTGTTTTATTTTCGGTTTGATTTAGGAATTCCGATGATTTATATAGATTACCTAATTGATTAATTTTGTTTTTAGTTTCTTGTATTTAATTGATTTAGGGTTTCTGATGAGTTTTGCTTTTTGTTTGCAGAGCAGTTCGGCCTAATTCATGTGATGAAACTCGGAATAGGCATGCGAGCAAATAGATGAAGTTTGGTAGAATCCGGAATATGGCACTAAAATGGTGCTGCCTCATTTCTTCTACCTATATTTTTCGTTTTAGATTAATTTATTCTTTCAATGTCATTAGATTTGTCTGTTTTTGTTGGATATGATTTTGTTGTAACTTAGAATTTCAATTTTAGATGCATAATTGTTCGATTAGTGAATATTGTTTTGGCCTTTTAAATGTTGATGAGAAAATGGGTTCATTTGAGGTTGTTTTTGACAAATATAGATTTGAGGAATGCAGCTTTGGATTTTTTTCGTTTTATGTTGTTTGATCGGAATTATTACATCGATTTTATGGATGCAAGTAGATTAGTAGATTTTGGTCAAAATTAGTGGACAATAGTTTTCTCATTACTAAAATAATGAATTAACTCACTAGCTTTAAAGTATAAATTAACTCACCCCTAATAAATTATCCACCTCTAAATAGTTTGCTCATTACATCGATTTTATTTTGATTTTGATCTATAAAATTTCTCTCCTAGGATTTCCATGCTATCGTTTTTGGGGGTTCTCAGCCTTTCGATCGCTAACTGATTACTCTGTGTCATTTTCTTTCTCCTCAATCCTCTTGCAATCTCAGGTAAATTGCAGGCTTAATTTCATTTTGTAATTTTAGATTTGGTTTCAAACTTTCAATTCATAATTTTAGCTTTGGTTTTCTCCATTTTGGTCCATTTTTTTTATTGTTCGATTTGATATTGATATTTCATCTTTGCTTGATTAATTGATCCATATTTACTGTTGTTTACTTTGATCGATGGATTGTTTGTTTCATGCATGCAGCGATTTATGATTTTGTCTTTTTTTTTCAAGGGTTTTGAATTTTGGCATTCTAAGCTTCAATAGTAGTTTTACTTCTTTATATGGCTAATAAGGAGTTCACTTGCTTTGTTTTGTTGGATTTCAGGCTGAAAGAGGAGGAGAACTAGAACAATATGGAGGCTCGTGAGTTTCTTCAAACTCAAAGGAGACTAAGCGCTTCTTCCCGTTTCTCTTCTCGTAGTTGGTCTGGCTCTGTCTTTTAATATTGGAATAGGTAAATAGTCTCTCCTAATCCTCAAGCAATTACCATCATTTATCTTAATCATTCCCTTTAAATACTCTTAAAAAAATTCTTGATTTTTTTTTTCTATTGTTGTGTATACTTCTTTTCTACTTCCTCTTCTGCCTCTTACATCTAATTCTCTCTCCTCTTTCACCTTTAATTTATTATTTACTACAATTGAACAAGGTTGATAGTATGCTATTTTGTATGATTATAGAGTGGTTTTTAACGTTGAATGTGTGAGGAATCGATGCCTTATTTCGTCATTCACTCTATTTTTATGCATTTTTGTGTATTACGTGCTTCACGGGGTTGTTATTGTTTTTGATGACATTTTAGGTCCAATGAACGCACTTCGAAGCATCCCGGGAAGTATGCAAGGAATTTTGAACAATGAGGAAATGGAGTGAAGCAAATTTGAAGAAGAAAGAAGCAAGATCGAAGAAAGGAAGACAAATCAAGGCCAAGAAGATCCTGCACGACCGTACTAACTCTTGCACGTCCGTACAGGGGTGTCCCAGACTTAGGGGCGCCACTGTCTAGGTCTGCACGATCGTGCAAATCCCTGCACGCCCGTGCAGGGTGCCCTGATCCAAAACAGTAGGGTCTGTTTCAGCATTTGAAGACATGCACGGCCGTGCAGAATTTGGCACGCCCGTACCAAAGAGGTTGCACGCCCGTGTCACTATTGGAACGCCCGTGCAAGATGCAAGGCACCAAAACAGTAGCTACTGCTTCTACTGTCTGACTGTGCAGGGCCGTGCACAGTGTTGCATGCCCATGCTGCCTATGGTGCACGCCCGTGCCAAGCTGCTGTCGAACCCGATTCTTGTTTTCTCCGTCCTTTTTATTTGGGGGTCTTATAAATACCTCCCTTGAACTCATTTGTATGGACTTTTTTCTTCCCTCTTAACTCCCTTAGGCTTATTCTCTTAATTAGTTCATAGTTTTCCTCTCCCTTAGTTTAGTTTCTCAAAACTCAATCATTTGTAAGAATTATTGGAGGTTTGTTCCATCAATTTCAACAATTTCTCAACTTTGAAGCTTATTAAGTAATCTCTCTCCTCTATCTCTTGCTCTTAATTTTCAGTTTTTCAATTGCTTTGAGTTGATAATTTCTCCCTTAATCTTGTTTATTTTCTCTTGCATGTTTAATCCATTCTTGTTCTATCTCTCTCCTAGCTTATTTGAATTCATGGAAACCCTAGATTTAATTGTTAGAGTAAATTCCACCATGTTTAGTGAGTAGTCTCTTAGTTAGGGGTTGGGTGAAAACCCAACCAAGCTATGGTTGATTGACTTGGATTTATTCATGCTCTACCTTGGATTGATAGTTGTTTGTACTTGAATTGATTATTGCATGTGTATTTTGATGGCCACTTTATGCTCATGTGTTCATCCCTCTTCTCACATCGAAAGATGGGGTTTTGGAGTGATTGTGGTAAAGCTGAGTGGATATAGCATGCAAGACAAGTTTCAACTAAAACTCGTCCTATTAACATCCCTATAAATTTTTTTTTTTTGAAAGGAACATCCTATAATTAACGTCATGATAACTTTATGATCCAATATCCTAATACAATGTATGAGTATTCCATATATGCATAATCAATTTTAACCATGAATGAAGAAAAAGTGTGAGAAAAAGAAAGAATAGGAAAATCGAAGAAAGAAGAAAGAAGAAAGAAGAAAGAAAAGAGACCGTGGAAATAAGGCAAAACCTCTCCCTCTATTTCCATGCTCCTTGTCATATGCTCCTTTGAAGACTGCCTTTTTTACCCAGTTGCCCTAATTACCCAAACCCTTCTATTTCTCCCCTTTTTCCCATAAACCAAAACTCAATTAACACAAAAAAATCCAAAAAATCCAGTGCACTCAACAAAAAAAACCCAAAAAAACTCCAATTAAACCCCCCATTTTTAAAACTACCCAGAAGAACTGGGGTTAAGCTTAACATCAAAATTGCCAAATACCCACAAAAATTAATCCAATTTATTATTTGGGTTTCTGAATTTCTTCCATTTTTCTCCCTGTTTTCTTGATTTTTCTGGGGTTGAATAGATTTACAGAGAAGAGTGGTATGATGTAATGAATGTTGGATTATTCATATTTTCTGGGGTTATTTTACCTTCTCTTGGATTTTTCTTAGTACCCAAAAACTTGGGCTTAATTTCATTGTATTTCTTCAATGCAAAGCTATGATCTTTTGCCAAATCCCACCTTAATTAGCCCTAACTCTCACCTTCTTGATCCTCCTGCTATGGAGGACGCCGTTTCGTCCCCGATCCACCGATCTTTGGCTGAACCGGAGACTAATGGTGATACCCAAAAGCCTGAAACCAACAATAACCCTGAACCCAAAGCCGAAACCGAAGCCAAAACCGAAACTGAAACCGGAACTGTAGCGCAAGAGGGTAGTAACCCAATTGAGGATGAAAACAAGAAAGAGCTGGGTGGTAATGATGCTCTTAATAAGAGCAATAGCAAAAGTGGAAAGAAGGATAGCAATAATAATAGTAATAATAATGTAATAGTTAGGAGAGAAAGGCCAACTCGAGCTTGCACGGCTCGGCCGGCTAAGTATGTGGACCCTCCGGTGATCGAGCGGAGGGCGAGGCCGCCAAAGAGGGAGAGAGTTGAGAAAGTGGTGGTGGTGGAGGAGGAGTTACTGGAAGAGGAAGATGATGATTTGCCAAAGGAGCATTGTAGTAAGGTTGTAACTTCATTGGTGAATCCACCTACACCGGAGCAAATGCCGCGGTGGCACTTGAGGTCTATGTGGGAATTGGCTTCAATACTCAATTTTCTCCATGTCAGTTAAGATATAAAAGAAATGGAATTTTGTTATTTTAATTTTGGTGTTTTTTGAGCTTGATTGAGGTGTTTGTGTTTGTTGATTGTAGTTGTTTAGGGCAGTTTTGAACATTAATGCTGAATTCAGTGCTGAGGAGTTGGAGTCTGCATTGCTTACTCCAAATACTACATTGAGTGATATACATATCCCATTGTTGAAGGTTGGTCCATTGCTTTCTAATCTATTCTAAGTGTGGAAATTATTTTAGCATTTGGTATGTTTGTTTGATGGTGGAAGTATTAGTTGTTTGCTTATTTGATTGAAAATTTGAAACTGGTTAGTGTTTATTGACAATGCATGTGTGCTTACTATGATATTTGTTTCATTGAAAGGAATATTGTGAAATAGATTGATGTATGATCAGGCCGTGAATTGTGCTTTGAGGCCTGTGGTATACAGGCAAATTATAGCTTGTATCTTGGTTCTAGTCTGACTTTATGAGGGTAGTGTAGCAGAACTCTAGAGGCTTACATGAAGTGTTAATTTGTATCTTTGCTCTAATATGTCTTTATGAGGTAGCATAGTAGAACTCTAGAAGCTTGTGTTTAGTTATATTTTGCTGCAAGGAAAGGGGTTAAGCTCACTAGCTTCACGATTGAATTAGGAAGAATCAATTTTCCAGTCTGGTTTGAGCCCCTACTCCCCAAGAGCGTGCCGCAAATGATCATGAATCTGAAATGTCTTTGGAGAGCAATGGTGTTTGATGTGATTTATTTATTTATTTATTTTGGTGTAGAGAGTCACTAGGGAAAATGATGTAGGCGAGATTTGATACTAGGTCTTGGGTACCCCCCCCCCCCCCCCACACACACACACACACACACACACTTAAACCAAATAAGGTAGGTGACATCCACATGGTACTTTATGTGTGCATATGCAATGTTACTCTATGATACTGATATCTACCATCCATTCATTCTTGTAAATTTCTTTCAATGTATGCAATATTGTCTAGGAACCTGAAGTGGTGGGGTGGATTGACATTTTTCTGCCTTGCTTGCTCATTGACTTTGGTCAATATGATCCTTCTAATGAGCATGTGACATAACAGAGCCTCCATTGTGGATTCGTAGGCACGTAGTAAGAGTATGCCTCAGATTTTTAGGGGATACAGAATCATGTGAGTGTGTAGTTGTGGTATCTTTGTTCAATTAATGTCTGAAATATTAAGGCTGTGTCGTGGGCTTTGAGATAGGTAGCTTACTTCCACCTTTTCTTTCATGTTAATTTCTGTCAATTATAAGCTTAGCGTAGAGTACGCAAGTAAATAGGTGATATCAGTTATTTGGTGGGATGAGAACCCCTTTTTTTTTTTTTTTTTTTTTTTTGTGGGGGGGGGGGGGGGGGGCTTTGGTTTAAAATATATTTGCAAAATTGAACTGTAAATTGTATTATTATTTTTTATAGGGTGTCTGATTAATGTAATGAAGTTGTATGTATACATTGTTTGGGCTTACTAATGAATGTGACTGAACTCGCTAAACTCAAAAAAGAAGACAGTGAGGAGGATTTTGTTAACTATGATTACATGGATTATTAATTTTTATTATTAGGCTGACAAGGTATGGAACTCAATTTGCTGGAATTTTGTAATGGGTGAAAAGCTAAAGCTTTTGGGCATCTTTTTTGTGCTTATTGATATAATGTAGGGATGTGCAAAGAAATTGAGAAATTATTCCTTTTTAAGGTATTTTGGCAACACGGTACCCTTCACTAGTTTAGTAAACAAGTGTATTAATTTAAAGCTTAATATTTTTATTCTTTAGGCTCTGCTTGAATATAGGATTGAGCTATTGGTATAGGAAAATGGGAACTGCTTATTAAGACTTTAAGTGTCTTATATTTTTGGTGAAGCTTGAGCCACTAAGCTCAGGTCAAGCTGGTTTTGGATAAACCGGGGTAATAAATGTATAACATAGCTGGGAGTAGAGAAGCTACCTTAAATTTTTCAACGAGTAAAGATAAGACTGAGCCATGGCCTATGGGTTGGTAAGTAAGGTTGCTTAATTGCTTGTGGGTAAAGTAGTAAACAAAAATTATCCTTGGCTGGATGCCTAGTAGTTGACTTGATTTCTATGTAGAGAAATCTACTTTTCTAAATTACGTGTTTGAGATATAATAGGGAGAGCAGTTGGTCTGTGCTGGATTGTGAAATAGCATATAATTAAGTGCGGGTGGTTTGGTTTTTGTGATCTCATGGAATGATCTGTTGAAATGGTCTTTTATATGTTTATGTACCTTTTGTATTAGCATAGTAGCCCTATTTAAAAGCAGTAAGTCTCTCTGAAGCAGTTGTTTGGTTAGATGTTTCAGTTTATAATCACGCTTAGTAGCTGTCAATCTGGTACATGATGTTATTAGAGGAGTTGGCTTTGTGCATTTGATTTTAGAGAAAGAAATTCCTTTTTCATCAGGGGCATCATAGGTTATTATCTTTTATTTTGCTAATTCTATTGTTGCACAGGTTAAAAAAGTAAGGTTATTTTTTTGTCCTTGAACACTTTGAATGTGCTGATAAGGTTGTCTAGTGAGCTTACTTAGCTTAATACATCGTGGGTCTTGAGGAAATTCTTTCTGCTCTGCTTGTGTTTTTTGCATTTTGCCCTCTCATACATTGTTATTTTAGTTTAGACTTTACTGGTGATGGAAAACCTTCACAGCTCACCTACTGGACTTTGTAACCCTTTTTTTTCTTGGTTTTAGCAAACCTCTTGTCTATTCTCCTTGAGTATTGGATTTAGGATTCTGACCATAGTGATTCCTGAATTGATTATTGGTTTAATGTGGTCTTATTGTGTACTATTGGTCATTGGATTACTCTGCTTTTTCTCTAAGTGATCTAAAAATATTTCTTGATGCTGATAGGCAATTCCTCCGGTTACTCGGATGGCTTGTGGACGTGAAACTTGGGTCACCGTGCTATGCAGAAAGTTGCGAGACTGGTGGCATTGGGTAATTGTCCTGCTTAGTTATTTTTTATGGACAGATATGCTGCCGCATTGCCCCTTCTGCTGGATTGCCTTAATCTTATTTGAATTTGTATTTGTTTGAAGGTTGCTGAAGGAGAGTTGCCTATAGTTGCTAATCACGGGTGAGTGTCTGATTGCCTTTTGAGCTCTCTACTTTTTGGTGATTATGTCTTTAATGTGCTTGCTGTATTAATCTGTAGGGCTGAGATTGAAATGTACAAGACCCTTGATCCAGCAGTGCGAGTGGTGATCCTGAAAGCCCTGTGTGACATTCGAGTAGAGGTATCACTATTATCTAATCACAACCTTCTTTATGCTTTTATTTAGAATTGACTTTCACAACTTCATCTAATATCTGTTAAAATTCATGCCCATCGTCTGGAGGACTTTGTGTCATGAGCAATATTCCTCATTGTACCAAGAGGCGTGTTATGATCGCTTATATCTCAATTAATTTTTGGTCAGTTTAGAGACAATAGTCATGAGAAGCTCACCACTTATGTTGGTGTGACTGACAAATATTTTGATCTATTTGTTTGTGTTGAATTTTGTGTCCGTCCAGTCCATGACCCCTAGATACTTACATTTATGTGTTTTGCTTGTAATCTGTAGCAAGATGATATCAGGAGTTATATTGATAATTCACTCAAACATGGAGCTCAGCTTTCTGCGTTTCGGAAAGAGCGAATTGGCGGTGATTCACATGGAACTTCGTTTTGGTATTACATCTGATCACTTATCCAAGTTTTTAAATGTCTTTCATGCTGCAAACTAATAAGATGATTTTGTTTATTGTCATTTGTATACGAGTACTTGTGATTTTGCACTGTTTTTTAAGAAATTAAGGTTTGTGTCACTTTGCAGGTATGAAGATGATGAATTTGTTGGCCATAGGCTATATCGGGAGATCAGGAAAGTTGAAAGGAAGGTTGAGATGAAGAAGGGAAAGACTAAGGGCTCTAATGTCCTTCCTTGCACAACTTACGAGTGGGAAACAGTGGCAACTAATCTGGATGAATTCCTTGATGTTTCTGTAAGCTGTTGAAATTACTGTTTTTTGCTATATTTCTCTCATGAAGGATACATCCACGTTGTTTTGTTTAATACTCCTGTCACAACCAAAATAGACATTGATTAATGCACCATTTTTTCTGGAAACGGTTAAAGTTAATGTGCAACCCAAAATACAAATAAACAATTATTTCTCACTTCACTGCAATCTTCAGAATAGCAGTTTGGTCAACATCAGTACAAGTCTTTAAATGCTACGTATGAATAAATTAGAGATAAAAGTATGGCCTGCATATGCTCTTGTTTACCATTCCTGTGTGAATAATCTTTTGAAAGATGAACCCCCTGTTTTTTTTTTTTTTTTTTTTTCATTTTCATTTTCTTGTTCTTCATTTCTCCTTTTTGTTAGAATTGTGGCCTTTGCTGCCTGTTTATTAGAAGAACTTTGTATTTATTACTTCCAGAGCTGTAGGATTTCCCACATTGCTTTTATACCTTTAAAAATATATTTGTTCATTGGTTCATTCTGCGATAAAATTAATAACTGATATAGCTAGTTGTTTCTAATTTAATAATGCTAGCTGACAGCATGAATTTCATGTTAGTATAAACTTGCTAGCTTTCCTTTTACACTCTTCCTTAATCTATTGGTGTTGGAGTTTTGAGAGATGATTAATTGTCAACTCAGTGCACACATTTGAGCTTATATAGTTAGATACATATTATTAAATATTTTTAAAGCTTATGTTAGTACATCAAGGCAAATCAACGATCCTAGCATGCGGATGTTCTTTCTTATATATTAATCTAGAGGGTATCAAATTTCATTTGCATTGGAATTTATGAAGATTGCAAACTTGAGTACTGTTAATCTTGTTTGATTCAAGCCTTTCAGTGTAGAAGATGATGTGTCTTATTAGAGTGAAGTGATTTATGTGTAGGAAATTTTCTTGTTTGAAGATCCCATTGAACAAATATAGTAAATAAATAATGTTTGAAGTAAAATGTTCCTGCAATCCTTTTTACTTTCTGCCCATACAACCATACCTCACTTAATCTTTACCAGTTCAAAATGTCCCAAAATATATACTTCCTCCGTTCTTTTTCAATTGCAGCTTTGGGGTTTTCATGTTATATAAGCTTTTTTAATTGCAACGTTAAGGAAATATGTATATATGTATTAAGCTTGACAACATTCTTAATCCCTGGATCTGACCCAAATGCAAAGTTCATGTGTCGGAGGGAGTATTTGAACTTTTTGAAGATGTAACTGTTTAAATGAGCAAACAAGGTATGGGAGATGAAGAAAGTAATTAGAATAAGGGAAGTAAAGAAATAGCAAGGCTTGAGCAGTAGGGCTAAGTAATGCACATTTCTGCAACTAGGATATAAAGGTGCATTGGGTTGTAGAAACACACACCTGACTTGTACTGAGAATTCTATATGTGGAGTAGTGATTAAAAACAGTGCTATTAAGCTACAACTATGAACAAAACTATGCTGCTGGCTTTTCCTTGTATGAGAAGATACATTTGTTCATTAGGATGTATATTTTTGTTGAGTATGAGAGGGAAAGCAGAGAAATGTTGAATGAGAAGAGAAATAAAAACATGAGAGAAAGAAGTGTTGGGTGAGTGGACAAAATAAGGTGAAACAAATACGTCAAACTGTAGCTTTTCCTATTAAGATTTCTTTCTCAATTACAAATCATTAACTTTAACTGTTAACCTTTGATCTTCTGTAAAATGACACCTTAAGGCGTGTGCAGACTGTGCACCTACTTGATGGCATTAAAATTCTTTTATGGCTTTGAAAAGAGGACCCATGTCCTCTTAGAATTGGAGCCCTTGTAGGATCAGCCTTCATAAGATATATTCACTATTATCTGTAGATTAATAATGGTTATATATATATATATATATATATATATATATATATATATATATATATATATTTCATATTTATAAATACTCTCTGTATTTCATTGAGGAGAGCTGACCTTTCAAGTTATAAACTTCTGTGAGATTGGTCTGATACAGCTGATCCTCGAGTTGTATGCTGCCTTCATTCTGTTAGAATTATTTTTCTTGCTAGAAAAAATTGAATTTTCATTTGATTGTGAAGTGTCGCTGGATTTTGGCTGGGATTTGTCATCAAATTTTATGAAAAAGTTAATGTCCATGTGCTTATCTGCAGGAGAAGCTCTTCTCAAGCAAGAACAGAACAGAAGCTTCACTCGGAAAGAAGTTAAAGAATGATATGCTTCCTGAGATTGAGAAGATTTACAGGGTAAAGCTTTTTTGAATTGTTTCTTCTTTGCTAATTTCCACTTTCATGAGTGGAAAGTTTGTACTAATTTCTTCAGAAGAGCCTGATTTGCTTATGTTCTCTTGCCTTGTTTGCTGCTCTCTCTCTCTCTCTCTCTCTCTCTCTCTCTCTCTCTCTCTCTCTCTCAACAGAGAAAAGAAAAATTGCTGAAAAAGCAGCAACGCCAAGCTCTTCTTCTGGATAATTTTGTCATGGATGGGCTTGCTGGTGGCCGCTCTCTTCGTGACAGGAAACCTGTCACTTATACATTTGGTAAGAACTTTTAAATTCTCTCCTGGATACATTTGCGTCTACCTTGAGGGCTTTCGCCTATCATACAATGCTTTATGAATCAGCCTTTTACCAATATATTTGGTAAGGTGTGCAAGAGTGCCAGAGAATTACATTACTAGTGGCTGTGAACGTACAATTATCAGGATTGCCTAATGGGATAAGAAATTGAGA
Source organism: Chenopodium album (assembly GCF_948465745.1). Lineage (NCBI taxonomy): Eukaryota > Viridiplantae > Streptophyta > Magnoliopsida > Caryophyllales > Amaranthaceae > Chenopodium > Chenopodium album. Next base: position 6,836,173 of record NC_137844.1, on the reverse strand, counting down.
AGTATAGTTATTTTCTTCATGTCCAGTCAGCCCAGACACCAAATTAGTTGTTTGCTGGGACTTGGGGGGTGGAAGGAGAAAGGGAAGAGGGGGGGGGGGGGTGAGAAATATTAAAATATATACTTCCTCTGTTTCAAAAAAATAAAATAAAATTGCCACACTTAGACTAAATATGTGAGAGCTTTTTGGTGGAGTGTTGCAATTTTTATGAAATGGAGGAAGTAACAATCTATGGAAGGTTTAAAGTTCCAGCATTTGGTTGTAGGACATGATAATGAAATCACCCTGACTTCCCCAAAGATATTGTCTTAATTTGACTGAGGATCAACTTTAAATTTTTGACTATATATTTTCTTATAGTGATTTGATGAACTATTAAATTTGAATAGCCTTTGCAACCTAAGCTAAGAAAGTACAGGTTTTATACACTCTACTATTTGTGTATGCAAACAATTTAGTTGCCCATTTTGCAATTAATGGTGTGAGGAGATTTATGTTATCGAGGAGTGGTGAGGCGATTATAATTGGCTCTAGATAGCTTGCCATTATTTCTAATAGACTACCTTGTTACCACTTTGTAGTAATAGAGCTTGTTATCTGATCCTGGATATTTGATTTTATCGTTTACCTAACCTTGGTGCTTGCTGAAAGATTGAGTGGTTTTTTTATACTCTTATGCAGATGATTTCGATCGTTCAATCAATGAAGCTATCAAGACTACCAAGTATGGAAATGTTTTTGGACATATTCTATACATGTATACTTCGTATTATATATTTTTATGCTTTCTTATCTTCACTAATTCAATCTCCTTTTGCTTCTTTGAATGTAGGCGCAAACAGCCATCTCCAGAACCTGGTGTTAAAAGGGATGTTATCAAACCTGAACCATCCGCCAACGGTAGATGGAATGGCTCGTCACACTCCTCCCTGCATGTGTCATTTAGTCCCCCGTCTCCAGCTGATTATGATGAAATGGATGTAGACCACAATTCTGAACAATTGGATCGAGGGTTAGATTCTTTACACTCTAGTTTTTCTTTTTAATTCACTGCAATGATAGGGTTTTCTGACAACTTTAATTTCTTGTGATATTTAGTAATCGGAGGAGACAAAGACCTCAGAGATATTCAGAGAAAGATTATGTTGAAGGAATTTCAGACAATGAGGAGGGATACTTAGATAGTGATGACGATATTGTTGGGGAAGCTGTTTATGATGAGGCATATATGCAACAGCGTAAACATAAGAAGAGAATGACTAGCAGCTCTGAAGGTGAAGGAGATGAGGAATACCAATGGAGTGAGGAAAATGGAGAAGATGAGGTGGAAGAAGAGGAGGAAGAAGACTTGCTGAGCAATAGTGATGATAGTGACCAACCAAGAGAAAGGTTTAAGAAACCTGAGGGTCGGACTCGAAGAGGAACTAAAATAAGGTCAGTTGATGACCTAGACTCGGGTTTGAGGCGTAGTAAACGCGCTACGAGGAATCGTATTGATTACCGGAAGTACGAGCTATCTGATTCTGAAACTGAGACATCCACGAAAAACAGGAAGGTAAATCATGATAGAACTGGTTATCCGAATTACTCAACGGAAAGTGAGGATTCTGATGAGGATGATCACGAGGAAGAGCAGGTAGAAAGAGGAGTTAGTGAGTCTACTCCCATGGATGTTGAGAAAAGTGAAAACGGGCCCTTGCCTAAGCCTGAAAGTCCAAAGCAAGTTGATCCTGACAGGATTGAAGTGAGGGGATTTCTTGACCTTAATGAACTAGCGCCTGGTTCCGGTTTTGATGATGGACCCAGTGCTTTAGCAAAGGATGATGATCAAAAAGGTGAGTGATTTCGTTTTTAAAGGATCAAGGGTATGGAGTTTTTCCTGGTCTTTGTTTCCCATTTTGGGTGGTTAGTTGTATCATATATGGACATTATGAGTTTACAGTCTAGCCCACGAAGGTCCATGAAGGATATTCAGTTCTACATTTACTGTTGGCGGATTTTATTCTGTGGGATACTCGAGGGATTCCTGTTGTGCAATATTACTCTGGATTTTCCACAAGGGAGCAACACAATGCGGAGGAATGGTAGATTTATTAGTCATTTGTCAGAGTTCGTACATCTACAGGGTTTGAGAGAGATGGGCAAAATTGTTGAGAGTTTGTTCAGTGTACAATAGCTTAACCCAACCGGTAACCAAGTTTCCTAGATTAAGAGCCCTGTTCTTGAATTTTTGTTGACTGGGACGACGAAAGTATCTATTATGTAGTAGTATGTAGTTGGGTTGACTAGGTTGGTTGATAAATTGTCTTAAAAGGGAGCTGGGATCACCTTGTTGTAATTTGATTCTCCTCCCACTTAAGGGCTTATTCTACTGCTTCTTTTGTAACTTTATTACGATACTTGTAATTCTTTGCCCTGTTGCTCCCTTTATAACATGCACATATGCTGGAATTCCCTCACTTGCTTTGAGCTTGTTATCCTTGCCTTAACACAGGTTTTTTTTTTTTTTTTTTTTTTTTTTTTTTTTTTTTTTTTTTTGTAAACGATCAATTTGAATGAAACGAGCAAGCTAGCGTATAATCTATTGAAGACGCATTTTGTGTAATTTATTCCTTACTTGAGAGGATTAATTTTCAAGTCGGAAAATTTGAAGTTAATTTAGAACTCCAACTTTGTATGGTAATCACATCCTCTACCACTGAGCAAGGCTTTGAAACCAGAAGGCAGAAAAAGTCTGATACGAGTAATTACCCATCCTCTACCACTGCAATCTTCTACTACTCAATATCGATTCACTAAAAGACCTTCAAAATGAAAAAAAAAAAGAAAAAAAAAAACCGTAAGATGACATGACTTGATACGAAATTGATATAAGACAATTGTGTTTGACTTAAGAATTCTCTACTCCTTATCACTATACAAGAGTATTAAGTGATACATAGCATAAAAATTGATATAGAGTATCTAATACGGAGTATATATGAAATAGGTTTGGATTCAGAAATTTTAATCCATTTATATGGACACAAGGCCGACACAAAACGACTTATTTGACAACCCTAGCTCTGTGGCATATACAAAATTCAGAGTATAAAGTGCCTACACCAAAATACGATTATACGAGTGGGGGAATAGTGAATCTCAAACATTTCCCCAAACCCCTTGAAAAAGTTTGAATCTTGCTGAAAACCCTAGAATCCAAAGCAATGGCAAAGCATGAACGAACCCTTGCAAAGTGGGTAAACACTAGTTCAGCAATTGCAACCCTCATGTTTTTAATGTCAATTCTTTGAAACTACGCACCCTATCAATTTCGCCGTTTAATGTCTCGCTATGCACGCCAAATGTTCGACGTATTGTCTCCTTACATTCATCTTTACATAGATGAGTTTTCCAACCGAGTTAACCTTTACAAGAATGATGATTTTACTTCTATACAAGCTTATTTAGCCGAAAACGGGTCTAAAAATGCTAAAAGACTCCGTTTACCTTGCCTTTTCGGCGAAAAACGTATCCTTTGCATGGATGTTGATGAGGAAATGACTGATAGTTTTGATGGGATTATAGTTTGGTGGAAGCTCCGATCACGAAAATCGACGTCGAAGTCGAAGAAGGGGAAATTTTATGAGCTTACTTTTCATAAGAAGCATAGAGAGTTAATAACTGGGAAGTATTTGGACTACGTGATTAAGGAAGGAAAAAATGTTAGAGAAAAAAATAGGACAAGAGAACTTTATTTGAACAAAGTTGGACAGTCTTATAACCCTGAATCAGTTTGGAATGCTGTTGAGTTTAACCATCCTGCAACTTTTGATACATTAGCAATGAACCCTGAAAAGAAAAGGGAAATTATTGCTGATCTTTTGAAGTTTAGGGATAGTGAGGCCTTTTACTCGAGGATCAGGAAGGCGTGGAAGCGGGGCTACTTGCTTTACGGTCCTCCAGGGACCGGAAAGTCTACTATGATAGCTGCAATGGCCAACTTGTTAGAATATGATGTGTATGATCTTGAGCTAACCGCCACTGAAGATAACTCTCAGTTGAGGAAGCTATTGATTAACACGACGAGTAGGTCTATAATTGCTATTGAGGACATTGATTGCTCGGTTGATTTAACGGGTAAGAGGGAGGAGAGCTCTAAGACCGGTGGTGGAAAGAGTGCAGGATCGTCGAGTCAGGGTAGGAACAGAAGTTGCTCTGTTACTCTTTCAGGGTTGCTTAATTTTGTTGATGGGATTTGGTCATCTCTTGGTGGGCAGAGGATAATAGTGTTTACTACGAATTCTGTGGTGAAGTTGGATCCGGACTTGATAAGGGCAGGAAGGATGGACAAGCACATAGAGTTATCTTATTGTGGATTTGAAGGGTTTAAAGTACTTGCTAAGAACTATTTGTTGATTGAGGAACACATTAAGTTTGACGCGATTAAAGGTCTGTTGGAAGTCACTAAGATTACGCCTGCTGATGTTGGTGAGAGTTTATTGCCTAAGTTCCCTGATGATGGTGTTGGTACATGTTTGGAGAATCTCATTCGTGCCCTCGAAAAGGCGAAGGTAGATCAGGATGCTAAGAAGGCAGCCTTGGAGAAAAAGAGAAAGGAGAAAAAGGCTAACGAGGAAGCAGAGGCTGCTGCTGCTGCACAAACACAGGAAGTGAAGGAGACAACTAACTAACACAAAGATTGAAGAAGCTTGTTAAGTCAATGAGACTTGATAGGAAAATTAGGAAACTAGATATCACTTATTAAGTTAAAAGTCTAAAGTATAACTGTATAAATGCATAAGATAAGGTGCCCATAATAATTATACAGTAATACTATTAATATCCTTATGCTTATGCCTTCATTGTTTTGCCCTATGTTGGTTTACATTTTACAATGACCTCTTTTTAATTTGCTTTTGTACGAAATTACCTAATTACACACGATCTAAGTGTGGCCTTAACTCTAGAATTAAAACTCTGCACTTCGTAATATAATTACAATCCTTTTTTTTTTTTTTTTTTTTTTTGAAGAATCTTTAATGAGTTATTTATTTATTTTATTTAATAAATTAAAGCTAATATGGGCCATTCTTGGGCTTAAAAAAAATCCCTCGTCAACTTATGTGATATGATCAAAGTTTATCAATCATATTTGACTTTAAAAAGTCAAATGGCCAATAATTTGGGATGATAAGATTATTAAGAAAAAAATAATGTGATTTGTCAAATATTCATACATAGTATCAAATATAGTCTAAAATTCTTAAATCATACTTTGTAGATAGATAATCCTAAACCTAATGGAATACGATGTTAAGTAAAAAAAAAAAAAAAATCCTATAAATATATGAAAACTGAGTTTAATTTGAAGATCAATCAATCTTAAATTATAACATATTTTCCCCTAAAATATGAACATGATGGAGTCAAATTTTGGGAATGGTAACATCATTACGTATGATAGTCATTATCAAGATCATGAACTCGTATATCCCTACAACCTAACCATGGCGGAATGTTTAGGTAGTTTATACTTTGATGTTTCTCGTGTTGATGATTATGATGATGGTCACTATTATCAAGATCATGAACTCATGTATCCTTACAACCAAACCATGGCGGAATATTTGGGTGGTATATATTTCGATGTTTCTCAAGAAGAGTATGATGATGGTCACTATTATCAAGATCATGAACTCGTCTATCCTTACAACCTAACCATGGCGGAATGTTTAGGTAGTCGTTTATATTTCGATGTTTCCGGTGCTGATGAATATAATGAAGATGGTCATTATTATCAAGATCCTGAACTCGTGGCCAAGAAATTCAAGAAAGATCGTGTAATAACGTCGACGGAGATGAAGATGGAAGAGTTTTGGTATGGATGCAAGATTCACAAGTTTAAAAGGGAAAAAACAAGATCAACAATGATGGAAAAAAAGATAAAGAAGAGGTGCTCCAAAGGAAAACCTAATTAACTAGAGGAATTAGAAACCCTTACAATTAAACACATAGTACGTACATACTATTACAAGATTTACAACTAGCAATGTCATTAGAACTCGAATAAAAGTACTAGATTTTTAACACATACTTATTAAAGTGATGATAGAAAAATTTGGGTTCAATGATGCTTCAATCGTAAGTTTCATTTAAGTACTATATTTGAAATAGATTCGTTGAGTTTTATGAAGTAGAATTAAACCCTAATATAAAAGTACAAAAAAAAATTCAACTTTTAAACCATAATGAACTCAAATTCTGGTAAAAAAGTATAAAAAGTTATGATTGAAAAAAAAAAAAAAGAAGAACAGAAGAAGAAATAACTGTAAAAAGCTATTATTAGTAAGCGCAAAATTATTACTTTATGTTTCCCTTTTTTTTTTTTTTTTTTTTTTGGCTGTAGGGTTTTGTATTATTATTACTTGTACTTCATATTTATTATTATTATACATCAAAGAAATTATTACTCCGTATTATTATTATAATTTCACAAATTTTCTAAAAAAAAAGACGGGTGTACGTTAATTTATTGTAAAAGTTATCTTTAAAATTTAAAGTTACCCTTTATACTTTAAAAATTATTATTTATCTAATAATAAATTTTATCTTACAAAAATCTTATTAGTCAGTATGCAATTATGAATGTATAAGAAATTACACATTAAAATAAAATTCAAACCAACAATAAATTAAAAGTTATCCTTTAAAGGGTTAAAGTTACCACAAAAATAGTTAAATTTATCCTCAAACTAACCTTATTACAATAAAATTAACGTACATCCACCCTATACAAGCCTTACCGTCTTACAATAAAATTGGCGATTTTGATTTTTTTTTTTTTTTTTTTTTTTTTTTTTTTTTGCGGTATTTAACACCTCCTAATTTTATTGACTTGTTGCTCGTGAAAAAACAAAAGAAAATACAAGTACGAAGTAGTCCATATTCTCAAACAATAAAAGTGGAAAATCGAGAAAACCCTAAGACCCTTTTACAACACAGCCGTCCCCTTAGTTTTCTAAAGCTCATTCGACGGCGGTGTGAGCTTTTCTCCTTCAGATCCACCCCAGATCCCCCCTTCATCTTTTCCAGGTTTTTCTCTCTCCTCCCCTTTTTCTTATATTCATCATCTTTTACTGCTTGTGTAAATTCCAAAATTTGGGTTTTTTATGTGCATGATTACAATATTATCATCAGTTTGATTGTCTGGTTTTGTGTGGAATTGATGATTTTGTTCTTATAGCTTTTGTTTCTGTAGATTTTATGATGAAAGTTTGTATCTTTCTGTTCAGATTGAGTTGTTTTTGGTATAAAAATGCTGAATTGAATTGTTTTTTGAACGGATTCATGTTGTAACTGTTTAAATTTGCGTGAAGGGTTGAAGAATTACGGTATATTATTATTGTTAATTGCTTCAATTTTGTTGGTTAAATTGCATTGCACCCTTTTGAGTTGAATTTCTGAGTTTAAGATTTTACCCTTTTTTAATCTATGCTGAAAAGGGGTTTTTAGCGATTGATCTTATTCTATGTAGCTATATGAGTAAGTTTTTGTGTTGATCTTTGTGATTTGGAGGATTATCAAAGAAAAAAAATTGTAGGCGAGAAAGGGATATTGGGTAATGATGCTAGGAATTATTGAAGTATGGAAATTCAGTTGGTAGCAAATCAATTCAGTGATCGATGAATTGGTTGTGCGGCAATCATGAACCCAGATTAAGGTTTGTAGGGAGTTGTGGGAAATTAGGAAATTCATCGGTAGCAAATCGATTCAGCGATCGATGAATTGGTTGTGTGGCGATCATGAATCCAGATTAAGGTTTGTAGTGGAGTTGTGGGAAATCATTTTAACTTTAATTCTATTCCAGCCTTCCAGGGAGATATAATCTTGCCGCGTGTTGCCAATTAAAGTTCTTGTTAACCAAACTAATGATAGCACCAAAGGAGCAATCCCCTATTTTAGGAAGACTTGTGTTGACCAATTATTTCTTTTGTGGATTATGTTTGTTATGGACTCGTAACGCTCGTTCGCTGTTTACATGAAGTCACCTAGGACACCAGCCGTTTTCGATACTGGATTGATTTGTTACCAAATGTATTTGACTTTCTATTTAATGGTTGTTTAACTTCTAGAGTTGGAGATTCTGCTGGTCATAATTATTTCCTTTGTGGATATGTTTGTTATGGACTCGTAACGCTTGTTCGCTGTTTATATGAAGTCACCTAGGATACCAACCGTTTTTGATAGGGATTGATTTGCTACCAAATGTATTGGACTTTCTATTTAATAGTTGTTTAACTACTAGAATTGGAGATGGTGCTGGTCATAATTATGATAGTTCATGAGAGTATGTGATCATTGTGATTATATGTAGCTTAGGTTCATCTGTTATAAAACCTTTTTTTTTTTTTTTTTTTTTTTTTGAAACACATCTGTTATAAAACTTAACATTTAAAAATTGTTTGAAAATCTTAGTCAAATCAGTTATCAGTAGTTTGTCTTATAATTCTAATGTTTTGGCTTTGTGACCTATCTATATATTTTACTATCTTGAGAAATAATACAAAGTATATACTTTTTAGTTCACCATGTAATTGGTACCTGGTGCGAGTGGTTTCATATTACTGATTGAGGGAGGCTTGTTTGTGCAGGTGAATATACCCAAAATTCTGGTTTAAGATGTCAGATAGCCATGAGACTGACAAGAATATTGAAATATGGAAGATCAAAAAGCTGATCAAGGCATTGGAAGCTGCCAGGGGGAATGGAACAAGCATGATCTCCCTCATCATGCCTCCGCGTGATCAAGTTGCTAGGGTTACAAAGATGTTGGGTGATGAGTATGGGACTGCTTCCAATATCAAGAGTAGGGTGAATCGTCAATCTGTGCTAGCAGCTATTACATCTGCGCAACAGAGGCTGAAGCTGTACAACAAGGTTCCTCCTAATGGGCTTGTTCTATACACCGGAACCATCGTAACCGATGATGGTAAAGAAAAGAAAGTAACCATTGATTTTGAGCCCTTCAGGCCAATAAATGCTTCCCTGTATTTGTGTGACAACAAATTTCATACAGAGGCATTGAATGAACTACTTGAGTCTGATGATAAGTTTGGCTTTATAGTCATGGATGGTAATGGTACCCTATTCGGTACTCTGAGTGGGAACACGAGGGAGGTGCTTCACAAATTTACTGTTGATCTTCCAAAGAAGCACGGTAGAGGAGGACAATCTGCATTACGTTTTGCTCGTCTTCGAATGGAGAAGCGGCATAACTATGTGAGGAAGACTGCAGAACTCGCCACTCAGTTTTTCATTAATCCTGCTACAAGCCAGCCTAATGTTTCAGGACTTATACTTGCTGGATCAGCTGACTTTAAAACTGAGCTCAGTCAATCTGACATGTTCGATCCTCGCCTTCAGGCAAAGATTCTAAATGTTGTAGATGTTTCTTATGGTGGTGAGAATGGTTTTAACCAGGCAATAGAGCTGTCTGCTGAAATTCTTGCCAATGTGAAGTTTATTCAGGAGAAGAAGTTGATAGGAAAGTACTTTGAGGAGATCAGTCAGGATACAGGTAAGTATGTTTTTGGTGTTGAAGATACACTCAAGGCTTTGGAAATGGGGGCTGTTGAGATTCTCATTGTCTGGGAAAATCTTGATATAAATAGATACTCACTCAAAAATGCCTCAACTGGTGAGCTTATCGTAAAACATTTGAACAAGGAGCAAGAGGCTGACCAGAGCAATTTCCGGGACTCAGAAACTAATGCTGAGTTGGAGGTGCAGGAAAAAACTTCTTTGTTGGAATGGTTTGCTAATGAGTACAAGAATTTTGGATGCTCCCTTGAATTTGTCACTAACAAATCCCAAGAAGGATCGCAATTTTGCAGGGGTTTTGGTGGCATAGGAGGAATTCTCCGTTACCAACTCGATATGCGATCCTTTGATGAGCTTTCTGATGATGGGGAAACCTATGGAGATTCGGATTAATCACTCATCAGCTTGGCATTCCCATGCCCAACAACTTGAGCATCAACCGGACCGAAGTAAGTAGTGCATAAGTTCATCGCAGTTACGTTGCTGCTCAGGTTGTCCTCTGAGGATTTCTACAGAGTTGTTCCATTTAAGGTTTAATTAATCAATTTCAACATATTTCATATAACGTTGTGTGTAATACCTTTCTCGAGATCCCTTTAGAATCTAGAATTCTTGTGCTCCGAGAATACACCATTGCGTCTTGAGGTTGACCATACCTGAAGTGATTTTGATTGAGATGTTGAATGAATCATATTGTTGTTTGATATCATAGAATTCATTGCATGAGGTAATGGTATAAAGATGTCGTTTTTCTTTTGCTTAGGATCCCTTTTTTCTTCTGAGCTTTGTTGATTGAGGTAGTGAACCAGGTATCCTAGGTATGTTAGGTCAAGGGGTTGATTCGCCCTTTGCTTCAAACATTTCTATGTTAGTGTTTTGGCAAAAGATTCATAGTTTGAAGCTGTATGCTCAAGTATAGAAATGTTTCTTCTTTATTCTCTCTCAATAGTCAATTACTTTCAACATAGTGCCGTAGTTGTATATACTTTCGTATGGAGCGTTTTGAATTCGTTTATTGTATGTTATATTTTCTTTAGATTTGAAAATAGCCGAAAAAATACTTATTTTTGAGTGTATGGGTGCTTGGTTCAATTGGATTTGTGGAATGATACGTATATAGCTGACAGTGTGTTGGTTAAATCCTTACTTATTTCTAGTTTCACCGTTCTCCCACAATCCTATTTCATTCTTTAGTAAGCATTCGTAGTTTACTGTTATCACAGAGGGAACATTGAACCAAACTACATTGACATTGTTTGCATAGTTTTAAAAAACCACTAGTGAGTAGCCTGGGAGTTGTCCCGGATTACTACTTTTATAGTTGTGCCGCAATTGCTAATTTTTAAGAGCAATTAATAGTTTGTATGTAGTATGTGTATTTAATACTTTGTAGTATAATATTATTTATTGTGCAAAGTTAAATCATAATTGACAATTAGCCTAGATGGTTAATCAGTAACCTTTCTTCTAAGAGGTCGAGTGTTCAAACCTTCTCTTAATAAATTAGTATAGATTGTACTCTCTCCGTCCTTTTTAAATTTTCCTATCTGAATATTTGCAATTCATGCGGTCTTAATTGTAGAATTTTGATCATTAAGATTTTTTAAATTATATTTGTAAAAAAATTGAAAAATACAAAGCAGGTGTTCTGAAACTACTCATACATATTTAAACAAATTCAACCATATTTTATACGGAGCGTCTGTTCTCTTCAGCTTATTTTCAGTTCAGTTCCTAATTTCCTTCTCTCATAAAATATTCAATTCAGTTCAGTTCACCTGAGTTCAGTAAATAAGAACAAGCCTGGAGTATAATATTTCTTCTTATATACTTTACAAAATGTGGTCAAAGGATTAAAGTTTGACCAAATGAATAGTAAATTGGAAGATTATAAATAAAATTTTTAAAAAATTGTTAAGTGTATAAGATGTTATAGCTTATGTTATATTGTTGGATATACGAGTTATTCTTTGACATAGGCTATGCTCAATTCATTTGATTTAATATGATCTAATCAAAATTTTAAATTTGACCACATAAATTTGACCACATTTTAACCTAATTAATATAAGATAAAAATTATCGAATGAGTTGTCGTTAGATTTTTATTAATATGCATTTTTAAAATATCAAATTTTGATATACTTTAGTAATAAAGTAAAGATATTTTAAGCATAAATAAACCCAAAAAGAAAAGAAAAGAAAAAAAATTAAGATCTATCTAATTAATTTCTTAAATAACCAAATATCACCTTAAATAAGTTGAACTAACATAGCCTTACTTAGTTGACAATGATGATGTTGATGTTATCATATAAGGCTCTAATGCATTCTTAATCTTCCCTAAATAGGCTTCCCTAAACACTTGAACAAACTCTGCATATTTTACACACTTGTATATTGGAGGATTTTCAGCATTAATCAATGGTTTTGCAGGCTCCACAATGCAGTCTCCCTTAGGCTCTATGAAGAAGGCAGCGGTCATCCGAGTTTCATCTTTGTTCGTTACTGCTCGATGCTCAACACTATGCAGCTTACCATTGCTAACCATCTGTAGCAAAATTTGACGGGGAACGAAATATTGTTAGTACAGTAGTAACAAGTTTTGAGGAAAGGATCAATATTTGTACCTGTAATTGGTACCCAATGTTTATAACAAATGCATCAGGAATTGCCTCAACGCCGATCCATTGGCCATCCTTCAATGTTTGAAGCCCCGCGACAGTTCCTTGGAGAAGTATGGTGATGAGTCCTGTATCACAGTGCGGCTTGAGTCCCAAGGTTAAACTAGGATCAGGGCATGGAGGATAACAATGAATGCTCAAATATTGTTCTTGACTCAATTCATTCGCGAAATATCCTACTCCAAGATTTCACTTATGAGCTCCAGAATTCGTGTTCCCATCTCTTTAACTTCAGTTACATACTTCCCCACAACCTCCCTGAAGTAGTATATGTTATACTTCGTACATGTTTTTTTACAAGCATATATTCGTAGATTTTATGCAATGTTCGGGAAATAACCTGTATTTGGTTGGTTTTTGAGGCCAGCAAGAATGGATGCATTCTTCCAGAGGAGAGCACAAGTGTCGTAAACTGTCTCTCCAAGCATGAATGTCTTCGTCATCATACATGACATTGCTTGTGTAATATATGCATTTCTGACTTATATCAGATGAACATAATTTCAATTTTTCCTCTGTAGGAAGATCAAAGAAGTCTTGATAAGCAGTTCTCGCATCATTAATTACTGTCTGCGGAACTCCATGGTTAATCACCTGTCATACACGAAACAAACCAACCAGAATGAGCATTAGCTTATTTCATACCATGACATCAGTAAAAAGTACTCTATGTAACATCTAATAAGTTTCGTGCCAACATATGTTGATATGTTAGAGGGAAAAACAAGGACATAGCAGTGTTTTAGAGGGGAATGTGTGTGTGTGTGTGTGTGTGTGTGCAAGCAGCTGTATACTGTGAACCTGAAAGAATCCGAAATCCTGGCTAGCCTCTATAATCTTTTGAATTGTTTCTTTGCGATCAAGCCCTACCACCTTTCCAAGATCAATGACCGGAATTTTTTTGGAAACGGGAACATGCTCCCCGGGTCTCATTTCAGTTGAAAATACATAGTTTTCAGGCAGCATCTTACCATCAGACCAAGTAGAAACAAAGTTGTCCATCTTTTGGTATGATCTGCAAAAAAAAAATCTTGAAAATCTAAACTACTTATAGCATCTATTTGAAATTTTGAAGTGTTAGGAAAAACATACTAATGCACAAAATTATAGAAAACTAATACTTCTTGCTCAAAATAAAAATAATAAGTCGCATTTTAATGTTTCAAAAAAGAGACATGATATATAAAATTATAACGGTTACTTACATGGGGCGTTTGATATGAGGGGTAAGGATAAGAGGATAAGATAAAGATAAAATAATGTATTATTGTTTATTTGGTATAAGTTAGGGTTAAGAGTTGGATAAGTAAAAAAATTACTAATATACCCTTACTAAACTTATCCTTCTCTTTTACTTTTTCCTTTTTATTAAGAGTAATATGTCGCATTTTAAGCGGGTTGAATTAGCAACTACCAAGTGCAAATCACATTAAGAAACCTAATCCAACTACTTAATTGTGCCCATCACATCTTAAACATGATATTAAGTACATTTTTGGAGTAAGGGGAATGAACGAAATTATGATTTAATGAGAAATATGATGTGAAAATGTGAAATAAATAACTAAATAATGGTACAAGCCACATTATGGATGGTTAAATATCATTTCAAACGGGGTATATGGGTCCCTTCCAAACAAAGGTTGATCTCCTAGCAAAGTATGATATACTTCGTTGGTTTTATGATATATGGAGCAATTATAATAGAAAATTTATGGGAAACTATGTTATATCACTCATTAACACTTTAAATTATATGAGCTTTTTTTTTCTTCTTTAACACTGTGTTTGGAGGAGAAGAGGAGGGGAGGGAGGGAGGGAAGAGGAGGGGAGGGAGGGATGGTGAATTTTCCTTCCAAATCTCTCCCTTGTTGGAAGGATAAATTTCTTACAATGTAATCCCTCCATTTCTCTTCCCTTCAATTTCCTTCCTTCCTCATTTGTTATTCAAATAAAAGATATTTCATCTCTTCATTTCCCTTCTCTTCCTTTTCCTCCATTTCCTTCAATCCAAACACACCGTAATTGTCTGTTTTAAGATTAAGCATGAATTTCACCCTTACAAATTTTCCTTGTGTATATATAGAAATTGGACATAAGAATATAATTCACATAAATCATGCAGTTTTACGCATTTGAGGTTGATTTCAGGGCTTTATCTTGCTTTCTTTCGTTATGGACACCAATTTTATTCCCCAAAAAACCAAACACCCTATATGGGAGTAAAGAAGCTTATAAACAAGCTAGGCATTGTGGATTCCAGCTTATCATTTGTCCTCTCAAGGTAAATCCATGCTCTTCGCTTTAACATGCTCCATTGATAAATTGCACAAATTTTTATATGTGGCCTGTTATACCGTACGTGCGGCAGGGGTTACTTAAGTTTCTCGGTCGGGGGTTACTTGAGTTTTGGGGGTTACCTGAGTTTCTCGGTCAGGGGTTCCTTGAGTTTTCCGAGGTTACTTGAGTTTCTCGGTCAGGGGTTACTCGAATTTACGGGGTTACTTGAGTTTCTCAATCAGGGGATGAGCTTTTCAGTCATGGGTTACTTGACTTGTTGGGGTTACTCGACTTTCTCGGTCAGGGGTTACTCAAGTCACAATTTTTTGAAGGCGGCCTAACCGAAAAACTCGAGTAACCCCTGACTAAGAAACTCGAGTAATCCCTGCTTGAGTAACCCTTAACCGAGTGAACCCCTCGAGTAACCCCTGACCGAGTAAGTCAAGTAACACCTAATTGAAAAACTCAAGTAACCCCTGACTGAAAAACTCAAGTAACCCCTGACTAAAAAAACTCAGGTAACCCCTAACAAAAAAATTCGGATAACCCCTGCCGCATGGTGTGGCCTACTGCACCAAAAAATTGCTGGATAAACACGTGGTTTACAAAAGTAATAGTCAAAGATCATGAAAATAAGTTGTTAAATATAAAGCTAGTGAATTTAATTTACAAAAGATGAGAAGTTATTGGACCATGAGGGATATGATAGTTTTAAATTATTTTAAAACGATCAAGAAAGAAAAGTGTGTTACTTATTCCGAAATTGAGGGGTAAAATTATTGTAGACACACTATATGAAGTATGTCTTACTCCGTTACTCTTTATGAGGAAGCTATTTTGATTTTTCAAATGTGGAAAAAGACCATATACAAAGCATGCACAAAGAGCATGAGTTTTACAAGCTAAGAAACGAAAAGCATGATCTTTACAAGACTCGAAGAGCAAGTGACCTTCAAGTTTAAAATACATTCACTAACCAATATACCACTTTTAATCATTCCATAATGATATTTGCTGAGATGTTCAATTTGTTTGTCAAGGGCCCATACCTTTTTATTTAAGGGTGGATCCACCACTTAATTTTGAATTTAGATGGAGTAACTAACTTAGTTCGTAAAGTCTTAAAAATCTTAGATTTAAGCGTATTCTCCATAATATACATGATATTGAATCATGACACTCTCCACCTTCAGATTTGGATAAATCCTTTATAAGAGGAATTACAGCAATTGAAAATCAAATTTAACACTTCACGTTTTCCCTTCAAATTCATGAAATGACTAGACTATGGTATGGTTCCTTAAACCTATAAATGTTTGTTTAATTTTATGTTACTATCACTTTCTTTCACCTCACTGGCTCACATGAACCAAGAATAATGACCATTTATATTTTGGTAATTTCATGATCTCTTGTAGTACTCCCTCCGTCCCTTAATTATATGTCTATTTCTTTCTCACATAATAGAGAAGAATAGGCATATAATTAAGGGGCGGAGGGAGTAGTATATTTCTCCTAAAATATATTGTCAAAAAAAAAATAACGTTCCACTATATGAGGGGGAAAAATATCAGATTTATAACAAAGCTCAAAATTTTATTCATTAATGCACATAATGTGACAAAATACAATCATAAAGTACACTCCTAAAGGTTAGCGCTCTATACAACAGGCATGCGCAATAACATCAACATACAGACTAGAATAGACAGTAGAAACATGAACCAGAGGTGCAAATCTTGAAGAATAAGACTCAGTAGTCAGGGATGGCTGCAAAACGATAGCCGGCAGCACCTCTCCACGAATAATATGCAATCCGAGTCTCATAGAAGCCTGCATTAACAATTTGAAACAGGACATTATTATATTTCGATAAAACATAAGAGGAATTTAAAATGAGGTAGTCTCAACATTCCTAACCATGAACATACAAATGCTGCATAAAACAGAATTAAAATCTCAATAGACTAGTGCACATGATTCTATGCAATAAGAAGAATCTCTTCTGATAATATAGCATAAATTTTAGACAGTAAACACAGAAATCCATCATCTGTGAGCCAAAAGTTATTTCTAAACAAAGGCATTCCATTTCCTAGAAATTGGAGCACCTGCAATCTAAATCTTCAAGAAGTTCTCGTTGCCTGTTCTTTCTCTGTGAGTTTTGAAGGAATACATGGGCCAAGCAGAGTTTTGGGCAGGCTCCTAAGCTCCTTCACCCCCAAATTATTTCAAAAGTCATGCAGATACTTCCAAACCTTTTTTGGATTTAGCTCCGGGGTAGCTAATACAATCCCTCCTCCTCCCCCTCAAGATTAAATGAATAAAGCACCAAAAACAAAACTAGAGAGGAAAAAAAAAAAAAAAAAAAAAAAAAAGGCATTATGGAAACAATTCCTGCTGCTGCCAAGGTGCTAATATACGTGGAATATATACTAGGATAACATGGCATGGCTCAAGGGTCACTCATCAAAATTCTTTATACCATTAAGTCTATGATATACGAGAAAGTAGCTTTCAGAACACTGCTAAGTCAACTATAGCGCTTGTTACTTGCCTAGATATCAACTAGGGATTATACAAAGCAGAAGATCCATCATGTGGTAGCAGAAGACTGAAGGAGTTTCAACAGCATATGTGCTGTTAATGACAATTTATGTTTGAACAAATCAATCAGAATTGTCAAGAAGTATTGATTAGCGAAATTTTGCAATCTCAATGAAGGAGTTTGTTTTAATTAAGTGAAATACTCTTTGAATGCTGAAAGCTGGAGCACATATATCTGAAAGAAACATATGCTGCCCAAAAGGCAAAACCTATAAATCTTTCTCATTCTGCCTTCTACGTGATCTGTCAGCAATGACTCGTGAGCAGAAAGCAAGCATTTTGAAGCCATAAGCTACTACTGCCTCTATGAAATGTAACAAGCACAGTCCTTAAAGGGGACAGGAGAAGAATTTTCCCAGAATGCCAAAAGTGGCAGTATTTAACAGATAAGATAACTGCTGCTGGCTATCCATCAGTAGATACATAGCAGAGAAAATAATATAAATAAAACAAGGCAATTAAACCTGTCCGCCAGGAGGGAGCCTATTTTTAAAAGATAACTAATACAGTATGTAGAAGAGCTTTTATACACTATATAAAATGAAATAAGGCTGATTTAAATGATTAAGATTAATTTCAAAGACTGCAGAACAAAGTGCACACTGCAAAGAACATTTGGTTCATTAAACAAGTCAAGTAAATCAAGCAGTACAATTGCAAAAGAAATTATTCAAGGAACAAACTTCATGAGGAAAGCCTCTATCAGAAGTTTCAAGAGCAGCTTGCTTAATGTAAAAAAGTAATATAATCACCAAGTTCTCTATGATGATGGATCCTAGTCATACAGTTGATCAAGATACATCCAAATTTAGTGTTAATAACTATTATCAACTTAATCAGGCTAACCTAAATTTGCAAGTCAGTTATAATAACTACAAAATCATTACCCCAATGCTCTCACAAAGCTTTCACTCTAAACAGGGTAAGGGGCAATTTCAGATGTACGGAGCCGTACAGAGAAGTAGTTTCCGGTTCAATAGTTTTGCAGCTAAATTACTGTCCCAGGATTTATTGTTGCAGCAATTACAGCCACCATCAAGCAATCTTAAAAGACCTTTCTGAAAAGAAACTTATGGAAGATACTAACTGGCTAGAAGAGTAAGCAACATCCATCAATCAAAAACATTCTAACTAGAAATCAATAGCATTGGCTACCGTTTTACTAGTGCTATAAATTAGGACTTATAGAATATGTTCTTATATTTTCTTTAATTCTGGATTTTTCATACAAAAATAAGAATCACGTGTGGAGTCCAATAACAGTAGACGAATCAAGCAGAAAAGCAATTAAGTTTTAAGATACATGAAAGAACAAGAGTGATATTATCTAGTCCAAAATAGTTCTGTGAGCATTATCATTATCATCAACTTATCACAGCCTTGAAGCTTAGTAATGGGACTAATGGTAGCTGCACTATAAAGGTCTTGAGGTAGATCATATCTTTGACTCCTAAAGCATGAAAGAAAGCATTCCTCAAAATCAATTTGTTCTTGGATAAATTGTAGAAGACGTTAAATTTTATTGTCTTAGCCTTTGATGTGTCAATTCTGCATCTAATTTATCTTTCTTTTTTCATAAATTCCTCGTTGAACATAGTAAGCTCTGGTCCTTTTATCTTTTAGAGTTCACATCCAAATGAAGAGGACTTGTCTTGTTTTCTTCACTTAGGTAAGCTAGCTTTGCCGGACTTTAAACAAAGACGAGCGAGATTTGTTCTCCTCACTCGGGCTGTCAAATTTCTATCATATTTAATCTTCAAATCCTAGACTTCCTTGTTTGAAGAACATCAAACAAACTACAGAAGCCCGCTAATATAATTGTCAAAGACATCCAATCTAGAGTTTGTCTCAAAACAGTTTTCAACTTTCTTTTTTTCACTTTATGCCCTGAGAACCTTAAAGTTCATGTGCTCCAAAGTATTAACACTTAAGCCATTATTATTCTTTTATGGTGTTGATCACTTCCCCTTATAACAGCTTATGACCATCAAGCAGAATTGAGTAGCCTAAATTCCCTCTTTCAGCTTCCCACTTCACGTCTTATTTTAAACCAAATAATAAAAGAGTCCAACTGACACTACAGCTACAAAAAGGCATACACTCAAGAGGGAAGAGTAAAGAAAGATGCTTCCCCAAAAATTAAGAATATACTTGCAAAACTCTGTTAAAATGGTAAGTAAAATCACTTGGGCATGTAGCTAGAGGGGCACAACATTCGCCAGTTAATCAATGACTTGATTAATACATTTTCCATTTCTTTTTATAATTCTACTCATGCTTGCTAAAGCCTTCATTGACTGAACCAAAAAAGTGCGAACTGCATAGCAGAAAAAAAATGGGTTCCTCCACCACCCCACCCTACTGCCTCTTCCCATACACCCACAACAAACAAACAAACAAACAAAAAGAAAAGAAAGAGAGAGAGAGAGAGAGAGAGAGAGAGAGAGAGAGAGAGAGAGAGAGAGAGAGAGGAGTGAGGAAGAGACAGAATATAATTAAATATGGGAAAGTCTTTACCTGGAAGGAAGGTAAGAATTCCAAGCGCAAGGAGACCATATGCTTGAGACTGCTCCCCTCCCATATGACCAGTGAGGATGAAAAATGACAGAAAGAGAAGAAGTGAACCAAGGCAAAGAAGAAACAGTGCGAGAAGAATTGATTTCCATGGAACTTTGTCTAGATATTTCGGCGTGTAATCAAACCGAGGATCATATTGTTTTCCCTTTATATGACCGTCATCACTGTAAAAGTCACCTCCATCCTCATCAGTGGCAAGTGGAGAGTATTTTACATTACGCTTTGATGCCATTAAAGCAGCACCAGGTTTGCAGGATGGGAATTGCAGGCAATCTTCCAAGCCCTCCTGATGTATCAAGTAGAATGCAGGCCTTATCAGTATATTTACAAACCAGATGAAATTTCCAGTAACCTAATTACCCTAGCAACACATTCCACCCACCCCCCCTCCCCCCCCAAAAAAAAAAAAAAAAAAAAAAGGTCAATCCCTTGGTGCCCTGGTAATAATTCATCCAGAAATAGTCATCACATTGTCCCAAATCACTAAACTAATGGTTTAAAAAGAGAGCTTTGTAATAGTTGAATACCTTGCACCCTCCGTCAATTATTCTAATGGGGGCATCACTCAAGATCCAAAAAAAATTTATTTTCTTTTTTTTAATAAAAGTTGAAAAAAAATTATCTTGACATTCCAAAACAGTATACTTATTTACGGATAGAGGGTTAATCCTAACAGCTAATTGAAGAAAAGAGTTCACAAACCACCAATAAAATGATATTTCAAACCAAATAAGATTTACTTTAAACAAAACTTTCAAAGTTCCAAATGAGACATTCCATATTTTAATACGTAAAACAAATATACCCTCTCTCTGAAACAAAACCCTATTTGTGTGTATTATATAAAATCTGCTTCCCTAAATATTTCATATCCTTTATTTCTAAATGCCTAAAAGTCCAAAACCCATATTTAAAGCATAAGCTGACACTGGCATCAGTATTTACTAATTGAAAAAAAGACAAATGACTTATTTCGACTTCTATTCTTACTTAGATCAAGAAAATCAGACCACATTCCAATATGATTCCATCACGAAGTCTAAAGCAGCTTTTACCACTTTACAATAGCAACATTAATGTACTTGTTTCTTCATCAACCTTAATATTAAGCATAATCAATTTCTTCCAGTTTGTTGAAACTCTATCAACATTCAACATTTAGGTCATAACTCATAATTGTCTAACACACTACTAACCTTTCGTCATATCTTAGAAAATATGAAAGATATCCAATGAACTGAAAAAAGTAGCAAACCATCATTTAAAATTCATCCAATGTTCTGATTGCTTGTTGATTCTCTCATCCCATCTCTAACTTTAATTGATATACTTCCCTCACCCAGTAATACCAGTCACATACAATTGAGGGTGTGAGAAAATATAGTCTCGATTTCTAGAATCCCAACAGATTGCTAAACAACTTCCAGTATTACCCTTTGATAAAATTAAATCCGGTGGAATGGGATGGAGGGAGAAAAAATACCATGAATCTTCTCTTGATATCAAATCACAACAGCTTAATTATTTTAATTTGTCATTTGTATGATCATTTATTTCCTCCAAAAGAATTAAATTTATATTTTGGATTCTCATATATAACTATATAAGTATACACCCAACAACAATAATACTCAAACACACCTCGACTCCAGTAGAAGCGACTAGTCGATGTCACGAATCCTTCTCACCATTCAGGTAATTCAGTGAGTGATCTTTTCAATCCAGCTCGCAATGTTATGGTTTAAGGTCAATGATTTTGTCTTAACGCCAACAATAACTACATAATTTGCACAAATATTTGCAACTTAAAGCCTAATTACGCTCCAAATTGTATTAATGTGGTCAACTTTTAATCAATTATTCATGCTACCATTCGCTACTGTACCATTAGGGTTTAGGTATATACAGAAAAACTTGACAATTTACACTTAGAAATGGGGTTTGAACAATCAAACAATCTGTTGAGAAGACAGATATACATTAATCAAAATATTGATGATGAACAAGAACAAAACCGATCAAAATGAACAGAAGAACAAACAGCAATTTATCTAAATTTACATCAACTACATGAACAAAGCTCTGAAATTAAGGAAGTAAACCCTAAAATTGTCGAGAAACTAACAATCAACATCATTAAAATCAGCAAAAAAAAAAGAGAAATTTATGAAAAAATTGATGAGAAATTCGAACATTACCTTACATCAGACGAAAAGATGTGAATCAAGAAGATGATCCCCTTCTCTCTGTTTTCTGCCCGCCAATACTGATTTGTTTTGTAGATTCCAAACTTGTACCCAAAATGCCCAGCGGCAATATTGAATTTTCTGTTTTTGTCTAATTTGGATTAACCCTTTTTGGTTTAATTGACCTCTAAAGAGGCCACAAATGCATATGGAAGGGTCTCGAGTCTCGAGGGCTGTCGGGCTGGTTCAAACCTAAACCCCCGCCCCCAATGTGACCCAACCTATTTACTGGGGTTTTGTTTATTAGACCCTCTTCAATGATAAGAGTTAAGTGAGTATTTTTAGGAGAAAAAAAGTATTTTTTGCAATGTATACTATTAAATTGTATCTAAACTTAATAACTTTCTTTTGAAAGTTGCTAAGTTTAGATACTCAACTTTGAGTCTCATTTAACAAAAAGTGTGGGCCTCTTGTCAATATTCTAATATATTTTGTAATTTATTTAAATTTTCTCTTTTTTTTAATCTTACAATATTTGATAATAAAAAAGAAATGAATTTGGTGAGCCATAATTGAAAGTGACATTTGTATACTTTAGAGAGTCTCACCATTGGGAAATTAGGTTTCACATGAGTTGTTAAATTGAGAAGTGAGTATGGTATCACCATTGGAGGTAAAAAACAACTCATTTTGTATTTTAATACTCAAATTTGAGTCTCACTATTGGAAATGGTCTTAGGTACAGTCACAATTTAAGTCACAAAAAAGTTATTATTATTACTTACAATATCCTTGGCTTTCAGGATTATAATACTTGCTCTCCAAGGTTAAGGCTTACATTTGTAGTACTGTATATAAATATCCATCATATCCCTCTCGTTTTGTGTAAATGACACAAGACACACAACTACTACTCTACTAGCTCATTAGTGAGTTTCTGGCTCTGTTTGAGAATTAGATCCTATCTAATCTAGAGAGTCATACCATACTCTTGTACCTTTCGAGGTTGTACTCTCATACTCTTTTTTATACTAGTATATTGGATAATTGGTACTCGTTGTTGGTGGGTGGTTTACCTCATTTGAGGGTTTTTTCCCACGTTAAATTTGTGTCTCTTATTACTTTTCTTGTCTATCTTTTATCTATTTGTTTCTCTATATCATTTTGTGCTTCTGCTTGCACTCCTAATCCCAACATTAGTCTCCGGGCTTGCGCTCCTAATCCCAACATTGGTCTTCATAGACTCGTAACATGAGTAATGAGTATAGTCGAGTTTGGTTCAATCTTCCTTATGAATGGGTTAAAATTATGTAACACCGACACGTGCCACTATTCATATACTTATTGGTGTATATGTAATGTGCATGAGAGCATTGGTAGGATACGAATCCTACGATACATGTGATCCGAAAAATTGTTCAAAGTATGTTTCTTAATGTATATCACAACGTATATGGGCTAGATTGAAAACGAAGAGCTCTACCTCCAAATGTGATTAGTGAGCCGATTTCAATCCTTCCAATCTGACTCGAATGAGTTTACAACCCAGTCACTCAACCCAATGGCCACCATTATCCACAAGGCTACGCCCACAAGTTTACAACATGCCAACCATCAAGAGTGACAACAATACACAAAGTACTACAATCTCACCTAACTTTGTTGTTTTCACCAAAGGATCAACCCAATACAAGTCAATTCTTAGCATAACTAGGTACACAACATCACCTTAGCTTGGAAAAAAAAATTAGCATTGAACCTTCTAAAACCAGAATACTACTAGCTAGAATATCAATCTTCCCTGCCCCATGTAATCAATCATTCAAACAAAATAACATGATAACAATTAATCCTTTTTTTTTTTTTTTTTTTTGACAGGATTAATCCTCCTTAAGTAGCTTTATTTCTTACTAATAGTCCTCTGTATCCTCCTCCTCCTCTGCTTTCTTCTTCTTGGTAGTCTCTTCCTTAGCTTCCTCAAGCACCCTAATCAACTGCTGAAGACACATATCAGCAGTTTCTTCACAAGACTTCGGCATCAGATTCTCCGCGACATCAGCCGGTGTTATCTTAACCTCACTCAACAACTTCTTAATCAAATCAAACAACCCTTGATAATCCACATTATTATCATTCTCTTCAATAAGCAAATAATTCTTAGCAAGAACCTTAACCCCTTCAAAACTACAATACGACATCTCAATATGTTTATCCATCCTTCCTCTTCGAATCAATGCAGGATCAAGCTTCTCCACATGATTCGTAGTAAACACAATAATCCTCTCTTTCCCACAACTCGACCATATCCCATCAATACAATTCAGCAGCCCCGACAATGTAACATTACTCGAACCCGCCCTCGCCGCTTTATCACCTCCCTTCTCCTTATTATTCTCTGCCATCTCCTTATAATCATCCTCCTCCATATCCTTGCTATTCTTCCTCTGGCCAGTTAACTCAAGCGAGCAGTCGATATCTTCGATCACAATTATCGACTTGCTCGTGGTTTCGATCAGAAGACGTCGTAGCTCAGTGTTGTCCTTCACTGCTGTGAGCTCCAAATCGAAGATGTCGTACCTGAGATGATTAGCCATTGCAGCAATCATAGTTGATTTCCCTGTTCCTGGAGGACCATATAATAAGTACCCTCTTTTCCATGCCTTACCAATTCTTTTGTAGAAGTGTTTACTATTACTGAATTTTGTAAGATCATCCATTATTTCTTTTTTCTTGTTTGACTCCATTGCTAGTGTGTCAAATGTTGCAGGGTGCTCTAATGGTATACCACTCCACATGCTGCCATGTATAGAGTACCTATCCAAAAAAAAACAAACAAAGAAATTATAGACTCAGGATTTTTTTTCCCGGATTTTTACTTTATTTGACGGAGCTTGAGTTGCAATAATATTAACAAACAAAAAAATTATAGGCTGTTTAATTTTTTTTTTTCTTTCTATATTTGTTACACGGTTTACTGTTGCATAGAATATGACCTCAAATTTGTTACAATTAGCAAATTTGACTATTAGTAAACGAACCGATTAACAACTTTAACCCAAACCAAAAATTGACTCAACTTGGTATATACCAAAATTAATACTCCATACGAGTATACGACTACAAGTCTAGAACATACTCATACTTAATAGCCTGCCACATCTACTTACAACGTAAAAAAATTAAAAAATAAATGAATAAATAAATAAAGGAGAAAGATCATTTGATTCACCTAGAAATATAAATCAATCATAAACCATGACAATATCAATAATTCACATGTAAAAATAAAATAAAAAGTTTAAAGGTGATTAGTAAAAGAATTAAAATATTAACATGAATTTTAAAAAGGAGAAAAAAAAAAGTCATACCTTCCAACATTAGTGTATAGCCTCCTCTGCCTATTATTGACTCTAATTGCCTTCCCTTGTTTGACCACATATTTCAAGTATTCTTCAGTAATTAATTCCCTATTTTTTTGGTGAAATGTGATTTTGTAAAACCTATGTTCTGGCCCAGGAGTGTTTTGTTGTGAAAAAGCACTCTTAGAACTAGCGGTTTTACCACAAATCCACCAAACTTTAACACCACGAAACTCATCCTCGACTCGTTCGTGCTTGTCCATGCTAAGGACCACACTCTTTCCGTCTCGGCCTATCTCCCCCATGAACCGCTTAGCGGACTTGGAGGAGATAGACGAGAGGTAGGATTGGACCGCGGTGTAGGCCTCACTACGCTTAAGATGATCCCCGGAGTGCTCGGGGATTGTCACCTCGATGTAGGGATGGAATTGGGAATAAAAATGCGTGAGAAGCTTTTCGATGAAGATACGGAGCTCGTAAGGGATAAATTGGCTTAACATTGCCCATACAAACATGAAACTTGCTAGTGAAGAAGCTAGTTTTGCCCATATTCCTAGCATGTTGGTGTTGTTTCTTGGTAGAAAATATGGTGGTATGAGTTTTGGGTGTAGTGGTTTCATGATATGTGGTAATAATATTCAAGAATTATATGACAAAATATGATTGTTTTATAGAAAATAAAATGGGAATATACGTACCTTATTTTTATTAAGAATAGTTAAGGCCAAGAACAAATCAGGTAAAATTATTGAGAACTACAAATTTGATTTGATCATTTAATAGGCGTGAGTCTAGCTGCCAAAGTGCCAAGTAGCAATATGTATATGTACTACACTACTACTTCTGTAAGTAAGACTTGTTTTTGACCAATTTTTCTACAAAAAATTCTGAAATTTCAGGAAATAATATCACAAGTTGTGTACAACAAGTAAAAAGATTTTATAATTTGCTTGGAAAATAGGTACATTATATGCCAAAACTAAGGAGTATGCACATGACAATGATGCTATTTTTATACAAAATTGAACTTGTAAATTTTGATAATAGATGGAGACATTAGCACAAAAGTAGCATTACCTATTGTCTTGTTATGGTATCAGACTTCAAGAATTGGTAAAATACTACATGGCTTTTCCTGACCATAATTTTTCTTCATATGTGGCACGGAGTATGCAAGATGAGTATCGAAAGGAAGGGAGACGTTCTTGCCTCAAATAACATAGTAGTACAGACTACAGAATAATAAGTGATACAATAAGAGAGTGAGGGATAGATCAAGGGGTTAGAGCTTCCCTCTCGATTCCAGGATATCCTAGGATTGATTCTCACTCCTGTCCTTGTGGCTCTCTAAACACCAAAAAAAATAAGTGATACAGTAACATATTAATTTGCTCCTTTTTATTTTTATCGGAGACAATTCTCTTCCAAAAAGAAATTGTGACAAATCTGACAATGAAGATACTGGTATCACTTTCTCCGTTTTTAAATAATTGCTCTAATTTTTCTGGGCACTTTTACCAATGCTAATCTTTGATCAATAACCTATTCGTTAAGACGATTCCAACAAGTGCCCACAAGATTGTATTTTTTTTAAATATATATATATATATATATATATCACAAAGATTAGTCAAACTAGAACAAATAAATAGTGCAAAATATAAAAATGAAGCAAGTGTTTAAAAACATAGAAAATATGTTACAGTAATCGTAAGTTTTTGTAACTATCCTTTTTATTTTAGAAAACCTTTGTTTTTTTTTAGGGCTTATTTTAAGAAGACTTTGTAACGTTAGGATGTTAATTGTGACAATCCTCTTCCGACAAAAAAAAAATGGTTTCAAACTCTCGTTTCAGGCTTGATCGTTCCCAATGTTTAATTCTTGGAGTGGGTCAATTTGTGGTGGGCCAACAAATACTTTTGATAAAAGATCAACTGGGCTGAAGCCTTGAAGCCTTTGAAGGTATTTTCTGTTTTTATTTTATGTTGGCTTTAATGGTGGATTTTAATCCAAGGTACATTTATGGGTGCTACTAGTTCGGATCAGATTTACTAGTATGAAGAGTTCGGATCCAAAAAATTGAATTTTTGTTTTGTTTTTTTTTTTTTTTGGATAAGCTATAACAACAATATAAATTACAAAAAGGGTCGAAGGATTTAGATCTATGAGTATGTGGGCCTGTGGCTAGGATGAGCAAGAATTTCGGGTTTTCGGCTCACGAACCGAAATCAATTTAGACCTAAAACCGGTGGGCCCAATTCCAAAAAATTGAACTTCAACTGGTTAGAAATGCTTCCAATTTCAAGTTCTAAAATTTTGAACCCATTTAAAATCGGGTATCTCACATTGGAATAAGTTGATAAGCTCGGTACTCCATGCTTTGTATATAGCCTATGTGAAAAATCAACCCATGTGTAAATTATCCCATTAAAACCCTATTGTCATTTTTGTTAGCTAGAATTATTCAATCTCAATACCTACTCTCGAGTCTCAAACACTCTGTCAATCTCTCTCCACTCCCAGTTCCTCAATTTATCTTCACAGACCTTCAAATTGAGGGCAATCTCATTTCATGACGTTAAGCTCCCTGCTTTATGTGAGTTCTCTTTCCTCGCCCAGTTGTTCGTTATCCTTAACACTTCATGTCCAGTTATCCATCTTCTTAAAAGATATTATCTCTGACCCATATTATTTATTTCATTTTTCATTTTAGGTATCCCATAATAATACTACCTCCGTTACATATTATTTGCAACGATTTGACATAAAGTAGAGAGGAAAAATGTTCAATCGTTGCAAATAATATGTAACGGAGGTAGTATTTACATTTTTGGATATTATAAGCAGATCAAATTATCTTCCTTTTTTTATTCAATCAACTACCTAAAATACCCTCATATTTTCTCTAAAATTTCTAAATAAATGTGCTCTTAGGGCTTGTTCTCTTCAGCTTATTTTAAGTTCAATTCAGTTCAGTTAATCTCCAATCACTTCAATTCAATTCAGTTCAGTTCAATTCCTAATTTCCTCTTCTCATAAAATATCCAATTCAATTCAGTTCAGTTCAGCTCCAATCAGTTCAGTTCAGTAAATCAGAAAGACCCTTACTCATATGCATGTACTTTTTTTTCTTGATCATGTTTTTATTATTTGTCTCACATACTACTCCGTTAAGTTTTATTTGCAACTTTGGGGGTGAACACGGAACCCAAGTCAAAATTTCCAAATGGTGATTAGTAAAATCTTATGCATGTGATAATGTGGAGAGAGAAAGTGTGGGGACCAATTTAACCCTTAAAAGGGACTCTTTCTCGTATTTCTTTTTGGTGGGTCTCCTTTTCCCTCCTAAAAGTTTGCCTACTTTTGAAATTTTCAAACTTTTCACAAATTTTGGGATTAAAAGGTTCCCTCCATTACAAAAGCAAGGGTTCAATAATAAAGGAGCATATAAATATAGCCACCCCTTTCAGTTTTTTCCCCTCTTCTTCTCTCTAGTCTCCTCAAAAAATTTAAGTTAGTTGAATATTACAGGCCATTAGTTTAAAAACATTAAGAAAAAAAAAAAGCCTTCAATACTCCATTGTAGCTTAGCAGCATTCTGTCAGCATTCTTCCCTTGCAGCACATCAGCAAAAAATCCCTTTCTTCTACACCTGTAATCTGAAAAAAAAAATGCAAAAAGAAAAAATACAGAAATGGAGGAGGAAATTGATGATGGGTTTTTCAGCATGGATCAACTATTAGATGAAGAAATATAACAAAATTCAGATTCTGAAGCAGAATTAGAGTTTATGGCACAAGGCCAACGTGAGCAAATTGTTCGAAAACAGAAGCCACAACTTACAATTGCAAAGAAAAGAGATATTGTTGATGAAATGCTAAAACTTATGCATAATGGCAGCTTACCAAGGGGTACTTTAGCAAGATTTGCAGAGCATTTTGGGATTCACAAGTCGACAACAACAAGATTATTTCAAGAAATATGCAAGCAACTGGAAGAAGGGACTATTATCAATGTCAGGAGAAAGAAGTTAGGAAAGTGTGGCAGAAAAGCAAGGCAGTACCCTGAGGAATGGTTACAATCAGTTCCATTATACCTCAGAACAACTGAGAGAAGTTATGCTGCTGCACTTGGCATTTCTCATGTCACCCTCCACTTATTGAAAAAAAAAGGCATTCTCAGAACACATACAAGTACAAACAAGCCAAGACTGACATCAGATCACAAAATAGCAAGGCTTAGGTGGGTTTTGAATCACATACAACCAGCAACAACAACTACAAATCCAACATTTGAAGACATGAGCAATATGATTCATATTGATGAAAAGTGATTTTACATAAACCCGGAGACAAGAAGATTTTATCTTTTGCCCAAGGAAGAAGATCCATATAGATGTCAACAGTTCAGAAGGTTCAAGATAAAAGCTATGTTCATGGGCATGATTTGAAAGCCATTGTATGATGCACAAGGCCATTTGATTCATGATGGGAAATATTTCCTTTTGGTGTTTCAACAAATGGCAAAGAAAAAAAAGTAAAAATAGAGATGCTTGAACAATTGAAACAAAGCCAATTCAGAACATAAATAAAGAAGCAATTAGGGACATGTTGCTTAACAATGTGATACCAGCCATTGTAAGCAAATGGCCTGCAAACATGCCAAAGGACGTGGTTATCCAATAGGATAATGCCCGACCACATCAAGTGCCACAAGATGAAGAATTCATTGCAGCAACTAGGCAAGGGGGGTTCAACATCAGAATTGTATTCCAACCAGCATAATCTCCTGATTTAAATGTGCTAGATTTTGGTTTGTTTAGGGTAATTCAATCTCTACAGTACCAATCTTTTCCTAAAAACTTGGGTGAAATGATAGTGAAGGTCAAAGAGGCTTATCATGCATTTCCAGCAATTGTCAACAAGTATACTTGGATAACATTGCAAACATGTATGGTTGAAATACTCAAAGTGGAGGGAGGTAACAAGTACAAGATTCCACATATGGGGAAGCATAAACTACAAAGACTTGGGTTGTTACCAGAACAATTGGAGGTCAGCCAAGCCCTCATTAACCAAACAGTCAACTACCTCAACACCATTTTCATCTAGACTAATTAGAACCATGAAGGGACTCAGAACGAGCAAGGAACTCAGTTAGAAGTGGATGCAGACTAGAGGGAGAATAGCCAACAGGGACTGCCACATATAACCAACATTTTGTTGATACAATGGGTTTGTAAGTTATTTTTATTAACTTTGGTTATGTGTACTTTTGTGTTTAGTAAGTTTTTGTCTAAGGCAGTCATGTTAGAAGACATTTTGTTAAGGGACTCGATTAGTAGCTTATTTTAAAGTGATATGAAGTCTTCTTAGTAGTGTTATGTAATTATTTAAAGTGATATGAAGTCTTATTACTAGGTATTTCTTTTTTTGCACATTTACAATCATGCACACATAAGTTGCAAATAAAAGCCATCAAAGGGTAGCTAATCCATCAAAGGGTGTAATTTTTTCAAAAAAAAAAGCCCAAACCATGTTACCTCAACAGTAAGTGCACAACACTTAAAACTGGAGCAAATCAAAGTTTGGACTAATTTAATCAATCGAGTCCCTTTATCATTTGGATTAATAATGGGCATGACAATGTAAAATAGGGACTTATTCCATTAGAGACTGAAAACCAAAATAGGGACAGAATAGGCAACAGGGAGGGACTTAATTCACTCCATAATTAAGCAAGGCAAGGCAACAGGGAGGTACTCAATTCACTCATTACAGGGAGGGACTCAATTCAGTCCATAATTAAGCAAGGCAAGACAACAGGGAGGTACTCAATTCACTCATAACAGGGAGGGACTCAATTCAGTCCATAATTAAGCAAGGCAACAGGAGGTACTCAATGTACTGCACACTAACTTGCAAAGACAGTGTTCTCTCAAAAAAATGTCATCGAGAACAACAACCACAAATGCTCATACACATCATTCATCAATAATAGTCCCTTATATGCAAGGCAACAAAACACAAACCAATAGACAACCTGCATTGTAATAGCACGGGACTCATTCATCAACAATTAAACACAACAAAAATAGGATTTGATTTCACTAATTTAACATGTAATCCATTGCCATTCTCACCAACAACACTTCATCAATCAACCAGCACATAATAACATAAAAATCGATAAATTAGGGATGAAATTGTTACCTAGAACAGGTCAATCAGTGGGAAGGCCAAATTTCATTCGCTTACTTGCAGGCTCAGCATCAGATTCGCCAACAGCAGGGGGGACTCATGTTTTTCATCATCATCGTAAATTGGTGTGATCTTAGCACCAAACCCATACATTCTTCTCTTCCGTGTCGTAGAGACCCTAGGTATCATCTTAGGATAGTAGTTAGGTCTGGTACGGTGCTGCGTTTTGGGTTTTTTTCCACGACCCAACCCTAACTTTCCACCCATCTCAGAAACAGATCTGGGTTGTGTCGAACCACCAATCTTAGCGACAGATTTGGGTTCTTTTGAACCACCAATCTCAGAAAATCCGGTTTTCACTTCCCCTACCCCAACAGGTTCGCATTTCACTTCCCCTTCCTCAATAGGTTCGGTTTTCACTTCCCCTTCCCCAACATTCGTGCTTACAGTACTTAATTTTTGGGCGGCTTCCTCATCTTCAATAGATCTGAGCACTTTACCAATCGCACCGAATGTTCGTTGGCTGAAAATTTCGCCACCTTTGCCCGACATAAAGAACAAGTTAGGCCACGAAGCCCGTTGTTCAAAAGCTCCGATCAGAGCATCTATGAAACCTTGCTCGATTTCATCATCAGTCGCGAATAGAGCTTCGTATAGTGGGCTTAGATCCATTTTCAATGGACTTTGTTTTTTAGGGGCTAGAGAGCAGATGAGAGAGAAGAAAGAGAACGAAGAAGAGAAGACGGAGAAAGGAGATGAAGGAGATGCCGATTCAAAGAGGAGAGAGAAATACCCAAATGAGAAAGATGAAGAAACTTGAAGAACTAGGGTTTCAATCTGATGAATTGATGATTTAATCTAGGCCATTTAATGTGGTAGGTGGGAGATTGATTTTGTTTTTGGTGGGAGTTGTTAAATTAATGAAATCAGATTAGGATGATAATGTGTTTTAACTAAGGAGTATGCACATGCCAATGATGCTATTTTTATACAAAATTGAACTTATCTCTTGTAAATTTTGAGAATAGATGGAGACATTAGCACAAAAGTAGCACTACCTATTGTCTTGGTAAGTTGTTATATGGACTTCAAGAATTGGTAAAGTACTACATAGCTATTCCTGACCATAATTTTTCTTCATATGTGGCACGAAGTATGCAAGATGAGTATCAAAAGGAAAACGTTCTTGCCTTTTATAACTTGAGTTGTTAATGACTCACATAACAATCGTTATGTTGGTACCATGAATGGTGATACCATTATCGTCTGCAGAAATTTTTATATACACCTGGTCATCCGGGTACATGATACACTTTAAAGTTATTACTTATATAGTTTGATGATTATTGATCATTTCATCATCAAATAAGCAAATATTAACATTGGATGTACCTTCATCCCGATTGAATATTCATAGTATTTAATAAACAATTAAAAATACTAAGTACTATGTATTAATTTAAAACCAACTGACATTATTTTGCATGACTCCCTTTACTCCCCTTACCTGTTAGGGCTGTTACATCCTCTCCACTTTCCTCCAATTAAATAGACCCCTTGTTTTTTTTTTCCTAAAAAGAAAAGTTGACTGCTCCTATGGAAA
Organism: Chenopodium album; assembly: GCF_948465745.1. NCBI lineage: Eukaryota > Viridiplantae > Streptophyta > Magnoliopsida > Caryophyllales > Amaranthaceae > Chenopodium > Chenopodium album. Next base: position 6,803,095 of record NC_137844.1, on the reverse strand, counting down.
GTCTTTTGATTCTTTTTTTTAAAAAAATACAGAGTATACATAAAGCTCCCAAGTACGCAATACTTAATTTACATCTAATCAAAGTCAAATTTTCTTAATCATTATTTCTGAAAAATGGCCATTCCTGTTAACAACAATGATAACCAAATGTTGATCAACTTAACCGGATTATAATGTTGATGATCCTTATAGAACTGCTTATCACTTTCAGCCAACACGATATTGGATGAACGGTAATTTTCTATTATTAACACTAATTTTATTATAAACTCTATCTTCCTAGCTTAATTATTCTTTGTAATGAGATATCTAATTTATGTTAATGGATTTTTATTTTATTTTTTTTGGGTGCACATTTATGTTAATGGATGTGATTGGATTCTTCGCTGCTGAAATTGGTGCTGAATGTTGGACTGGTATTTGGGTTGACTTTTTTCATCTCTGGGTTGACTTTTTGCAGATCCAAATGGTTAGTAGTTTTCCATTACCTCTTCTAGTTCTAGCTCTTCTCTTTTTGTTTTTACCAGTCTTTATTAATAATTTAATATCATGCAATTCTATAATATCAGACATTGCATATGCTTATTAGTAAATAAAATGTATCCATACTATAATACTTGAATATACAAACAAATACAAACTCCCCCTTCCATTGAACATTTGAACTAACTCAACTAAGGAGGTCCATTTACAACCCCAATGTCATGCATGATGCACACATCAATTTTTTAAAAATAAAATGCAAAAAAAGTCAAACTATCAAATATGGTTTAGAAAGGAATATATTAATTTTATATCTAATTTAACCTCTTTTTTTTTTTTTTTATTCGAGATGATTCTTTTATATATTATATGTTTGTTAATGCTCAAGTCTAATAACTATATCTAATTATCAATAAGTAAAAATTGTAAATAAAAGTATGATATTGTGAAAATATGTGACATAAAAGTTATTATAAAGAATGAACGAAGTCAACGAACTCTGGGACTATGGCCCTTCAAAAAGCAAGCAACCCAAACTTATTTATTTCCATGTGGCCAAGGTTATTATAATCGGGATCATACATTGGGTTAGGGGAATAGCTAGGATTGGATCGTACAAAAAAAATAGTGAAAATATTGTTAATATTGATACAAAGTGATACTAATTATATTCTCTTATATATGTTTGTATATATATGCTATAGGACCCATGATTTATAAAGGAATATATCACTTCTTTTACCAACATAATCCCGATGGTACATTTTGGAAACATGAACTAATTTGGGGACACTCTACATCTACTGATTTAATCAACTGGACAACACAACCAATTGCCCTCATTCCATCCGAACCTTACGATATAAGAGGATGTTGGTCAGGATCCGTTACCATACTCCCGGGAGATAAACCGGCCATCCTATACACCGGTATCGACAGTCAAGGTTACCAAGTCCAAAACCTAGCTTTACCCAAAGACTTATCCGACCCTTACCTTAAGGAATGGGTTAAGGCACCCGAAAATCCAATAATAGTTGGCTCACCCAATACCAACGACCTTGATCCCTTTAACCTTAGAGATCCGTCCACTGCTTGGCTACTACCGGATGGTAAGTGGAGAATCGTTATTGGTACCCAACATAGGAAAAACGGGTTAGCAGCTCTTTACACAAGTGACGACTTTGTAACTTGGACCATCGTCGATCATCCTTTACGTTCAGTTGTAGATTCCGGGATGTGGGAATGTCCTGATTTTTTCCCGGTCTATGTTGGGAAGTCGATAGGTGCTGATACATCTGTTATTGGTGACGACGTTAAACATGTCTTTAAGGTAAGCTTAATTGATGGTAAAAAAGAACTCTATACTATTGGAAGGTACGATATTGGTAAAGACATTTATGTACCGGATGAGGGATCTATTGAAAATGGTTCGGGTTTGATGTGTGATTATGGTAGAATTTTTGCATCCAAGTCATTCTTTGATAGTAAGACTAACCGAAGAATACTATTTGGGTGGTCTAAAGAAACTTCTTCCGCAGAAGCTAACAACTTAAAGGGATGGGCTGGACTACAGGTATATAATGTTTTTTTTTTTTTTTTTTTTTTTTTTTTGAATTTGTAGTCAGAAAGTACTTAATAAGATTCAGATTTTGTGAAAAAATATCTAATAAAAATAATATTGCAAAATACTACTAATGTGTTAAAAATACTAGTCAATCGGATTTTTGTTGTTGACCTAATTTTTTGACATTGACTCACCTCAAAACACGTTGTTGAGCAATTAGGTTTTGATGATTATAAACTAATGATGATTATCTATCTAACGTGTATGTTAAGTTGTGCATAGAAAGAGCAAGTTATGTTTGGAACAGGATACAAGGAACCTGAGCAATGACAAGTATATATACAAGGAACTTGAGCAATATAGGATAAGCAATAGAGGAACAAGAACAATGATAAGTGTTACGGTTGATAAGCATGATGATGGCTAAGGAACCATGAAGGTAACTATGTAAATAGGTGTTTACATATGTTAGCTTCACGAGGTAAGTATCCTATACATATATATGTCATGTATGTGTAGAAGTCTTTTAATTTAGTTTAGTTTTCTTTACTGTTTTTATAAATGAAAAAAACTAACCTTCTGAGTTGCTTAGTTATCCTCAGAAGTTTGCTCAGTTTGTCATCATTAAAAAGGGGCAACTTGTTGACCCTTATGAGGTTTTGATGATGATGTTAAGAATTGAGCAAACTTCCATTTAATAAGGATTTTCTAGTGTTGTGATGTTTGCAGGTTCAGTAAGCGTTGAGGGCTGAAGTAGGAACTGAAACAGAGGAACTTTAGAAGATCCATGAGGATACAAGTAAAGTTAGAAGAAGAGTTCCAGAAATGGAACTTCCCGAAGTTTCTCAACAGGAACTTCAAACGGGTGTAACGACCTGGTTCTGGTGTAATGCTGGGGCAAACCCTAAGATCCAGAATATATCAAGACTACAGGATTCCAGAACAAGAGTTTCAGAGAAGCAACATGAAGACAGAGAAATAGAAGTATATTGCTCTAGGATTCATGTAAGTATGTTGGACATAAAAGTCGGTCTGGAACAAGTCTATATAGAACCTAGGTGAACTCCAAACAGTCAATGAAATTAGAGTAACTGACTTGTCAGGAACTCGGAGACTGTCAGAGTTCAGGAACCTAATAGGAACTTAAGTGTGCACGTTGTTAAAAGTCGGTTTTAATGATATATATATTTACATTATACGTGCATATCTTTTAGGGATTTGGTTTTACTGAATAAAGATATTTATCTTCTAATAAATCCCTTTTGGAAAAAGATAAATTTTGTTTAAAAAGTATTTTTAAACTAAAAGATAAGATTGGAATTAAATCTGATTTTATGTTAAGTTTATCTTATTATTATTGACAGATTTTATTCTTAACAAAAAGATATATTTTCGGAAAACTTGTTTTTAGAAAATATCTTTTAAACTTATCTTTTCAGAAAATCTATCTTTTCAAGATGAAATGAATATTTCGAGTGTACTATAAATATGCTCATAAGTATTCATTCAAAGTTGAGGCTGACGAAGTGTAGTGGTCGTGTTTAATGATTTTAGCCTTCACCACGAAGCTAAGTCAGTTCTCCTGGTCAAAGTTCCTATCAGGTTTTGGTTACAGTACGTCCAGTGAGTTCCAGACTGGTCTCGAGTGTCCAACATATTAGTTTTATCTCTTTATTCATAGATATGTATTTAGGGATATTCAATGAGATCTTGTAATGGGAAAAAGGGTTTTGAGTGTTTTGTATTTTGGGGTGAGATTGTGGATTCTCTTAAATTCACACAAGTGATGAGTTTGAAATCTCGTAAAATTCGAGTGGTAGCTGTGAGTGCACAGTGAGTGAAAGGAACCTGAGAAGTGTCTTGGGTCACCTAGGAAGTGTCCTGGGTAAGGGGAGAAAAAGGGTCCTAAGAAGTGTCTTAGGTCTGGTAGGAAGTGTCCTATCATAGAGTCAAGTGTCCGTGGTGGAACTTGCAAAGCAAAGGTCTGTGTAATAGGTTGTACTAGGAGAGTTGCCTATTATAGTGGAATTTGTTTATAAGTCCCAATGGGCCGAGGTTTTACTTCCAGTTAGGCACTGGATGGTTTCCTCGTAAAACTTGATGTGTGCTTTAAGTTCCTTTACGCATTAATTGTTTATTTCCGCTTAAGTTCCGCGATTGGAACCTACTACCATTCACCCCCCCTCTTGTAGTAGTTCATCTAAACTAACAATTGGTATCAGAGCAGGTGCTCTTGATAAACCGGGCAACCCCGAGGAGCAAGTTCCAGGCTAGGATAGATATGTACAAGGAATGCAGCGAATGGAACTCAACCCTAGAACGTTCCCAATACCACGTAGAGACCAAAGTCTGCTTGTGAAGCAGAAGTGATTCAAAGATGAACATCTTTGAGGTAAGTGTCTCGTCTTTGAAGTCTTGATTATATGCATGATATTATATGTAAAAGTTTCTTGCAGTATTTCTAGTTAAATTTTGGATTTTGTTTTGGAAGTTTGTAAATCAATTTTGTGTAACCTCAAATCTGATTTATAGTGTGAAAAGTATTTGTCAGATTTACAAATTGATTTATTTTTAAAGAATCGGTTTACTAGAAATAGTTCAAGGAACGTATTGTGTAGAATTATGCATATTTGGTCTCTTGGAACCTGGATTACTCCTGTATGGAAACTTAATTCTTTAGGCAAGGTAATGAACGTATATTTTGAATAATTGCCAAAGAATGACCTTCTCATGTGTATGTGTTATTCTGAATATTTATTATGTAGACACATGATGTTTATTGTTAGTAAAGATAGTTGGTTTAACCGTAGTTATTTTAATTATGGATTATTGACGTCTATTACTAACATGAAGGCACCCAATATATATTGGGTAACCAAAGCCAAAAGATGACTGATTTTGCAGGCTATATGAGTGGAGACAACTTATTAATAATGATGATCTTTGGTTGTTTGTATATAAGGAATTATGTGCAAGTTCCTCTCACTAGAAAGCCTTTATAAGAGGGATATAGTAGGTGAAGCGACAATATGGATAAGTGTGTAAGTCACCTATACATCTCTCTGTAAAGATTGGTCATGTGCTTTTGGTATGTATTAATCCTTCACAAATTCCTATTGAAATTCAATTCCCTATTCTTATGAAGGATATTTGTGAATGGATAAAAAGAGAAGTTGTTTTGATGTTTATAATGTATATCATGACAAACTAACTTCTCTTCTAGTTTTGTGCAAGTTATTAATGATTGTTTTGTAGGTTTGTCCATTGAGACAAATTGATGCATAAAAGTTTGTTCCATTAGGAGCTCAGTGCTTAAATTGGTTGGAACTTGGTGAACTTGAAATGATAGAACGAATTAGGGATACAGGAATAACAAAGCTTCTATATCAAGGTGCTATAGGAGTTATTGTATACGTTCTTGTAAAGATTCTGGTTCAAGTTCCAGTTAAGTTCTTATTATTCAAAGTTTTTTTGGAACAAAGCATTAATTCCTGTAGCAGACTCTTATGAAGGATGATGAGTTAAGATGATTATCTTTGACTGCGTGTTGGAGATTCATCATTTCGTTGATGGAACGACATCTAAAAGGGAGTACTCTTACAGGAACTTTATGTTTCAACACTTTTATGCTTTAGGTTTTTTCTATCTCTTTTGACTAACCTACTGACATTTTAAAGGCACAAAGGAATCTCTTGGGTTGTGAACTTTCAGGTTATATCTTTTGAATGATAATATGAGGGACTTTGACAAGGTGTTGAAGAATTTGAGATTAAATCAACACGTTCCTCTACCCAAGATACAATGGTCTAAAGGACCAGAAGGACATGTTCCAACTTTATGTCAAAAGGAACATGGAAGAGTTGAAGGTTTATAATAGGAGGGAACTCGCATTATCTCGACAGCGAGGTTCCAAAAGAGATGATGATAGCCAAATCAAGGTATCTCTTACTATAAACCTACAATGGAAGAATTTTGACTTATAATACTAACACGAAAGGTAAAATTTCTACATAACAGGAAGTTAGTAAGTCAAGTTCCTATCCCATTGTGAATATTTTTCTCGTCGAGTTTTTAATGCACATTCTGGTTTTCAATTGCTTGTAACTCTATTTGTTTCATGGCTTCAAGATGACATCATCAATAAAGAATGGAAATGTCACATATGAAGGGAATCAAAAAGGGAACACATCATTTGTGGATCTCAAGGTGATTCCTAACAACAACCTGACATTTCTAGGTTTTATTGAAGATGAGATACTTCTATGCTTCAAACTGTGAACATGTAAATCTTTTCATGCTTGATAAACCTAGTAGGAACTCGATAATAGGTATATGTATATGTAAGTTCCAAACAGGTTAAGATCGAAAAGCATGAGAATCAGACACATGTTACATTCTCTTTCAACATCAGGTAGTTGGTAAGCAACACTAATCCATTGGATCTTAGTGATATGGATATGTTTACCATGTGATATGTAGAGACTAATTGAAAGAGATGTCTTGTTTATAAGTAATGAAAGCAAATGTGCACTTGGTTACTTTTCTTAATAGAAGAGACGATGAATTGTTTGTTGAAAGTCTTTTCTATCACAGGGTAAGTGGCTAAGTGTTCATCATCTATGAGGTTATAGATCTAACAACGGAACCTAGTTCCAGTCACGTTTAGTGTTTGTTGCAGGAACACAGATTGATAACAAGTTTCCAATTTTGAATCATGAAAGACAAGAAGAGAACAAAGTTATATACTAATGGTCTTTGCAGGTTCTTTGGAATAGTTTTCAATGCCTCTTGCTACATCATCAACACTGAAGCAATAGATCTTTGATTAACAAGACACCCTATGGATGTTTGATGATAGAAGTGCCAAGGCGATTTATCCATAAACGCCGAGAACAGCAAAACATAAAGAGTTTACCCTATCTTATTTAATGTGCAATAAGTGAACATATTTTGAGACTAACATGTTTGTTCCCATCAGACAGGTGATAAAAGGTGAACTCGCAAGTTCTTGAAGAACTATCTGAGTTCCTAGTAAAGAAATATGTCACTAAGAATAACAGCAAGGGATAGCTACATATGTTGAGGAACTTCGAGGTGTTAAGTTCCAACTCATGCAGCAAAGTTCAAAGAACTCAATACAAGAAAGCAAGTTCCAACGAAGTTCCAGAGCTGAGATAATATTTGTTCCGACCAGCAATATCTCAACAAACTATGGAACTAAAGTGTCTTTCATGCATATGTAACCAAAGGGAAAACCTCAACAACCAAGGATCAGAGAAGAGCTCGAGATATCAACTGAAAAAGATGGACTTCATAACTCATAGTTGTATAAAAGATAAGTTTGTTTTTAAGGTTGATGTAAACATATAATTGGTTGTTATCAGGTTAGATGTGCAGCAGGAACTTAATAAGCTTAAAAGGAAGAGGATGCATGTCACATCCTGAACCTATTCTAGAACACCTAAAAAGGGTCGGAGATTAAAAAGGGTGTTCTGGAAAATGCTTATTGAGTAAGGCACGTGGATGGAACAAGGCCAGGTTGGTTCTTAAAAGAAACAACCAATACAAAGGTATGTATTGTCTTTAAGGAACTTGTTGCGTGTGTAGCTAGACTTGAAGCAAATTGAATAATATTTGTTCTTGCTGTTTATATGGGATTAGAGTTGTACCACATGGATGTCCTGTATGTCTTGATATGAATTTTTGTAGACGTCTATGTGGAACATACTCTAGGATAGAATGCTATCCAAGTTCCTTCTTGAAAATTGAGTTTTAAAAAGTATCAATTTTTGTTTTCAAGATGAACTGAGTTATTAGTAGTACTTGTTTACATTGATATATCTCTGGTACTACTAACGAGCCATTGTGCATTGGTTTTTGCTAATTTATGATAAGAAAATATATTTGTAAGCATTAACCACTGACAATGGAACTTGAGTTAGAAGTGGAAGTTCATATTAGATTCGAGATCATCAAGGAACATAACAGCCACTTCAAGAACTCCAAGGTAAGCCATCATATTCAACCAATGCTTTAAAGTTATATTTTTATGGGTAAGAGACTACATAAGATACAAGTTCCTTTTCACATGTCGGCATTAGATGAATGGAATTGATATATTTGTGGTATGAATGCAATATGTGAATTTGTGAATTGATTCTCTTATGGTTTTGTCTTGACTTGTCATATTCTTGTTTGTTGCTTAATAGAACAAGACTTGATGAAACATAACATGAGTATAAAGTATTTTTCCCATAAGTTATGTCAAGCTGGGGTTCCTATGCATGTAATACTTAAAGTAAAGAATATGCGCTTATTGTTTATGTGTCACACTTAATTCTTGTGTTGTAAAAGACATACTTACTTGCCTAAGAGTATTAGAGGTCTCATAATAGAACTATGGGTGCTGTCAAACACGAAGTTCCTAAGTTGCCAAAGGAACAATGAAAGAAACTTTGATGGAACAAGACAGGTAAGTTCCCAGACCGTTTACACCTCACTTGTTTAAATTTCAGAGGGAACTAACCTATATTTTAGCCAACTTTCAAGCATCCACGTCATATATCTTCGATCGCAACATTATTCTACAACTCTAAGTTGTGTGTCCGTGTTGCATATACTTTAATTGTCCCATATTCAGAAAATCGAAGATTCTTATTCACCCAATTCAATTTCCTCTTTCCGTTCACACACTTTTACTTCTTATTCTTGATTCCCATGTGCTCTAAGTTTGTTGATCATCTTTTTATGATTTGATGAAACATGAAAAATGGTGATTATATTTTGAGGGGGAAGTTGAAGATAAATAAAGAAGTAAGTACTTGAAAAGGAAGAAGAATGGTAAGGGACTCAGGGGGAATAAGGCAGGAACCAAGAAATCAAAATGGTTCAGATCTGGTTGTGGAACTCAAGTGTATGAGTAAGTAATATCTTCATTGATTTAAAAATGTGTTATTCCAGGAAAGTATGCAAAATTTGTATAATGACACCCTTTAAAAAAAAAAAAAAAAAAAAAAAAATAAATAAATAAATAAAGAAAAGAAAAAGAAAAGGGTGATCAAATATTTAATTTCCTGGATATCTAAAGATGAAGAATATTGACTTTGATGTGGAGTACTCGTATACTTGGTGAGCTAGTGAAGGAACAACGACAAACGTTGAAGGAACTTGGCTATGATGAAACTGAAATCTATTTAAGTTCCAGTATGCAGAATGTTCCTCAAAGAAGTTGGTGGTAGAAGTAAGGGAATTTGGTTATCAATTGGTAAGATGAATATGTGTTGTGTTTAGCAGGAGGTTCAAGAGTATGAAATGAAGAACAAATGTGGTGAACCTTATCATCTCAAAAGGTCTAAACGAAGAGCACAAATTCCATTTCATGTTCCCTCTACTTATTTTGTTCCATATGCTTCTTTATATATCCTTTGAATTTGCGCTTTCATTTGTCTATTCATGCAGTTCATTCCTAACTTTTTAGCCCTGATCTTTACTTATTTGTCAAGTTCAATTAAGGGTTTTGAAGTTGGGCCTTTGGATTGTGAGTTGGAAATTAGTGTGAAAATGGCATCCGTGTTTGAAAAGTGAGTACCTTGAGGCTTTTAGGAACAACAAGTGTTTAACCATTATATATTTACTTATTATATGGTGGTAGGTGTGACATATGACTTTAAGTGTGTATAATTTACGAAAAACAAACATGTGGAACAATACCCTTTTTGATAATGACAAAAGGGGGAAGAATATGTATGATGCTTATGGTATGCAGTAATTAAGTCTAAAGTTCATACATCATGATCGTTGAAAGTATATATATATATTGATAATGATGTGTATTGCTAAGTTCCTAACTATGTTAAGTTCTTGTGTATGTTCTTAATGTTCTTAACTTGTTCATATGGTATTTCCTTGAAAAACTAAGGGGGAATAAATGTACAATGATTATCCTTTAATATGTGATAAGCATCATTAGTTTGTCATCATCAAAAAGGGGGAAATTGTTGAGCAATTAGGTTTTGATGATTATAAACTAATGATGATTATCTATCTAACGTGTATGTTAAGTTGTGCATAGAAAGAGCAAGTTATGTTTGGAACAGGATACAAGGAACCTGAGCAATGACAAGTATATATACAAGGAACTTGAGCAATATAGGATAAGCAATAGAGGAACAAGAACAATGATAAGTGTTACGGTTGATAAGCATGATGATGGCTAAGGAACCATGAAGGTAACTATGTAAATAGGTGTTTACATATGTTAGCTTCACGAGGTAAGTATCCTATACATATATATGTCATGTATGTGTAGAAGTCTTTTAATTTAGTTTAGTTTTCTTTACTGTTTTTATAAATGAAAAAAACTAACCTTCTGAGTTGCTTAGTTATCCTCAGAAGTTTGCTCAGTTTGTCATCATTAAAAAGGGGCAACTTGTTGACCCTTATGAGGTTTTGATGATGATGTTAAGAATTGAGCAAACTTCCATTTAATAAGGATTTTCTAGTGTTGTGATGTTTGCAGGTTCAGTAAGCGTTGAGGGCTGAAGTAGGAACTGAAACAGAGGAACTTTAGAAGATCCATGAGGATACAAGTAAAGTTAGAAGAAGAGTTCCAGAAATGGAACTTCCCGAAGTTTCTCAACAGGAACTTCAAACGGGTGTAACGACCTGGTTCTGGTGTAATGCTGGGGCAAACCCTAAGATCCAGAATATATCAAGACTACAGGATTCCAGAACAAGAGTTTCAGAGAAGCAACATGAAGACAGAGAAATAGAAGTATATTGCTCTAGGATTCATGTAAGTATGTTGGACATAAAAGTCGGTCTGGAACAAGTCTATATAGAACCTAGGTGAACTCCAAACAGTCAATGAAATTAGAGTAACTGACTTGTCAGGAACTCGGAGACTGTCAGAGTTCAGGAACCTAATAGGAACTTAAGTGTGCACGTTGTTAAAAGTCGGTTTTAATGATATATATATTTACATTATACGTGCATATCTTTTAGGGATTTGGTTTTACTGAATAAAGATATTTATCTTCTAATAAATCCCTTTTGGAAAAAGATAAATTTTGTTTAAAAAGTATTTTTAAACTAAAAGATAAGATTGGAATTAAATCTGATTTTATGTTAAGTTTATCTTATTATTATTGACAGATTTTATTCTTAACAAAAAGATATATTTTCGGAAAACTTGTTTTTAGAAAATATCTTTTAAACTTATCTTTTCAGAAAATCTATCTTTTCAAGATGAAATGAATATTTCGAGTGTACTATAAATATGCTCATAAGTATTCATTCAAAGTTGAGGCTGACGAAGTGTAGTGGTCGTGTTTAATGATTTTAGCCTTCACCACGAAGCTAAGTCAGTTCTCCTGGTCAAAGTTCCTATCAGGTTTTGGTTACAGTACGTCCAGTGAGTTCCAGACTGGTCTCGAGTGTCCAACATATTAGTTTTATCTCTTTATTCATAGATATGTATTTAGGGATATTCAATGAGATCTTGTAATGGGAAAAAGGGTTTTGAGTGTTTTGTATTTTGGGGTGAGATTGTGGATTCTCTTAAATTCACACAAGTGATGAGTTTGAAATCTCGTAAAATTCGAGTGGTAGCTGTGAGTGCACAGTGAGTGAAAGGAACCTGAGAAGTGTCTTGGGTCACCTAGGAAGTGTCCTGGGTAAGGGGAGAAAAAGGGTCCTAAGAAGTGTCTTAGGTCTGGTAGGAAGTGTCCTATCATAGAGTCAAGTGTCCGTGGTGGAACTTGCAAAGCAAAGGTCTGTGTAATAGGTTGTACTAGGAGAGTTGCCTATTATAGTGGAATTTGTTTATAAGTCCCAATGGGCCGAGGTTTTACTTCCAGTTAGGCACTGGATGGTTTCCTCGTAAAACTTGATGTGTGCTTTAAGTTCCTTTACGCATTAATTGTTTATTTCCGCTTAAGTTCCGCGATTGGAACCTACTACCATTCACCCCCCCTCTTGTAGTAGTTCATCTAAACTAACACACGTACTCCCAAAACTATCATCTCGTAGATAGAAACTATCCCCACCAATTCGAAATATCCCCAACCACCCCAGAAATACCCTTACCACATTGAAAACTAGCCCTCGCAATGGTTTCGAGGGTGCTAACGCTGGAATCATGTTAATAGTAGAAATCTTGCCAAAAGTATTACTCGTATTTTATAACATTTTACCTTTTATAAGATAGTTTCTTATAATATTTTTTTACATTTGGTAGTTTGTAATTTTTGACAAAAAGTCTTTTTTTTTTAATAAAAGTTGATTATATCTTTGGTCTTGTATTAAGGGAATCCCAAGAACAATGGTGCTGGGTGAATTTGGCAAACAGCTAGTGCAATGGCCAGTCACGGAAGTTGAAATGCTACGATATGGTCAAGTAGATTTTCCTTCTCAAATAGTTAAGGGAGGATCAGTTGTTGAACTCTTCGGAATCACAGGCTCTCAGGTTAAATTAACTACGGAGTATCACAAATACTTCTTTTAGTTTTTTATTTGAAATATTTTTTTTTTTTAAATATTGGTTGGTCTTTTGATCATTTTAGGATTATAATGGAATAAGGTGCTTAATAATAATAATTTCTTGGCTGATATTATTGAAGGCGGATGTGGAAGTTTCATTTGAAATACCAGAATTAAAAGATGCTGAAACAATGGACCCAACATGGACCAATCCAAGGACATTGTGCGAAGAAAAGGGAGTATCCGTTAAAGGGTCAATTGGGCCATTTGGGCTTCTAACACTTGCTACGACTGGCTTAGAAGAATACACAGCAATCTTCTTTAGAGTTTTCAAAGACCCGAATGCCTCAAACAAATATGTCGTCTTATTGGGCAATGACTTAAGCAGGTTACACTACTGCTCTTCGTATTCTTTAAATTTAGACTCCATCAATGTACTCCCTGTTGGAAATAGTAATGCAATCAGATATATTATTATCGATATACTAGGTAAAACTTACGGAGTAGTAACTTAAATGTCAGATGGAACCTCTAACTAAGTCTTAGATTGTGTTTGCGTATTAATATTTTAGTCACTTATCTTGTATATATTTTACAATTATACCTTTGTTGTTTTGGTTGCACAGGTCATCTTTAAATCCAACTACTACTAAACCTAGTTATGGAACTTTTGTGGATGTGAATCCTGCTAAAGAAGAACTATCTTTAAGAGCTTTGGTAAGTTCAAACAATCTTTTTCAAAACTAATAGTGTTAACACTTGCACGGATGGCACCTTCATCTTGCAATTGTAACTTGTAAGCGTGTGCACTTAAGGATGACTTTTTCGATGATTTTTGCTCGTTTAAAAAAAAAAAAAAAATCAAAACGAGCAAAAATTATTAAATGAGGTAGAAATTACTCTTCAACACACCTAGATACAAAGTATTGTAAAATGCTCGACAATTTACAAAGTATTTATTTATTTATTTTGACAGATTGATCATTCTATAGTAGAGAGCTTTGGTAGTAAGGGAAAGAATTGCATAACTGCTAGGGTTTATCCTAAACTGGCAATTAACGACAAAGCAAAGTTGTATTTGTTCAACTATGGAACCGAAGATGTTCGTATTACTAAATTAAGTGCTTGGAGTATGAAGAAGGCTCAAGTTAATCTTCCAATAGATATTAACTAGAACAGTTAATGAATTGTGAATAATCATAATTTGTTTTATTCATTATTCAAACCTACTTTGGAGCGTTTGTCATGGATTGGAAGATGTGAATTCAGTTCTACTCGATCGGTATTTCCCTACTCCGTACAAGATAGTGGCCAATGTTATGCTATCTAAGTATTATTTAAGCACAAAATAATAATTTTGATGATTAGCTATTCTAATGACCTAATCATTTGTGTGCTGGCATTGTGTTTTGCTTTCTGTTATTCTCTTTTGCCCTTTTGCGTTCTGTTATTTCCTTTGTTAAATGAATGTAATAGATTATGTGCCAACTAGCTAGGCTTAGCATTCCGTAGTGCATGTATTAAGACTGTGATGGTGTAAGGGTTTTGATCAAGCAATCAAATTATTCTCTCTTGTCCTTCTCTCTAAATTTTTTCTTCTTTGATCTAAGATCAGATTGCAGTAGATCTCTGTTAATCATCAAGTATCTATCTTTCTTTTTATTGTATTATACGAAGTTATTACTTGGTTTTACTTTACTCTTAAAGTGAATATTTTACACGTACGAGTAATTTAATTTAAATTTGATTGCAAATGTACATAATAACACATGTATGGTGTTATAATAATACTGTACTTTATTCACCCAATATGTACAACTCTTTATTTAAATAGAATTGTACTTTCAGTAATTGAACAATTCCAATATAAGGGTTGGGACTCGAACCAACCCCACTTGAGACAAATAGAGAGGTCGGGTTTCACATTTATTATTCACGCTCAACCAATTATGTGTTGTTATTAATATTTGCAATCAATTTATGCTTTATTACTGCTTTTATTTGTTTCAATGTGGCTCCGCCACTGCTTGTAGCTTATCAATAGAAATGCTCTTTATTAATGTTGCTAGATAATTTTCAAAAGATCGTTTATTATAAAAAGTGATATTTAAAAGGTTAGTTTTGATAATTTTCCTAACATATGTACATCATGATAATATACGGAGTATTAATTATACAGTAATGATACTCAGGGCCGGTGAAGCACCTGTGCAAAGAGACCAATTGCACAGGGCCTCACAATGCAAGGGGCCTTAAATCAGCAAAGTCCATTAATATTATAATCAAAGAAAGAAACAATTAGTCCAAGTTAATGACTTCAAGTGTTAAATATATTAGAACTCTCAGATTTCTGACATTGTAATTATTAAACAATAGTGGGTAGGGCCCCATTTTTTTTTTTGGGAGATGTTAAATTTGAACAGGGCCTCCGTAATAGTGAGGACGGCCCTGATGATACTTGCTCCAAATCCTCCAAACCAATTACAGTTCTCTTCTTTATCCTCTCTTATTCCTTTTTTGTAATTAGTTTTTTCAAGCCCAGCTAGAAAGTTTTGTTACTCCTCCGATTACATCTAAACGCAAAAGTATTGAGATACAAGAGTAAAATTAAATAACTGAATACTCTCATACGGAGTATTTATTATGATGAAGATGAATTGAAATCACAAATTAAGAAAAACCCTAGCCTCTCTCTAAAACCCTAACCACCATTGTTAATTTTCAATGGGCTTTAGAAAGAGTATATAAATCGATCATAGACTTTTCAACCATTGGCTTAAGTTTTTGGTTGAGTTTGTACTTTAACAGCTTCCATCGACGATTGTATACCGGTGGAAAACCCCTAAACTTTATATTTTGTGTGCCTTTTTCTATTTACCTTTGTTTGTTTTAGGTTTATAATAACTTTTCCTTTTCTGAGAAGATAATCTCATTTGAAAGACGGAGTTCTTCTTCTTTCTTTTGAGGGGGAATTTGTTTTTTTGCATGATGGAATGTTGTGAAATTGTTTCATAACTAAGTAATGACTTGTGCGGGATTGAAACAAAGGTTAATCTTTTTATTACAATCAAATGATCGAATCAAATGAAAGTTTCTATACAGTTACAATAGATCGGTAGACCTGCTCCCCTCCATCGAATAAGACGGTAAATCACATTGATGTGAAGGACATCATGAAAAATGTAAGATTTGCAACAACATTGATACTCCGTAAATCACATTAGTGTTATACAACAATATCAACCCCAAAATTAATGCAAGTCTTATACTGTATTTACTATAACCCTACAATATCAACTCCAAAATATAATGCAAACGTAGCACTAGTTTGCAAATATGTAACATTGATATGAAGGAGCAAATATATCACAATAAGATGTTACATATTTGCTCCTTTGTTCCTTCCCCGAACTCAACGAGAATGTGGATCTAGAGCCGATAAAAATAAAATTTGGTGTCTCTTACAACATGTTCAAAGGCAAATACTTGAGTTTTCAAGCTGGCAATTTATTATAACGCGGTTACAAATTTATAAAGCTTCTATAAGTAGCTTGTAGCTTGGCAAATGTATTCTATAGTTTTTATTCTTTTATTCCGTTAAACTCATGCCAAAAAAAAAAAAAGAAACGGAGCACAATCTTTATGACTTGTACAAATGTTTTATACTATGTACATTTATACCGTATGTACTTCGCATTACAAAACATAATTTCGTAGTCCGTATACACATCCAAAAACATCATTAAAGTTTTTAATTAAAAAAAATCCACATTTCTAACCAACAAGGCGGTTACACTTAAGGTAAAGTGGGCCAGCCCCAAAAAATCCGTTACGTTATATCATTCCTTTCACAAAAACTGACATCCTTCAAAATATCAGACACTCAAAATGACCTAAAAAACACACTATCCTAATCCATCATCCCACGATCCGTGTCACCATCTTAAACACAATACCAGCCATTGATTTACATTCCATCTAACGGCCCACAATCGCACCCATTTCAAAGAAGTCATGATCCGTGTGCTTTCTTTTCCACCAATCAGATCACTCTTAGTGACTCATTATATATCCCCCCAAATATTCATTCCCCCTTTACCATCATCTTCTATCCATCGATTCTTCCTTTGTACTCTTTCTGATATTCTCTCTCATTTTCTCTCTCCCCTTTTTGTGATAATTTTCTCAAAAATTTCTGAAATCATGGTTGCTAGTACTGCTACTAAGACTATGAAGAAAACTTCTGCTCCGAAGAAAGCTGCTGCTGCGAAATCTGCTCCTTCTCATCCTCCTTATATCGAGGTATTTGTTCTCCTCTTTTGATTTTTTTGAATGATTTTTATAGCTTTTTTGATGGTTTTTGATTTGATTTTGGTAGTTTGAAGGAATTTTCTGAGTTTCTGATATGTTTTTGCACGATTTCATGAAGTTTTGATTTGAGCTTTGTTTCATTCATCGTTAAGTTTCGGAGTATTTTTATGCGATTTTGTGAATGTTTAATGATGAAAATGATGAATTTTCTGGACATTTTTGAGGTTTTGGTGAAAGTTTCGCTTGATTTTGAGCTTTGTTTCAATCATCGTTGAAGGATTTTGTGAGTTTTTGATGATGAAACTGATGATTTTCTGGAAATTTCTCGCAGATGATAACAGAAGCTTTGGTTTCTCTGAAGGAGAGAACAGGATCAAGCCACTACGCAATCGCAAAACACATCGAAGAGCAACAGAAGGTTCGCGACCTTCCTCCAAACTTCAGAAAGCTTCTCTTCAACCAACTGAAGAAAAGCGTAGCTTCTGGAAAGCTCGTCATGGTGAAGAAATCCTTCAAACTTCCACCTACCACCTCCAAGAAGTCTCCGACCGCCGCACCAGCCGCCGCCGAGAAGCCAAAAGCCGCCGCTAAGCCAAAATCAAAGGAAGCCGCTGCAAAGCCAGCCAAAAAATCAGCCGCCGCTAAGCCAAAAGCAGCCGTCGCTAAAACCAAGACTGCTACAGCTAAGGCTAAGGCGTCGACAACGGCGGCGAAGAAGCAGAAGGTGACGATGAAGTCTCCGGCGAAGTCGCCGGCCAAGAAGGTTGCGCCGGTGAAGGCGAAGAAGCCGAAGAGTATTAAGTCGCCGGCGAAGAAAGCTACTGCCGTGAAGAAAACTGTTGCGATGAAGAAGACTAACAAGAAGTGATTTGGAGTTGTGATGATTTGAGTTTGTAAATTTGTCGATAGGTTTAAGTTTGTGTTTAGAGAAGGATGAATGTTGATTATCATGACTACTTAGGTAGTTTAAAAAATTCTAGGGTTTGTAGAAAACTCAGACTTTTACTAGTTTGGTTTGTTATTCAAATTAGGTTTTATCATTAATGATTAGATGGCTAATCATTTTACCTTAGTTTAGCTTAATTGCCTGTTTTTAAGTTCTTCAGCTTTAATACAAATTAGAAATCTGGATTTCGCTATATTATCTTTAGCTTTAATTTACATCCACACCCTTTGCTTTGAATTTACGACATTGATTGTTCTTAATAATAACCATTAATTCCTGTTCAATAAAAAAATAACCATTAATTTGTGAAATTAATGTGTTGTTATTAATTAAATCACAATTCGAGGGTCTATCGTTTCGAAGGATTATCACAAATGATCTTATCCATATTTTCGAGATTATTTAACTTTTTTGATTTATTCTCAATTTCTTTGAAGGTTAAAACTTTGAATTTTTGCCAATCTAAAAATATTCATATTAGTGAAATTTTGAATTTTTGCAATTGCATTATGGTATTTACCAAATTCTGTTAAAAAAATGATACTCCATTACCAAAATTCTTGAATTTAAATTTCAAGGGCAAAACTCTGGATGAAAACACAGATTCAATTAAAATTGGAGACAAATTTGAATTTGCGTCAAATATCAATATCCTTGGTTGATCATAATTTCAAATTTTGTAATCCTGGTTACCCAATAAAGTTTGAAATGGGGGAAAAGTAGAATCCTGAAAAAATTAGGTGGGCCAAAAGAATTGGGCCAATACAAATTAGGCTACAGCAAGTTCACAGTTAAGAATGGCAGTCTTGAGATCCTTCTGAATATTGGGCCTCAAAGGTGATAAGATCATTTCTTTCCAGGCTGAGCCCTGATGAGAAAGTGGGCTTTGATCCGTGTGAAGTTCGTAAATGGACTCAGCTTCGTCGTTGAGGCTACCCAATATGTTTAGACAATTGATTTCTTCCACATCTACTAATAGTCTGCTGTGTCCATCCTTCCACCCTATCAACTGCACATCATAAAATTCAATTACCATTAAATATTGTACATTTGTACTACTTGGTTCCTACCATTAAGTAAAATGATGTGACCCTATGAATTCAAAACCTTTATCACATGCCCGTTAAGACGTGTAATATTAAGATGTGATATTAAGACAACGTTAGTTTTGTATTGACATTCCCGTCTTGTAAATTTAAGATGATGTAAACGTGTTGATTTTATTCACATGCCCGTTTTGTAAGTTTATGATGCAATTGTACAAGGCCATGCATGTATAGAGTCTTTGTATGAGAGGAGAATGATTAAGCCTTAAGGGGGGTAAATACTAAATAGACAAGGGAGAAGAAATTACCCTGGGTGGACCACATACGGCGTTGGTGCAATAAAGCCTAGCATTGTCAACAAGCTCACAATATTTTGGAAAAGCACTTGCAAATCTCTTGTGAGACTTTAGCTGTGATTGTACCCTCACTGCCCTTCCAACCATTATTGCTCTCCTGTTTCATCCATTCTTAAGTTTACGAGCACCAACCAAAAAAAAAAAAAAAACGGAGGGAGTATGGAACATTTACCTGATGCCTCTTACAACCGCAAGATAAGCATCACAGACAACACCAACAAGCTCAATTCTATAGGGCTTCCGGCCCTTTACTTGTTTTGAATGTGCATCATCATCTTCCACTTGCTCCCAATAATTCTCTATAGTGGTGCCATCTTCTGCTTCCTTGTAACCAAGTCCCATTCGATACCTAGACTTGTGTACGTTGCGAGCCATTTCTATTGTTTGCTCCACAAAGGGCATCCATGCTAATG
Organism: Chenopodium album; assembly: GCF_948465745.1. Taxonomy (NCBI): domain Eukaryota; kingdom Viridiplantae; phylum Streptophyta; class Magnoliopsida; order Caryophyllales; family Amaranthaceae; genus Chenopodium; species Chenopodium album. The sequence goes on along the minus strand of NC_137844.1, from coordinate 6,783,497 downwards.
TCCCGTCCATTATCACATCCCTCCCTTCATTTAAGGCTGTTACTAGCAATGATTGTGCTGCATCTGTTGATGATTGATGTACCTATTTTTAAACCACGGAGATGCATAATCAACATTAGTCTCTATCTCAAATTGACATTTTGAATCTTAGATATTAAAAAGATCGGACCAAATTGAATTAACAAGTAGCAGCGTGTTAATTTTTAAGTCAGATAAGTTTATTCTAAATATAATCTTATCCATATATGCAATAAACTTAAATTAAAGTCCTTAATCTCGATTTCTTTTTTTTTGACGAGCTTAATCTCGATTTCGTTTCAGTTTTATTCGATCCAAACTAGGCTGACGCACTCCTCGATTGCCCCAACACGTACATGGCACTAGAGAAAGAAGAATATTCTTATGACTAGAATTGTTGTTATTAAGTACCTATTTTTTTTTTATGCATAATTCTTATGAAAGTTTATTTGATTGCACGATGACATGTTACACTATGAGTGGTTTTCATGTAACAACAAACAAATTCATTAACAAAATCTAGATCCACTAATTATTCCATAGTAAGATCATGGCCAAATCTCCGTTTAAAAAAAAATGAAATCATGGTCTAAGAATCCAATATTTTAGTTAAACTAGTAGTCAAATCCATTCACAGAATCAATTGATTTGAATGGCCAACAAATGTTGTTTTCCAGTTGTCAATACTATGTAACTTTTAAAAGGTGGTCACCGACATTTGAGCCTAGTAAATTTCTCCTCTATATGAACACTTTTAATGATTACTCGTACAAGTTTACAACAAATAGTTACCCTTCAAAAAAAGTCAAGGACATACTTAGTGAATGTGAGGGTAAATAAGTAAATCAGTGTTCTCCTTCATACTACCATTTATAATAAGAAAAAACTATATATAGTCCTAATGGCTACATATAAGAAGTTAAATAAAAGAGGAAATGATAGACATATTATTAACATTTATTATACTGATTTACTCCGTAAATTGAAGATAAATTTCCAACTTAAGACTAAAGAAGAAAGTAAATGTTTATATCCTTTACACTCTGTGATATAAGGCGACTTTAAAGGAACAAATGCGCATTGAAGAGAAGAACAACACAATCTTAAAGAGACGAAGAGAATATTTAAAGTGAGAATAATAGGAGTGATTACCAATTCAGCAGTTTGAAGCATATCACCATGATGACCACTAGAACTAAGGGCTCTATAAATGACATCCGTCTCTTTGAAAGCATCTGCTTCCACTATTACCGCATTTGCCCCAACTCCTGACCAAAATGGCCTGCTACAACAACAATTTCATATCTTTCTTAGCATGCATTTATGATAATTTAAGCAAATTATTATCCTTAAAAAAAAGTGTTACCTAGCTAGTAAATTAATTATTGCTATATTATAATGAAATTAAGTGCTTGACGTGTAAATATTTAAATGTACAACAAACTTACGTAATGCAACTAATTAGATTTTACCAAATAAGCTAGTTAGAGAAGAAACACAAGAGAAAATAAAGATAATATAAGAGGATGAAATTACTCTTTAAGGATGTCTTTGAGGACAGTGCTCTTGCCGGCACCCATTCCACCACCCATGAGTAGGAGTACCGGACTTCTCTTGTTGTGAGCCACCGGCACCATCACCTCCGTGCACGATTCTCCATTGCTGCCATTCGATATCCCGCCTATCGCCTTCATCTCCTCAACTAACGTTGCGAACACTCGTGTCACCTTCAAACTATGTACCACCCTATCGAGTCTTTGTTTTCTGTTTAAAGAACTTATAACATCACAAAATAAGTATCTAAATTAACCATAATTTTTTTTTTAATAATCTTTTTATAAATTGTTTGCCAATTTTTAAGAAAAAACTTGGCTTGTAAATGTTGTAATTAGGATCAAAATTAATGAGTACTCACTCCGGCCCAAAATTAGAACCTTATTTCTCTGTATTATGTGAGTAATAAATATTAGAAATAGGATTCTAATAAAGGGACGAAGGGTGTACAAACTAGGGTATAGTAATACTCTAATAAAAAATTTCTTAAACTCATGTTTTATATATGTGAGTCAATCCTTAATGATATCGTGTCATTAATTAAGTCAATTCAAAAAGTATAGTTTACACAAAATTTTCAATTAAGGTAACTCAAAAAGCAATGCAAACATGAAATTAATCGAAGAATCTGCATTAAAAAGTCTACGATTGATTGTTAGTGCTTACAAGTAGAGCAAAAAATTATTGACAAATGTTCCTCGTAATTGATGTCAACTAATTGAGTGGTCTACCACTAACTACGTTATCATAGAATATTACTCCGTATGACTTTAGAGATGCTAATTAAGTAACAAGAAGAAGCTAATTAAGCTAAAAATAATAATATATTTTCAACAATTTGTTAAGTTGGTAGCATTTTAAGATAGTTTTAAGTTAATGGTTAACTCTGAGGAATAGATTATATATTTTCTTAGATGGTTTCACGTGACACGTGACAGAGAATTAAAATTATGCACCATATTATCTTGGTAGAAAAATAAGTAGACATTACAAGCTAGTAGTAGAAAAATATTAGAACCATCCCTCTTTTATATATGTAGCACTTTTTAGGTCCTAGTAATGCATGCACATTACAATCTTATAACAAAAACTATCTTTCTTTTTTTTACATTAGTAATTGGCAAAACAATTAATATCAGCAACCACCACTTGATGAAATTAATATTATACTGTAATTTATTTGACGAAAAAAATTATTGATATAAATATTGATCAATAATTGTGGCATTATTAGTTTCTGAACACATGATTCGTGCGGATGATAGAACTGAAGTCAGTAGGTATGTAGTCATGCATGATATAATTGCTCAGCCAATATTCTCCCTTCTTTGTTTTATCCTCTTTGATTATATAGTACAACAACCATATATTTTAAAATTATTCCCATTTGATTTAGTGGTAAAAAATACAAAGTATTATTATACATAGACTATATATTTATACAAAGATCTAATACTATAATTTAATACTCCAAATTAACAGGATTTGATATCATAAATCACATGTAACTTGTTTTTCTTAAACCTCAGGATTATATTTTAAATGTTTATAAGAATTATGACTAACCTTGTAGCTGCCATCACAAGGTCCTTGAACCTTTTCTGCTTCTCATGATCATTATTTCCCAAGACCTTCATTTTACATAAATTAATTAATTTAGCGAAACAACATAAAAATTGAAGTAGAATTTGTTTGGAAAGAAATGAACTTAAGGCGGATGAATTTATTATTATCATAAAATAGTATCCAAGAAATAACTTATTAGTGAAGAAGAAAATTGAGAAATTAAATTTACCTGACTGATCATTGAAGGTGTTTGACTCCAATGAAAAGAAAAATAACTAAGAATGCATTTATCAAATTCTTCAATTAATTTGACATAAAGAGATTCAGCATCTGGTTCATTGGAAAAATATTCATAGATAAAACTTTCACTTCCGTCTGTTTTCTTCAAATAGTCATTTGCCAACTTGCACAACTGAGGGCACTCGTTTGGATCATCAAACCCAATTTGTCTTGCTACACATATGTCAACACACGATAAAAATATATATATAAGAATAATGATATATGTAGTTTTTCGCAAGAACTAAAAAAGTATAACAGAAGTAGTAAGCACTAAATAATTAAATAATAACCCTGATTTGATTAAGAGGATAAATCAAATAATGTATTTAATTGATGTACTAACTTTTTTTAATCTGTTACGTATGATAAATATCACAAGGTTTTTTAAAATTTGTAACTTAACTAATAAAAAGTTGTTGGGGTGTAATCATCATCTATCATCTATAATTAGGTATGTATATGTATTATTATGCCGTGTATTTGCATGTCAATTTATTTTATTGTATGGATACTTATTATATATAGAGTATTTAGTAATCAAATAAAAGAGCACGATATATATATGTATTACTTGCCTTTGAAATTCTATCAAAGAAATTTATAAGAAAATGATAGTAAGACATATATACAAGGCAGGTTTGTTGGAATGTTTGCCATTGAAATAAAAGAATTTTAAATTTCGTTAGAATTAAAAAGAGAATGACATTTGGGAAGAGAAGATTCAGAAGAAAAGTAAATTTCATTACTATACTAAATTAGGGTTGCTATAAAAGTTATTCCTACTAAGGCGAAAAATTTACATGTACTAAGGTCCCGTTCACTTCACCTTATTTTTGTTGAAGTGAAATTATTTTTATTGAAAGAAAATTATATTTGCTGAACTAAAATTATTTTTACTGAATTTAAATTAATTTTACTGAACTAAAATTATTTTTACTGATTTTCTATTAGAATTCTTATTTAAGAAAACTGAATTTTACTGAAGTGAACTTATTTTTACTGAACTGAAATTAATTTTACTGAAATGAAATTATTTTTACTTAATATTTTTTTTAAGGTGAAGAGAAGAGGGCCTAAGATTGAATCATTGACATGAGTATATAAAGTTAAATAGATTATATAATGTACGTTAATTTAGCTATTTAAAATTGGTGGACAATCATAACGAACTATATTACTTTAAAAAAATATTATCTTCTTGAATCCATATATTTTGTACGTAATAAATGAGGATCATATATCAATATGGTCCAATTAGAAAATTGTACACTACTATGATTGTATAGTAATGCCAAAATTGACTTTATTATGGTTTATCCTCAACTCATTTCAATGTAGGTCCTTTTTTCTGCCTCAAATCTCCATAATTTACTACAGTGTTTCTAATTACAGATTTTTATTTATTTATTTATTTAGTTATTTATTTATTTTGTACTTCATTATTTCCTAAATTTTGTTGATTGATAGCAACCTTTCCTATACTTGCAAAAACAGAACGAGTAGAATAAAAATACTTTTGCTAAAGTTTTCAGTGCCAGTGTGTTTTACCATACAATTCCTTTTATTCTATCTGACTGGATATTACTTTATTGTCTGGTTTTGCAACTTGATTAGGCATTAGCATACCTTTCATTTTTTATTTTTAAAGTAAGTTTTGCTCGAGTCAATCTCACAATGTCAATGTAACATTAAAGCAATTAACACTAACTCAAAAAAAAAAAAAGATTTTTTTATAAATATAAATTTATCTTTATAGCATACATAATACAAGAAGAAAAAAATCATCCATGTACATTAAACTATTACAGGATCATTTTATATGAATATACGCTTCAAATTTAAACATTTCATAAATTCATAAAATTTTTTGTTCAAGTAGTATGAAGTATATATTAATATACATGATAAAATCACTCATTGATATATAGTATAACTATCAATCTTAGCTTTACTTCGCCATATAGTATAACTATCAATCTTAGCTTTACTTCGCCATATAATTCATTACTTAGTTTATTTTATTATAGGTAAACCGTACCACCCCTTAATGCTACCAATATATATAGGGGTATATTTTTTTCTAAAGTAAAAAATAAAAGTGCATTTTCTTTCTTAAAATTCCCCTTTTATTAATGGCAACATATGTATATAGCTTAATTTCATCTTTACTTATACATTATTTTATAAACAATTTGACATAAGAAGAAATTAAAGTTAAATTCAAAAGAACATGTACACATTTCCAATTTTCCACCATAATCAATAATCATAATAAATAATTAATCAACAAATTAAGAAAGGAACCAAAACCACAAAAAAGCTAAGATGAAGAAAAAGATTGAAAAAGTAGATTAAGGTTAAGATTAATTAAAAATAATTACCAACATAATGGGAGAATCTCTCAAGCCTTCCATGTCTGCTACTTGACTCAGCTTTATGCAACTGTGGAACTAGCTTTTGATCCATGTAAAATTACCAAACTAACCTCCTTTCCTTTTCTTCTTCTTCTATTTAATCAGCAACCAAACAGGTCACTAAGATTTTAGAGAGAGAAACAAGCTTAAATGTTCATAACCAGCAAACTTAGCTTTATGAGAGAGAAAGAATAAGATGATGATGATCGAATTGAAGAAGATTTAATGAAATAAAAGAAAATAAAAAATAAAGTCAATGGTTTAAGATGATAATTTTATATTATGGTAGTAGTGTTTGGTTGTTGTAATGGTGTTTTTTTAAAAAAAAATATTTAATTAAACAATTGGTTAACAATCTCAACATTGATATAGTATATATATATATAAACATATTACGTGGTGGACTGCCACTAACTCATAATTTTGTGGATTCATAAAATATACGGAGTACTTTATTTACTATATCATCGGTTATGTGCACTTTCTTTTTCATTCTTGTTTGTTTAATTTTTTTTTTTTTTTTAATTACCTTCGTTCATTTGTCTCTCTCTTAATGTTTGCATCGATTTTCTTTTTAGAGCCTGTTTTGTTCAGCTTAATTTCAATTCAGTTCAGTTTAATTAAGCTCCAATCAGTTCAGTTCCTAATTTTCTTCTCTTATAAACAATCTATTTACGCTCTATTCACTTCAGTTCAGTTTAACTCCAATTAATTCAGTTAAATTGTTTTCAGTAAATCGAAACATGCCCTTTAGTTTGTCTCAAAAAGTCTTATGAAACTGTAATCGTACTACAATACACCAGTTGTTCGCCCCTTCTCTCACGTCTTATTGTTGAAAAAATTAATTTTATCTTCATAAAGCAAACAAAAGGGAACGAAAGTAGTATGTTGTTTGGTGATGTTTTGCTGGGAGCTAAGAGAGTTGGAGGTTGAATTATGAAATTATTAAGGAATCTTTATGGTGGAGAAATGGTAAGGGATAGAAAAAGACTTAAGAAAAGTCTAATTAAGGGGATTAGGAGAATAATCCGAGTTGAATACGGTTCTATTGGACTGAAAATGTACTTGATTTGTTTATGTTTGGCCAAAATAGTGGTCATTAATCATGTGTACACTTAGGATGTTGTGTGTGGACAAAATATAAGTCGTCATTGACTCCTTGATCATATGTCCAAGGAAATCAACTCCACCTTGAAGCGACCTAAAATTGAAATAATTAGTATAACGAGTTTAGGCAATAACAAGGAAAAAGATTAATCAGATTGAGTTCAAAAATAAAAAATAATCAGATTAACTAAAAGTCTAAAATTGGACTCGTACTATTTGATCAACTGATACCATTACTAAAAGAGTTTAGGCAAAGTATTCTTTTATTTGTAGATGTGACTTACTTCAAATATGAAGATAGGTTATGTATTTAGGTCACATAAATAGTAATAGTAAGTGAGTAAAACTTAGAAATAAACGGAGTAAATAAGTGCTAAATTTGAATAACCTAAGTTGAAATCCACAATTTGTTGTTTGCAGTTTGTATGCACTATTTTGCGTTGATAAAAACACTAGATTTCCACCATCTTTCCACAAGATACAAAATCTTCTCCTTGTTACAAATTTCTGCTTCTTTATTTTCTTCATCTTTCACAATTGCCATAACTTTATCTCTTCCTTTCAATCTTGAATGGTTTCTAGTTGATGAGATTACTAAAGGAAAGATTCAAATTTGTTAACCTTCCTCCAAAATCCACTCATTTCATGAACACCTCATCCCATGGAACTTCTCCACTTTGATTAGCCGAATTCACTCTAATAAGCTTGTCATGCATTGCTATTATCTAGCTAATCATGACTAAGTGTTGGTTTGCTCCACCTTTGACTCGAACTCAACCTCAAATAAAATAACTCAATTTTAACCTAGATGAAGAAAAATTAATACAACTAATTAATATAATCAATGTTCATAGTAAATTAATTGATAATAGACTTGAATTTGAACAAAACTAATCAAAAATATATAAACCGAATAACATATCAATAGAATATGACATAAAACACACACTTGGTTTGTCATCTCTAATATTGTGTACTCACATGTTAATTGTGTGTGTGTGTGTGCAACTTTTAGCTCACCATAGAATCTTCAAAGTTGCTCAGATAAACCTTAAGAAGTACTTATCTATTAACTATTCCTAAAATAGAATATGCTGACTTCACCAATACCCATGTGTCGCTATCTTAATAAAAAATTTCCCGCCTAAATGCAATGATGATGTCATTTTTTTTTTTTGTAGAGCTATCATATTTAACATTTTTGAAATTTAAATACTTTACAACTAAAACCTATCAATTTATCGTAGGAAATTGAAACAATTTTAAATAGCACACTATGAATTAAACGATGTTGAACAAATACTATATCATAATTTTGATGAAAATGAAAATTTTTAAAATTACAAAATAATGTATGTAATTCTTATTTATATTCATATATAATAGTGATTTATTTTTAAAATGTACAAATTAAAATAGGTTTTATATAAACGTGCATCTCACGGATTATAACCTAATATTGTAACAAAATGAAAATCTCAAACCAGCTAGTAGTTGAGGGATGGGCTTTGAATAGGCTTGGTTTTGGGTTAAATCTTAAACTTGGGCAAATATATTCAGTCTGACTGTCTTGATTGATGGAGTGAAATATATGGGCCTTCATTTCCCTTTTTATTTTTAGATGGGCCCTTTTTGTGTCGTTGGGTTTCATCCTAAGCCCATTCTCATACACTCAATTTTCAAGGTTACATTAATGGGCTACAATATTACATTACAAGAGAAGTAAGCTCATTCTTATCCAATATTTATAAGGAAAATGATATACATAGCCCTTAGGGCTACATATAAGCATTAAATTTACACTTGAAAATCGTAAAAAGTTAAGAAATCATAAAAATATAAACACTAATTACACTGATTTATGCGTGTTTTTATCATGAATTCCTAATTTTATACAATTTCCAAGAGTGTATTTAATACTTATATATAGTCCTTAGGGCTACATATAACATTACTATAATAAAGGATCTGACTTAATCCAACACTTTCATAACATAATTAGGACGAAGTATAATGCAAAAGTGCGCCTGAACTAGCTTAATTGTTAATACTTGAGTGGTATATGTAATAACATCGACATTGCGGATTATATCGGTGATTTTCTAACTTCATTTAATTGAAATTATAATCTCTTCTCTTTTTTTTTTATTTATTTATTTATTTATTTATTTTATTTTAAATCTCTTCAAGCGGAATACGTTTTTCATCTTTTAATGTTGACATTTTTTTAAGTAATGTTTCGGGTGAAAATAATGGGACCTTGTCGGAGGTCCAATGAAATGGTGAAGACTGGGCTCGGTCCAAGTGACGTTGGGCTAGGATTTCCTACACAGCAAACACACGTAAACTAGCCTCGGGGGTGTTGCCGAGAAAGGCCCCTCCGATGCTAAAGTCAATACAATGTGCAGAGAGAGAAAGCTATGCAAGAGAATTCATTGCTTGAGGTTTTGTGTGTGTGTAAAAATGTAATATTGATGGCTTTTATACCTTGGCATATGTGGGAGAAGTGGACCTTGGCCTAATTGACTTGCCTTGTGGACTGATCTTGACTTTAGCACAATTGGAGAGATGAACCTTGACCTTGGGCTTTTAATTGGATCATTTAATGACTAGGCCCAATTGGACTAAATTGGACCCAAACAACTTGCCCCCCAGACCCGATTTGGAAGTATGACGGGTCGGGTTTAATTAATCAGAAAAAGGAGGGAAGTAAATGATTTAATTAATCCAAAAAAATTTGAATTTAAACCGCAATTAATGAAATAACGGTGGCTGGATGGATAATTTATGGAAGTTGGACGGATAATGGGTGATAAATCATAGGGACGTGTGTTTAACGGTTACTTAGTGAGGTATTTAAGAGAAATTAAAGCGCGGACTCCTAAAATTCCCATTTCTGGAAATAAAACCAAAGAAGCGCACTATCTCTCCTCACTTCTTCACAAACACAAACCCAAAATTCTTGAGAAAACCCAAGAATCCGCATCAAAACTTCGCAAATTCCCCGAGCATCAAGCTTAGAAACTGAAATTCGTCACTATCAACTTGTAGATCGGCAAATTCCGCTTCAGATTAAGGTAATTTCCTTTGATTTTAGTTTAATTTTCTTCGAATTCGAACTCTTTCCCCTTTTTTCGACTTTTTCTTCGAAACTCAACAATGGTGAGAGGAGTTAGAGGTAGGGCCCGTGCTCCGAGAAGGGCAAGGCAATTTCCCGATCCCAGGAACAGAATTGGGACCTGGAACGGACAAAGAGTAGGGCCGGACCCTGCTGAAGGAATTAGGGCGACCCCAATTTCATCGGCGCCTCCTGAAGGAACGGAGGGGCCGAGCGTTTCTGGGCGGGACGAAGGAGTCCCCGCCGATCTTTGGGATGTCCTCCCTGAATTTGATGAGTGGGAGGACGCTGAGGTTGCCTCAGCCATGATAAAGAACTGCCCCTACTCTTGGTGGGTAGAGCATGCCGATGTGTACCGGTTTGCTGAGAAAATAGAGCTGCACTATGGCATAATGGAAGCCGATGGGTATTGGTGCAGAATGCCCGTTGCATCCGATAGAATCCATCGTCCACCCCCGGGGTACGTGGGGGTGTACACAAGACAGCTTCAGTATGGACTGAGGTTTCCTCTGGACATATTTGTCCGAGACTTGCTGATCCACTACAGGGTCTCCCTGTGCCAGCTAACTCCTGTCAGCATTCAAAGGGTGATGACGTACTTGTGGGTCTGCAAGTACGTTTTTCAACTATATCCCCAACTTGCACTGCTTCAAGAAAATTCATAGGCTGGTGCCGAATATTCAGAGTGGGCATGGACATCATGGTCCTGGGTGGTACCGGATTGAGTCTCGGCCCCAACACCTGACAATGTGGCCGAACGATTCTTCGGATAAAGTGTGGAGAGGCCAATGGATCTGGGTTAGGGCGCCCACAGATCCTGACCACCCCTTCGTCTTCAGCGCCCCCCGATACCTCTCCAATCCCGACCCAGAGATGCTCAGCTTGGGTCCCTTAGAAAACGATGGCAAAGGAGATCACAATCTCAATCAGGCCAATATTTTTGGGAAGGCTGATAACCCAGGGGGGAGAGGTCGTCTGAAGACCATTCCAGCAACTTGGCTCCCTGATAACCATTACATCTTTCAGGAGCATATGCTTGCTGCTGTCGGCCTCAGCCGAAAGTTTAAAGATGGTAAGCTATTTCGGCTGGGGCCGAAGCCTTTTCTTTTTATCTCTTTACTTTCGCATTTGTAATTTATTCAGCGTTTTGATGTTGCTGAACTGATTTGTGCTTATTTTCTATGTTCAGTGCTGAACGAGGTCACTGCCAGGATTGACTACGAGCGTCTCGGCGTTGACCAAGGGAGAACCATCTTGAATCGGGCCCCCTCCATCACTGAATCGAAAGATCGAGACGTTCATCTGGACTCGACTCACTTTCAGATCGAAGCTTCTGCCCTCTATCAGCGGCAGAAACCTTGGTGGAAGAAGAGAGATCCTTGGTGCCAGCTATTGGACGAGGAACTCAAAGCTGCTCGTACAGCCGAAGAGGTTGCACGGGCTATTGAAGCTTGTGAAGGAGGAGAAAGGTCCTCCAGGGCTGCTGAGGAAGAAGCAGCAGCAAGGGCAGCTGAGGAAGAAGACGAGGCTTTGCTGAAGACCTCGGTGAGTTATACTTAGCTTTTCAGGCTTCAGCTTCTTTTTCTTTCTTTTTTTTTTTTTTACTCACGTTCTTCCTGCCCCCCCGTCTTTTGCAGTCTGAAGAGAGCAAAGGACGAAGAGAAGGGAAAGCCCCTGCCCGTCCCAAAGACCAAATCCAAGAAGAATCTGAAGAATCAGATATGGACGAGCAGCCCCTTCGCAAAAGAAGAAGGATGGCCATCATCGGCCCTCACGACTTCCAAACGAGGCCGAGGCCCGTCGGCATTAGCATTCAGGAACCTGAGGAAGGCGGTGGATCGCCGAGGGTTCCTCAGCCACCACCTCAGTCTCCACCGAAGACCCCTCCACCACCTCCTGAGATGGAGGTGGATCAGAAAACTCCCGATCCCAAGGGAGGGGTTCCAGAGGAGGAGGAGGTTTAAGAGAGTGCTGCTGAGCACAATGCTGAAAGTGTCGTGAAGCCCGTTGCTGAGGGTTTCACCGTCGACATTGCAAGGGAGGTTGAGGCTTTCGTCCTCACCCCCAAAGAAGAATCAGAAGTCATAATCATCGACTCTGCCGAGAAGGAGGAAGAAGCTCCAGAAGAAGAAGCTGAGCCATCTAAGGCTCAGGAAGCTCCCGAGTCTTCCTTTCCTTCATTCCAGATGCTGCAATCTGGAGAAATGGGTTTCTCGGCCCCCCGCATTCCAATTTCAGATCACATCTGGGATCTCATATGGGGTCAGAACCGAGAAGGTGCTGCAGCCTACTTCGGCAATTTTGTTGGCTTAACCGAAGTAGATAGGGCGAGGATCTGGTCGCTGAAGGCCACTGCTGGGATGGGTGAATCCAGCAGATCAGTTCCAGACCCTGCAAGGTCGAACCAACTGCTGATGATGCAGGTAAATCTTTCTCCTTGCTTTTTATTCTTCAATTCAGCTCTTTAGTTCAGTTTTTTTTTAACTGACTTGTGCCTCTGTTTCCAGTTTATGCACAATCAGACTCTCACTGTAGAGCTGATAGATTCCCTGCAAGACAGGGTTGATGCTGCCGAGCATGAGAAGAAGGTGGCATATGAGGAGCTAAAGCTTGCTCAGCTGAGGCAAGCAGCAACCGAAGAGAAGCAGAAGGAGGGGGAAGAATATGAGAAAAAGGCTGCTGAGGCCCTCCAAACCTTCTGCGCTGCAATGGAGGAGGAGGTTTTTCCCCCTCTGATAGAAGGGGAGAACTTCCTTTGGGAGCATATGGGAGTGGACATCTCCAAATTCAAAGCTGCTATTGAGAGCAGAATCAGGGAAGGAGTTGCTGCACAAGCTGAGGTGCAGCAAAAGCTAGAAGCTTTTGAAGCCAGTAGAATGGCTGCTGAAGAGGCGCTCCAAGCTCAAAATGTCCAACTCTCAGAAGCTGCTATTGCTGCTGAAGCTCAAAGAGTTAAGCTCCAAGAGGCTGAGGATCAGCTGAGGATCAAAAATGATGAGCTGACCCAAGTGAAGACTGATGCTTCCAAAGTTCAGCAAGAGCTGAACGAGCAAAGGGACTCCTCCTCCAAGCTTACCGATGAGCTGAACCAATCCAAGAAGGACTTGGAGGAGGTACAAAAGAAGCTGGCTGATGCTGAGGCCCTACTCAAGGTCCGTATCTACACCCAAGAAGAATATGAAATGGGTTTCAAGAACGGGGTTAGAGTGTGCCGAAGAGTCTGTCTTCATGCTGAGCCAAAGCTGGATTGGTCCAAGTGCGCTGAATGGATCCAGGACCCCGAAGACCCTCACATGCAATTCCCAACTCCAATTGAAGTTGAAATCCTTGAGGCTGAAGAAGCCGAAGAAGAAGCTGAGATGAGGGAAATTGAAGCTGAACAGAGAGAGAGGGAGGCTCAGCAGGGTGCAAAGCCTGTTTCATCCGCAGCTGGAGCTGAGGCCACAATGGGACCCAGCATTGCTGATCAGTCTGATCCTCGGGCTGAAGCATAGGAACTCGGGCAGTCGTCTTCAGAATCTTGCGGTTCATCATGCGCTCAATTTTAGACTTGCCGCTTCTGAATATTTTTTGCCTTGTTTTTTGCTTCAGTTTGCCTTGATGTAAAAACTGCTTTATCTGTTTTTGCATGTACCTCGGCAGCTGTAATTTTCCGCTTGTGGGCGGCTGCCGATGCTTTATTGTGTCTTTAAGACATTTGAACTTTGTAGCTCGTTTTCTGAGCATTTGAGCTTTATCTGATGCATTTTTCTTCAATTGCTTTGTCTTATTTTGAATGCTTTACTGTTTCTGAACTTGAGAAATTTCGCAAAAATTTCGCAAAAATTTGCTAAGTACAAAGCTTTCAGCTCGAAGAATTCTGCTGAAGATAAACTTGCACTGATAGTGCTTCTTGCCTCCCCCCCAGTGATCTGAAGACTCAAGTCTTTGGATTACTGAGTTGGGTTTCTTCAAATTTCTAATAGTTGCTGTTATCCTTGATTTTTTGTCTATCTTTAAAAATGGATATCTGAAACACAAGGCCAACTGAAGGCAATGTTTCAGATAATGGCTCTCTGGGATACAAGACTCAGTTAAGGCAATATCCCAGACTCGTCCATGGACTCATGTCTTTGGAGAACAAGTCTTACTAAAGTTTAACTTCAGCTGAAAGACCAGAGTTCTTTAAAAAGACGAGTTTGTCAGCAATCTGAAACCCAGTTATCCGAAGGCGAAGGTTTTAGACGAGGCTGAATAAAAACCCTTAAAGAGTAGATAGAATAAAGAAAACTTGAAAGAATAAAAAGTTGCAAATATTTATAGAAATGGTGGCTCTGAGGCCTTTCATTAATAATTCAAAATGTACTTACAAAGATTGTTCTGCCTCGTAGGGTTTACACATGATATTTCTTAAGTACATCAGCATTCTAGTGATTTTTCAGCTCAGTTCCATCTAACTGTCGAAGTCGGTATGTTCCCAGCTGAAGCTCATCATGAATTTCATAGGGTCCCTCCCATGCAGCTGAGAGTTTCCCATGAATTCGGCCTTTCTGAACTGCAGCAGCATTCCGAAGGACAAGGTCTCCAATTTTGAGAGGCCTTGCATGAACCCTTCGGTTGTAAAATTTGCTGATTCTCTGCTTGTAAGCAGCCATTCTGTCTCGGGCTGAGTCTCTTACTTCGTCAAGGAAATCGAGGGATTCCTTCATAAGTTGCTCGTTCTCAGCCGAGAAGTGGTGCACTCTTAAACTTTCAGAACCGATTTCCACTGGAAGAACGGCTTCGGCACCATACACCAGCTCAAAAGGTGAATAGTCCGTGGCCTCTTTTTCAGTTGTCCGAAGTGACCAGAGGGTTCCTGGAAGTTCCTCTATCCACTTTGACTTTTGATCTTCAACTCTTTTCTTCAAAGCGTTGAGGATTTGTTTATTTGCAGCTTCGGCTTGGCCATTACTTTGTGGATGACACACTGCTGAATATGCCAATTTGATGCCGAACTGGTCTGTGTACCGCCTCAGCGGTAAATTATCAAATTGTCTCCCATGATCAAAGACAAAAACCTTCGAAATACCGAAGCGGGTGATAATGTTCTGCCAGATAAATTTCCTGACAGTTTGCTCTGTGATGTTCGAAGCTGCTTCAGCCTCAATCCATTTGCTGAAATAGTCTATGCCGACTATTAACCATCTTTTTTGGTAAGGTGCATCTGGAAAGGGTCCCAAAATATCCAGCCCCCATTGGGCATATGGGAGCGGATTTAGGATTGGCTGAAGGTCTCTAGCCGGCTGATGGATGACTGGTGCGAATTTTTGGCATTTTTCGCATTTTCGGACCAGCTCCTTAGCGTCTGAGATCATGGTGGGCCAGTAATATCCGGCCCTCAATGCCTTGTGGGATAGGGTCCTTCCCCCAATGTGGTTTCCGCAGATGCCGAGGTGAATCTCCCGAAGGATGTAATCTGCATCTGTTGGTCCCACGCATTTCAGCAATGGGGCTGAGAAGGACTTTTTCAGAAGCTCTCCCCTGAAGACGATGAACCTTGAGCTAGTTCTCTTCAGTTTGGAGGCCAAAATTCTGTCTTCGGGAATTTCTCCCTGAAGCTTGAAAGCTAGGATGGAGTCCATCCACCTGGGTTCTGGGTCAGCGCAGCACACTTCAGGTGTTTCGTCGACACTTCTTTCTCGGCGCACTTCCACATATACAGATCTGTTCAACTCAGTGAGAGTTGAACTGGCAAGTTTGGAGAGTGCGTCGGCTTGAGCATTCTGACCCCTTGGGATCAGCTGCACTTCAAAGGTTCTCAGCTTTGCAATTACTGATTTGATCTTGGCAAGATAAGCTATCATGGAGGGCTCTTTGGCCTCGTAGCTGCCACCGATCTGATATGCAACTAGCTGAGAGTCTGTTTTCAGACAGACATGCTCGGCTTCCAGAGAGATGCACAATTCTAGGCCCGCGATTGCCGCCTCATATTCAGCTTCGTTGTTCGAAGCCTTGAAAGAAAATTTGAGTGCATACTCAAAGGATTTGCCTTCGGGAGAGGTTATCACTACCCCTGCCCCCGAACCATTTACGGTGGAGGATCCATCCGTAAACACGGTCTAGATTTTCTTTTCATCGTCTAGCGTATCTTGGTACGAGCATTCGGCCAAGAAGTCCGTTAGAGCTTGAGCCTTGATGGCTGCTCTCGGCTGGTAGCTGATGCTGAATTCGGTGAGCTCGAAAGCCCACTTTGCCGAGAACTTTTTCCAGCGGCTGATCAGTTAAGACCACTACCTGATGGCAATCAAAGTAGGGCCTCAACTTCCGAGCAGCTACCACTACTGCAAAGGCAACTTTTTCGAGTAGAGGGTAGCGAGTCTCGGCATCCGTCAGAGTGTGACTGACGAAATAGATCGGTTGCTGAATTTTATTTTCTTCCCTCAGCAGCACTGCACTGATGGTAGCTGGGCTAACAGCTACGTACAGATACAAAGTTTCTCCCTCCACTGGGCTAGCCAACGTTGGGAGTTGAGCCAGATGCTCCCGAAGCTGCTTGAAGGCTTCTTTTTGCTCTTCTTCCCAAACGAGCTCTTTTGTTTTTGGGAGTTTCAGGGCTTTGAAGAAAGGTAACCCCTTGTCCGAAGCTCTGGAAATGAACCTCGAGAGGGCTGCCATTCTTCCGGTGAGCCGTTGAACGTCCCTCTTTGTTTTCGGCTCGGGAAGATCGAGAGCTGCTTTGACTTTGGAGGGATTGGCGTCAATCCCCCTCTTGCTGACCATGAACCCAAGGAATTTCCCCGACTTCACGCCGAAGACACACTTCTTCGGATTCAGCTTCATTTGATGCTTTCTCAAGGTGGCAAAGGTTTCAGCCAGGTCCTTAGCATGGTCTTCAGATTTTTTGCTTTTGACGATTGAATCGTCAACATAAACTTCCATGTTTCGGCCTTTTTGATCAGCGAAAACCTGATCCACCAGCCTTTGATAAGTTTCCCCCGCATTCTTCAATCCGAAGGGCATCATTTTGTAATTGTACACCCCGGCGTTCGTGACGAAAGCCGTTTTTGCTCGGTCGTCGGGGTGCATGAAGATCTGATGATACCCCGAGAATGCGTCCATGAAAATAAGCAAGGCATGGCCACTCGTCGAGTCGACTAGCTGATCGATCCTCGGCAAGGGATAGAAGTCCTTCGGACAAGCCTTATTTAGGTCCGTGAAGTCAACGCACATTCTCCAGGTACCATTGGCCTTCTGAACCATCACCACATTTGCCAGCCATTCTGGATATTGACAAGGCTCGATGAAGCCTGCGTCCAGCAATTTTTTGACCTCAGCTGCGATGTCTCGGTTCTTATCAGCGGAGTAATTCCGCTTCTTTTGCTTAACTGGTCGACACGTTGGGTCGACGTTAAGCTTATGGGAGATGAGGTCTGGACTTATCCTAGGCATATCAGCTGCCGAGAAAGCAAACACATCTCTGTTGTCCCGGAGGAGTTGAATAAGTTCACAACGGGTGCTCGGATCAAGGTCCATCCCGATTGTTACACAATTCTCAGCATCTCCTTCGGTCAACTCGACCGTCTCAGTCTGCTGGTCCAGGTCCATTGTTGATGGACTGGACTCTTCACAATCTGGCCTGCTGTCTATATCAGCAGGCGTCCCAGACTTTTTCTTTTTTGGCTGGCTCTCTGAGTCTTTCGGCTCAGATGAAGAGCTAGCCTTTTCTTTTTCTAACCCTTTTTCTTTGGGTACAGAACCTTGGGCCGAAGCACTTAGACCTTTCGGCTTTTTTGTGCTCGGCTCTCTTTCTTTTTCTTTCTCCTCCTCATCCTCATCGTCGTCGTCTGAGCGACTAGTGGATGGCTTGAGGTAGTTGCACCTTCGGGCCTCCTTTTGGCTGCCCTGGATCCTTTCAGGGAAGCCAGCGTCTGAAACGTAAATCATCAGCTGATGATAAGTTGAGACAACCCCTTGGATCTCGTGAATTATGGGTCTCCCCAAGATCACGTTGTACACTGAAGGAGCATCGATGACTAAAAATTCAGTCATGACGTTCCTAGCTGCTTCGTCGCAGCCGATGGTGACAGGAAGTAGAACCTTCCCATCAGGATAAGTTGAAGCCCCATTGAATCCGGATACTGGGTAGGACACCGGCGTAAGGTGTTTGGGCTTCAGCTTGATTTGATTATAGGCCTTTCGGAACAAAATATTTGCTCCGCTACCACCGTCGATTAGAACTTTGCTGACGTCGTGGTTGGCCACCGTGGCGATGATCACCAACGGGTCCTCGTGAGGGTACGTCACCCCCCGGCAGTCAGCGGCTGTGAACGTCATGTTCGGCACCGGTGACTGGGGTGGCTGAATATCAGCATGATTCACCTGATGGGTCAGAGCCCTGAGGTGACGCTTGTGCTCCCTCCGAGAGCATGTTCCTCCTGAGATAACATGGATTGGAGGGAATTTTCCTTCCGCAGTTTTGCTGTTCTTTCTAGGGAAATCGATTTCTTGCCGAGAGTCTTTTTCAGACTTCTCGGCCTCTTTTCTCTCGCGGTGATCCGCGATATATTTTTTCAAGTATCCCTTCCGGACCATGTCCTCGATTTGGTCCTTCAGCTGGATACACTCTTCGGTGTTGTGTCCCGGTGATTCATGGAACTCACACCACTGGTTTTTATTCTTTCGCTGATACCACTCGGGGAATGGCCTCGGCTTCCTGTAACTCTGCTCCTCCTTCATCACGCTGTAGATCTTAGCGCGCGGAAGAGAGAGCGGAGTGTATGGTTCATATTTGCCCGCGAAAGGAGCAGATTTTTCTATCTTCGACTCGTTGGCCAAAGATTGTTCCGAGGCTTTCGCCTTTCCCTTTGCCTTCTGGCCTTGGCCTTCAGACGAGGGTGCTTGTTTTTGTTTCCCTCCCCCAGACTGAGGTTGGGTTTTCGTTTTGTTCCACTCTTCAACTCGGATGAACTTATCCGAAGCATTCAGCGCCTCCTCCAAGGTCCTGGGTGAATTCATGACCATGAAGTCGGAGAACGGCCCAGTTTTGAGACCGTGCTGAAGGGCGAAAACTGCCAGCCCCTGATCCAGCTGAGAAATGCTGGATGACTCGTTGCTGAAGCGAATCAGATAGTCTCGGAGGCTCTCGGTCTCACCTTGCTGCAGGCCCATGAGCTCTGCAGTAGTCTTTTCTCAGCGGTTTGCCGTGGAAAACTTGCTCTTGAACTTGGAGGACAGATCGTCCCACCCAGTAATTGAGCCTTCTTTAACTCCCTTGGAGATCCACGCTTGCGCGACCCCCTTGAGAGTGGTTGGAAAATACTTGCACCAAGTCGCTTCGGACCTGGGGCAGAGATGCATGTGAGCCTCATATGAGGCAATATGGTCCTTCGGATCCGAAGTTCCATCATAAGTAATGTGCGACGGGATTTTAACCGTCGGCACATGAGATTCCAGTATCCATTGCTCGAATGGAGAATTGGAGGGCAGCATTACGGCCTTGCCCTTATTCCCAGCCGAAGGGACCGCGCTCCGCCCTCTCAGAGAGGTAGAAGTGGTTTTCGTCCCTGGCTGGGAGGTCTGGGCCTCGGCTACAGGGTAAGAAAGGCGGCTGTGCACGCTCCGTTCCCTATCGCCGAGACGGTCGTGAACGCTTCGGCGAGCAGTTTCTGGACGAGAGGCAGAACTGCTGCTTTTATGGGTTCTGCTCGTAGTGAGCTGAGTGGAAGACTCCCTGAAGAAGTGAGAGTTCCTGTTTCTCTCCCTCTCAGTTCTCTAGGTATCCTCCTCCCATTCGCTAAGCTCCTTGAAAGAGGAGAGTTTCCCCCCCTCCTAGCCGAGGTTCCTCCACTGGTTTCTGGTTTGCGGAGGGGTTCGGCCGTGTGTAGGCGGCATGTTTTGGGTCTTCATGGCTTCCATGAGGACCGCTAAGGCTCTCACTACCTCCTCCGAGTTGGGCCCTGTCAAGGGTGTCCTCGGCTGAGAGCGACATTGGGTGTGAATGCTCCGGGATTGGCTCCGGGCATGAGATTGGGTCCTTTGAGCGGACCGGTTGTCCTCATTTGACCGAGGTGGGCTCGGTGGATGATTGGACTGGATGATAGGAGATTCGGTAAATTTCTCCCTAGGCTCCTCATGAGAGTCGAGTCCCGCGGAGGGGCTCCTATCCTGAGGAGGAGATAGACTAGGAGTGGGGCGTTCTAAGGGACCCCCTCCTAGTGATTTTCGGCGTTTTCTCGGAGGAGAAGCACCGTCGTTTTTGTTCTTGCGATTCTTAGCCATTGGAACTAAGATTGAGGTAGAACGATTGAAATTGGCTTAAAGATTTTTTGAAAGTCTTCCCCACAGACGGCGCCAAATTGTTTCGGGTGAAAACAATGGGACCTTGCCGGAGGTCCAATGAAATGGTGAAAACTGGGCTCGGTCTAAGTGACGTTGGGCTGAGGATTTCCTGCATAGCAAACACACGTAAACTAGCCTCGGGGGTGTTGCCGAGGAAGGCCCCTCCGATGCTAAAGTCAATACAATGTGCAGAGAGAGAAAGCTATGCAAGAGAATTCATTGATTGAGGCTTTGTGTGTGTGTAAAAATGTAATATTGGTGGCTTTTATACCTTGGCATATGTGGGAGAAGTGGGCCTTGGCCCAATTGACTTGCCTTGTGGACTGATCTTGACTTTAGCACAATTGGAGAGATGAACCTTGACCTTGGGCTTTTAATTGGATCATTTAATGACTAGGCCCAATTGGACTAAATTGGACCCAAACAAGTAATATAATATTTCATACTTTAAACATTGGGAAAAAGGACAATGAGCCAACAAAAGTCAAACCTTGCTTACAGTTAAATGGAGATAGATGGTCTCTCCAACCGATCCACCTCGATTATTTGGTGGAACTCCAACACATAGCCAGTTAGCCACTTACCCACCTATGTTAAGAAAAAAATCACCATATATTTCATTAACATTAATTTAATTAAACCATTCCTCAAAAAAAAAAAAAAAAAAAAAAAAAAAAAAAAAAAAAAAAAAAACCTACAATCAACAAAAACACCCAAAATGAGTACCGAAACAACCCAAAAACCACACACAAAAGGTAGAGACGAAAATAAGGCCACATCAAACCCATAATTCACGAATCAAAAACAATGAAAAAATTACAAAAAAAGTGTGAGGCTAATTTCAAGTTATACGTGAAAGAGACGCTAGTATGATGACAAGATATGAAAGCGTGAATGGTGTCAACTCTTACAATTTACAAATATTCCAAGATTTGTTTGTTTGTCTAGACTAGTCATTCCTCATCAATGGTATTGCTATAGTCTTGAAACTTATACAACATTATTTACTCGCTCTGTCCTAGAATAGTAATAATATTCTTTTGACTTGTTACGTGGATATTTGTTAGGGGATAAGGAAGGAATCGAGGGATGATAAGGATAACTTTATACACGGTAAGAGTAGGGAAAATCTATGTTCGCTTAGGATGATGAGATTAAAGAGGGATAAGGATGAAATAAAGAAAATACAATACTTTTGTATACCATAGAAGAAATAAAATCTTACTTGTATTCTATTACCCATCGATATCCTATTATCATTCTATACACTCACTCTCAAAATTACTATCAGTCATATCTATACTACTTTTGGCATTTTAGAAAAAAGGGTGTAAATAATAACTAAGTACATTATACTTGCTTATTGAAGTAAAAAGGCCAAAAATGCTATGGAGTAAGATTTACCTTTCTCCTCTTTATTTTACTATGTTAGGTGACTATCAGTTAGCCAAATAATCGCTCACCATTAATGTGTCAAGTAACAAATGGGGCATTTAAAAAAGCTTAAATTGCATAATTTTCTTGAAACACTTCATAGTGATAGCCACTAGTTAGAACCAATATACCCATTCGGGAACAAAACGCTTTAAAGTTCCAAAGATGTTAATACGTCTCCATGTTCCCAAAGTAGAGCACATACGTAGCATTATTCATTATTAAGGGAACATACTCATGTGCAATTTACGATCTTTTCATGGACAACAAGTCGGAAGTTTAAGTTACACACCACCTTTGTCGTTCGATCTTTTATTTTTCTTTTACTTTAAACAGCAATGACTACAAAATTGTTAATATGAAGAAATTATGCTCTCTTCGCTCTCTTTTGTTGGCTGGTGGATAAGAAGATAAATAAAAGGAATTAAATACTCTTTTCGTCCCAAAATAATTTGTATTATAGCTTGTATTATAAACACATTTTATCATGCAGGATATTTAGTTGATTAGGTATTGCAGAAGTGTTTTTTTTTTTTTTTTTTAAACTACAAATATTTACTTTTACACATTTAAGATCAAACTAGTGCATTAGGACGGAGGAAATATAATAAATGCGGAGTATGATTGTTTGCAATTGTCTATAATTATTTATAATACTCCCTCCATTCCCAAAAGAACGACCCTTTTGGATTGATTTCACGGGTATTAAGAAAGTTAAATAAAAAGAGTAAAAGTATATTGAAAATATAAATTTACATAGGGTTTGTAACAAAGTAGAGAGAGAGAGTATTAAAAATACATGAAAAAACAAAATTTTATACGGAGAAGCTAATTTTGCACAAATATTGTTGTAAATTGGTGGGTATTTTAATGCAAATGAGTCAATTATTTTGAAACTAAAATTAGGCCAAAAGGATCGAACTTTTGAAGGTAGGGAGTACAAATTATGAGATAACTCAAAGGAACAAACCCCAAAATAAAGTAGGGCAAATAAAAGACAACAATAAAATTGATTAAAAGAATAATTTGGTGGTTACCAATTTTGCCATATAAACAACCAACTTCCTCACATGGCCTTTCTCACTTAGCCAAATTAAGTAGAAAATTAAAAGATAATGTGAAAGAGTAGCTTCTAATTTAATAACCATAGAATGGTTCCATATCCAATCATAATTTATAGATATACACCTGATCAGTATCTGGAAAGTTGAGGATTCATTTCCATGTACTGTTTTTTTTTTTTCTCTACATTAGATTACAAAACCTTCCAACTGGATAAGGCTGTTCACCAGGGGTGCATATTTCTCATCATCATCATCATCACGGCTCAACTCGACCGAGGTACAAAAACTAGAATAATGGTAAGAGAATGGAAAGAAGGAAAGTGGGGGAGAAGAAAATAATGAATGAATCTGGAACTAGACACCTATATGGTCCTAGGGAACAACCTAAAAGAGGACCTTTTGCAGAATTTACAAAAAAGGGGAAACTGATATTTGGCTTCAAAAATTTGCTATCTATTCGACGATTAGCGAACAGGGCAACTGGGTTCCCTGTAAATCACTAGCTATCATCTCATGTTACAGCAAACTGGGCGGCCTAGCTGTTGCAACTTGTTCCATAGACAGATCATCTGTTTCGGAGATTGGTAATGAGCAGTGTAATAATCTTCTATACATCCAAACTGACAGAACTTGAGGCTGTGAACATATTCCACTGGTTTTGTGCTGTTGAAATTTTCCACCCACATTCCAACACTCACATCTTCCATCTTAAACAACTGCAAGAGATGAATAATAACATTTCAGATTTAAAACAAAGATATCATTTTTAATCTTAATATAACAAAATTTCTCTTTTTTTTTCCTCTTCGTCTTTCTAATTTAGATGAGCATCTTACCCTTAATTTATGTTTCTCAAACTCGGAAACAATGAAGTTTGCGACATCTGATGACAAAATGTAACCTGGTCCATTGGCATAAGGTGGATAATCTTCCTCTGGCCACTCCTGAAGACAAAATGGGAACCAAAAGTGAGACTTTCCATCAACTCCGCTAATTACCAGGATACACAAATAGACAATTCATAAGAAACACTCATATTACAACACAAGACATTACGACATCATTCTCTATCAATAAGTGCCAGAAATAAAGGCTCTCTTTCCTTGTTCAATTTCATCAACCTTATTGGCAAGATGACATGTAACAGGGACCGCTCTTTAGTCTTCACAAGTCACAACCCCCATCCCCACGCACACACACTATGGAAGGTGGGCATGCACTAGATATTGCCATGATGACACTCTATTTTCATTATAAGCTCTATTTTCTTTCTGGGTCCCCATAGTTATTCATGGAAACAATTCATGTTCAATCAAATTTCTGAACAATAATGAGCAAAAGATGAGCATCTCCAAAAGCATGCAGATGTTGAAGCACAAAGTTTAAACCTGAAGCCTATCGCAGAGAATAATAACTTTTCGACTACATCATGAACGATGATTAGAAACAAAGAGATAACACACGTCAACACACAGGACATGACACTCCATACAATATAGTTCATGACATGTATTACTAATGCAATTATTGATGTAGAATTCAGTTAAAAGTCTCTAACATAGTCACATTATCAAATCATCACACATACTTCAACTGAATATGTTCAAAATGCCTGATAATGACTAAACTAGAGAACAAACAACAGGAATGGATATGCTCTACCAGCAAAAGTATAGAAGAAAGCATCTCAGTTTCTGATAGCAAGCATATTGTAGTAGTACCATAACCAGCAGCAAGATTCACACAAACTTAGAAAAGACACTAGTAAGCACAAGACCTAATTAACATGTTGGGGGCAGCATGGTCCAAAGTCATACCTCATATGTGACAGACCATTTACCACTGCGCAAAGGCTTGTGATAGTAATTGATGTTACCCACATACAAGCTGCTACCCTCGGGAATCTTATTTGCTTCCTTAATAACCGCATCAACCCGAACAAAGGTATCATCATCACACTTCATAATGTGTTTTGCAGCGACAGTGCGTACCTGTTAACAAAAGGAGGTTGTCATTTAAAGTTGCATTACACCTAGGAAGGAGAGAAGCTAAACCAAACGTAGGAACACTCACCCCATATTCACAAATAGCTACAGTTTTCACAACAACAAGGTCATAGCTATCCATGTAAGGTACAATAACAATGTCACCAAAAAACTCCGCCTCTTTCTTCAACTCAACGTTCACTTCCTTCCTCCCATGCTGAAATAAAAAAACCGGAGTCAAGTTAGCACACAGGCTAAAGCGATCGTCAACGACTTTTATACAAAGAGCCATTTATACATATAGTCTCCACTTACCAATGCTACAAAAAAGCGGGCTACCACTTTGGAATTCTTAATTAACCTATGTTGCATCCAAGATTTTCTCACAGCCATCCTTTCGGCGAAATGATTGCCTGCAGAAAGAATGCCAATGAAAAGCTCCACAGGGCCGCTAGGGAGAGGTGGAGCTTGCCATCTATCAGAGAACTCAAGGTGTCTCTGTGGAGCATAACTAGGATGTGATGATGGCAAAGAAGCAGCAAACACAGAATGAGTATCAATGTCTCCTTTCAATGTCAACCCAGTTGCATCTTCAAGTGAAAAGCCCTAGAAACATTGGGGAATCAATATCAGAAGAAGCACAACAGCAGAATATCTGTACACAGATTCAAGGAATTTACTCACCGTTCGGTAAGGAAAGGACGTGACATGCCTCCCATCCACATTGACATGATAACCTTCCAAACCAGCACTAACAGTCATAACAAACAGCTTATCCTCAGCAAAAGGAAATGGCCAATCTACTGTCACCTTCTTTGGCCTGCTCAACAGCCGACTAAACCACCATGTTGCCCTGGATTCTTCAGTATTACTATCATCATCACGGATCCATTTCTCACACTTAATCAGCCCATCAACTATAAAGACCAAGAAGCACATAATTAGGTCAGTACTATAATCAAAATATCAGTAATCAAAGCTTGATAACACCGAGATCACAAACAGTATAAAACTGAACTTCTGACGTAGCCCAAGCCTTCACACCCATGTTCCTCGAGCCTCAACCACTACATTTTTACTTTGTTGTTACAACATGCAACAATGAGAGCTAAACCCAACACTCTAATTCAACAGAGAGCTAATTCTAGAATATATCATTCATTTTCATTCATTCAACAGCCAACATACATTTAGGACAAACATCACAAAAATCCACCTTTTTTTTTAAGTCAACACCAGTCTAAATTCACCCAAAATCACCCATTTTATCTAAAACAAAAGTATAATTCAAAATTCAATCCAGCAACTAGAAAAAGACAATCCTTTTGCTAGCTTCAACCAATCCGAGCAAGTATAATCCAATAAACAAATAATCAAAATCATATTAACAAAGATTAGATCTTTGAAAACTCACCAGTCTCCTCATCAGGCCTAGATTTCCACCCTTCACAACGAACAGAAGTTCCCCATTGCTGTCTATAACAAGTATTCTGCTCAATTACAGGTTTTCCACTCCAATCCCCTTTCAACCTAGGATTATAATGCAAAACCCTTGGAGGGTCTTCACCATCAACAGTTTTTAACCCAATTAATTCCAACATAAATTGTGAAACCATCAAACTTTGATCACCATCTTTCAACAATGATATCTTTGGATCATGTTCAGCATGAGCTATCCTTGGTTTACCCACCAGAGTAATGTGAGACCCCAATGTCAACCCACAGGGCAATACCATTACTTTCCCTTTCTTTGTAAATTCATCACCGGATAGCGAAACCGAGTTCGGGCACGACGTCTCGGTCCGATTCTCGGCCGCCTTTTCGACATCGATTCTTATCTTCCCTGACTTAAGATCCTCCCAAAGCTTCTCTCCCAGCTGAAATGCAGTTATTGCAGATTTGTGCAACCCAGAAAATCCATCCTTTTCAGTGCTATCTAATGCTCTCCAATCAAAAACCAACCCAGAAAGTGTCTTATACTCCCTCATTTGACGTTGAGGTTTCGGAGAAACTGATGAAGCCCTTAACGGCTCTTTCAACGGTCGGATCGGAGCTTCTTTCTCCTGCAATTCTTCCTCACTATCAAGCTGCTGAGGTCTCACAAACGCGTCGTTTTGGAATGAAACGCCAGAAGTATCCTGTGAAACGCTTTTGAAAACAAAGGGTACCTCAAATGTCATGAAGATCATGTAAAGTAAACCCAGTAATGCCAGAATTTGAACCGATCGAGTTCGTGTTACTCCCATGTATGTCTCTAGTTTCCCTCCTCCCCTCTTCATAACTACACTAATTTCCCCCAAAATTGAACTTTCAACTACAAATTAAGAACAAAAAAAAAACCCTAACCCTAAAAAATCAAAATTACAAATAAAAAAAACCCCAGAAAAATTGGGGATTTTCTGGAGAAATTAAGATATGGGTTTTGAAATTGGGGATGAAATCTGAAACCCCTTTACTCCTCGAGGTGAGAAATTAAATGGGGGTTGTTGAGAATTAAGGGAGAAGTAACTGCTTTTTCTAGAGAGAGAAAGCTCTAGATAGAGAGAAAGAGAGTTGAGTTAGGTCATCAACAAGAACACAGAAAAAGAAAGAAACGCGTTTCAAAAGGGGGGGTTAGAGAGAGAAAACGATGAAAAAATGCAAGAGAATTTAGAGAGAGAAAGAGGAAGAAATGGAGAAGAGAAAGAGAGTGAAGGAGATGAACCGACCGACTTCCTCAACAGCTATTTTTCTCTCTCTTCTGCTTCTCTGCACTTTCTCTCTCTAACTTTCAGGAGAGAATCTGATATTGGTGGGTGTACTTTTCAACTTAAATAAATTTAAACTTGAACATTTCAAATCAAAAATGGAAATTTGAAAATTAATTATTAAATGATTAAATTTTTACTTAAGTTGGGTAAAAAGACAAAAAAAAATGGGGAGATTAACTAATTAAATTATTGCTTCCCTCAAACAAAAAAAAAATAGTTAAATTATTGCCGTTATGAAGAGGGTAGTAAATGTAATTTTAAGTGAGAAAAAGAAAGAATTAAAGATTATGGGAGTAAATTAAAGAGAGTGGATGGTAGTCATGTTCATAATACAGTGGATTATATGTAGATGAAGTAATGGGTTAGTGGAATAGTAAGCTTTATTTTTGCATTTGGGAAAGTAACAATTGCATGTAATAGGCAGCTTTAGTTACAAGTGTTAATGTTGCTTTTTTTAAGGCTCCTTTGAGTAACAGTAATTGTTTATTGATCAACTTTATTGGGTTATGGGGGGAATTTCCCAAATTATTCGGTAGAGGGATCTGATTTGGTGTTAAATCCCATAAATTTTGATGAGTTCTGATAAGAAATATCCTCGTTAAATTTGTGAGTAATTCTTTATATTTTATAATGTAACAAACAAGTAAAATCAATGAGATTTAAAGTGATTAGAACATTGTTGTACTTAGGCTTTATATTTTTTTTTTGAAGACAGTACTTAGGCTTTATAAATAGGTAATAAATTGAAACTCTACAATAAAAGGGGGTATTCCATTTGTGTCAATAAATCAATGTAATTTAAAATTATGTAAAATGCTATGTAAAGTTATACTCTTTCTATTTTTTTTGGCTTTTACATGTTACTATATATTGTAACGGAAACTAAATATTTGTAGGAAGCTCAATATGTCAAGGAAATCTAACTTTCATAAATCTACTACGTACATACAAATTGAAAGCTAATAATGGTATTATTTCCTTTAACTCATGGGAGAATCATCCAATGGGCCCAAAATGCCTCTTCAAAATTCATTTACAGTAAATTACAATAATTTCTTACTGTAATTTTCATGGAATAATAATCCAAAGACGCTATTGTTTTTTCTTTGCATTGGCTTGTAATTATCGATAGTTGTTACAGCACCACCAATCCACCATAATGCCTTCACAACATCTTCTTGAATCTTGATCACTGACGTGAGCGACGTCCTTCTCCACACTTCTAAAAACAATTAGCAAAACATTCTTTTGATTTTCTAAGTGCAAGAAAAACAAGAATAGTCAAATTTGTAATGCAGAAATCTTATCTTATATCTCCTTAATTCGTCACACAATAAGTAGTTATTATGAGTACTAAAGTTGTTGATATTTAAATAATTTAATATACTCCCTCCGCTTTTTTTTTAATATTTATATTACTTTGATTTATGTACTATTTACATATTCTATTTGACTTATTATTACGGAGTATTTTTTTTTACTATTATGAAATGAAAAAATGTTAATATACTCTGTATATCATTGGATTAGTTACTTAGTTACAATGTCTATTTTCATATTTTTTTTATTTTTTTTATATAATTTTTACAAATAGGCAATTAAAGATATTAATGATCTAAGTCATGTTTCGACAATACTATTAAAATACAAAGGGAGTAATATGTATTGTAAAATTTCATCAACCTTATTACATTTGCACACATTTTAAGAAAATATTGTAAAATAACATTCATTAATACTTCGGTTTTTTCTCCAAATGTCCTTGACCTTTTGTAAAATTCACCAAATACCCTCAAGTTTTTCAAAATTCACCAAATACCACCGACGTTTGTTATTATTCACACCGTGACCTCAAAATACCCCTGACATTAAAGGTCGTTAGCAATAAAATTTAATTCACCAAATGCCCTAAATTTGTTAAATAATTACACAAAGTACCCTCTATTTTTTGAGGTACAACGACTAGTTTGAAATTTAGGAAACTAGCTGTTAATTTTGATTCTCGCCCTTTTTTGCATAAATACTCAACAATGTATGAGTACTCTTAGAAGCTCTAAATCCGTTAGCTCGCAGACAAGCCCAGACCGTTTACTAGGGCGGGTATGAACAAATTGTTAAGCCCGCATAAAAGGGGCTTGAGTTTGCTATATTCAGCCCGTTGGAAAATATATGAACTATAAGCTCGGTCTGTTTCCCGCCCAAGCCTGCAAAATTATCATCTCTACTTCATTTGACCCCTTTTTTTTCTCTGTTTGCCTGCTCTCCAACACTTCTTTTTATGAATAGAGGTTGTTTGCAACTCCGACGCACTCATACATTGAGGAAGAGGTTAGACATATAGCTCATGGCGTTAACATTTGTGGTTAAGAAAATAAGAGGGTTGTTATAAGTTGAGTATTTATGTAAAAAAGGGTGAAAACCAAAACTAATGATTAGTTTTCTAAATTTCAAACTAATCATTCATTATTTGATGAATTAAATTTTATTTAACAAAGTTAGGGCATTTGGTGAATTATTTAACAAAGGTAGGACATTTGGTGAATTAAATTTTATTGCTAACGGACCTTTAAGATCAGGGGCATTTTGAGGTCACGGTATGAATAATAACAAATGTCAGTGGTATTTGTTGAATTTTGAAAAATTTGAGGATATTTGGTGAATTTTTCGAAAGGTCAAGGGCATTTGGTAAAATAACCGTTTATACTTTTATTCACTAAAAATTTTCCACCAATATACAAACCTAATTTAACTTTTTGGTGGCTGTGGAGTAAAAATTCATGAAAGTTTTTTTTTTTTTATTATTTTTTTTATTTTTTAACTTATTCGAATCAATATTAAAAATTACAAGTCTATTTGTGTTAGATTTTTGAACAATGATTAACTAGTTATATTGATTTTTTTTTTCTAAATAATTGAGTTGACTTTCAGTCTTAACCACTAAACAAAAATATTATCGAATCATTTAATCGTTATAAATCAATGTTAACCACTAAACAAAAATATTATCGGATCATTTAATCCTTATAAATCCATACACTTAAGTGATCAAATATTTTATATGAAATACTAGAATAGGGTCATAACCATTCATTCCATGAAAGTAAAGCTAATTAGCACATGAAATAACGTAATCTTGACTTGTAAGGGGATGGCATAACATTAAACAACTGTCTATATATGAATATGATTATAGACATGATTATAGAAGACTCCCATGATATTAATCAGGTCAAATTTGGCAAGCCAACACAAAATTAATGAAATATTTGAAAATTTCATAACACGTAAAGATAATTAATAAACGAAGGGGTCATAATGTCCGTAATACCATGACCAAATTGACCATGGCATTAGTAAAGGCCAATACAAATTTGAAGATAGCAATTTAATAGTGGGTCCAAAATTGACCGTTGGAGATGTGAATATTAAGAGCTAATTAACGGCAAATTATTATGTCACATCAAAGATCACCATTAGAAGATTCATTTTTGGTTGGTGTATATTAAAGTGAAATTACCTCATTTTTGTTAAGTTGAAACTATGACTTAAATGCTCTTCAGTTATGTAACTGTTTTCTCCAGCTACTATATGTTTGGTTCTTATGTCATTGATGACATTGGATAATTGGATGTACTTCGTATATAAGATTACGGACTAAAAATGAAATTAAAGAACAAACAATGTTCATTTTGGGTTTCTTGATTTTATAGTCAAAATTAATTAATGAAGTCAAAGTTTTATCAAATTTGTATTGTGATTCATGCCAAGCTTGTGTGCTAGCTAGGGCTGGTCCATGGATCAACCCAATAATTACATGTAAGTTGTGTTGAATGTCTTAGCTAAATTTCACTTATTTTATTGTGATTTGTTGTGCAATTTATATATACTATTCCCTTCGTCCCTATTTGATAGTCACTTTTGGGCAATTTTCACATGAATTAATAAACATGAATAAGAAGTAGCAAAAATACATTAAAAAAGTAAATTTACATTGGGTATGCAAAAAAGTAGAGAGAGAAAGTAATCAAAGTACATAGATAAACAAAATTTACATGGGAAAGTTAAATTTACACAAATATTTTTGCAAATTGGAGAGAATTTTGGTAAAAATTTAATATTAATGGTACTTGAAAAACGCAAATATTCCATTAACATTTTAGGGCACCAAAAATGGAATAAGTGACTATCAAATAGGGACAGATGGAGTATATCTTTGTAATTAAAATGTGGCATATATACAACACAAAATAACCCTACTTAAATTCGATAGTCCGTACCCTATATTTCGTAGTAATGTGTTGTGCTTTTGCTGTCACAAAAAAAAAAAAAAAAAAAAAGTGTTGTGCTTTTGGGTGAGTAACTTAATGTATATTGCAATTTTACTATGATCTCATATCAAAATTTTGTTTAAGATATTACCGCTCTCATATACAACTTTTTTCTCCCTTTCTCACCCTATCTATTTTCAAGCGTTGACTTGTAAAGTTGTGCTGATTTAGAGTCTGTTTTGATTTACTGAAAACAACTGAACTTAAGTGAAGGGAACTGAACTGAATAAAACTGAAATGAATTGTTTATGAGAGAAGGAAATTAGGAATTCAACTGAACTGATTGGAGGTGAATTGAACTGAACTGAAATTAAGCTGAATAGAGCAGGTCCTTAACTTGTAAAAGGTGCTGGTTTCAATAGAAACTTTCATTTTACCTTAGAATTTTTTTTTCCCTTATGAAAGCAATTTATCAATATGAAGATTGACTATTCCTTGCAGGGCTATTCATCGGTCCAAGACCGGCCGGACCGAAGGCAAACTTTTTTTTTTTTTTTTTTTTTTTTAATTCAAGAACCGAAGACAGGATCGATTAAGGCAGTACCAAACCTAGAGTGGACCGAAAAAATCGGTCAAAAACCCGGATCAGACTATATTGGGTTGATTTTAGAATCTTATTTAAAACCGCTAAATTTTTAATAATATTATGTAAAACTCAAAAAACAATATAGGAAAAACTCTACTTTAGGGTCTTTTTTTTGTATGTTAAGTACAAAAAACTCATATAACTAAAGTTTTCAAAGGGTAAGAATAATCTTAACCATTATCTAAGATTTTCTGCATAAATTTAAGGAAAAAATCAATCCAGTCCAAGACCGATTTTTATGGGATTTGGACCGGACTAGACTGAAAAAATTAAATTTCTACACCAAGAGACCAGACCGGTTAATTTGGTTTGATCCAATCCGAGGTCGGTCCGGTCTGATGAGGGTAAATAAAAGAGTCAAAATAATAGGCAAATAAAATTACGTAAACAAGATTTGATCTTAGATGCTAGGCACCCCAAGTAGGCCTGAGCAGAACTATCTGATTATCCGATAATCCGAAGATCCGATCCGCACCCGATCCGAAAGTTTAGGATAACCGATCCGAAAACATTTTCGGATCGGGTACCCGATCCGAATTTTTCGGATATCGGATCGGATATCGGATATTGAAAATTTAAATTTCGGTTATCCGAATATCCGAAATAAAGTCGGATATCGGATATCGGATCGGATATCCGACCCGATATCCGAAAATTATCCATATGCGGATATGCCCAACAGCCCAAGCCCAACAAAAACTCAACTTACCCTAAACCCTAATTTCTAATCCGCCTCTCTCTTGACTCTTGAGTCTCTTCTCACTGTTCTCAGTTTCTCACTCCTCTCACGAGCATCTCTTCATCTCTCCTCTAGACTCCTCTCTACTCCTTTCTCGGTTTCTCCATCTCCGACCACCTTCAAAGATTCAAATCCACCACAATCTTCCCTCACTCCTCCACCAGAAGCCGCGACGCCCCTCACTCCTCCACCAGAAGCGGCGACGACGCCCCTCACTACTTCACCAGAAGCGGTGCCCCTCACTCCTCCACCAAGGTAACCCTCACTCACTCAATGTTCTACTGACATTACAATCAAAGAATTATAGATCTGTATATTATACCATTAGTTAAGAATCTTAGTTATGAGATTCAAGTATAAAGGGGAGGGGGCCGGAACAAGGACATGGGAAGGGGAAAGATGCCGGAAAATGTGGTGGGGAGGGGGAGGAGGCCGGAAATGGGATGGAGGAGATGGGTGGTTGCTGCGCAGGAGCCTCCCTGCGGTGGCGGCAGAGTTGCGGGCTGGGTCTGAGTTTTTTTTTTATTATTTAATTTTTTATTTTTTTAATAATCTTCTTAGTTTGTTTTTAATAATTATGTAGTGAATATGATAATGACTGATATAGATAGAATCATAGAATTAGCAAAATGAACAGAAAGATTATATATAGATTATAGGAATTTAGGATTAGTATTTAGTAGATTACTTAATGTTTCATATTATTTGTTATGGTGTTGTTGAACTGTTAATTTTCTGCTGTTATCTTGTGAGAAAATGTCATTATGTATTATTTTGCATTTTACTTCAGTTTATACTTCAGCTTATACTTCAGTATTATTTTGTATGTTCTGATCAGTTTAATTATTGCAAGTGTATGTTCTGATCAATTCAATTTTTGCAAGTGTATAGTGTATGTTCTTTGAATAATCTGAACAATGTATTTTCATTGTGTTTTTTGTAGAGTTGTCGTCTCTTGTTGATCCGCCTTCGGTTTCCGTCATTGATGATTACTTTTAGAATTAGAAAGTAATACTTTTTTTAGTTTGAATATTTAAAAAATTATAGTTTAATTTTTGCATCTTTTTTGTTTTTATTTATCTTATGATTATCTAATATTTTGATAACTCATATTTTGTAGGGTTGTTGACTTGCCCCCTTCGTTGATCCGCTATCGGTTTCCGGCGTTGATGACTTATTTTTAAGTATAAGATGAAATGCATGTATTGTTAAGTTGTTAACTATTTGGACATTAATGTATCTGTTAACTTTAAATTTTCTTTGTTACATAATTTGTACTTTTGTAGCAGACTAGCAGTTACCTAATTACTTTGCATTTTGGCAAATTGGCAGCCATGGCAGGTTATTTGTATTTTGTAATTTTATTACTTTGTTTTTTTCAAAAAATTAGTTGTGGAAAATATTTACAAGGATAATTAATTAATTTATTTTAATAGGATAATTACACATTTATTTTATCTCTCTTTGTTCAGGTTGTGAGTAACAAGAGGATAAAATGGGACAAAAAAAAAAAAAAATCAATTTTGCCATTCAAAACAACTAGTAATCAAAGTAGTCAAATATAGGATATCCGATATATCCGATCCGAAAAGTTCGGATCGGATACAAATAGCAAATATATGAATTTTCGGATCCGGATATCCGATCCGAAATCCCCTTTCGGATCGGATATCCGATCCGTGATCAGGCCTAACCCCAAGCATTAACTACATAACTAGCTAAATTAGATGACAATTACAATATTCCTTATCAATAAGTTGATTAGTTTACAATGCCAGTAGCCATTTTAATGATTGTATAGTTCTTCAACGTAACAGTATTATTTGATTTAATTTTTTTCATTGTTTGGTTTATTTCACTTTATATTTTTGCAGGAAACACTTCTTTTCTAAAATGCAAAACTTAACGAACGTTTCGAAGTTATCAGATAAGAGAGATGAAAATAAAAATATTAAATTAAACTAAATATTAATAATTTCTAATGACGTGTGGTTTTAACATACTCCTATATATCAATATTAGTATCATTTTTAAATACGAGTAGTTTGTCAAAAAAAAATAAAATAAAAAATATAAGTATATTTTAATTTATTATCTAACACCCTCAAAACGCTCGTGAACAAAAGTCTAAAACCAGTATGTTGCCTGCGTTAAAAATCAGGACAGTTGATGTACTTACCCCACTCTCAAATTCAAATCTATGTACTCAGTAACTATGTGCACTAGTTCAATTATCAATCATTTCTACAAGCTATTCAATATGCCATACATATTTGCTAATATCCAAACCCAATAGTAATAAAAATAATGGGTATGGTCCCATCAATCCAACTCATTTTTTTAGCCACACAACCCACATCCTAATCTTTTCACAATACAGGCAATTTAGACTTAATTAACAATCTCAAATAATTTATTAATATTTCCTTAAATTGCAATTAAAGTAAACGTTAACCAATTAAAATTTACATGTAAAGGTATAGTCTTTCCTGATTATTATTATATGCACAAAACATTAAAAAACCCTTGACATTTGACAACCAAAAATTAATATTATAGTTATGGAACTCATCGTCATTATAAGATGATTTCAAGAGAATGTAATCTTAGAATAAATGTCATATTTTCGTCCAAAAATTCGAAAATTTGTCATCTTAGTTGTCATCCACATGTCTGGGACTTGTATACAACTTGCCTAAAATTATTAATAAAAACAAAAATGAAATATACAACAAACATATAATCTGAATATATACACTAAAAATGATTACATGGGCATCAATAATTAGCGCAGAATAATATGCTTAAAATTTGGATTAATAACTTTAGCATATTTATAATATAAACATATAATTGTTGGTTGGCATTCGGCTGAAAATAATTATTTGACTTGTCTAAAAATCGGTCCAAGTGGGTTGCAACATTCATTCTAATTATAGAATACAACGAATATCATTATTTAACCTATGTAGTATGTCTTTTAAATATTTCTTTTATTGTAACGAATCCTTTTATGGATTGTGCATGGAATATACTTGTAATTCAATTCACATCACCACAAATTCACAATTCACAATATTCAAGTTAGGATTGTATATTTCTTTTTAGTTTAACTATGTATGTATGATATGTGGTTTTTTTTTTTAAAAAAAACAAAAATTAACGTATGATATGTATTTGCTGTGATGATTTGGGATACAGTCACACGTAAGTCATGCAAGTATACAACGTAGTAATGATTTTTTATTTTTTTTTAATTTTTTTTTAAGGAGATGTAGGAATGAATTTAAAGCTTAGATTCTTTCCTATTAAATTTTTGAAGCGGTAAAGAGTTGTAGTTTGTAGAGTGATGGGTTTGATTTGATTCGGTCTATACTCCCCTAATATAGAAATTCAACATACTATGTAATTAAACTTTTGCTTAAATTTTGGTGCGCATCTTTAGAAATTAATATTTTCTATTGTGTATAAGTAAAAATTACGAAAATTAATATTAAGACGAATTCAAAACGATCTTATGCATCATTATTAGATATGGTAAAAAGTTTATAAATAAAAATTAATATTTTCTATTGTGTATAAGTAATTTTTTTTTTTTTTTTTTTTTTTTTTTTTTTTTTTTTGAAACAAAGTTAATGTATTTTATTTTGACAATTCACATATATATAAATATTAAGTAATTATAACCTTTAGAATAAGTTACACATAAATAATATTTAGTGGATTCATGTTTTAGGATAATAAGGAGGATTAACTTTACCACTAAAGATACTCAAATAAAAAATAAATCAATCTAGTTTTAGATATAGCTCAATGTAGTTAAGAAAGAATACATTTAATTTGAAAAATAGTTTAGATTTAAATTGAATAAAGACTAGGAGGAGCCAATTTAGTGATGCATTTTAAATAACATTATTTTTTGGCCTCAAGTCTCTAGGATTGGATTCCTTAACGGCAAAGGCTATATAGGCAGGCAAAGACGCAAAACAAAAGTTAAAATATTCACTCACTTTTGTAATTGTAATGTGGCATTATATTGGCCAAATAATGTGGTATACGTATACCATGATTTGGCTTTTAAGGGACTTATTAATTTTTCAAAGTTGCCAACATATTTAATTTAATTATACACCACGCCATATTTTCCCATGCATATGGGTTCAGACTGCTGCCCATGTATACAGTATACAATCTATACATGCATGTAGTTAGTAGTTATAATGACCAACTCATTTTCATGGAAATTTTCAGGGATTGGTTATTTAATTACAAATCAATAAAATCATTGTCCTAAATAAGTAAGTTCATATCATACCATACTCATCAAACGATGAAAATCACAAAAAAAAAAAAAAAAAAAAAAAGTCAAGATTGTAGTTTGACCTCAAATTTTGATATTTAAGAGTGAGATTTACTATGTAATTTTAAAATTTCAAAGTATATTGTTTGACTGGTAGGGCTAATATTATTAGTTGTTAAATGTATATCATAAGATTTTAATATAAATTTTTGTATGGAGTATTTCAACATAATAACTGGCTTAATTTGACCATATACGAGTGATAACTTTATTTAAAAAACTAAAAAATACTCTTGCATTAATTGAGATGAATATGTGATAAAATAAAGTTTTTCATGAAGATCTTAGAACAATTTTGGATAAAATTAAATAATTGCATCTCCTAATACAGAATACTTGCTTGTAAGTATTACTCCCTCATTTTCAAAAATAATTGTTCAATTTATGATAGATTCACAGTTATGCAAGAAGAGATCAGAGAAAGTGTTCAAGTAGGGTGGAAGGATCAATAAAGTGTTCATCCCGGACTCGTTTTTATTAATGAATTAAAGCAAATTTCTAAAAATTTCATTATAATGTTCCATAAGTTTATAATTGTTTAGAATCCAAAACAAAGTCATTCTCTTTCACAATAACCAACAAATCTAATTAAATAAATACATATTTTAAATTAGTATACTTCTACAACTCTAACCAAATTAGTCACCCAAATTGAACCTGTATTTCCTCAGAGCCATGCAATTCAAATTTTAGAAAGAGAAAATGAAAGAAATTATAAACATTTATTTCATCCATTTTACTTGATCATCTTCATTACAATGCATATATCATGAAACTTTAGTTTAGACGAGATGCATCGTAAAAGTCTCATGCTTTTTTCATTTTATGTTCCTCTTACACTCATTCCTAACTCCGCCAGTGGGTTTCCCGCTGCCAGTCCCAAGCCTGGATAAAGGAGGAGGGTTACGGTAGGCCAGTGACAGCCAGTATAAAACTTCGTCACATCCCATGACATGAGCCAAACAGATATTTTCGTGGGGGCGTTCCCTACTCAGCGACGCGCTGCACTTCCTAGACCCGGGTGTAGTGATAAGTATGCAAGGGTTGCTAGGTCGTCGCCCAGAAGCGACGCGCCACATTGCCCGAGTGTGGTGTCAAATGAGCAAGGGCGTGCCATTGGGGCGTTCCCTACTGAGCGACGCGCTGCACTTCCCAGACCCGGGTGCAGTGATAAGTATGTAAGGGTTGCTAGGTCGTCGCCCAGAAGCGACGCGCCATATTGCCCAATTGTGGTGTCAAATAATCAAGGGCTTGGAGTTGGGATCAGGAGGGAGCGTGGGAGAAAAGAATTTAGTTTGCGGATTGGTTCTTGGAATGTGGGGTCTCTTACGGGAAAATCAGCAGAATTGGTAGAAGTAATGAAAAGACGACGCGTGAACATCATGTGCCTCCAAGAGACAAGATGGACAGGAGAAGGAGCTCGAGGCTTGGTTTTGGGGTATAAGGTATGGTATGTTGGGCAAGAAACGAGCCACAGAACAAGGAATGGTGGAGCTAGGAACGGAGTTGGTGTGGTTCTCGATGAGAGGTTGGCAAAAGAGGTGATCGAGGTCTATCGGAAGAACGATAGGTTGATAAGGCTGAAGTTGCTATGTGGCAAAGAGATTGTGAATGTTATCAGTGCTTATGCTCCCCAAGTGGGTTTAGATGCAGAAGAGAAACGACAATTTTGGGAGGACCTAGACGAGGTGGTGCAGGGTGTCCACCACTCAGAGAAGTTATATATTGGAGGGGATCTAAATGGGCACGTTGGGGCGAGCCGAGATGGCTATGAGAGTGTCCATGGAGGCTTTGGGTATGGGCAGAGGGACGCCGGTGGTGAAGCTATTATGGATTTTGCCCAATCATATGATTTAATTTTGGCTAATACTTGGTTTAAGAAGAGGGATTCACACTTGATAACTTTTCGGAATGGAGCAAATGCAACTCAAATAGACTTCCTGCTCACAAGGAGCATAGATAGACAAAGTTGCATAAACTGTAAGGTTATCCCAGGGGAGAGTGTGGTCACCCAACACCGGCTATTGGTAATGACTATTCGTCTGAAAGAGAAGGCGAAGAAAAAAGTTAGACAAGAAGAACCAAGGATAAGATGGTGGACCCTAAGGGATGCAAAAGCTAAGGTTTTTACAGAAAAGGTAATTGAAGAAGCGGATTGGGATGGAGAGGTGGATCCGGACATGACTTGGTTACGAATGAAGAACTGTTTCCTAAGAGTGGCCAAAGAGGTCTTAGGGGAAGTAAGGGGAAGAACTTCGGTACAGAGAGATACTTCGTGGTGGAATGAAGAGGTGAAAGCAGTAATTAAGCAAAAAAGGGAATGCTATCAAGCCTTAGGAAAATGTAGGAGTGATGAAACCTTTGCAGCGTATAAGGAGGCTAAGAGTAAGGCAAAGGCAGCTGTTCGCCAAGCAAAAGAAAAGGCATATCAGGAGGTTTATGAAAAGCTTGATTCCAAGGAGGGAGAAAGGATCATTTATAAGATGGCAAAGAGAAGACAAGAGGCAAGGAAGGATATTGGCATGGTGAAGTGTGTCAAAGATAAGAACCAAATGGTCCTAGTGCAAGAGGAGGGCATCAAGGACAGGTGGAAGGGGTACTTCGATGAATTATTTAATGGAAGTAATGGAGTTGTGATAGGAGATACCTCTATGAGTGATGAAGAAATCAACATGGAGTATGTGCGAAGGATTAGGAGAGTAGAGGTGGAGATTGCACTGAGGAAGATGAAACCTAAGAAGGCGGTTGGCCCTGATGGGGTACCGATAGAGGTGTGGAGGTGTTTGGGTAAGATTGGTATTGATTGGTTAACAAACCTTTTCAACAAGATATGGACGGCTACAAGGATCCCACAAGATTGGAGGAAGAGCACCTTGGTCCCGGTTTATAAAAACAAAGGAGACGCTCAAGATTGTTCTAACTATCGAGGAATTAAGCTTATGAGCCATACTATGAAGTTGTGGGAAAGGGTGATTGAACAAAGGTTGAGGGCATGCACAAGCATTTCAGATAACCAATTTGGTTTTATGCCTGGGAGATCTACTATGGAGGCAATCCATTTGATAAGACAAATGATGGAGTTTTATAGGGTAAAGAAGAAAGATCTTCATATGGTCTTTATTGATTTAGAGAAGGCATATGACAAGGTGCCAAGAGAGATACTTTGGTGGGCAATGTTGAAGAAAGGTATCCCACGAAGGTATGTAGACCTAGTTAAGGATATGTATCGGGATGTGTCAACAAATGTGAGGACATGCGGAGGGTTGACAAAAGATTTCCCTATTACAATCGGATTGCATCAAGGGTCTGCATTAAGCCCTTTTCTTTTTGCAACGGTTCTAGATGAAGTAACTAGACCAATTCAAGATGAGGTTCCATGGTGTATGTTGTTCGCAGATGATATCGTTTTGGTGGATGAGACTAAGGATGGGGTTAATGTCAAGTTGGAGCAATGGAGGCAAAGGTTGGAATCTAGAGGGTTTAAGCTAAGTCGGAGTAAGACTGAATATTTGGTATGTCGTTTTGGCACTCAGAGGGGGACAAGCAATGAAGTGGTGAGTTTGGATGGAAAGGATTTGACCATGAGTGAATGTTTTAAGTACCTAGGGTCGATCATCCAGAAG
The DNA here is from genome assembly GCF_948465745.1 of Chenopodium album. Lineage (NCBI taxonomy): Eukaryota > Viridiplantae > Streptophyta > Magnoliopsida > Caryophyllales > Amaranthaceae > Chenopodium > Chenopodium album. Next base: position 6,742,270 of record NC_137844.1, on the reverse strand, counting down.
AATGGTGACATTGATCAAGACGTGACCCACAGGATTAAGTCAGGGTGGCTTAAATGGAGAGCGGCCACGGGAGTGTTATGCGACCGCAGCATTCCCTTAAAGTTGAAGGGAAAATTCTACAGGACTGCCATAAGACCAGTGTTGCTCTATGGTACAGAATGTTGGGCTTCTAAGAAAGAGCATATTAAAAAGATGGAGGTTACGGAAATGCGCATGTTAAGGTGGATGTGTGGAAACACTTTAAGAGATAGAATCAGAAATGAGGTTATTCGCAAGAAAGTAGGTGTGGCGGGCATTGTAGATAAATTAAGGGAAAATCGTCTGCGTTGGTTTGGACATGTAAGACGGAGACCCGAGGGTGCACCGGTGCGAAGAGTGGAAGAGTGGGACCATGGAGGGATTAAACGAGGAAGAGGGAGACCAAAGATGACTTGGTTGGAAGGAGTGAGGAAGGATATGAAGTGCATGGATTTACGTGAGGATGAAGTTTTGGATCGTAAGGGATGGAGGAGAAAGATTTATGTTGATGACTACACGGAATAATCAAATTTGGTTCATGTTAGCCGACCCCACTTTTGGGATTAAGGCTTTGATTGATTGATTGATTGATTGATTGATCACATATAGTATAAACTTTATACCTTCACTATTTTCATACATTTTATCTATTATGATCTTTTAATTTGCAAATATAAGTTAACATAATAATTTATATGCTAAGAAGATTTACTTAAGATGGTAAGACCTCCTCCATGTTGTGATAAACTAAATGCGAGGAAGGCAGCTTGGGGTGAAGCTAAGGATAGTACTACATTTGCGTATGTATCAAAGCAGGGGACGACAAATTGGAGTTCTGTTCCAAGAAAAACAGGTAGTTGATGCTATGCTATTATCACATACATTGTTGCTTGTAATTTGTGTTACATGCATGATCATGTTACAATTTAAATTTATTAGTGTATGAAAAGTTTGATTTATATTAGTTTTGGTTAATGATTGTATGCAAAATTCTCTTTTTTAGGGACAAAAAGATGTGGGAAGAATTGTAGATTAAAGTGGAATAATAATAATTATACGAGGTCTGATCTACATGATGAGGGTTTCACTCAACAGGAAGAGGAGCTTATCATCAAGCTTCATGCTGCTGTTGGTAGCAGGTTACTTCGTCTTCCCCCTAAAAAAATAATGCATTTTAAAGCTCTTTTAGTATTATCTTGTTACTCAGTACTTCAGAGTTTCTGCTTTTGGTAAGTGATCAATTCCCAAACTTCTTTGATGCATAAGTACTAGTTCTCGATCTCCAATTTCTTGATTGGTTAAAAGATTTACATAGCTACATTGTTTGGTTAAACACGAGAAATGATTGACCCATCTCTAGGAGTGGACTCACCCTTTATTCTTCCAAAAAAGTTTAAGGACGTCAGGAAATGCCCTTAGATATCTCACAGACTACCTAAAAATCTCCTTGGAGAGTGATTTTTTATTCGCGGTATGTGTATCAGCCCTTGGTTATGTGCATTTAAAAATTTGAAATCATCTATTGTGCATTCACCCTTCTCCCTTTTGTAAGATTTAAGTCTCATATAATGTATGTTGCATTTAGGTGGGGTTTAATAGCGTATCAGCTACCAGGAAGAACAGAAAATGACATAAAGAACCATTGGAATACCAAGTTAAGGAAGAAGCTAACTGAGATGGGGATTGATCCCATAACTCATAAACCATTCTCCCAAATCCTAGCTGATTATGGGAACATTGGCGGTGTTTCTAGGTCTTCTGACACCCCAAAGTATATCGGAACTTTCAGAAAGGATTTGAAGAAAGCTAGCAGTAACACATCCAGCCTTCCGAAACCAGATTCTTGTACTACACCTTCTTACACTTTCCTCTCAAATTCACAAGTATCTCATAATAATGTCTTACCTATGCAAAACAACTATGCTACAAATAGCAGTAACAGTCACTCTCTAGACCTTCTGTCTCAACTGCAAGCTATAAGCCTTGTCACTGAAGGACCAAATTCCGATACTAATGTACCAACCTATAACAGCAGCTATGATTTCTTAAGCTTACCTTCACCTAAATCATCGTCGAATTCATCAACATCAGCTTGTTCTTCAGGCTATAATAATGCAGGGGAAATGGCCAAGTCCCCTGAGAGTTTTAGTTGGCATGATTTTCTCCTAGAGGAGGCGTTCAAACCAGCTCAAAGTCAGGTACAAGAGCAAGAAGAGAATAATTTGGCAGAGTTTTTGTTGATTAATGACAATAGAGGGGTTGATTGTAAGGAAATCAAAGCTGGTTCTTCACCATTAATAGCTTCCTCGGATGCTTCATCATTTTTGGAGGCGATGCTGGATCAAGAAAATGACATGTTCTTGAGCTTCCCAGGGCTTATGGAAGAGCCATCATACTAGTTCTTGATTATAATATCTATTCCTTAAATAAGAATCCAGGAAATAATGATTACGAATGATCTTTTCCTTTATGATTCATTGATGTCTTAGTTGGAGATTATTATACAGGCCTTAAAATCTGATTATCAAGGTCATCAACTCTGACCATTTACTTGTTAAACATTGCAAAAGTGTAATTTTAATTTTGTTCACATTTATTATATGCCAAATTGCCAATGCTAAGTTCTGTTCTGTATGTATGATCAACATTGCTCACTTTACTGATTTATATTACTCAAACATGGCTAGAAGTTTGGAGTACGAGTATGTTTCCAAGTGTCAGATATGCTGAGTCTCAAAATAATTGACAAGGGGACCTAATCTCCAGAATCGGACATTGATGTACTTCCTCCATGTGAACACAACATGAAACAGATCATTCTAAAAGGCTTCTGCAGGTCTCTTTATGTTTCAGATACATTTAATTTTACTTATTTGCTAATTGTGTTTTAAATTCTTATCTCAAACCCATTTCAAGCACGCATCGCATGTCTTACTGTTCAAATTCCCTCAAGATTTGTTAGGTGATTATAGATAACAAAGCTTAAAGAATACTTTACCAATGTCAAAAAAGAGATATTAGCTTGCTTGCTGCTGTATATTGGAGTAACTTATATTGTGTTATTAGTGTAGAACTCAATAACCTGTATTTTGTTTCAACTATTATCTACATACCAATTTTTTCAATCACACAATGTTCCATTGTATTGAACAATTGACCTTGGCTTCTCTGACCACCATTTAGGTGAGCAAATTATGTACAAAGTATATTTTCACCTTAATTCTTTGTTAGGTGATTATAGATAACAAAGCTTAAAGAATACTTTACCAATGTCTAGGACTTCCTTGTTTCTTCTAAGCCCAATTTTCTCAAATTTTCTTTCCTGCCAACCACTGGCTATAAAATTCCAATGCTTCTCTAGGCTTGTCTTCTGGCACCATATGCCCCGCACCCTGTTTTGAAAGAGAATGCAGAATGATGATCAGTAATCAGTAGCCAATTATGAGGACATAATTGTCATGTTCGAAGAACTTTCTGTTAAATGCGTATTAGGATAAAAGATATGACTCATACGAGTACAATTAATAAATAACTATTATGGGTTATACAGCAGAAGAGCAAGTAAGGTTCTTATGGGCTGCTGACCTTAATAGTAAGAAAGGTGAGGTTCCTGTCATAACCTTGTGTAAACCTGAAAGTTGCAATCAATAGGATGATTATCAAATGCACCATAATTCTCTGATATTTAGCTTTACCATTCTTAAGATTTTAGTAGAATGAATGTACCCAGCAACTTGTCCATTTGTAAACCATGGTCTCCACTCGTCGATGATTTTGTAACCAAGTGATCTTGTCCATGCTTGACTTCCAGTATATGGCACCACCATATCATGGTCTCCGCTACAAAATTCAGTTTAAAACATCTATTAGTTTACAAAGAATTTATGGACATGCACAATGCTAAACTATAGACTTAGATATATGTAACTACTAAATGCTAACATACCTGTATATGAGCACCCGCAGGCCCATAGAAATAAGCCTCTTATGGTATATAATCATGCTGCCAACATCACGATGATATGTGAGGCGGTCTGTACAAGAATCCCATCTGCCAGTCTCTCTTTCCTGATGCAAAATTTACCAGGGAATAATCAAACTTGTCAATGGATTTGCATGTTTTCTACATGGCTTTTTACCAAGAACTGATCAAAGGTGCTTATCCTACCTCTGCAGCATGCATTGCTTTCCTGACCACCTTATTGTTAAGCCACAGGATGGGAGCCATATCACTCTGATAAAGTTATGAAGTGGAAGTGAGTCCTTAACATAAACAGAGTTGAGAAATCTACTGTGACAGTAAATTTGGGACTGCGATACCAGTAATGGATCGAAACTTAAGGACCAGTTCGGTATATCTCACTGTCAGTTTCCAGTTTATGGATACTCAAAAGTTAGTCATGTTGATCTTAAGAACTGACTACATATTAATTTGAAGCTAAATTTTCTGATTTTTGGAACTTCTGGCCTGTTTATAGCTAAAATTTCAAACTGTAAAAGATTACAAGTAAATGAAGCATTGATCTAAAATTTAAAGGATCAATATAAACACTTTATGCATTCATCAATGCATGACTGATAGACGACGAGTAATGACAATTTGATCCAGAACAAAGGAATTAGTAAAAAATTTATAGTAACTTATACTTACATGACATAAAGTAGTAACGTTGCTGATAACTTGTGACCAAATTGAACTAATTTTATGATCTGTAAATGTTCTCTGGACAGGAAGACGCCTCTCATTGTGTCCAAATTTGCCAAAGCTTCTTGACGATTTCATATTAGCATTATCAAGATCTTCGTCATCAATGCAGGTATAGCATTGATACCCTTCATCATAATAAAAATCATAGCATTGTTCCAAGATGTTATAAAGATTCACATTCTCAGTGACCTAATGTTAATCAGAAGGCAAAGAAAGTCAGCAATCTTTCTGTAAAAGAACAGAAACTTTCATTTAAAAAGAGCTTAAATCAATTACATCATCAAACTTGTCGAGTTTTCTTTGACATGTTTCGCTTGATGGTGTTAAATAGCTGCCATGACATACACCGACAATTTCCTGCAGGAATGGAGATAATTGAGCTCAAAACCCGGGCTTAAGCAGTTAGATTACTGCTTTGTGAAAAACTGTCAAGATACCTGATATAGATCATCTGAGATCAAGCCCATTCCATGAGCAAAAGGAACAGCAGCGTTACCATCAAAGTATTTATCAGTAACTCCATTTCCTATCATATAGCCCTGTGTATAGAAGAAATATTGTTACTGTAATCTGTTAATCCATCCGTTCCAAAATCTAACTCCGTAGTTACATATACTATTATAGAATGTCCGGAAGATAATATTAAGGTGCATACCTTTAAGTTAATGATAGGCCTTGAGCCTAAGTCAAATCCTACAAAAAATCAATCATGAGATTGGAAATAAATAGTACATCACCCTCTCCTTTCTAAGGATACAATGTACTCTATGAAATCTATTAGATACCTTTCATTATTTCAAGTGCAAGAGTTGGTATAAAAATACCAGCATACGATTCTCCAGCAATGAAAAATGGGTTGTCAAGGTGCTCTGGAAACATCTTAAACCACTATATTGCAGCATATCAAATTTCATAAAAATAACATGGAATTAGTTTCTGTAGAACTTAAACATCTACTACAATATAAGTTCATAAAGTTACACTAATTACTGCATACCTAACAGTTAGGCAACTAACAAGGGGCGAAATTTCCATATAACATCCTTACCTAAGGTTTAACTAAAGTTTGCACATTGAAAATGTAACTACTATATAGGACAGTGACATTTTTTTAATTATACATTGAGAAGCAAATAAGTACCTTAAGCAGAAAAATGAGTGTATTTTTTGCAGTCTTTAAGTCCCCAGTTATGTAATCACTTGTGTTCCTTGAGAAAGAAAAGCCAGTACCTACTGGTGAATCTAAGTAGATAATGTTGGACACCTGCTAAAACAGACTAGTTAATTAGCATAAACAGTATAAATTATGAGATTATAATGGAGTAGTAATTTAATAATGAACTCATCAATATTGTTCAAAGTTAGTCTGAAGTTTGTAGAAAAGTTGTAGGATTAGACCTTAGACCAGCTATATGGATTAGGATGCAGCTTTGGAAAATCTTCCGAACTAATTGGGCTGGAGGCTTCGAAATTGAATGGGCCTATGTACATTTTCAACCGCAATTATATAACAATTCCAACATAAAATCAAGTTACTCACATCAAACTTCCTCTTTTCCTAATACATGCACCCTTTTGACTTTCATGTTTGACGACACATAAATTTGATCATTAAACAGTAAAAGTAGGTGACAAGCGACAACTTACAGTTAAATTTCCCGTCATAAATTATTTCTATTGTGAATTGGAAAAAAAGTTACTATTGTTGTTCTTTAGAAATACGGGGTGTAAACTGACACCTCATAGCACATTGTATATCCGTCAGTGCCATAAAGTTAAGATTTTTAACATTCGGACAATAAAGTACTATATCGAAAAAGTAGGGGTAAAAAGATTTACCATGCTCATAAACTAAGCCTCCTAAGCTTGAACATCCAGGTCCACCATTAAGCCACAAAACAACATGATCTTTTGCAGGATTTCTTTCTGATTCCACAAAATAGTAGAACATGTGTTTCGCGTTATGTTCATCAATTGGCACATACCTTGAACACCACCAACATGTAACAACAATAATAAATCACAAACTAAAAACAAAAAACCACATCCATTTTCACTCAACAATAATGAAAATATACAAAGTCAAAAAATCATGTTGGGTAAGAGTTGATCATAGGACGTATTTGGCTAGGCTACACATTATAAGAAGATAGTCCATGCCCGCATAATAGATCACCCCAAAAATAATCGATTCAGACCCCGAAATCGGCCTTTAAGCTTTAATTAATCAAGCCGAAAATTGGCTGGCAGGCCGGGTTGATTTGATCAGCTCTACAATTGATCTATTTATTATACATACTAAACAAAATCAGAAAGACAAAAAGAAATAATGTAACGCTTACCCAGAGTAGTGCTTAGAAGGGAAGCTGCCACTAAAACCTGGCAAATGTGTAACAAGTGAACTTTGAGGTGCAGCTTTAATCAGAGTAAACCAAAGTATGACATGAATAATTAGTGTTGCTAGTGTAACAACATGACAATTTCTAGACATTCTGAATATATTTTCTTGATAAAACGATGCAATTAGCCGATTACAACTATTGACCCTATTATCGTGTCTCTTATTTCATGAACTTATAATCTTCATACAAAACAGTAGGCAAAATGATTGGAATGTGGGTTTAACTTGTATGAAATAAACACTGCATATTCAACTGCAATCTGTATCTACCCTGAAAATCATCAAGTATACATAGATAAAATAATGGACAATGACATTATCTGATAAGATCTTCAATTTCCAAAAATCTGAAATTTTATTGATATCATCTTGCATGATTTAATTCAATAATTATGATTATAGACAAATTAGTTTCTTTTATTAAAATCATTTTCCTATATAAATAAATATATAAAACCTTGTCAAGCCCCATCAAATGAGCTGTTTTTGTTTTCCCATCTTTCCCTCTATAGTTTACACTGAATTGCACGTAACCTAATTAACAGGATCAACTGCATGATCAATTTGTTGTTTTACATTGTAAAGGTGCAATTGATAGTAATATATTTTGATAGTTGATAACTCGATATTGCTAGTCACGCAATAAACATACAGTTTCATGCTTTTGAGCTATTGGCCTCAGACTCGTCCATTTTTGTGACATACTGATATTACATCAGCTAAACATGTACACCTCTAACCTTCTCTCGGTTTCTCTTCTGGCACCAGATGCCCAGCACCCTGCATATTGCATAACAGGACTTACAGAATGATCTGTGTGCAACGACGGTGCATAATCATTTGCTTGATATTGTGTCAACTGATCTAGTTGAGTCTATGAGGATAAACCATACTCTTAAGGTCGTATAAGATTAGAGTTGGCCTTATAAGTAAAAATAAAGCTGGAAGTTCTAGGCATAACTTTATGTAAACCTGAGTACTGCAAGTCTGTCAACTGATCAAGTTTGGTGCATATGCCAGGTAAAAGAGTCTATGAGGATAAACCATACTCTTAATAAGGTAGTATAAGAACAGAGTTGGCCTTATCAGTAAAAAAAAAGGCTGGAAGTTCTAGGCATACATTATGTAAACCTGAAACTGCAAGTCTGAAATCAATGTCAATATAATCGGATGCACCATATAAAATGATAATAAGCTTTACCATCTTTACTCATCAACCTGGCCTGTGTTGGTCGATGATTTCATTTAGTGATATTCCCTATGCTTCCCTCAATCACTCACCGGCCTGTATACGGAATCACCATATCATGATCGTCACTACAAAATTCAAGGTAAAACATTGATCAGTATACATAGAAATTACTTCTGAGAGACTAAGGTTTGTCAATGCATCAAATCATTTAATCAGGGTAATTCACCTGATAGATATTATAGGATTATTATAATATTTGTCGCAGAGTAGGATATATTTGTATATATTTGTGATATAGTTTGTATTCTTATCGTACTAGGTTTCCTAACTAGATTAGGACTAGTATTGTAACACTATATATATTATTCAATGGTACACACTCCAACCCAAGGAGTCTTCCCGAAATCTAACATGGTATCAGAGCCAGCGTGACACAAAGGTCACGGGTTCGAATCTCATTCACCCCCCACTTTCAAGTGGAATATTAAGCGGTGGGTATGAGGGAGGCCCATGCTGCATCCACAATTCTAGCCCAAACGGGCTCTCGTGTGAGGGGGCGTGATAGAGTATAAAACATATTCCTGAACCTCAACCATCAGTTTAAGCTTTTTATTGAACTTCGATCTAGCAGAAATTTAACGTTCTGCTATGTGCTTAATCACCTCAGCTAGGTGACATAACTCTAGATGAGCACCTGCAGACCCGAAGATATGAGTCTCTTATGGTACTTTATCATGCTCCCTATCACTACTTTGATAGGTAATGCGGTCTGTACAACATTTTCCATCTGTCATACTCGCATTCCTAAAATGCAAAGTTCTCAATGAAATATGATCATTATTCCAAATGCCTTTACTAAGAATTGTTGGTCATAGAAGCCAAAGATCGGTTTATATACTCCATCACTGACTCGTTCATTGTCGAGCCACCCTCAAAATTGGAGCCAAGTTATCAACACAGATATTATAAAATCTGAAGTGACTCAATGGGTTTTATATATAAACAGAGTTAAGCATGCTACTAAGATAGATAGTGGACCAAAATTTTATAATTGTAAGGACTATTATTAAATAACACCCCATGTATAAGATGTTTATAATGCATTACTCAAAATGGCAAATGGGTTGTTCAGATTGGGACAGGTCATTATTCGAGGTGATGAGTCATTCGATTCAATTTAGGGTTGATTCGTATCCAACACATCACATCTGAATTCTGAAACATAACCCTAATTCAATGTACTCACTTAACATTCTTAGCAGGCATACAATTGATTAAACAAACCAAGAAATCAATATTATCATGTATTCCTGCCAAACCCAGAAATCATACAATTCCAATTCACCACATTTTTCTCAGCGGCATTTCGTCGAGCACTTTACGTGCAAAGTATACAGCTACAGCATAAAAAACCACGTTCAACATGAAAAAATAAAAATAAAAATAAAAATAAAAATAAAAATAAAAATAAAAATAAAAAACCATGAATTTGAAAAGGAATAACATGATTTTCCCAAAAGATGACAAGGCCTCATTGTCGGATGAAAAGGCATCTAAAGAAAGATCCATCTAGATAAACAAGATGAATTAGTGTGCACTAATTATCGAAGTTAATCATTATAGCTTTATTAGTGGATAATTAAGAACTACTTCCGTCCTTAAATTAAAAGTCTCTTCCTCTTTATTACGTGAGGGACCGAGGGAGTACTACTGTATGAGGAGCATAGTATTGATTACCGACATGCGCAAGTTTAATAAAGGCTTATGTATCAGTGCTTCAATTCTAATGCAACTTGATCTTTTCTGAAAATTATTATTAGTTGTTGTTATGATTATTTTTTATTCAATAAATGACCACATTCACTAATATTCAAAGTGGAGGATAATCTCTTTGTTGTCCCTTTGCTAACAGTGGAAATTATAAAGTCGTTTAATTTGCTAGTCACTTTGCTAAAAGTGGAAAATAATGTCCTATATCTTGTATATATAATGGAGTTATTAAAGTATTTCTCCATTCTAAGGATTTCTAACCTTTAAAAAAAAAGCTTTATTAATCTTAAGGGCCGGGTGTTCTTGGAGAATTTTAAGAGAGAAAAGAAGTTATTTTTTAAGATATAATGAGTGATCCTCTGGGGTGTAAACTTACGTGAACCTCATTTTACACCTTTTGAAACTCGATTTTCATTATTAATAACAATGCACAATCAATTGAAATCAATAAAAATTTATACATGTAGCATATTAAATAAGCTATAAGTGAACTACTCCGTTTTAAAGCTAAGGAGAATTAGAGAATTTGTACCATATATTCATATAAGTTCAGTGTACAACTCAATCTTTACATAATTTTTATGTAGTTCTTTAAAGTTATAGACATACTTTGATTTTTTTTTTTTTTTTTTTTTTTTGAAAGAAACATACTCTATTACTCTGATCTTTACCATATAATCATATGAGATTTAGGCTATGTTATAATTATTGTAACTTATTGTTTTATTTTATTTTTTTTCATTTCATGGACGGAGTCATAATTATCAAGCCATTTAGATAAATAAGAAAGAGAGAGGAATAAATGGCCCAAAAACGAATTTTAAATACTTCAAGTAAGGGGAATTGAACTTTAGGCCCGTCAAGTGCCAACCACGAGTCCACGAGTCAATGTCTTCCTTACAAAGTTATAAAATCAACTCAAGTACCTACAATATCTATTACCATAACATTTACGAGTAGTAGTTTTTATCTAAAAATACAAGCTTTGAGCATGGGGCAAGCAGACCTCCCTTGGCTCCACCCTTGATTAGAGATATTAATGCTCAGTTTTAGGTTAACTGTAACCGATGTTTAAAAACTGATAGAGCCATAGAGGAAGTTTAGATTAGACCAGGGTGAAAAGAAGAGCCTATGTTATAATATGCTTTGAATCGGTATTTTATTATGAGTGATTCAACTTGAGAGTGTAAAATCTTATGTACTAACTATAATTCATCCCAACAAACCCTATAATCAATATTTCTTAAAGATTAATGTAAAAAATGTCATTTCACCTACTTGCATTAGAATTTTCAAACACCAATGATTCTAAGGTAGTCTTATACTCTAATGACTTTTGACTACCACAATTTTTTAAAATGGACAGTTGAGATTATTTATTTTATTTATTCATTTTTAATTAGTAATTTTAATTATTTTAAATATATTTTTATCTTCCAAAAATTATTCTTTAATATTTTCGAAATTCTAGAAATAAAAAAAATATATTAAATAATAAAAAATAATTACTAATTAAAATAAATCAAAAAACAAATAATCTCAACCGTCCATTTTAAAAAATTGTGGTAGCTAAAAGTCATAAGACTAAAAAACATAAATCTACATGTGTTTTAAATTGTTTTTTCCGCTAATATTTCTATCTTACATTTGTCACAACAACATAAGTCACCTTCTTATCATTTGCTAGGATAACTCATGTGTCGGTAACATAACACTTTGGTTGAGATAATAATGATGTTCCACGTCGACAGAGGGGGACCTTCCACCGGAGTCATTTGAGGCCTGGTTTCCCATAAATTATTGTATTTAATTAGTTAATGAAATAAAATAACCTATATTTACTTATAAAATATTGAAAAATAATTAGTTTTGAGCAAGAGGTTAAATATTTAAATTCCGGCATCTTTAATGTTTTCAACCAAGATCCGCCACTGCATGTCAAGACAAATGAGTATTATTATAGGTACAAATATTATTTGGCATAGATTTTTTTTTTTTTTTTTTTTTTTTTTGCATTTTCAACTTTTTTCTTCTATAAATAGGTTGGTTTGTGTTGATTAGCATCACCAAACATACACTATCCTAATCTTAAAGGCTATAGCTCTTTTACAAAATATATATCATCAATATGAAGCAGGCAATTTTTCTGGTGCTCTTGCTTGTTTTGGCAGCAGGTTCTTTCTCCTCCCTTGAAAATTTAATAGTTTTACCTAGTACTCGTATATTCTAGCTCCACAACATATTTTTCCTTTGAAAAAATAGATTTAATTATTGTTCAATACAAAATTAAAGGTTATGATATTTTGAATCAAAGAGGAAACAATAGTGCTTTAATTTTTCATACTACTACGTAACAATTTTATTTTTATTATTGTTATTAGTAAAAACGTAATTCTCAGTCTCTCATGGTATATTTTATGAAAATACCATGCGCTTTATACTATCCTTGTTTGAATAACAATAGTATATGTACCTCACTATAGTGACGTACAATGTTATTAAAGGTCACAAACTCACAAATAAAAACGAAGACAAAAAAATTACAAAGAGTATTTGATAACGTGGACTAATTCATCGATTTCACATGAAATTCGACTCATTATCAAAGCTATGGCATGTATTGAATTACATTAATTAGCGGGATTTGTAGTTTTCTGTGTAAATGATGTGATTATATTAGATTATTAGGCCTTAGTATGTACATACGATCCTTGTATATTAAACTTTTTTTTTTTTTTTTTTTTTTTTTTTTTTTGAAACCCTTATTAAACTTTATTGTGAATATAATAGAGGAAATTATTCTTTACAGTATACTATATATTTTTTTTATAGCCGTTTTTCATTATAAAGGTTGATTTAATTTAGTGGATAGTTTAATTATAACCCTTCTTTATATTCTCATTCATCTCCAATGAATTATAAAGAGTATTAGGTATATTAAGTCTCTATATTAAAGATAGTTGTCTACTTCAAACTTTCAAAGACTCTATCATACCTCCAAAAGCAACTTCTATTATCTTATCTAAAACATTATCTCTATCCATCTCTAGAAAGTCACATACCACACACACACAAAAAAAAAAAGGGGGGGGGGGGGGGGGGGGGGGGGGGGCTTGTTTTGATGTCTTGTTTTCATTGTTAACTTTTTATAATTGTACAACCATGTCATAGAAATTCAATTTAATGGTTAAAATTATGTGTTAATAACATAAAATCTATGATAATGATATTAGTATGATACAATCATTAATTGAGGATTATGTATAATTTTTTGTTTTAATTAGTTAATTTATAATAAAAAAGAATTTAATTTCTATCTATCACTCTAACCTGACTTATTTTTGTTCAATTTCTCCTTTATAATTGGGGGAAAAAATAGAGATTGCGCCGAAAATAGCAGAAGCAAGGACATGTACTACTCCTAGTCACACATTCAAAGGAATATGCGTTAGCAGCAGGAATTGTGAATCAAATTGCAATTCTGAGAGATTTCCTAGTGGAAGTTGTCAAGGCTTTCGTAGAAGATGCATGTGCAGCAGGCCTTGTGAATAGTAATTCACAAGTCATGTTATCGTCCATTCATCTACGTACGTTGCAGTTGTTGTCGTTGCATTAAGAGTTTTTCTCGTGAGAAGAGTCTTTTAATGTTTCATTTTCTTTTCTTGCTCCCTATGTTTACAAGAAAAAGTACGTTGATGTAAAAAAACATTAAGGCTTGGTATTCGTAAAAGATATATTGCTTGAAGGCTACTAGCCGGCCTATTGTGTGTAATAATATGGACGGTTTTGTATCTTTGTATTTGTACTTTTAATATCATGTCATCACTTTTATTTACGTATATATAAATAATACTTGATCTATTATTGAAAAAGATTGTATCACACAACTGAGATCATTGTGAGATAAATCTTAATTAGGGGGACATTGAGGGTGAGAATATCATTACACTTCATGCTCCACCCTTTGATTTCTATATTTTTTATAAACAGAGGCAGTATTATATTTGTTGCATATATAATACGAAATACTTTCAACTTATCAACTTTTATACAATATAGAGTATTATAAATAATGGATTATTATATCGATTGTCATATTGGTACGATAAAAGGTTTGGAAACCTACATGTTGCATTTAAATTATATTATGGAACTTGTTTTTACTTTTAAAAGGGAAATATTGTAGAATGAGAGTGTAAAGGGTGAAAGTTAAATTATAAAGTAAATTAGCCAAGAGGGGGAGATTAGCATGCAAATTGGTACAGCTTCAAAGAACGATAGGTTTCTCAAAGTAAAAATATGAAAGTTTAAAATTGAACCAGTTGAAAGTGATTAGATGAAAATGATGGAACTATGGAAGGACTACAAGGTCTACAATAACTCAAAACGTCTTAAGTGCTAGAACATATCTTGAACCTATATGTTTTTTGAGGACGATTTGGCACGAGGGTCTCGTTTGTGCGGGGTTAAGGGCAACTAACTCTAGTTCTAGGATTGTAGGGCAATGCCCCAAAACTTGGGGTACATTGGTTTGAACTTATTTTTGTAGCATAATCCATTTGATTTTGGGAGCTAGTATAAAAATCCTCGAGGCCATTAGTTAAAATCATCTTATAACATTAAGAATCTTTTACCAAAATAGCTAATTCAATAAAACTATTTACCAAAATGGCCAATTATAAGTTTTAATTCCGAAACTAGCTAAGTTGGTGATTTGGAAGGAAATTATTAATGTTCTTTGTTTTTCGTTTGAACCTGTTAGGTTCAGTTTTTTGGGTTTTGTTTTTGTTTTTTTTTTTTTTTTTTTGGGTTGGAACAAATTATCTTCATATCTTGTGCACTTACAACAAAATATATTACGAGTAGGTATTATCTCATTATTGAGCATAGGAATTAGGAACCTCATTAGTATTGTATACGAGATAAGATGAGCCATATTCAAATTAGAGGAGCAAGATTGATTTACCAGATCAAGCAATCAAGAAGCAGATTGTTCTTCAAACATATTCATTATTATTGTTCGCCATTACATATCACATAAATATATGCAAGTTTGTTTTTATCATACACATTAAACTCAACAATATTCAAAATCAGCCGGCATTAGGAGATAGTATACAATTAGCAAACATAAAAAAAAATAAAAATAAAAATTAAAAAATAAAAAAATAATAAAAAATAAAAAATAAAAAATAAAAAATGAACAATATCTTAAAATCCCTTATTGTCATATAAATTTGTGGTTGTGTGAATAGAGCAATATTACTTGAATTTCCAAATTTTTGTGATATGATGATTATGATCTAGATTTTTTTTTTTTTTTTTTTTTTTTTTGGTGGTGATATTGAAATTAGGGTTTCTTATGAGCTATCATTTACATATATTAGTATATGGCTTCTAAATCTTCTAATTAAAAAAATCTATTTTTTTTATTTATTTTATTAAAAAAGAACCAGATCAGTTCAAAGGGAAAAAAAAAGTATGGAGTAATTAATTTCTTTCTTGTTACAAAAAAAAAAAAAAAAAAAAAAATTCTTTCTAAGTTAATAGTTTAGCTAGTTTTGGAATTAAAATTTATAAATAGCCATTTTGGTAAATAATTTTGTTGAATTAGCCATTTTGGTAAAAGATCCTAACATTAATATGTATGATTATATGAAAACATTAACATATACCTTAAATATTATGTATGTGATGGATGTAATTTGTGTGTTCATTATTGATGTATACAAAAATTTATATTTGTATGCATCTGTATAACATTAACAATAGCAAGTCTAGCATTATTAACATTTTTTTTTTGTTCGTGTAAGAGGCGAATCTAAATTATTAAATTACAGAGTATAAATTAACTAATTGTAAATTCAATGCATGTTTCATATAACTTTTGTTTTCTTATTGTAAATAAACTAGAATGTACCCGTGTTAAATCATATTAACATATTGTGCATGAAATAAAAGAGAATGTATCACTCTACAAGGCATGAGTCATTATTTTTTAACACTTTTTAAATTTTTTTTTTTTGAAAGATCAGGATGGAGTTTGAATACTTGTGAATTGAAGTTAGAATTGACTACATACTCTATCTATTACAAGTATCAAATTATCGTATAAAATTTGCCAAAATGGTGGGACACAGTCTTACTTAGAGGCCCCTTACTAGATCTACCTATGCCGCTATGCGTGGATCGTGTTAAGATAAGGTATGTTGGCATGTTGCGCAGCTTGCGCGGCTTAAAGTCCATGGATGTCTACCTTTTTTTTTGAGGGAATGTCCATGTCTACTTTGCGACTTTGTGTATCTCGTGCGAAAGTAACGAGAAGGGAAAGCATGCAACAAACCGGTCACGATCTTATTTAATATTTTTATAGTGGTCACTTGAAATATGATTATTATAGTATTTTAATGATAAAATAATATAATTAGTTTATTTTTTCACATTATAATATGAACACAATTAATATTTTAACATCTACAATGCAAAATAATTTTGAAAATTTAATTTAATCTAGGAATATCTTTTATACTCTATCACCATATATTTTATACCAAAAATAAAGAAATATATACTTTATATATTACTTGAAGAAAAATAAGTCAATCATGATCTAAATAATCATTAATACATTACGATAGTCATATTTTAATCGACCATTAAAATTTTTTGTAATCTTTTATAGTTTAGTTGTTTATAAAAATAATACTATTATACTATACCACAATATTCTCATGGTTGATTAAGTTAATTAAACAAGTATTCCATAATACGTAGTGAATATCTGTAATGTTTGCAACTAGTAATGAGTAATATGATGTATTCATGTATTATTTGATGATATAGATAAGGATAGTTCGAAGGATCTGAATTGGATACTCGTTCTATTTCTAATTGGATTTGAGCTGAATTTACGTTTGAAGCATATATTCATAGATCTTGAAGAATTTCTCTTGTTGCATATTTTATTACGGAGTAATTAGCAAATTATTATAATAACCGCAATTTTTTCTCATACACCATTGAATATATTAATGATTATAAATTGTTTAAATTTGACATCTATGTAATTTTTTTTTTCGTATATTTTTTTTGGTGAAAACATTGACACAAATTTTGAACGTAAATAACTTTTGAAAACGACTTAACGAGGTGTTGTACTATGTATAGTAATAGTCCCATTAATTTAATTTATTATTTGGGGTGAACTGTTGGTGGAGGACAAATCATTCATACCATTAAAGGAGTTGTAAGAAGAGATATTTAGACGATATTGTAAGCTATTGGAAATAATATTATAATAATCAAATAATTCACTACCTTTTTTTAATTTTTTTAAGGGGAAAATTAATTTAGTAATTAGTCGAGTATTAAAGAAAAAGGAAAATTTGAAGATAGGGTATGATTATTAGTGTCTAAAGGAGAAAGCATCCATTGATATTGATATAGAAGACAAAAGGTAGAAGAAAATTAGAAAATATCCAAGATATAAAGTTGGCAAGTAGGACGGAGGACCACTAAATATTCATTGCCGACATGCACATTTCAAAAATTTACGTACTCATAACAGTAAATAATGCACCATCAAAGACTCGTCTTTAATTGCCAAAAAAAAAAAAAAAAATTCTTTTATGTGGTCACACTTTAAACGTTCAATTGATGATGATGATGATATATTGATATGAGATTTAACTTTCTAATTGTAATGGTGTATTATTTCACTATTTATAGTATACACATTTCTTTGACTATCTTTTGTTGCTACGTATTTAATTTATACACAGGGAAAAGTATATATTTGTTGTGTTTATTGTTCTTCTCATTTTATTCCTATAAATGTTAATTACAATTGAATGCAATTAATAGTATGCCACCTCAAATTTAATATGGTTTGGTGAGATAGAACTACAAGAGCTAGCTATCAATAAATCTCACAAATTTTAGGAAAAAAGAGTGAGGGATAACTCAGGTAGTTAGAGCTTTTCTTCCGATTTTAAGGGATTATGAGATCGATTCTCATCACCCGCCTCTATAACTTTTTAAACAAGTGTTCGGAAAAGACAGCGAGCTCTAACAAAGTAGAAGTAAGCTAAGTAGTCACATTTTGAATACATGAATGTATTGGCATTACCTCGACAACGTTTGTTTAACTTGTCATCAAATATGACATAAATACGTACCCTATTAATTAAATCACCTACATAGGAAAGTAAACCTTTCAAACTAATCAATCATTGTGGGATTGATGTGTTGTACTTGTAAGTACTCGTAAATGTTGAATTTAACCCATGCTAGGTTGGAACGAGCTCTTTGGTTCAATTAGATCAGACGATACTTGTCAAGAGGTCATATTCATAAGACATATACTCTATACTTCATATCATGTTTATTTTACAAGTGTAAATTTCAATTTCAAAATGGATTCTTAAAAATCCGAATTTCATCTCAATTTTAGTCAATTTAGACGCTAGAGTAGGATCAATTATCATTATTGATAGGTTTAAATGCCCGAACCACATACACCAAGCGTTTAGCTAGATATTTCATCGGGTCATCTAAATATCGCACACAATTTATGTCGGTAGATGCACATTGGGCTTTGGGCCTAAACAGACTTAACACTTGCCTCGTCAGAAGCTTTTTAGCACCAAGACATAATAATAGTGTCCCGTATTATTTCGGCATTATACCTTTAAACCTTTTCAATAGTGTATTTTTTTCTACTATAAATAATCGTTACTTTGTCTTAGTTTCATAACAATTAATCTTATACATTTATATCATACTCTATAATTCTATAAAGATAATTATGAAGATGTCAATGAGGCAAATTGCTGTGCTTTTCCTTGTGTGCTTACTTGTCTTGTCAACAGGTTAATTTTTATTTTGAGCATTATACTTGGTTTATTTATCGACTTTTGATTTATAGATGAAACAATACGTTAATGTGAAGTTCATTTCAATCTATTAGTGAAGTACTACGTACGTAGATAGAGTAGATACTTCACTAATATTTTACTCGTACGATATATGGATTAAATGACCAGTTCTTTTCTTTTTTTGTTTTTTTTTTCAAAAAAAAAAAAAAGAAATATAGTTTATGCTGTATTAGATTTCAGACATACTGTATATAATGAAAAGGGTGTTTAGTATAATTATACGTAGCATGACTTCAATCTCACGCATGCATGCATGCAAATTATCAAATTTTGATTAATATGGCCGCAAATAACAACAAATTAATAATATATATCTTCATTTTCTTAATTTTTGTAACATTTATGATTACTACTGTTAAATTTTCAATGACTCCGAAGATTTAATTAGAATGAGCAATGTTATTTTAATGTTTACGAGTAGCAGATTACTCCTATAAATTAAAATTTAATTTGAAAATATAGCTAATAAATATGAGTAATATAAAAATATACTAGTAGTTATTTTTAAACAATTTTGTTGTTGATTATGTGACGTGCAGAAGACGCGGGTCCAAGAAAGGCAGAAGCTGGAATATTTAGCAGGAAGAAATGCAAATCTCCAAGTAAAACATTCAGGGGACCTTGCTCAAGGGACTCCAACTGTGACACCGTTTGCAGGTATGAAGGATATCCCGCTGGAAATTGCCATGGTCTTCGCCGAAGATGCATTTGTTGCACCCATGCTTAATAATGCTCCATCGTTACCAAGACGTACATACTCTCTTCATCTGGAATTAATAAATAGTTTCCTCGTTTGAACTATTAAGTACTAAACCTAGACGATGCTAGGGTACGTGTACGATTATGTTACTAGCTCCATGTAGTAGCATCTTGCAATTGTTGTTGCTTTATGTTGTTGTGTTGTCGTTGTGTTGTCGAAATGGTAATGTGGTGAAATTAAAGCTACTAATATGTAATGTATTAGTAGTGTTGTCCCCGTGAAAGAGAGGGAGATTATTGTTGAATAATAAAATTGTTTGCATGAATGGAGCCATGCATGCAAGCTTTGAGCAGTTGAGCCTAGTCTTTTATGAATATTCTACTTATCCATAATGTGACTGTTGTTGTTAAAATCCAAAAATATTACATGCTATCTTGTTACGACTTACGAGCATGTCACCTTCGCTCCACAATGAAAACTTTGGTCAGTCCAGCACATTTTGTATGCAACTTGCCACACTATATGTCTATATGTGGTCTCTTATAAAAAAATAAAGTAATTAATATAACTCTGACTGAATAACCTCCATTTAAAATACATGGACACTTCACTCAACCCTCGTAACATTGATACTGGTTTGACACGCGACAACACATCTAGAACAAGTACACCTAAAAACTTTATCTAAGTTTTTTTATACTACCTCCGTTAACAGTTATTTGCAACATTTGCCATTTTCGATTGCTATCTATTATGTGCAACAATTTTTTTTCTTTCCACTTTTAGTAACTTTTTGCCAACAAAATGACCATATTACCCTTACTTAAACAACTTAGACATCTAAATAAATCACTAACCTGATTGAACTCTTTACCTAATGAATCTGATTAATTATTGTAATCATTTTCACCAATAATCATACATCTTCATCAAAATCATTCATATCCCTAACTCTTCTTCAATTGAAATCTCCAGAATTTAAACCCTAATCCTTCATTTTTGTTCATCTTCCCCCTTCCCTCTCATAATGCGATTTGGATTCGTCTGGTCGTGGGTCCGAGTTCGTGGGTTTGGGTTCGTCTGGTTTGTGGGTCTGGGTTCGTGAGGGTAAGGGGTTTTCAGACCTGGTTTGTGGGGGTTGCGTGAGTTTCGTGGGGATGGGTTCCAAATCTGGTCGCTTTTCTGGGTCCGTGTTGATTAATTTGCTGGGTTTGTGGCGGTTTTGGATGGATTCGTGGTGGTTTGCTGGTTCGTGGGTGGTTTGTTGGATTCGTGGTTGGGTTTCGACGGTTTTGGCTGGGTTCGTGGTTGGGTTTCGGTGGTTTTGGGTTCTAAGTGTCGGTGGGTTGGGTGATTCTGGTGGTTGTCGGTGGTTTCGGTGGTGGTTTTGGTTCTGGGTTTCGGTGGTTATGGGTTTTAATTTTTTTTTTTTTTAAGTAGGATTAATACTTAACCAAGTGCCCTTACTTTTCAATAATCATGCTTTAAAAGATTTGCCTAGGAGTCCAAGCTACCCCCCTTTGTTGCAAATAATTATTAACGGAGGTAGTATATATATTCGACCGTGTCCTACTATGATACAATCTTTTTGCCTTTTGTCTCACTATCTCATTTTTTCAATACTTATTTTTAGAAAATTTAAGGAAAATAAGAGAAATAAGGTTAGACTTAATACTATGGATGCCTTCGTAGCTCCTTGTTATATTAAAAGAGTATTCAAATTAAGGATTTTTTTGACTTTTACCACCAAAAAAAACCACAAAATTGTTTTTAACTACCAAAAATTTTAAAATTTTTTTTTTTTACCACCAAAAAAAAAAATTAAAAATTGTTTTTTACCACCTGTTGTTAAAACCCTAACAGAATTTTAAATTTTTCGATTTTCGTGCCAAACACATGGTCTTTAGGGGTTTTGGGGGGCATTTTGGTCCTTTGGCTACAATTTGAGGTCAGAATTGACAAAAGATGATTGGAAATGCTTCTTTTTACGTGGTTAAAATACCTTGGTTTGCGTGAAACACGCAAACGAGGCATTTTCGATATTTTTTGTCAATTATGACCTCAAATTGGTTCCATAGTACCAAAATGCCCCCTTAAACCTATGAACAACATATTATGTGCACAAAAATCGAATTTTTTTTTAAACCGTTAAATTTAACGGTTTTCTGATGGTAGATGGTAAAAAATAATTTTTAGAATTATTTTTGTGATAAAATAAAACTTTTAATATTTTTGGTAGTAAAAAATAATTTCGTAATTTTTTTTTTGGGGTAAGTATAGAAAAATCCTCAAATTAAATAAATATTCTTAACATGAAGAGTGTGATGTGGAATGACAGTATAGAACTAGCGAGATAGGGGAAATAGATCAACTGTGTAAGAACTTTATGCTGATAAGTTTGATAGTTTTTTTATTGGCATTAAAATATGATAGTAATAATAAGTAATATGATATTTACGCAGTATATAATATTGATTAAATTGTCAAAAAAAAAATAACAAAAGAAAAATAAAAAAAAAATAAAGCATGTTATATAAATTTTAACATACCGTATCAGTGTCTCCTATACTGAGATTGAAGTTTTTTGTATGTATTCGTTTTGTATCCGTATCCGTTCTCGTGCAACCTAGATCTCTTGTAATATATAATGAGTTTAATGACCGTGTAACTCCGGCCATTATGTAACACTGACTAAGTAACCCATAAAACTGACTGAGTAGCCTTTTATGATGACTGGTCACACTAGCACATGTAAGAATTTGTACGTGTTTTTGCCAAATAATTGTTTAGAGTTACAAAAATTAATTGTAGTGCTTTTGTTTATGCGTGAAGAATTTTTATATTGTACTTCTTCGTTCCTTATTTTTTGCTCCATAAGAGTAATGACATTTTATTAACTTTTGATTGGAAAAAAAATGATGAGAGTAAATATTTGGTTCTATATGTCCAAAAAAATGAAATAATGGAAAAAAATAATGAGTATAGAACAGAAAAAGAAATCAGGCAAAAAATATAAGGGACTGAGAGAGGATTTATTACTTGGGTAGTTGGGTTACTAAATAGCCACGTTACCACGTACCGTGTAAGGTGTAACAATCTTGAATTCTTGATGGATATCATATATGTCTTAACAATCTTGAATTCTTGATGGATATCATATATGTCTTACTGCTTTATTGATTTCATACATGTAATTCTAACATCTTTAAATAAATAAATACAATTAATTTTTAAAAAATCTTTCATCAAACTTTTGGTAAAGTAAATAAAAATAGAGATACGAAGTCTATCTTGTCAATTTATCATTATCGTAATTTGAATTTTGAAGCAAACACTAAAGCAAACCACCGACGGTTTGGCGTAGAGAATGAGTGAATGACCGAACCAATCAAAATATATGGCCTACTTAATTGGGTAATTGGTGTTAGCTTTTTACACTTGTGCACTCCATATCCATTATAATGTGCTATAGCACGTATTAGTATAATACGAAGAATAATTGTCTAAATTTAGGTGACTCCAATGACAATAATTCTTCTATGATTGATTGGGGAGTTTGGTGGATAATTCCTATCCAAACATTCAAAAGTGAAATGGAACATATTAATGCATATACATTGGTTTGTCTATATTATTCTACATAGTGTTAATCATTTAAAATTTTAAATATATTATTAAACATCACCTTATTGCTCCTTATTATTTTTACTCTCTCCGTCCCATCAAAATTTTATTCACCACTTTTCATTACGATGGAGTTTAATGTTTATGGCCCATCATCATGGTGGCTTAGATACGCGTCTTTGCCATAGAGGTGACATCCAATGCATATGCCACCACCATGGTTGGTTAATTGGAGTGCAATAAACGCTAGGTGCCTTTGCTAGTTACAAAGTCTAGTTACTGTATTGTTTGCACCTCATCCTGGTGGTGGCACTTGCATTTTTGTAGGTGCCCTCACCATGGTGGGATGCAAACACCGTACCAGACATCATAATGGTGGTAGATTTTATCTATCCTTAATTATTCTTCATTTTACATGTTCATTGTTGTCAAAGGAGGTGTATGATGGTGGGCGTGTATGTAAATGCTATTGTGTAAGAGGATTAGTTTATAATTGAAATTCAAATCATGCTAAATTATTGGAGCAAATTTTGATTTACAATTTAGGTCAAGTTCTAGGAATCAATTATTGACATTCATACCTACCTGAGCCACATATATATCTTATGATGGTTGATTTCAATATAGACCAAATTAAATTTGATTCTTAGTGTAAGATCAATTATTGAAAAATTTCTAGATTCATACTATACAGAGATTTGATTTAACACCCTTGTGGTATACTAGACTATTAGACTTTAACAAACTAGTAATAGTCGGGATTCATCACACTAGAATCACTACGCTTCCAACATGTACCATACATTTTAATGTTTGGCACGATATTTTTTTAATAACAATATTGGCACGATATTACTACTAGGTATATAGTAGGGACTATCCAGAGTCCCAGACAACTCACACGATGTGTTGGTGTATGCACATTGGGTAGGTCTACGTGCGCAAATCAATTTGCAAACTTGCTAATTTCATATTCTTCTTCCCACATTTTCTAGAAGAGAACGACAACACAAAATTTATTTATTAATTTTCTTGGAGAAATTCATTTTAAACCACATTATAAAAAAATTTGGTTTCATAATGTAAAATAATGATAATGTAAAGGTTAAGTTTTAGCCAATCAATTGAAGTGTCCCATATAGTAATTTGGCATGTACCTTTTTAATATGGAATATTTTCTCCTATAAATAACGTTACTTTGTGTTTTTCTTTGCATAACAATCCTATACAATTTTAATTATTTCAAAAAAAAACAAAAAATAAAAAACCAATACTAATAATATAAAGCTCAAAATTGCAAATTATGAAGCTGGCAATGAGGCCGTTTGCTGCATGTTTCCTTGTGTTTTTACTTGTCTTGACGATAGGTACCTAATTCATTGATTTCTATCCTTACTTTCTTGTAAATTATCATATTATACAGTTAAACTTTATGTGGCACCATTTTATAGATAGACATGAAGAAAAGCAGTCCTAGCTAGAAAATTCCTTTTATTGAATATAGATTATCATTTTTTTTTTTTGGATAATTCTTTCTTGAAAGTACCTACGATAATCTAAAATTTGTGAGAAAATTACCTAAGATAATCCAGGGAGAAACTACCTAAGATAATCTAAATGTTAAATTATGGGGAAAATAATTCTCTCTATTTTTCCATTGTATTTTCCCATCCAAAATATTCGGCCACATTACAATATATATAGACAATAGGAATATCTAACCCTAATATTCAAAATATCTTAACTTCCTAAATCTATTCACAATATCTCACATATATTTCATTTCACAATTATATCTCATATGATATTATTCTCATAATATCATATCACAATATATGTTCCTATCTCAATACCCTCCCTCAAGTCGAAGGTGTAGATCTCGAACGTCCGACTTGGACAATAAAATAAAACCCGCATCTTGTTGTCAGCATCAAGCCACAAAATCTGCATCTTGGACAATACTTGACCATGCCACGTTCTTCCTCTTCATCAAATTTCACCATGATCAACATAGTCACCAAATCAATTTCTCATAAAAAATAAAAAATTATATTGTGAACTCTCACAATAGTTCTCACACTATTATTATATACGTTAATTATGAAAATAATGTATACTAATAAAAAATTGTGAACTCTCACAATTTCACTATATTGGACGCAAATAATGAATAATGCGTGCAATTAATCACTCATCTTACACGAATTCTCGTGTTTAAGATTATTTTATTATCTCACTTGATGAGAACGTCATTCTTTTTGAACTCATCAATCAGCAATACAACGAGAACATCTTTCTTTTTGAACCCGCCATATTTTTTTCTTCTCCTCTCACACGATCTCCCATTTTTAAGGTTTTTCTTATTCTCTCACACGATCCCTCGTGTTTTTCATCCTCTCCTCTCACACGAATTCTCGTGATTAAGGGTTTTTTCATTCTCTCCTCTGACACGAACTCTCGTGTTTAAGGTTCTCTCATAAGGTTCTCTTATTCTCCCACACGAACTCTCGTGTTTTCATCCCACGATCTCCCTAGGCTCTTGATACCATGTTAAATTATGGGGAAAATAATTCTCTGTATTTTTCCATTGTATTTTCCCATCCAAAATATTTGGCCACATTACAATATATATAGACAATAGGAATATCAACTACTAAAATTAGGCCAAATTGCGACCGTCTCTGTCGGTCGCTGAAAATAATTGCGACCGTCAACGGTCGTAACGTGGTGGTCGTTATTTACTTGGTCGCAAAAAAACAAAATTACGACCATTTGACGGTCGCAGATTTTTTGCGACCGTTTTTAATATTTTCAACGACCGTAAACGGTCACAAATATTAATGATTGCGACGGCGGTCGCAAAACTGGATATTAGCGACCGTCTAAAGCCGTCGCTAAAAGTTTAAAAAAAAAACAAAAAAAAGCACCTACCTCCCTGTACTTCACAGCTAGCCCCACCACCAATGCCCACCCTAAAACACCACCAGCCACCCCCGATACACCACCCAACCACCTCGAAAATGCTAGCCCACCCCATAAATCTCACCTAGCCACTCCCGTAACTCCACCAACACCCCCATAAATATCACCCACTAGAAAAAAAAAACTGAAAAAAAAATGGTCGTAGCAAAACAAATTATACCAGAAATCAAACAATAGCAAACCAAAAATCAAACAAAACCAAAAATCAAACAATAGCAAACCAAAAATCAAACAAAACCCACAAAAATTAACTAAATAAAAAATTCGAACAAGCAAAAAAAATTGAACAAGGAAATTTAAACCCACAAAACCCGTAGAAATCCAGAAAATCAAGCAAAAAAAAAAAAAAACCAGAAAATCAAGCAAAAAAAAAAATCCAGAAAATCAACCCCCATAAATCCAGAAAATCAAACCCACAAACATCAAGCAAAACAAATTATACTAGAAAAATAATTCGAACAAGGAAATTCAAACAAGAAAATCAAACCCACATAAATTAACCCAAAAAATTTCGAACAAGGAAATTCAAACCCGCAAAACCCACCCAAAATTCAAACCAAAATCGAACAAAAAATCTAACAAAAAGAAGTATAAACACAAAAACATACCTCAAACCCCGAGTTAACTTCGAATGTCACCTCGAATTTGGTTAATAATGCCTAATTCGACCATGAAAAGTGTAGATCTACACTTTTCATGGTCGAATTTGACCTTAGGAACCATTAACTTGTTTAACACCACCACTTAAGCATCGAACCACCGACGTTGCCGGAATCGCAACACCATACCACCGACGTTGCCGGAGAAGGTGAAGGAAAAGGAGAAGAGTAAAGAGAAGGAGAAGAGGAAAGAGGAAAGAGAAAGAGAAGAGGACAGATTAGGGAAGAGGAAAAGAAGAGAAGAGGACATATGGAAGAAGAGGGAAGAGAAAGAGAACTAGAGAAGAGAGAAGGAGAAGACAGAGAACGTGAGAAGAGATAGAAAGGAATAAGGAGGGGGTGCGGCGTCTCAAGATTTATGGTTAAGTGCACCCGTTTTATAACTGTAATTCTTTTTTAAAAAAAAAATTAAAATCCTTGCGACCGCTTTAGCCGTCGCAGAATTACGACCGTTTGATGAACGGTCGCACATTTCCACAATTTGCGAACGTTAAGAGCGGCCACAAACAATTTAATTTAATTTGAATTATTTTTCAAATGTATTTGATTTAAACAAAATGTTTAAACACCTTTACGACCATTTAATATCCTAAAAACGGTCGCATATCTGCGATCATTTAGAAAACGGTCGCAAATTTGCGTCCGTGTACAAAACCGGTAGCAAATTTCAATTTTTGCGACTGTTTTGATGACGGTCGTAGAAAAACGGTCGCAATTTGACTGAATTCTAGTAGTGATCTAACCCTAATATTCCTAAATATCTTAACTTCCTAAATCTATTCACAATATCTCACATATATCTTTTCACAATTATATCTCGTATGATATTATTCTCATAATATCATATCACAATATATGTTCCTATCTCAGTACTAAATTTTATGAGAAAATATCTGCTGGACAATGTTGTAAGATACTACCATATAATTTTCACCGTTGACCTACCTCAAATTAAAACACCCCCGAAATCACCGTCAGGGTAATTTCTTGCTTCATGCTGATGATGGTTTTTGGGATTAGAGGTGGTAGTTTTAGGGCTGGAGGGTGGTTTTAGCGTGGTGAAGGAAATTTCAAGCATGTTTATTGGTTTTGGGGATGAAAATAGTGGTATCGGGGGTGTTTTGAGGTGAGTCGATGGTGGAAATTCGGCAGATATAGTATTTTACAACATTTTACCTTTTTAGGTAGTTTCTTATAACATTTTTTTATAAGGTAGCTTATCACAAAATATGAGTTTTTTTAGGCGATAAAAAAAATTTATTTATTTTTTATATCTCTTTAAGTGATAATTGATTGACGATCAAAATAAATGCAATTTTTTTATTTTTTTTATTAAAGGCATAGATTAACATATTTATTTAGTAAAATAAAATAGTGGCCGGAGTAAATCTATAATTATGACTCTACGAGGACATGGGATAATAATGTTTGACAATTAATTCCCGACGAAGGTGTCTTGTTAGGGCTTGTTCTCTTCAAATTATTTTCACTTCAGTTCACTTTAGTTCTTAATTTCCTTCTCTCATAAAAAATTTAGTTTAGTTTAGTTCAGTTCAGCTCCAATAAGTTAAGTTTAGTTCAGTTCAGTTCAGTTAATCAAAACAGACCCTTACTCTTTACAACCTAGATTCTCGTGCATGCAATATTGCAATGTAAATTGATTTATTTCGGACTAATTAATTCAACTTTCCATAACTCTTAACACAAATTTATGTACGTTTTGCCAATTATAATTTGGATGTGATGGAGGACAGAGGTAAGCACAAAAGTAGTAGAAGCAAGTATATGCACTACTCCAAGTCAAAGGTTCAAAGGAATATGTTTTAGCAGCAGAAATTGTGAGATAGTTTGCAATGCCGAGAGATTTCCTGGAGGAAGTTGCCAAGGAGTATTTCGCCGCAGATGCATTTGCAACAAACCCTGCGCTAAGGCTTAGCCGACGATGGTGCCCATCCCGTTCCTCATCAACAATAATCAACTTGATGCAGCATACATACACTACATGTCTATATGTCTCTATGCATCATATTATACAATCGAGTGTGTACTAGTACTACGCTACTTATTAATTGTGGTAACTTTGTGATATACTGATATGTAAAGTAGCATAGTAGTGAGCTACTCGTAATAAACAAGTACGAAGTATGTATAGTGGAAGTAGAGTATTAAATTTGTGATCAAGTTTGTCAAAAAAAAAAAAAATTGTTATTGAGTCTAGGATTTTTTGTAAAAAACTACCTTTTATAATCCATTTTTTGCGAGAAACTACCCTAAAAACGAAATGTTGTAATCAACTACCTTATAAAACACAAAATGTTGTAATTGACTACCTCCCACCGGAAAGTCAAGTTTGACTTTATTTTTCCGGCGTCGACTTGGTCACGTGAGGGTCACGTGACCCTTAATGACATAATTTTCCCATTTCCCATTTCGAGAATTTGGGGAAAAAAGTGGAAAAATCATGTCATTAAGGGTCACGTGACCCTCACGTGACTAAGTCAACGCCGGAAAAATAAAGTCAAACCTGACTTTCCGATGGGTGGTAGTCAATTACAACATTTTGGGTTTTATAAGGTAGTTAATTACAACATTTCGTTTTCGTGGTAGTTTCTCGCAAAAAATGATTTATAAAAGGTAGTTTTTTACAAAAAAATCTTGAGTCTATGTAGTATTAGTATGTGTACCGGTTGATATACTATGTACAATGTACGAGTAAAGTAGAATTGTCCACGAACTCAATAGTGGAGGAAATGAGAAATCATTCAATTTCCTAGTTGCAAATTGCGAATTCAAACGATGGTGCGCGCATTATAAGCCTTTAATATAATATTGCCATATGCTTTGTCCACATTTGATTTGGCATATTCTTGTTTGGCTGAACCCATAGTTTTTTCCTAGTTTTTCTTTGAGGCATGGCTGAACACCTGAACCCATAGCTTACAATTACATTTAGTATTGTAATTGTCAGATAATATAAAACTCATTGATTAGAGTGATTTCCATTGATCAATATTTATAGGGTTACAATGAGAAACCTAATCATATTAGGTAACTATAAGATTGAGAAACCTAATCATATTAGGTAACTATAAGATATGTATAGATATTAAAGATGATCTTATACAAAATATATCCTAAACCTAGGATGAGAATATTCTATGGATATTCACTATCACACCCCTGCAGCCGGAGCGAGAGAAAATCGGATGTCAGATTGGATCTGAATCACGCATCGAACAGTAAGGATAGTATAGTAACCCATGATCAAAAGAGAAGTAGTAGACATGTGCAGGGGATGATGATGAGAAGCAACAACCACGACCTACGTATAGTAGAGATATGCGCTTTTAGGGCGGAGGAGAAGTAGAAGAGTCACGCATATACTTGGGTCAAGTTGTAGATCCAGAGAAGAATAAGCTAAGGGATCAAACCATCATCGGGGAGAAAACGCTACACTACTACGTGAAATCCTAGTTGAAGAAAAACAAATAAAATTGCGTAAGAAAAGATTAAATTCTCCGCTTGAAGTTAATCAATTCTCAAAAGAGAAATCAGGTAGCAAGAATTAATACTCCATAAAGATTCCAAGTGTTGCAATTATAAGAGGAGCCAACTTGATAGCAAAAGATATGTGCAAAAGTTGACCTTATTCTGATATACCACCACCAAAACAAAATCTATGTGATTATGTGTAGAAAAACCAATAGGGCAATGTAAGAATCATTGTTGGACATGGGGAGGTGGAAATAGAGTGCGGCACATGGAGTAGGTTGGCAGATGTGGTTACTGCCAGCAGTGGGAGGCAGTAGTGTATGCGATTGCCACCAATGATGGAGGCGGCTTTCAAGGTTGCAACTGTTGGTGGGAGGCGCAAGGTTACATAAAGATTCTAAAAAAAAAAAACTTTGAGAAAAGAAAAGAAAAAAAAAAAACTATATGTGTGTGTTTGCAGAAGCATAAAATTTTTGTGTATATCCCGCCGGTGGGTTTAATTTCTAACCTACCGGCAGGATGAGAATTTTTGTATATGATCCTAAGATCTCACCTAAGCTGTGACACCATGTCAGATAATATAAAACTCATTGATTAGAGTGATTTCCATCGATCAATATTTATAGGGTTACAATGAGAAACCTAATCATATTAGGTAACTATAAGATATGTACATATATCAAAGATAATCCAATACAAAATATATCCTAAACCTAGGATGAGAATATTCTATGGATATTCTCTATCAGTAATTGACATAAAAATTGTACTGTGATCTCGCAAAAAACAAAATGGTGGTTGGCTAAGCCAGGCCATATTTCATGATTCAAGCAAGATTGTTGAACCGTATTCTTTCCAAACAACGTAACACATGTACATGTTCTACATTAAAAAACATCTAAAAGAGGTGAAAGTTAAACACTTTAAAAGGCCAATAAAGTTAGGAGTTATTATATTTGTATTGCTATATGATTTTGGGATGAAACCTCTTTGAACCTATAGAGTATACACTTTAATTCTAGATGACATGCGTGGTTCAAACCTGTTTTTAATGTGATCTAGGGGGTTACCTCTCTTATAGCAATATGGTTTTTGGATGAAATTAAACCTCCTTACCTTAAACTTGTAGAATGAACTCTCTCTTAAATGACGGGTGCGGCCCAGTCCTGTATTTGACAAAGATCCAAAAAAGCCATCTTGTATAGTTTCTTAATATATATTATATGATTTCCTTCTTAAGAAAAATTGAAGAAGTATTAAATTATCAAATTATAATAATGCATGTAATTTGATTAACTTATAGAAACTGATATTAGCATCACCTTTTTTTTTTTTTTTTTTTTTTTTTGACACAACATCACCTTATTAGAAAGAAGTCAGTGCATGAAAATATGAGACAGTGATTTTAAGGGGTTTATAATAATATTGGTAGGGAGTAATTTTCTTTAGGTACAGACGTACAGTTACCCTCTTGCTTTGACAAGTAATGTTAATTTCTTATTCCTAAAATGTGTCAATTAGTCGTACAGTTAATTTAATTGACAATTATTAAGAAACAAATTTCTTTTCTTTTTTCAAAAAAAGAAATTAGTTTGCCTATTGACCAAATATGATCGTATAATTCTCTGTATAATTCTCATTAATCACAATGGCCACATACAATATTTATATATTAGGTATACTTGGAGGGTAAGACCAAATAACCTAAAATAGCTCACAATATTCTCTAGGATATATTTTCACAATATTAACAATTATCTTGTTTCCTGAAATATATCCTAATACACCCCCTCAAGTTGGAGCATACGGGTCACAAATGCCCAACTTGCGAAGTAGAAACTCGAATTTAGCTTTTCCCAAAGCTTTTGTAAAAATGTCAGCCAGCTGAACCGTCGTAGGAACATACGAGGGTATAATCGTCCCATCTGTAATTGCATCCCGAACAAAATGACAATCTGACTCAATGTGTTTTGTTCGTTCATGAAACACTGGATTCTGCGCAATGTATAACGCAGACTGACTATCACAATAAAGGTGCATCCCATTCTCATGCCCAACACCTAAGTCACCAAGTAGTCGCTTCAACCACTTCAATTCACAAGTCGTTGCATTCATACAGCGATATTCTGCTTCCGATGAAGTAGGCTGCTTCTTGGTTTTCCATGACACTGGAGACAAACCAAGAAGCACAAACCAACCACTCAAGGATCGTCTGGGGAGAGGACAACCTGCCCAATCTGAATCACACCAACCTTCCAATTGTAAAGCACTATCAGATCTCAATAAAATTCCCTGTCCGGACTCTTCTTTAAATATCTAACAACTCGCAGAGCTGCTTCCCAATGATCAATCCTGGGATTTTGCATAAACTGTGATAAAATGTGTACAGAATATGCTAAATCAGGTCTCGTAACAGACAAATAAATCAGTCGACCTATGAGGCGACGATATTTCGCAATATCGTGAAAGTACTCTCCCTGAGATAGTGCTAACTTGTGATTTTGTTCCATAGGGAACTCTGCAGGCATAGCATCAAGTAAACCTGCTTCAGTAATAATATCCAGTGCATACTTCCTCTGGTAAATAAAAAATCCCTGTTTATTTCGGGCTACCTCTAGCCCCAAAAAATATTTCAACACTCCAAGATCTTTCATCTTGAAACAATCTCCCAGATATGATTTAAAACTGAGCATAGCATTTTTATCGTTGCCTGCAACAATTAAATCATCGACGTATACTAACACATTAAGCTGCATTTTACCCTTTGTCAGAGTAAACAAAGAATAATCATAATATGACTGTTTAAAGCCATAAGTTTTCAAAGCTGTAGCAAGCTTTGCAAACCAACATCGAGGAGCTTGTTTAAGCCCGTACAACGATTTCTGCATCCTGCAAACTTTGTCAGAATTATCTTTCTCAAAACCAGGAGGAATTTTCATATATACCTCTTCTTCCAAATCACCATGAAGAAATGCATTATGAACGTCCATTTGATAAACTTCCCAATTTTTCACTGCCGCTACTGCAAGAAAGGTTCGAACAGTCACCATTTTTGCTACCGGAGCAAATGTCTCATTGTAGTCTATTCCTTCAACCTGATGATTGCCAAAGATGACTAATCTCACTTTTAATCTGATCAAATTCCCATGCTCATCATATTTTTCTTTGTAAACCCACTTGCTTCCAAGTGCCTTTTTACCCGGTGGTAGTTTCTCTAGCACCCAAGTACCCTGCTCTTCTAGAGCCTGGATCTCATCCGCCATTGCTTTCCTCCAACCCTCGTGTTTCATAGCCTCCTTGAAACTTTTGGGTTCATTTCCTCCTGTAATGGCAGCAATATATGTTCTATGCTTCACTGAAAAACGGTGAGAATCAATAAAATGTGTTATAGGGTAAACAGTACCTGAGGAAAATGATGTCGCAGGTGAACTCTGAGATGATGTAGATGGACTTATATTTCGGATCGTGTGTGTCACATAGTCACGGTGCTTCACATTCGGAAATTTCTGTCTCATGCCTTTACCCAAGGCCTCATGCCCAATTGGTTGCTCGGGAATTGCTGTAATATGTTCACCCTCTTGCTGCACACTTTGCCCCCCCTCAAGAGACATGTGTTCACTCGTGTGCTGTCCAGAAGCCAAGATAGAGGAGCTGTCAGTCTGCTCCGCGGGCTGGTCGCGGTGTGTGGGCTCTTGCCGTGGCCTGCCTGCGATGTCTCCTGCTGCCCTCATTTCAGCGCACCCAGCAGAGGCAGGCTCCTCCGCGGGCTGGTCGCGGTGTGGGGTCTTGCCGCGGCCTACCTGCGGTGCCCCCTGCTGCCCCTATTTCACCTTCCACACAAACATACTCCTCCCCCACGCAGCTTGTATCCATACACCACTCATCATCACTCACACATCCAACATCACAAGACACATTCTTTGACACCGAATTGTTATGCCCACTAGTATTAAGGTACGAAAATTCACTCTCATTAAAAATCACATCCTTTGAAACAAATATTTTTCGTGTCTCCAAATCATACACCTTCCACCCCTTTTTCCCGAAAGGATAACCGAGGAATACACATTTTCTACTTCCACTAGCAAATTTGTCACCCTTACTTCTCTGATTGTAAGCATAACATAAACACCCAAACACCCGAATATACTCATATGAAGGTTGTTTGTCAAATAAAATATCACAAGGGGTTTCATAATCTAGTAAACGAGATGGTGTTCTATTAATCAAATGACAAGCAGCTTGGACACACTCCCCCCAAAATTTGAGAGGCAAATTTGCTTGAAACCGCAAGGCTCTAGCAACATTCAAGATATGTTGATGTTTTCTCTCAACACGCCCATTTTGTTGGGGCGTGCCTACACATGAGGTCTCAAAATATATCCCATTTGTAAAAAAATATTCCTTCAAAGAACTAAACTCCGTACCATTATCACTGCGAACAACTTTAATTTCTTGAGAAAATTGTCGTTTCACAATAGCCACAAAATTATAAAACATGTATTCAACTTCCGTTTTATTCCTTATTAAATAAGTCCACACACCCCTAGAATAATCATCGACAATGGTTAAAAAATAATGAGCACCACAAGATGATGGAGTTTTATAAGGACCCCATAAATCTAAGTGTACTAGTTCAAAAACCCGACTAGCTGTATTTTGACTCAAAGGAAAACTACTCCTATGTTGTTTTGCCCGAGGACACACATCACATGATTTAAATTTATTACTACTACGACTCACAAATGGAAGTTGTTGTAGTACTTTTGTCGAAGGATGCCCCAAACGTTTATGCCACAACTTTGTCGAATGATCCCCATCTATCTTTAAAGTCTTCACCGTAGGAAAACCCCGGAAATAATAAAGTCCATCTACTCGTTCACCTGCTCCAATCACCTTCCTCATCGCTAGGTCCTGTATAACACAAAGGTTGTTAGTAAATTGCATGACACAATTTGAGTCATCACACAATTGAGTCGCCGAAATTAAATTACAATTCAATTGCGGGACATAAAGAACATTCTCAATAGTCAAACCCCCTTGCAAAATCACTGATCCAATTTTGTTAGTATTGGCATATTTTCCATCCGGCAATCCCACCGGACAATTTTGAACATTAGAAACATTCGTCAACAAAGATAACTCGCAAGTGACATGATTTGATGCCCCGGTATCAATGATCCAACCCGGGTCATGGTTACTATTAGTCTTGGATTTAAGACCATTTAGATGACTAAGAAGCTGCTGATATTGATCAGAAGAAAGGCCCACAAAACGTTGCTCACCACGGCCAGCCGTCACACTCACAATGTAATGTCACGAAATTGATACAATTAATTTCACAAGTCCTCACAAATAAAAGAATTAATCTCACAATTCCTCACAAATAAAGGAATTAATCTCACAATTCCTCACAAAATTTGTGAACCCCACAAACTCACGAACCTCACAAATTTGTGTATGTATAAATCTCAAAGCAGTGAACCCTCACTTACACTCTAATTGTGCGTGAACAATGAATGCTGCGAACATAATATAAAAAAATTAATTTTGGATCTCACTCAGGCTCTTGATACCATGACAAAATATGATCGTATAATTCTCTGTATAATTCTCATTAATCACAATGGCCACATACAATATTTATATATTAGGTATACTTGGAGGGCAAGACCAAATAACCTAAAATAGCTCACAATATTCTCTAGGATATATTTTCACAATATTAACAATTATCTTGTTTCCTGAAATATATCCCAATACCTATGCAGATTGAATGCATAATTTTGTTTATGAATTCGGTTTAATTGGTTAATAATTATAGTTTTGAGGTGTCAGATTGGATTTATTATACTTGTACGGAATATGTTTATATATACGGAGTAAATGTATCAAGCAAAGCTTGGTGAAATTGGTGAGGAACTCACCAGCTGCAAAATGCTAGGGAGTAGGGGATTCCCTTACCCCTCCCCCCGGCTACTCTCAAACCCGTACATACAAATAGAATGCGTAATTTTGTTTTCAAGTGACTTTGATTTTCGTTGGATTGCAGTATAATTAGAGTACGTTAATTTTATTTTTACAGCTCTATGCGGAACTAATTGTAAGTCTAAAGGCAAACTCTTTTTATATCAGCCACATATAAAGATATAGGTGCTATTCACAATTATAATATTGGACCAAATATCCTATATAAGAAACCTCTAGTATTGTTATATTGGTCACTCACCAATCAATTAAGCTCTCCATTACAATTCTCTAAACCTCTTTTCCATAACCAAAAGCAGAAATATGAAGCAATCAATGAGGCCTTTTGCTGTTATTTGTCTAGTGCTCTTTCTTGTTTTGGCCACAGGTACCTAGAAATCTTCTTCCCTTACTCAAATTTACATGAAGTCATCATTATTTTGAACTGTATGAAGTATCAAATAAAAATTAATGCATGCCTCACCTAAAAATAAGCAAAGAAAAAATTAAATTGGCATCCTAATTATTATCTTTTATTCATCAAATCTTACTTAGCCTGATTAGTAATAGAAAGATAATTGCTAGAATGCTAGTATATAGCGCACCTTTTACATTATTGTAAAGAGATAGATACACGATAAAGTTGTCTTTTTCTATTATGTAGTCAATTACATACATAAATTTAGTAAGTCTTGGAACATTGAAGATTTTTATTTATTTTTTACTTTATTCGCCATTTTTTTCTGTTTAAAAATGTGTAGTCAATAAAATTTTGGGACCGTAGTGGTTCCAAAAAATATTGGATCACACTTTATTTATGTTATATGGAGTACTGATTTATATTATTTTTACGTAATTACTTACAAATGAGTATCTAATTTTTTTGTCCTCGTGAATAAATTAAAGAGATTGGAACAAGAGTTGCCGAAGCAAGAACATGTGGATCTCCAAGTCATAGGTTCAAGGGGCTATGTACTAGCAGCAGAAATTGTGAGAATAC
The DNA here is from genome assembly GCF_948465745.1 of Chenopodium album. Lineage (NCBI taxonomy): Eukaryota > Viridiplantae > Streptophyta > Magnoliopsida > Caryophyllales > Amaranthaceae > Chenopodium > Chenopodium album. The sequence goes on along the minus strand of NC_137844.1, from coordinate 6,704,821 downwards.
TTGCAACACTGAAGGATTTCCAGGAGGAGAATGCAAAGGCTTTCGTAGAAGATGCATTTGTAACGGGCCGTGCGTTTAATTAAGCTATAATTATGTGCTCATTATGTTAAATGTGTGCTATTCCATCCTTAACATGTTCTAGTTGAGGTGGATATGGATGGTTGTTGAATAATAAAGTTATTATTGCATGAATATGTTGTTACATGCAACATTGTGTATGTGTATTTTGTTATACCACTTGTATGTTAGTGACTATTGTAGTATATACCAATCACTATCAATGAGTTACATGTACAAGTTGTACAACTGTACTAGTTCTTTTTAATATGTTCTATTCATGTTATGTGTTTCATTGTGGTTCTTTTATAAAAAAAAATGTAACAATTTTACCCGGTTCAATCACTATAAATGAGTTAATATGTACAAGTTGTACAACTGTACTAGTTCTTTTTAATATGTTCTATTCATGTTATGTGTTTCATTGTGGTTCTTTTATAAAAAAAATGTAACAATTTCACCTGGTCCATCGATCAAATCCAAAACTCTATCTTAACCTAAATCAATGAATCAGTAGTGAATAATATAATAAAAGAAGGTACATTTTAGTAGTCCACCCTCTCTTTGATCTCTTAGAAAAGGGAATGGAGGAGGAAAGCTGATTCCATCCCAACCTATCCCTAATTCAATTTGACTCATGGTAGAAATCATAAAAAAGTATAGCATCCAACTAGTATCATTTGATCGTGAAGGGCCCAAAATGGCCTAATTAATTAACTTGAATGAGCCAATAAGACCATTACTACTGAGCACCATATATAGGCTATATTAAAATCTGACATGAAGGCATGACGTAAACCTCTAAATTAAATCTGCTGAATCTATGTGATCAAACAAACCAATAGATCCCTTACTATTGGATGTTTGTAAGGAGAAATAGGTTTCGGGCCTGTTCTCTTACGTTAAAATTCAGTTCAGTTCAGTTCAGCTCAGCTCAGCTTAGCTCAGTTCAGTTCAATTCAGTTCAGCTCAGTTCAATTCAATTCAGTTCAGTTCAGCTGAGTTCAGTCAATGAGAACAGACCCTTCAAATTGTCTATTAAAATTGACCATAACCAAGAAAAACTTTGAGAGCAAATTGAACAATTTTGATACAAACCATGGCTGTCGCTTAATAGCTTTTTTCCAGTAGTCAATTTATAATGTATGTTTAGGTTGGTCTGAATGATTGAGCTCCAAATTAAACGAGCAAAAAACTAAGGGAATTCGTACCATCATCGTGGACATAATAATAATATGAGTGTGTAACACGTTTACACTCATTAGTCATTACTCCTTGTTTATAACATGCTTTTAAGACCATGTTGAATCAGATAAAGGACATACTCATTTTAACACCTAAATCATACCCATAGCCACTTCAATTGGCTCAAGTGTGATGTACCCTCTTGATTATTGACTCTTTTCATCCTTACTCTTTCAATTCAATCTCTCTTTCCCCTTCCCACCTACATAATCACTGTACCCAGCAACATTGTATTATTTGTTCGATCATTTCAAAAGATGGAGTACATAAATTTTAAAATTTATGTATTACATTAAGTGTCCATAAATTTATTGTAATAAGAAAACTACTTTGTATATTATAAGGTGGAGGACATATTACTTTAAAATTACGTTTTGACATTTTAACACATCAACCAAAAATTCAAAAGTAATTCATATATACTTGTATAAATGTTTAAGCAATACATACTTTTACATTGAGTGTACTGATGTACTGTATTATTATTCAAAAATATACATCTCATTCATTGATATAATGATGAAATTAATTATATTTACGATTAGATCTAACTCAAGGACCAAAGCAAAAATCAGTTGGTTTAGTGTAACATTGTCTCTCATGGTCCAAATTGATGTTGATATATCAATTGGTTGTTGGTATAATGGTGATTGAGACTGCACTTGATAGAAAGGATCGTGTATTTGATTCCCTGCAACAATAATTGGAGATAAATGAAACCAAATCACCCATAATCGATCCTCGAATTCAAATTAACCCAAAGTATATATCTACTAAAAAAAATGAGGTTGATATTGGGTTTGGTAATTTATAGATCTGAAAATTCAACAAAATCATAGGTAATGGGGCCTGCTAGATACTGAATTGATCGTAATAATGCACGAATAGTAATGACTCGTGAAGCTCCAGGCATTAAGACAAATTTGTACCGTAGATGTGCACTGACCAGCTGATCTGTTACTTTTATCAACTCAACTCTTTAGGATATAAAGTCCCTTTCTTTTTTTAAAGTGCCATCAATTAATTAAGTTACAATGCTAAGTACTCATTTAAGTTCTTTTAATTACTGTAATAGATAGTCCACATTGGCTTTTGCTTCCCTATTTTGTAAATTCTTTATGGATTTTAATTGTAAAATTTATTCATTATTCTCCCCATTTTAGATTAAATGCAACAGTTTAACTAATAATTTAGGCTTTTCCAATATTAATTATCATCAAAGGATTATTCATTTGCATTTTTATTTAATTAAATGCTATGTTCTCATCAAGTCATCAACAAAATACAGGGCGTTTGCATTTGTTGCAAGAAAATAAACATAAAAATGCTATACATTTGCATTTTTAAAAATCGGATTATTACATAGTTTGACCATAAATAAATACTGTCATGGTCAATTTTATGTGCTACTCTGTATAAATGTTACTTTGTAAGACGATATTGTTAAAGTTTGACCCTATAAAATATTGCAAGTGATTAAGTGAGTATCTCACACTACCCACAGTATAAAAAGTTGCATTAGATAAGTTCACATATACAAAAACTTTTGTATACTCCATGTTTTTTTAAGTGTTACACTTTATTTTTTTGGTAAAAAGCTACATTAAAATATTATATATCTCTCCTCTCATGGTCCCCACCCAAACTCATTACTACTTTTATATTATATTTTTCCTCTCGCATTCATTACTTTTCAATAAACTATTAATCTCACTATCTTTCTTTTACGATTTTTTAATACTCCAACTATCCAACTTACCTCTTATTTTATTTAAATTAATTAAATTGCCTAAAATTATGTGCCGGTCAAACTGTAACACTTAAAAAAACACGGAGGGAGTACATCCGATGTACAATACTATTAATGTACACTGAGGTAACTTTTATTGAATTTAGGTTAACTTTTAAATATTTTTGGATAACTTTTATCAATACAACATACATAACTTTTATTTATATCACGATAACTTTTATTTATTAAATTTTAATATAACTTAGTAGTAGATGTACAATATTTTATTATAGATCCGATTTTTTTAAATGTTTGTCTCAGCTGTATTGTATAGATAGAGTTGGAACGAAATAATAAAAAATTGATTAGATAAGAATATAAGATCCATGTATGTACATTTTAAATTTGAAAATGACTACTAAATTAAGAATCACACTAGATTTTGAATTTTGTTCTTTTTCCCATATCTAGTTACTTGATTAAAATTTCCTTAATAATTGAAAAAAAAAAAAAAAAAGTTATCTAATTGACAACTAAGGAAGTAAGGAGTAGGTGGGCAATGTTTTCTCTATATAAATGACTCTTAAGGCAGCCTTGAGTTATATCACCAAAACAAATTAAACTCTATAATTTTGTAAACACCTTTTCTTCTTTTTGCTCAACTTTGAAGCAGCTTGTATCCAACAATGAGGCCTTTTACTGCTGTTTTTCTCGTTCTCCTGCTTGTCTTTGCCGCAGGTACAACCATTTTAATTAACTTGGTATATATACGTAGTACATTTTACAAAAAATTACACTAAAGATTACAAATTACCTAGTTTAAATGTTCAATGTGTTTTGAGACAATGAGGAGTAATTGGAATGTTACCGAGTATGTTGTTTGGTTCATAAGTACACATAATGCAAAACACTACTAGCATTAACGTTGGTAGTTCAAACGAGAGTAACAACTAACGAGAAAATCCTAGTTAATCATTATGGCCGGTCGGACACGTTATAAAATGTTTGGTAACTTACTTGTGTTGATATAATGTGTTAATAACTTCGTACTAATTTAAGTTTATGAATTATGATTCTCGATCATATCTGTAGTACGTACTCACAAATTAAAAATGTAGCTCATTATTTTACTTAGATAAGGTAATTTAAAAATTGTTCATAACTAATTAAAGATTAAATTTAGCCAAGGTACAATCCTGAGAGAAAACTAACGTATTTAATTAGCTTCCTCGGATCGAGTATCTTATCTTTGTTTTTTTTGAAAAACAAAAGGCTAATTAAAGATTTGTGTGCTTGTTTAGAGATGGGACCAAGAGTAGCAGAAGCAAGAACATGTGAAACAGCAAGCCATAAGTTCAAAGGAGCATGCATAAGTAAAAGGAACTGCGAAAATGTCTGTCAAACTGAAGGATTTTCTGGTGGTGATTGTAAAGGCCTTCGTAGAAGATGCTTTTGCACTAAGCCCTGCGCTTAATTACCCTCTAACTATTGATTATTTTCGTGATCCTTAATTATGTATCTTCAATGTATGGGGTCGGATTAAAAAAAATTCGAAAGTTGTTACTCGATTGTATGTTTAATTGTTGCGAAAAATAATGTGTTTGTCGCATGTTGTATCAGGACTACTAGTATGTGCAATAAAATTGTACGTTTGTTGTGGCTAAAGTGGTAGTGTCATAATCCTTTGTTAAACATGTTTATCAATCGTACAAGAATTTATTTATTTTTTTTAAAAAAATGGTTTTTTTGGATGACTAAGATTGATGGAATTTTTGTAAGATTAATAATTTTCTCCAATGATCAGATCAATTTTAAAAATATATCACTCCCTGTGAACTAGATCATATATGTGAATGATATGGTGATGGTGCGTGGTTGATGGAGGAGTTAAAATGAACACAACACAAGTGTAAGTTATAGATGGATATTCCACGGTTTCTAATTCAATGTCACATCATTTTCTTTGAATTACTATGAATAATGACAAGCATGTTAGGGACACCTAACACTCATTATATTGAGAAAGCTATCCTTAAAATGTGTGAATAATATACCCCGTAAGTAGTTGTTTATGGTGGGCTCATAACAAAAATAATACAGATGGATCTAGTATAGAGACGAACAATTATCTTAATGTATGATGTATCAATGTATATAGCACACAAATAACCAAGTAATCAAGGCTTGGTTTAGTGAGAAATTGATATCCGTATCTCTCAATCATGAGGTTATGTGATCAAATCCTACTAAATACACATTAGGGTAGATGATTCCCTTACCACCCCTTTCCCCCAACTTCCAAAGGGTTTAGCCCGTTAACAGAGCGGAGCCATGGGAAATTGGTGGAGGAGGCCCTATGCCCGTGGTCCAATGGGTGATTCATTTAGTAAGGGATTCCACCCATTTGTTACCACTCTAAAACCTAAAGTAACAAATACTCCTACCTTCCTCAAACTTAAAATGATTTCTTTCCATAGCCAAACCAAATAAATGAAAAGGTAATAGTTATATGATTCCTTTCTCCCCTCTTATTAGTGTCCTTTCCACTATATTTCCATTGTTCTAATCAAACACCTCCTTAAGGTGGGGTATATATGGCCTTTATTGTTATTAGTATATATTTTTAAAGCTAAGATGAAGGACCATACTGAGCCGACACCTCTCACAAGCTTAGTCAATTTAGCTCCGCAGGTCATCGCTTGAGAGTAGGGGGAATTTAAGAGAATCCTCTTACTCCCAAGCATTTTGTAGGTAGTGAGGCTCGAACTCGTGATCTCAAGGTCACAAGGGGACTTCCCCACCAACTCCACCAAGTTGTGCTTGGTAAAGCTTGGTGGGTATGCCCTATGGGTAGGAGGATATGCCCTATGGGTAGGAGCCAAGTCTGAAATCTTTGGACCATACGGTCCATAACACAAATACGCAATACCCTACCTAGACCTGTTATAGGTTCTAAAACATTAGAAGCCATATCCTAGAATTAGAAAGGATCCAAAAAGATTTTGCAACCTATTTACTACCCCTAATCCCCTATCCAGTATCCACTATGACTTTTAAGAGCTTCCACGCTTACAATACAATCAATTTTGGGCTTCACTTGGTCAGAAGAAGTAGGCTCATACACAAGCCCATTAGTTTGCTCAATTTTTTATCCATGCCCTTGATCTGCTCCGACGTATTATAGAATTATGGTTTTATCGAACTTTGATAGTTTGATGATAATTATGTATTTGGCTAAAGTGTATTAGAGGTAAGTTTATAACATTGCCAAATATTTTGTACATAGTAATAACAAATTAGTGTTTTTGTTTTCAAATAATATTAATTAAATTGAAACAAATTGGGCCAAAAAATAATTGAGTTGAATCAAATCAAGGTTAGAAGTTAATCAAGTTTGTAAGTTGAATCAAAATTAGATTTTCAAAAAATAAACGAATTAAAACTTTGACATTCTTGTAGGGTTAGAGTTAGACTATTTATAATCCGATCTGAATCTAACACGTTGCTATCCTACTCCGAAGTAATAGACATTTCTAATAGCACTTAACAAATTTAACAACCATTCTTTATTTAGAAAGACGTTAAATTGGTTTTTTTTTTGGTACTAGTGATAAACGATTTTGGAGTTTTGGGAGGTAACTAACTTATGTTGTGAGAGTGACAGTCCGCAGTCCCACTCATTCACTTGGACAATACAAAGTCCCTTAAAGCCCAGCTGTAAACTTGTAATAACGAATTGGACCACTATGACTTCGGTCAGTCTATACTATATGTTCAGATCAGATCAACCAAGAGCCTCCCAAAGTCCCATGTTTTGGGCTTTACTGTGTCACTAAAATCAGGCTTGCCTTCTTAATTAGTCCTATTGGCCCCCGATAGTTGCTGAGGGGAAGGCTGTGGCGTGGGCTATTAGGCTTGCCAATAGCTTCAACCTGTCGAATATCATCCTTGAATCGGACAGCGAGATCCTTATCAAGCGCTTGTGCAATGGAACTACTTTCTTCTCTGATTTTGAGTCTGTTTTAGATGACATTTTATTTTCATGTTCTAAGCTTTCTTCTGTTATTTGGAGTCATGTCAAACGGAGCGGGAATGTTGTTGCCCACAATCTAGCCCGTTTGACGCCTTTTGATAGTGTGCAAACTTGGGAGAACCAATGTCCTTGTGAGGTTTCTCCGTATGTTTTGATGGACAAATTATCAATATAAGGCTCCTTTAACTTTTCCTCAAAAAAAAAAAAAAAAATATTCATCTCATTTTAGTTCCAACACTAGTAATACAGGGTAAAAATTGTCTCTAGCTACTTAGGTGATAGAGGATCCATGCAACATACTCCATGAGAGCTACGGAGTATGAGATAAGAAAATAAACTAATTGGACCTTGTCAAATAAGGACGTGTTCATGGTATTTTTGAGACATAAAAAAAGAAAGTGATTGAACTAATTTGCGATAGAAAGGGTTTGAATTTTTTTAGGTTAAATCATGCATGTCATGTATTCAATCTAAGATACTGAGAGTATGTAATGAGACAATCTTAAAGCTAAACTAATACAAAAGCAATATGTATGTGTAGCTAACTTTACTTCCTGTAGAAGTGTTAACAAGCCAAATCGAGGCCGAGATTTGGGAAGCTTGAGCAGCTTTTGATACTTTATTCTAACCCAATCTCTAGTCTAGAGATTTTTCGCGTTGAAATTCCCAAATTTAACCCAAGTTAAAAGTTCAATATTGCTTCTCGTTGTTATTTCTTATAAAGAAGAAAGTAATAAAGCTTAGTTAGCTTAGTGTCACATGCTGATAATAACGATGTCTTGGCACAACAAGTCTCATATAGGCAACCTCCCTATACTTTTATATATGCCTTACTTACTAATGCATGCGTTTGTGGTGCAGACTAGTGTTGTCATTGCATGTCATTGTCTTGGCTTTAGCCTTTAGATACATCATCTCTACACCTATGCCCTAACTACATTTTATTGTACATTGCATGCAGTTATCATATTTTTATTCTACCGTAATAAATTGATTGTATATATTTTTATTATTATTGTAGGCATAACACGGCGTATGTAAGATTAAATGAGTAAAATCGTGTACTAGCATAGTTCTTATGGTGGAGATAGATATATATGAACAAGCTAAAAAGCGTACATAATACATATACAATTTCATATACTACAACATATAATTATATACATCAAAAAACAATAATAACTTTTTTAAATTATAAATTTGTACGGTAAGATACAAGGATACCCCTCTTATCACAGGACTTATCACAGGACTACAGGAGGGAGTGTACCTAACTTAAGCATACATGTATAAATAGACATGATCAGTTGATTGACGCATGCTCTATCCCAGTGCAAAGCCACCTTACCGAAGGTAAATTGAAAAAAGAACGTGTCAAGATATCATGTAATGGCATGTTACGTGTAGCTTGTTACACACATAGAGAGTATAAATGTTACATCTGTCAATGATTTCTACTCATATAAAAGTAACTAATATAGTTGCGTTTACTTCATAGTTAACCAAATTAATACTCTTAATCAAATCAAACCCTCTTTTGCTAGAGTTGGAAAGCTAAGTTTTCAAGGAATGAAGCCAATTGCAGCCTTCGTTCTTATTTTCTTGCTTGCCTTGACCTTAGGTATAGCTTCCATTTCTCCCCTTAGTAGTTTTGTTATGCAGTGTTATAATGCTACACGCATGGTCTATGTTAAATTTATTGCACAACATTACTAGTCGGGCCGAGCTTGCATACATTGTATAAAGATTAGGCTCGTCTTCTCTTAAAACTGTAATCTTCTATATCTGAGTTGCAATATAATTAAGCTTATGACTATAAATTTAGCACATATTCAATGTTAAATTGTGGGATTGATCATAATGTGTCACCAAGTATTAATTCTAATTAGCTTAAATCACTTTGGCTGATGTATGATTCACTATTTATTGTTGTAATTGTAATTTTTACTGCCTCTTTAAGTATCCATACTATATACCAAAGTAATCTCTAAAGTTATTCTATAGTACACATGTCGCATTCACTATTAAATTTTTCCACCAAAAACTTTTTATTTTTTTCCTTAAAAAAATTATTAGTTAAAAATTGTTCTAAGGGTAGACATTTAATAAATTCAAATTTCAAAAAAAATAATTAAAAAAAATAAAAATTATATAAATCATTTCATTTGAAGTAACTTCATTTTAATTGACATTTAATATTACAAGTCTTATAATTATGAGGGTAAAAACTAGTTAGGTTAATTTTTTTTCCCCTTAAAATAGTTTTGACGAATTTCTGTGATAATATTTTGATTTTATAAATTTTCCTCATTATTTGGTTAATACATGGTATGTGATTTGTAGAGGGGGTGGGTCCAAGAGTGGCAGAAGGATTCTTGTTTAGAAAGAAATGCAGTGTTCCAAGTGTAAAGTACAAAGGACCATGCGCAAATGACTCCGACTGTAACGCCGTTTGCAAGTCGGAGGGAATGAAATCAGGAGATTGCCATGGCCTTCTCAGAAGATGCCTTTGCTGTCGTCGTTAGGGTTCAACGACTAAGTACTCTCTCCATCCGAAATTAATAGTCATGACCGTTCAAACAAACTAGTAATGTAACAAGTAAAATTAAACCACAGCAATGAAGCTAGGGAGTACGACTATCTATCTATCTAGCGCTCCATGTACTAGCATTGTAACTTTATGTATGTTTCACAACCAAAACAGTATCTTTTCTATGTAATTATCCTAATTCAATTCAATCTAAATAAAGCTCGAAATTCAAGTCAATGAAGCCCAATGCAACCTTTGTTCTTGTTTGTATTCTTGTCTTGGCATTTAGGTATTCGATCTTGTCTTTTATTAATATTCTACGTACTAGTATGTTTAATTTCCTTTAGAACGAAGTAGTAACACTGAAAAGTGTATGCATGAACTAATAGAACCATGGAAGCACTTTGAATAACTTCATACAGTCATACTCATCATTATGCTTATAGCGTTTTCATGTAATTTATGTTGTATTGACGGTTATGAATCTGTCATTGCATGGATGTGAACTTGTCTCACCTACGTAGATACGGTATAATAACAACACATATATAACGGCGGTTTATATAGAAACGCTATAATAAGTTGATTTTCATATCTTTTATAGCGGAGTCAACAAAACCATAAGAATGCTATAAAAAGCTAATTTTGTATAAGTATACTTTGTTACCGTAAAACTGACTATGAAAATCTAAAAAACGTGCTTCTATTTTCTCTTCGAATGAGTCGCAACTCGCGTGAAATTTTTGTGGTACATCCGGGCATGGCCGCATGGTGCATGATTTGTGGTAAGGTGCACATGAACCTAAAAAGAACATTATGCATATTTTAAAGAATATGGGCGGAAAAAGAACATTATTGACATTTATAATTAAAGAACGCAAGCATAATATATTTTTTGAGTTTGAATTATATGTTCTTTATATAATACAGTATGTTCTTTAATGTATGTACATTAAAAAAATGCTAAATTCAACTCAAAATTACAAATTAAACAAAACCCATCAAAGAAAACAGAAAAATCAAAAGAACAATCACTTAAACAATCAAATCAACAAGAAAAAAAAAATCCCAACAAAACACTCCAAATTCACCACAAAATTAAAATTCAAACAAAACCCATTAAAAATCCAAAACAGTAAATAAAAAGATCCTCACTTAATTCGATTTAGAGGAAGAATCACCCAATTGAGCATCACCTGAAGGCGTAACAACCTCATCAACATCGCTATCGTCGCCGAGGTGAAGTTCGGAAGGAAGATCGAAAGATCATGAAAGAGAAGATTAAAAGCACACATTAAAGTCCGAGTTTTCAGAACTTGATCAAGAGAAGATTAAGGAGAAGAAGAAGAAGGAGGTGGGGTTGAAGAATTGGCCTTAACCACCTGAGTAACTATGACGAGAATGAATGAACAAAAGAGTTTCTTTTTCAATGGCTTATTTGATCAAAATATTAACATGCTCTTTTGTAAAGAATTTATGTTCTTTATAATGCCATGTTCGTTGTCAAACACAAATATGTTCTTTTGCCAAATATAGGTATGTTCTTTTTCAAACACTAGTATGTTCTTTCTTTCCACCTTTTTATTTTTACAGGGTACACCATGCGCATGGTGAACTCGGGTGCAGAGATCAATCACTCCTATATAAAGTGAAGGGGGTTTTAGGTGTTAAATTTTACTTTCCCAAAATATCCCTCTCATCTTTTATTTTCTTTTTAAAAAAACTACCATCCCTTTTTTAAAAATATAACTCCCATTTTTTTTTTTAAAAAAAAAAAGAAAATTTTGTCAATAACTAGCATTTATATTATCACTTTTGAGAACAACTACCACAAAAAATTTAAGTAGCACTATCACTTTCGGTTTTCCAACAAGAATCTCCGGTTGCTGGTGTTTACTTCACACAATTTCTAACAAATGAGGTAAAGAAAACAACGAAATTTAGTGTTCGAACACAATTATGGATAAATTAACTTTAATTTTGCATTGTAGATGGTTATCTCAATTAAGTATAAAAATTAGGGTATGTATATGTCAAAAAATTGAATTTAGGGATTTTATTGAATTGAGGGATTTGGTACAATTGAATTATAGTACCCAATTTATGGTTAATGTACGTAGAAACAATTTTGTTACTTCATATGGGTTTTTAGGACGGAAATTTTATAAATTAGGTCTTTTTAACCGGAAATTCTTGTCGAAAAACCAAAAGTGGTTGTGCTACTCCAATTTTTGTGTTTTTGTGGTAATATTTTTATTTAAAAAAATAGTAGTTATTCTCAAAAGTGATTATTTAAATGGTAATTGTTGACAAAATTTCATATACCATCTTTAAAAAAAATCAAAATTAGTAATAAACTACGAGTATCATCCTTTACTAAAACATTAAACGCTACCTATTCTTCAAAGATACCCATTTTTTTTTATTAGTATAGAATAAATAACATGTTAAGTCATATAGATTTCTTTTATTGCACACGCAGTGCATGTGTCTCCTAACTTGTATAAATAAAAGCAGAGGATTTGAACTTCAAGACCTCATTGGTTTAAATCTAAAAATATTATTTTCTTTGTTCTTTCTTTAATTAAATTGTCATCTTATTTGCAATCTTGGTACTATTTAGCAGACAAAATTTTTATTCTAAATTACTTTTAATATATACAACATAACATAGTCATATTGCATCTTATTAATTGATTCGTTTCAATAAATAATATGTACAAGAGGCACTTGTTAATATGCTAAAACTGATTTTATTTATTTTTTAGAAATAAAATTGTACAAGTTAAAATTAAATATGCCCTGAAAAACAAAAAGTACAGTTAAATATGTCTTCTATTTAATACTTATTCAATGAAAATACGAAGGGAAGAAGGGGAAGGAGCCCTTCGATCCGCATAAATTAACAAAATAAGAAAATTAATTATCTATGAAGAGGTCTATCTGTTATAGTTATGTTTTTTTGTTTTTGTGTTGTTAAGGCAGCATAGACTACGACCATGTTTTTATTTTTTGAAACCAATCTACAAACATGTTAGTGTTGGTTATACTAGTCCACGTCAGCAGGACTAATATACTTATAACAAAATTGTATATTGTAACAGATTTTGTTTTATTACTGAGTCAGCACCATTTAGATAAGCTGACAGATAGTTAGGTGGTGTATTATAAATACTTCATCTCCTCTGTATTTATGATTATTCAGAAAAAATACACAGAAATCTTCTTTCATTTTCTCTCTCTAGTTTCTCTCTCTCTCTCTCTCTCTCTCTCGATACGATTAACATGGTACAGAGCTGCAATTTTCCGCGATTTTCTGCTGTTGATTTTTTTTGTTGAGTCTTTCTCATTTTTTGAGTTGCTGCGATTGTGGATTTTGTGCGCTGAATTCTTCTTGAGGTGTTCTTCGATTTCTGGTATGGTTTCGTTGCTCGAACGATTGTTTTTCTGATTGAATTTGTTCGATTTCTACTGATTGTTAGCTGCGATTGTGATTATGAGTTGTTTGAGTAGTTGTTGATTCTTTCTGATTGATTTGTTGCTGGATTTTTTGGTTGATATTCTCCGATTACGATTTAGTGGTAATTGTGAGATTCTTTGGTCTTGTGATTGATTTGATTCTATTGAGGTGTTTGGCGATATTCTTGGATTGTTTTTGACATTTTCTTGGAGATTGATTGTGAAGTGTTCGATTGAGGTCTTTTTTCTGATAATTGATTGTGTTTCTTGAGGTTTTTCAGTGAGGTTTTTCTTAAGGTCCTTTTGGAGATCGCTCTTCTTTAGGTGTTTGATTGAGGTTTTTCTTGAAGTTTGGGTGTGAATTTGTTGTTTAAGTTTGATAATGGTTGAAATTAGTTCACAATCCGGTAGTGTTTATTACATACATCCTTCGGATGCTTCGAACAAAACTCTTGTTTCAAATGTTTTCGATGGTAATGGTTTTAGTGATTGGAAGAGATCCATCCTCTTAAGCTTGTCATCCAGGAACAAGCAAGGGTTTATAGATGGAAGTGTTCCACAACCTCTATTACTGATCCTGATCACAAAGCATGGTGTAGGTGTAATGATTTGGTTCTAGGATGGTTGCTATTTGCTCTAGAAAAGAGTATTGCAAAGAGTGTTTGAGACTGTAAAACTGCTAAAGATCTTTAGGATGACCTTGAGGAGAGATTTGATCTTAGATCTGCTACTCAGCAGTATGCATTGTATCAACAACTTGCTGATATTCAACATGGTCCAAATGAACCTGTTTCTGTGTTCTTTACCAAGGTTTAAGTCCATTTGAATGAGATGGATTGTAATGAGCCTTTGCCTATTTGTTCTTGTGGTGCTTGCACCTGTCTCATTACTAAGAAAATGCTTAAGGTGCGGCAAGACCAGAGGCTTATAATGTTTCTGATGAAGTTACATGAGAGATATGTTATGGTCAGGACAAACATTTTAATGATGCAACCATATCCATTGCATATAGGTTGTGCATGCAAGAAGAAAAGCACAAAGAGATGAGTATTAGTTCTTTGGCTAATACAGAACCTATGGGTTTTGCTGCTGGTTGACGTTTCAATGACAGGTCCTATGACAAGAATTTCAAGCAATCTCGAGCAAGTGGCTTTGGTACTAACAAACCTCAGAATGCTGTAGGCTATAAGAGGCAGTGGTTTTGTGATTATTGCAAACAATCTGGTCATGGAATTGATAGGTGTTTCAAATTGAAGGGTTATCCACCAGGTTGGAAATGTTTGGAATAACAACAAGGAGTCTGGACAGAATATGTATTCTTGGAATAATAAAAGAGCTGCTCATGTTGCACATGGTGGTGATTCTGAAGTTGATCAATCACAAGTTCAGCAATCTTCGGTGATTCCTGATGAAGTTCTTACATCTCAAATGGCAGTAGAGCAATGCAATAAGATAATGAACAGACTTGTTCAGCAACAGCAGATTCATGATTCTAATGAGAAGAGAGAGAGCTCTAAAGACTCAAATTATCCTAATAATGCTTTCTTTGCAGGTAAACTCTGTCTCATGTCCTTTCTTCGTGCTGTTTGGGTTATTGATAGTGGTGCCACAGACCACATATGTCATAGTTTAGATGTTTTTCAGTCTTTCAAGCAAATTTCTGACCTTGATAAACTATCACAATACCTGATGGAACTAAGGTTAATGTGACTCATATTGGAGAAGTCAAAATCACTGATGAGTTGATTTTAAAAGATGTTCTTTATGTCCCTGATTTTCAGTTTAATCTGATATTAGTCCACAACTTATGTGAAGATCTAAGTTGTTCTGTTTCTTTTTCTTCTAATTCATGTGTCATTCAGGGACATCACATGACCCAAGCATTGCATCTTGATGATCTAAGACATGGTCTGTATTGCTTAGATGTGTCACAGGAAAATGGAGCTTCAAGTGCTGTTCTAGGTAGTAATAATAGGCATGTATCACGCGCAACTGTTTCTTCTAATGTTTTTGCTGCTATGTCTAAGAGTGATGAGGCCAAATTATGGAACCTAAGATTAGGGCACTTACCCTTAGATAAACTGAAATCAGTGAAGAATAATATTGATGTAAAGACCCTTGACAATTGTGTGTGTCAAGTGTGTCCAGCTGCTAGGCAGCATAGGTTACCTTTTTCTCCTAGTCATAGTGTTTCTACTTTTCCTTTTCAACTCATTCATATTGATGTTTGGGGTCCCTTGTCCATCTCAAACCACAATGGTTGTAAGATGTTTCTCACAATTGTAGATGATTTTTCCAGAAATACATGGATACATTTGTTGAATTATAAGTCTGACGCAGTAAGTGTGATTCAAAATTTTGTTGCTTATGTCCAAACACAATTCAATACTTCTGTTATGACAGTGAGGAGTGATAATGCTAGGGAATTGACTGAGGGTGTATGTTACAGTTCTATAACTCTAAGGGAATTGTGGTACAAAAAAGTTGTGTAGACACTCCACAACAAAATGGTGTTGTGGAGAGAAAACACAAAAATATTCTTGAGCTTGCTAGAGGTCTGTATTTCCAGTCAAAAATTCCAGCTCATTATTGGGGAGAATGTGTTTTGTGTGCAGTTCATATAATCAATAGAACTCCTCTAAAGGTTTTGGGTTCTTATTCCCCTTATGAAATTTTTTTTGGTCATCCTCCAGATCTTGATGATTTAAGGGTCTTTGGGTGTTTGTGTTTTGTCTTTACCTTGAAAAAAGGTAGACATAAGTTTGATCCTAGGGCAGAACCTTCAATTTTCATTGGTTATAGCCCAAGTCAAAAGGGTTACAAGGTGTTAAACTTGAAAACTAGAAAAATTTCAGTGTCTAGAGATGTTATCTTTCATGAGAAGGTCTTCTCATTTCATCATCCTTTACCTACTGACCCTGATTCTTATTCTTCTCCTTCTTTTCATGTTTTTGTTCCAGCCTCAACTTCTTTTTCTGAAACTACTTTCTATGATTTTCCTAATATATTCACTCCAGAAAATATAGCTAATTCGCATTCCCATCCTTTCACCTCACTTCTTTCTTCTGCTCAACCTATTTTCAATCCACCTACACCTATTTCTTCTACTTCTTCTTCTCCTTCTTTTATTCAGGTTTCACCAGTTAGTGCTCCTGCTGCACCACATGCACCAAAAGTT
Organism: Chenopodium album; assembly: GCF_948465745.1. Taxonomy (NCBI): domain Eukaryota; kingdom Viridiplantae; phylum Streptophyta; class Magnoliopsida; order Caryophyllales; family Amaranthaceae; genus Chenopodium; species Chenopodium album. The sequence continues at coordinate 6,688,587 of NC_137844.1, read as the reverse complement.
TCTAACAGACCAATTTGCATACCTAAACGTTTTTCAGATTTCTACCTTACTCTTCCTAATACTAAATCTTCTACCACAAGATCAGCTGATACAAGTAAACACTGGTGTAACTTGGTGTGCTATAGTGATCTTCTTGTCAAACAGAGAGCTTTTATTGCTAAAGCTTCAGAGGAACAGGATCCAACTTCTTATAAAGAAGCTGCTCAAAATCCTCATTGGGTGGCTGCAATGGGCAAGGAATTACAGGCTTTGCAAAGCAATCGTACTTGGAGTTTGGTGAAACTGCCACATGGAAAGAAACCCATTGGGAGTAAATGGGTGTTCAAAATAAAAAGGCATGCTGATGGATCAATTGAGAGATATAAGGCTAGGCTGGTAGCTAAGGGCTATTCTCAGAAAAATATGGAATAGACTACACAGAGACATTTTCTCCTGTAGTCAAAATGGAGACAATAAGGAGTATTCTTGCATTAGCAGCATGCAAAGGGTAGGAAATCTCACAGCTGGACATTAATAATGTCTTCTTGCATGGTTATTTGCATGAGGAGGTTTACATGAGGGCACCTGAAGGACTACACAATCCTGATAACTTTGGTTTGCAAACTCACAAAGTCCCTTTTCTGGCTTGAAACAAGCATCAAGACAGTGGTATGAGAAACTTCACACTGAGCTTTTATCTCAAGGGTTCAAAAAGCAAAAATGACTATTATCTCTTTATTAAAAAAAAGGCATGGTCATATTACTATCAATGTTGTGTATGTGGATGACATGATCATCACAGGGACTGACAGTGACAACATTCTCTATCTGAAGCAACATTTGAATTCTTTGTTTGGAATCAAGGACCTTGGAAAACTGTGTTATTTTCTGGGTTTTGAAGTTGGCTATACTCCTGATGGTATAACTCTTTGTCAGTAGAAGTTCACAAAGGAGTTTCTGCAGGTTGCTGGTATTACTGACACCAAACCAGCAGTCATACCTCTGCCACTTCATTTGAAGCTCAATGCTACTGATGGAGCTTTGTTTAGAAACCCAGAGCTGATAGGTTGCAGAACCCAAGGGATCCTCATTATCGGGCTTTGCTTCACACTTTGAGATATATAGCAGGCACTTCAGGTCAGGGCATCTTGCTGCAAGCTACTGATCATATAACATTACGGGCTTTTTCTGATAGTGACTGGGGTTCTTGCTCTTATTCAAGACATTCAGTTACTGGCTATATTTTGCTTCTTGGAAAGTCTCCAATAAGCTGGAAAAGCAAGAAGCAAGGAATAGTCTCCAAGTCCAGTTCAGAGGCAGAATATCGTGCTATGGCCTCATCCTCTTCTAAGGTAGCTTAGATTGTCAGATTATTGGAGGAATTGGGGGTGGTTGATTTGAAACCTGTTACTCTCCATTGTGATAACCAGAGTGCTCTGCATATTGCCAGAAATCATGTATTACATGAGCGTACAAAACATATCGAGATTGATTGTCACTTCACACGTGACAAAGTGCTTGAAGAGCTTCTTCAACTTACATATCTACCTACTTCAGAGCAGCTGGCTGACATTTTCACTAAAATTTTACCTTCTGCACATTTCAATCAGCTTCTCTCCAAGTTAGGAATGATTGATCTCCTCCCTAGCTTGTCGGGGGGGTGTTGGTTATACTAGTCCACGTCAGCAGGACTAATAATATACTTATAACAAAATTGTATATTGTAACAGATTTTGTTTTATCTCTTGCTGAGTCAGCACCGTTTAGTTAAGCTGGCAGATAGTTAGGTGGTGTATTATAAATACTTCCTCTCCTCTCCTCTGTATTTATGATTATTCAGAAATAATACACAAAAATCTTCTTTCATTTTCTCTCTCTAGTTTTGCTCTCTCTCTCACTTCTCACTTCTCACTATATAGATGTGTTTTTGACCAAAACGAATTGACTTTTACATGTCAATAACTATAACGGTGTAAACGAGTCAAATCATGTACTAGTGTATCTTCTTTATAGTGGAGTATTCCACGCGGGGTAAGCAAATTAGGGTCCATGATATATCCAAATTTCAAGTCCAAAAAGCTCTCGTATAAAGGTGCGTGATACAGAATATAAACTGATATTAAGCTTCAACCATCAATTCAATCTTTTGGATAAATTGGTTCTCTAACAATTAGATTAATTATTAAATTTATTACAAATGCTATATTTTGCAAATAGAAAACAATCATATACTTTGTATTGTTTAAATTATAAATTGTACTCCGTACATATTTTAAAACATATTTGTACTGTATAATTAGGCATGACCGATTGGCAGTATGATCTATTTCTATGAAAAGCCACCTCCCAAAATAAAAAAATGGAAAAAAGACGTGTCAAAATATCATGTCATGGTATGTTACGTGTAGCTTGTTGCACACATGGAGAGTACCAATGTTACATTTGTCAAAGATTTCTACTCATATAAAAGTAACCTATAGTTTTATGTTTACTTCATAACCAAATTAATACTCTTAATTCTAAATCAAATTAAACTCTCTTTTGCTAAAATTTCAAGGAAGGACAATAATGAAGCCATTTGCAGCCTTTGTTCTTATCTTCTTGCTTGCCTTGACCTTAGGTATAGCTTCCATTTCTCCCCTTATTAATTTTGTTATGTAGTGTTATAATGCTACAAGCATATTCTATGTTAAATTTATTTCACGAAATTACTAGTCGGGCCTGGCTTGCATGCATTGTATAAAATGTGGATTTGTGGTTTGTATTTCATTTTTAGGTAGTCAAAATTAGTAGCCTATTTCTATTTAAAGATTATTTTTTGATAAAATTACACTCTTTTTGATCATTTTCTTTTAGTTTTATACGGACTTTTGACATCATTTTCAAAACTTTCTCCCTCCTTCTCTTTAATAATTTACATTTTTTCTATTTCTCTATCTTTCTCTGATCCCACATGTATATTTGTACTCGCAATCGTTATTTTATTAAGAAATCTACAACTTTTTAATTACCATGAAAAAACTAAATAGGCCATTAAATGAGGGGTGGAGGACGTATAATATAATATGTCACGAAGGTATATATTAATTTTAATTAGCTTAAATTATTTTAATTTCAATTATTTCCTCCAATTTTGTGGCTAATAATAATGTGATTTGTAGAGGGGGTGGGACCAAGAGTGGCAGAAGGATTCTTGGGAATTGGAAAGAAATGCAAAGTTCCAAGTGCAACGAAAAAAGGGTTATGCGCAAGTGATTCCAACTGTGACGCCATTTGCAGGTCGGAGGGAATGAGAGCAGGAATTTGCCATGGCCTTCGCAGAAGATGCCTTTGCTGTCCTCGTTAGGGTTCGGTCATCGACTATGATGACTAAGTACTCTCTCCGTCTGAAATTAATAGTCATGTTTGAACTACCGTTCAAACTAATGTAACAAGTAGTTAAATCGGATCGGACCGATGAAGTTAGGGAGTACGACTATCTATCTATCTAGCTCCATGTACTAGCAATTTGTTTAATCTTATATATTCTGGTCTGAATGAGTTGTTTTTCTAGCTAGTTTCTATTAAAGTGTTGTATGAGAGTTGTTTTTCTTGTAAAATTAAAGTGTGCATCATGAATGGAGCCATGTAGGCGTTACCTTTGAGTAATATATTTCCTACGAACTCATATAAATGTGTTAAAACTTAAAAGTTCCTTATATAAGTAATAACAGTTCATACATTCAAAGGTCGATTGATCATCAATTCATGATCCTAACTTATAAACGAGTTGAATTGAGTATAAATTTGATCGGACTATTTCATCAGTATACGTTAAGCTATTACCTAATATTTAAGCTCAATTCAGTTTAAAAGTTGTAATTTTTTTCCTAAATTTAGTTTAAACGTATTAATTTAGAGTTTTTTTAGTATAATAAATGTTAAATCGTCATGGAAACTAACGTACTATAATTCTATTGCAAGTCATGCCACTAGCTATGATTTTATGAAGATGCTGAAAAACATCAAAAACCTAAAATATATATGCACATTTATGCTTCTTAGTTCTTACTATTTAACGAATAATTTCACTTTTTGTTCTTCACCTCTTAGGTTAATGCCATGTACAACTCTAATCATACAAGTCAAATCATTATTTTACAATGATCTTTGTATTACTTTTTCCTATTTATAAATATGATCACATATATCTGCATATATATGCTTTAATTTTGTAGTTGATATACTTCTACTTATAAATACTACATACAATAGCTTTTGTATTAAAAGTTAAGCAATGGTTAATCATGAATTCATGATTAATATAATCTACCCAAATAACTGTGCGAGGTGGATATACAAGCTTTTTTTTTTTTTTTTTTTTGGCACTAGTAGGGAAGAAACATAAGGATTTTGATGTATAACAATTCCACTTATCACTCAACTAATTAACGAAAAAATTGGAATGGCTGATTATTTTATTTATTTTTAGATAATTAGGTGATTATGGTCAAGCAAGGTTGTTCGGCTTTTTGCTAATTCAATTAAAGAACAAGTTGGAATTAGTGACAATAAACTTAAACCATTTTACTTAGTAAATGTTAATGAATCTTATCAAAGATTTTAATTATTAAAGTCATAGATCATTGTATATATATGTAGATTTGATGCGGTATTAACAATTCGGTAACACAATTTTTCAATGATACGCAAAATAAATCAAACATCAAAGTTATGTGATATACTAATAAGAAATAACTAACCTTTTATAACTTTTATTATCACCACGTATATAACACCATAAATTATGAGTACATTAATCATTATTATAATTCTATATATATAGCTCACTCCTAATAATATGCACCCTTTAAAACTACGTACCCGCCTATAAGAGGTGGGTAGCTACTTCAAACTTACTAATTAATAAAGTACTACAAGTAGTAGTAGACTAGTAGAGTACTATTAACATTAACGTCATAATTTATTTAAATCTCACTATTATGTTCAAAAACTCCTAGAGCTAGATAAGATAATTACGACTAATCCATACTTAATTAGCATGAGCATGAGATGAAGTACGACTACCACTAATGCACTCTGCCTTAAAAAGACCTTGAATAAGAGCATTGTCAATTTTCTCAAGGCCTGAGCAAAATTCTGCACTAAAAGAAATCTTGTGATTCTTAAATAATTGTTGAAGATCCTTCAAGGTAGCCTTAGCCTGCGTCGCATCATTGGCGGGTGGTGTTCCAGGACCGGAACTTGGTGCACCGGGGAACGGAAAGATTGGGAACTTAGGGTGTGGGAAAGGAAATGAAGGGAATCCAGGACCGGAACTTGGTGCACCAGGGAATGGGAACTTAAATCCGGGGCCTGGGTGTGGGAATGGAAATGATGGGAAGCCAGGACCGGAACTTGGTGCACCAGGATGTGGGAATGGAAATGAAGGGAAGCCGGGACCGGAACTTGGTGCACCAGGGAATGGGAACTTAAATCCGTGGCCTGGGTGTGGGAATGGAAATGATGGGAAGCCAGGACCGGAACTTGGTGCACCAGGATGTGGGAATGGAAATGAAGGGAAGCCGGGACCGGAACTTGGTGCACCAGGGAATGGGAACTTAAACCCAGGGCCAGGGTGTGGGAAAGGGAATCGAAGATGTGGTAAACCGAACCCAGGCTGGCCAAACCCCCATTCGGGATTTGCAGCTTGAGTTTGCTTTTGTTCTAGGGCAAATGTAGTTTTTGCTAGGAAGAGAGTAAGGAGAATAGCTACTAAGGTAATCTTCATTTTTTTTTCTTTGGATTATGAGTTAGGGTTTTTTTTGTTTCTCTTTTACTGTGATATGATGAGTGATATTTTGGAATGAGGTTGAAGGGTATTTATAATGTTAATGAGGGTGATTAAGGTGAAGATTATCGCTTAAAACATTTTTTTTTTTTAAATACCAAAAATAAATTATCTTTTAGTTAGTTAGTTGAGAATGAGATATAGTCCAGGTTGGTCCCATTTGCAGAGTTTCGAGTGTATTGTGGAGTAATATGGTACACATACATGCATATTATTTTTTTTGAATGAACTTTATCAATTTACTAATTAAGTACATACTTCAGTTTAAAACTACTGTCATCAAAAAAACATTAAAAAATTAGAAAGTTATATACTAGATGAAACTCATGCGATGCACGGTTTGTTCGTATTTTTAAAAAAATATTTTTCATATTTATGTGATTAAAATTGTTATTATATTAGTTTTAAAATATTAGATTAAATTTCTAATCTCAAAAGATAATATTTTGTATTTAATTAATTTAAACTTGAAAATCTCATTCATCAATTTTGCTTACGTGACATTTGAATTATTTAATTGTAAAAGAAATTAATAATCTCTTATTTGATTGACTACAACTTAAATTAAGAAAATTAAATCCTACGTGGCTCTCTAAAAACTCGAGGAAAAACTCCCCTTTAATATATATATATATATATATATATATATATATATATATATATATATATATATATATATATATATATCACATTTGTACTTTCTATATTAATTTATATACATATTTTTTTTTACCAATATACTTCCTCCATCTTTTTTATAGTTGCAACAGTTTGAATTTTACACTATTTATGTATTTAATTTTGACTAGCTTTGACGATTTATACTTAAGTAAAAATATAGTCACATGAGATCTTGTTAGATTCGTCTCGATTTATACAATTTTAATATCTAAAATTTATAATTTTTACATATTGATAATCAAACATTTTAACGATTGAAAACATGCATCAACAAGCGTGAAAAGAAAAGTGTTGTAACTATAAAAAACAGAGGAAGTACTAGTTATCTTGTTTTAAAAAAAAAAGGTTATCTTTTCTTATTAACTGCTGACAAGTACTACGTAGTTATCAATTCATGTTATGTTTGTATCAACAAACACTATCATGATTAATTAGTTGATTTCATATGTATCCATGTTGAGATATATATCACCACAGTATATTAATTTTTTTTACTCCGTATAAATTTGATAAGGTTAATATAACCGTTGACCATAATTGAATGGATTGTTTTAGGCTTGTAGCCCCCTTGATCGGTTATTTGTGAATCGGGAGTCATAAGTTGCTCTTTTTATTTATGTTATTATATATAATTTATTAACTATTACTAAAATAAAATATGCCGATGATGTTATTAATTCCTTAAAGTGTTTTACATGTTAAGCTCTCGTTAAAAAGTTTCCCTCTGAATCTATAAATAAACTAAAGGAATAACTGCTGACATCATATTTTCCCGCCTAAATTGATCGCTGACATCATTTTTTTTCCATCTATGATCTTATAGTTGATTGAATGAGGTATACTATTCTGGTTTATTAACAATAACTCCGTATTGTGCGACCTAATTAAGCCAACACCTTTTCCAATATCAAAACTACAGTACTCCGTAACAAACGAAGCATAATTTAATCTCTCTATTATAAAAAAATAATCTCATCATCAAATACAATCTGCTATTTAATCCATGATCTCCATGGCTCTTCTTCTCTCCCCATTAAATCAATCTATTTTGTTCAGCATCTTATGGCTTACCCCTTTCTCTTCCATCTTCTCATTGCGAAAATGGAAACATGATTTATTTTTTATTTTCTATAAATTCATTCTTATTAGTTTTTAATCTTTTGATGATTTTCTTTTACGGAGTACAAAATATATTACACATTTTGTAGGTTGTTCATTTAATTTATAGCTTCAAGAAAATTAGTTTTGCCATTTTTATGGGTAAAACTGTCAAAGTGATGGGACGACTTTAACGACGATGATTGTTGTTGAAGGTACGGTGGATCCATGAAGGCAATCAAAATGTTTTGTATTAGTTACAAGTAAATAAATTGTATTTTGTAGATGATAATGATAATTGTAGATTATAGAGGAGATGAACCTTGAAATTGGTATCTTTGATATGATGATTTACTTTTTTTTTTTTTTTTTTTGGTGTTTAGAGAGCCACAAGGGCGGGGGTGAGAATCGATCCTATGACCTCCTAGAATCGGGAGGGAAGCTTTAACCACTTGAGCTATTCCTCACTCTCTAATAATTTACTTTGTAACAAAGATAAGTAATTTTTTTCGGAATAATTGATAGTTGGCTTTGGTTCCTCTAATTGGAATTTGTTTATTCCCTTTTTTTTATAAAGGTTTTATATATTGCATTAGTTGTCGATTGTTGTAAAAATCTTAAAATTTTGGAGGATTGAAGTTTGCATCACATTTAAGCTTCTAAGGAGTCTCCAATGAAGGATTACATCTTTACATGGATAGTTTCACAATTTAAAGTCGGCACTATTTTGGATTGGATTTAATATTTCACAATAATTTTTGTTATTTTGTGTATAAGCTTATGATTTTTGTATACTATGATCTTTAAATATGTATTTTTTTTTATACGAAAATCTTTAAATATGTATTTAAAATCTATCATTTTGGTCCATACTTAATCCAATGATATTGCAATCAAATCTATAGTTATTACCGTGCATCGCACGGGAATAATCTAGTTTACTTATTGTTGTATACTCCTTAGTCCTTACTACTTTTGAATCTTTTCAATATACAACAATATTAGATATTGATGATAGCTAATTATATATATATTTTTAGCTTCAACTCTAAACCTATATGCTCAATAGATACTTTGTGTAACCATCATTTTAGAAAATTTTACATAACATTGTAGTAATTACTATAATGCAACAATAAAAAATAATAAACATTTTAAATAGGACTATGTACATGTTTTTTAAAATATTTATATACCAACTTTATTTATTATTTTTTTAAAAAGCAAGCCATATTATTTTAAAATGATATCAACAACAAAATATATAAAAGAAATATGGAAAAATTACTTATCACCATCGTGCAACGCGCGGGTACTATACTAGTAAGGTCTAATATTTATGGAACCTTACGTACTCCTGAATTGCTCTTTAATTGGATGCTATTTTTTAAGGGAGTTTATTTGTGAACAATTGAATGATATGATGAAGTAAGCCCTACGTATTTGTAAGGGTTTGTTGTAGTATAGCTCATCGGTTTATTTCTTTTAGGCCAAGTTTAGAAAAGTTTTTTTTCTTTTTCCGAAAGTTATGGATGACATAATTAAATTGGGTTAAGGAAAGTTTAAGAAATTGTTGTTTTACCAAAACTTATACTCCCTCCGTCTCTTCATTATTAGAGTCTCCAATCTAATATTTATTACTCACATAATAAATAGAAAGGGGACTCTAATAAGAGACGGAGGGAGCACTAGATACGGAGCAATTGTTTTTGACCGTCACAAATGTTTTTTTTTTCCTTTCTTTTATTCAATTGAAGTTCAGTATGTAAGTCAGTAAGTATATACATCTCAGAAAATTAATAGCTAAACCGTAATTTAAAATATTTTCTAACGATTCATTTCTTTAACTTACATTGTGTACCATACTACCATATCATGTACTCCGTAGTCATATAAACAAAGATAAGTATAACTTAAAATTTCACTAACTTATTTTTAAAAACTACTCCGTACTTTTCTTTTTTGTGTGTGCAAGACATGTTTCTTATCATTTTGTTACATGTATGTGATTTTGATAGATACTCGAGCTTTAGACTAACCCCCTCTTCTCCGGCTAGGGAATTGCTAGATTTTTCACATTCAATTTTTATAGGCTTTTGATTTATTGATTTATTTATTTTGAGTGAATAATCTAGAAAGCTTTTTTTTTTTTTTTTGACTCCAACAATTTTTCCAACCGTGTTATTATACTCGTAATTATAATGACAATAGTTCGTTATTTTATGTTAGTTTGCATATTTATTTTTCGCTGTACAATTTAAGTAGAATCTTGAAAGAGCTTGATTTATGATTAATAAAAATTAAAACATGAGTAAAATAGGGTATCCTGATCTAAAAGTAACCAACCATTAAATATGAATGTAGAATCTATTCCGCTATTAAACCAAACATGAGGTTTTCAATCCATACCTCCCTAATCTATGCATCTAAAACCATTCCACTCCATTACTCGTATGTTAAACCAAAGGACCCTTAGCTTTACAGTATTATCCTTGCCAAAATGGTGAAAATGCCAAGTCTAGTAAAATTAGTAATAGCTAGTATAATACTGCTTCTCAAAAATAAATAAAATTTCTTCAAGGTTAGGAGAGTAATATGAATTAACTCTCCTACTAGCTAGCCTCTTAGATAATATAGCAGCAAACATTGAACCCCAATGTTGAGCAGAAAGCAAGCTAAAAAATATAACGAACAGGTTAATCTAGCTAATATTTAGATTTGACAAATCATCAATCATGTTTCATGTATAACTAAGGGAACATTATATTATATTAAATTAAAGAATTAAATCGTTCTAATTGCAATCGACAAGTATGACAGTCTAGAAAAGTACTCCCACACCACTAACATACACCAAGCATAATACAATATTTAAGGAAAAGAAAACCAATACGAAGCATATATTAATGCCTTATTATTATCATCAATAACCCATTTAAATTGGATAAAACTACAGATTTGATCATTTTCTACACGATTAATTTGAGCATTTATTCATGATTAATTAGAGCCATAAAACCTTGTTTATTAATAATACAACACATATTTACGAAAAGAATTGTGAAATTCGCACACCTAATTGATTTGACTGTCCATCTCGTTACATGGAGACATCAAATTTATTGATATCAAATCGAGGCATAGAGTTGTAGAAATCTTACTTAAAATATTATGATAACAATAAAATAAAAAAAAAAAATTCAGAGAGCATAAATTAAAAGATCATTACGTAAACAAAATGCCACCTAAAAATTATTAATACCATATGTTAAAAATCATTATAATAATGTTACATATAATGCTCTACGTACTATCCTAACAATAATCCTGAATAATTTGCTCATCAAAAAAAATAAATACTAACATCATGATTATCATGATTTATTCAAAAGCTTTAAATACTACGTTCTAATAAATAAACTCCTAATCAAATATCAAGTGCGAGTAGATGCTTTTTGAGAAGGAGGTGGAGGACTACCACTAGCACACACTGCCTTAATAAGATCTTGAATAACAGGATTCTGGATTTTCTCAAGGGCTGAGCAACAATCCGAACTTAAGGAAATCTGATGATTCTTAAACAAGTTTTGAAGATCTCCCAAGCAAGCTGCCAACCCATCATTCATGGGTGGTGGACTACTCCCACCACTGCTTGGTGGGCCGGGAAGTGAGGGGAGCGGAGGGAGCTTAAATCCGGGGCTAGGAAATGGGGGGAGTGGGGGGAGCGGAGGGAGCTTAAATCCGGGGCTAGGCTTTGGGAGAGAAGGAGCGCTAGGAGGGCTACCACCGCTGCTTGGTGCACCAGGGAATGGGGGGAGCGGAGGGAGTTTAAATCCGGGGCTAGGAAATGGGGGTAGTGAGGGGAGTGGAGGGAGCTTAAATCCAGGGCTAGGCTTTGGGAGAGAAGGAACGCTAGGAGGGCTACCACCGCTGCTTGGTGTACCAGGGAATGAGGGAAGCGGAGGGAGCTTAAATCCGGGACTAGGGAATGGGGGGAGTGAGGGGAGTGGAGGGAGCTTAAATCCAGGACCACCACCGCTACTTGGTGCACTGGGAAATGGGATTGGAAAATTAAATCCAGGACCACCGCCATTTGGTGGTCCAGGGTTTGGGAAATTAAACCCAGGGCCAGGTTGGGGTAATCCGATAGGTAATCCAGGACCATTATCGCCACCGTTTGGTGGTCCAGGGATTGGGAAATTAAATCCAGGGCCAGGTTGTGGTAATCCGATAGGTAATCCAGGACCACCGCCACCATTTGGTGGTCCAGGATTTGGGAAATTAAATCCAGGGCCAGGTTGAGGTAATCCGATAGGTAATCCAGGACCATTATCGCCACCGTTTGGTGGTCCAGGGATTGGGAAATTAAATCCAGGGCCAGGTTGTGGTAATCTAGGACCACCGCCACCATTTGGTGGTCCGGGGTTTGGAAAATTAAATCCAGGGTCTTGTGGTAATCCGATGGGTAATCCAGGGTTAGGTTGTGGTAATCCAGGCTGTGAGAATCCGATGGGTGGGTTATCAGCTTTAGTTTTTTGGTTTTGTTCAGCAAATACACATTCTGCCAACAAAATAGTTAGAAGAAATGCAAGGACGATCTTCATTTTTTTTTTTTTTTGTTGTAGGGCTTCGGCTTTTTACTTGTGTTTTAGAAGTGAAGTGTGATATGACTTTTGAATGAAATTTAAGGGGGTATATATAGTGGTAATGAGGGTTATTAAGATAATTATTGAATACTAGAATTATTCGTTGAGGAATGAGATATAGTCAGGTTTGTTCCAGTAGTTGAGTTTCAAGAGTGTATTTACGAGTAATATGACCCTCCATACATGCATATTATATTTCTATACTGTTGGTTTAACTTTATCTTTTTTTCTTTTTTTAATCAACTTTATCATTTCATTTCATATATTCCTAACAATATTACTTTACGTCTGCAGAGCAACATCATTTTTAGTCGTATATCTATACTTCTTTTATAATTTTGTAGTTATCAACGCATAATATATTTGTTTCCTAAAAAAACAAGAAGAAAAAAAAGCATCATATCAACACATATTGTGCGTTAATTAAAAAGATTTAACTAATGAATGATAAATTCATCCTTTAAATCACTCTTCTATATACATAACCGCATGTATGTGAATGATAAATTCATACTTTATATCACTCTTCTATATTTTTTTTAAACAAATCACTCTTCTATATACATAACCGTATGTTTAGATATCACCAAAAAATATAAAACCATTTTTTTTTTTTTTTACTTTTTTTTTTTTTTTTTTTTTTTTGTTTGTGTGTGTGTGTGTAAAAGAGGATAGTGATAGAAAATATTCTAATAAGATATTGATAAATATTTGTAGGGTTACAATAACTCAATGATCGTCTTAATCTTAAATATTGTACACTCTATAACTAATAAGATAGATATGCGTTTATCTTTATAGTTATTTATTTATGATAATTGATCATGCTTTTTTTTTCTTAGAGAAGAATGCCTAAATGACGTGTACCACTAAATCAATGTACCGCTAATAAAGTCGATTAGATATATTATTTATTTATTGTATTTTTTAAGCATGATTTGACTTTAACTAAGATGGTGAATTGCATTATTATTTTGATTAGTGGTTTAAGGATCAAATCTTTGTGCTCATCATATTTTTTTTCCCTTTTCTTATTTAAAATTTTTTTTTCCCTCTATACTGCCTTCAAAAAAATATATCATTAAATTCATTGAATTGATCTCAACAGTTTATTCATTTGACCAAATAAAGAAATATAAATATATTAATCCAACGTTGAAATTGTAGACAATTGTTTCACCATTAGGAAACAAGTATGAACAACAAATGTTCAATTTGAATTCTTTCACTCCATCCGGTAATGACTTTCATGAATATATTTTTTTTCCACCATTAGCCACAAGCATTAGAAAGACTTATATATTAAACTGGAAAGTCTCGTCATTGATTGTGGCAATTATAAAGTGGAAATCAGCCAACTAACCATTGATCTACTTATAGAGATCAGATTTTGCATGCGATTGATGCGCCAAATATCATTATAGAGTTAATTATGATCATTGTGAAATTGGATTATGAAGCACTCAATAATCCTATAATTCTTGAATTAGATTAATTAGTATTTAATATCTAAGCAGTCAAATTTATTCTTAATTACATAGAACATGAATTAATAGTGTATGATTGAAAGTATACAGATTAGGGTTTTAAATTAATGAGGGAAGAGATTGAATTTAATAAAAACAATTAAATTATACTTAGAAATAAAACTAGTGTTACGTTTCAGATTAATGAAAGGAGAGATTATATTGACAAAAAATTAATATATTATCTCAATTGAATCTTCAAAGCCGTTGAATGATATTGTCCCCAAATACAATTTGTTTCAAGCTTTAATTGTGATGAATGAAAATAAATAAAGGAGGTAGACAGAATGAGAGAGCAGAGAATGATAGAAATTGAAAAAATCATGAGAAAAATAAAATAAATGGGGTAATTTTTTTTTATTATTATTTAAAAAAAATTATATATATAATGTTTCGGGGTTTTTGGAATCGCTCGGGACACTGGTCACGCACTGCTAACAGCAAGACTTGGACACCTGCAAAACAACAAATATTCCGGTGACGGAATATTCGCCTCCGACGGTCAACTTAGTAACCAGAAATCGGAAAAGCGAGAGAGAGAAAGTAGAGAGAAGCTAGAGCTATTTAGTGCTCTATTTTAATGTTATGTCACAATCCACCCCTCCCATCATAAATGATTGGGGTATTTATAGGGCTAGGAATTTGTGCTCCTTTAGGGTTTGTGCCATAAATTTCCATGTCCTGATTGGCTGCGCAATCAGGTGACGACACGTGTCAGATGGGGGCGCCGTTTTGCGGCTTTCTACAATAATTTCGGGATTTAGGCTCTAATGTAAGAAAAGTCCTTTTTCTCTCATTTCAGGTGCTCTTTTGAGCTTTGACACGTGTCATCTTCCCATAGGGACACGTGTTGCCCTTTGATTGGGTCACGTGTCATTACGGGATTGGACCATGTGTAAGGGGTATTTTTTACCTTAAACATTTGCCCCTCAAAGGGGGTGTCTCGTACGCTACGGGCCGCCTCCTCTGATCTTTTATACTTCTTACTGCATCCGCGTAAGAAGGCCTAAGACATATGGTGGAACAGGAGGACGAATATGTTTGCCTACTTAATAGATGACTGTCTTAGGCAAGATGGCATATCCCATCCGCCTGCAATTCCCTCAAACGGACGACTGAGTCTGGGAATTGAGCGAACGAAACCCGACACATCATCTTCTTAGAGGAGAGCTCGGACGTCCGGCTTTTTAGGGTGGCAGTTCTTATTCTACTAACGTGGCCGTCTATTTGGACGTGTCGTTATACGTCCGCCTCTTTTTCGATCTAAGTTAACAGGGGGTTCTTTTTAACCCTTTTGAATTCTAGGTTAAATTTTTCAAAAAATAACCGTTCGGATTCCTGAGCAGGAAAGATGGATTTACCATCTTGCCCCCATAAATTTTGCCTATAAATAGAGGGGCTTTGACCTCATTTTGGCACTTTGGAACTTTAAGTATTTTTAGAGAGAAATCAGAGCTTATAGAGAGAGAAAGTGATTTTCCCCTGAATCTTCAAGAGCTCCGCCGTTCGTTTGAGTTTCTCGGCCAAATTTTGAAGTTTCCGACCATCTTCCAAAGCTTTCTACACGGATAGAGGTAGGCTGACTGCTCTTATTACTTTACCTTTTCTTTTTTTTTTTTTTTAAACTGGCTCTACACTCGGCTTCGTCCGTTTCTCCTCATGAGGTCGACCATTCGCCTGGGACTGAGGAGTCTAGAGAGGACGGAGACGAGTTGTCTCCTTTATGGAGTGGGTCCATTTCTAATGAGTACCAACTCTCATCCACCTATTCTTCTATGTCCCTGCAGTCGAAAATGGCCCTTACGAGGCAAACGTACGATACGGACGTTACAAGAAATCCAGACGGCAGTCCGGTACATCCAAGGGTCCCTTATGACCCAAACAACGTGAACTCACAGACTGAATCCACCACTAACACGGCCTCTACTGGAGGCACTGGATGCTCGGTGGTCGAGATGACCGCCTCCTTTGAGGAGCGCCGAAGGACTCAGGGCGTCTCTTCTTCTAGGGGTGCGTCCGGGCAAACCCCGGAACTAAGGGACCCCCAATATGACAACACGATCATGAACCCCGGCCGAGTTGCTATCTTAGGAGAAACCTCCTTCCTTTTTTGGGGCGGACAGAGGTGGACCGTTCGTCCCAATTCCTAAACCACCCCATCTCCAACATAGCAGGTCGGACAGGCCTAGGACAGGCGTTACTATTAATGAACCGTCCAACCTGCCACCTCACAGTTCCCCTTCTTCGGAAAATCAGGCGGCCGTTGCGAAGACAAAGGCAAGGGTCCTATGGCACCTAAAGGGGCGGCCATTGCTCTAGAAGTAGGAGCTCGGCCAAGGCTGTTGATTTGGACAGAGTCCTGTCCTTTGATTTTGGAGCTGCTCCTCACCCTGAAGAAAAGGAGGCAGAGAATGCAGCAGAATGTGGGAATACGGCCGAAGGTGAGGCAGCGGCCGAGGAGGCCGTTGCAATATTGACACATTCAAGGACCCGTACGCCTGTACGGTGGGTAGCACGGCCTTGGGCTACCTGAATGAGGGCCTGGAAGAGTACAAGGAATTCCTCCAGCTGGGAGAAGGGTTCGAGCTCATGGCCCCGAAAAGGTCTCTTTCGGTGGCCGCCTGGGAAGACGAGCGACCGCGTCGCAGGTCATTCAGCGTCTATCGGGCCGCCCTGGATGTTGGACTTCGATTCCCCCTTCATCCCTTTATTCGTACTGTCCTGGACGAGTACGATATTGCTCTCTTCCGGCTGATGCCGAACAGCTGGGTAAACATTTTTGGTACTTGGTGACGTGCATCCGGACAGGCTTTAAGCTGGACTTTCTGGTTTTCTGCGAGATGCACGCTATGACCCGCCTGAGAAGCACACGGACGGTTGGTTCATCCTTAGCACCACCAAAGACTATATGGTGGTGATGGATCGTGTGTCGAAATGGCGGGACGGGAAGAACCGATTCTACCGCATCAAGACAAAGGACGCGGAGTTCAATCTGCGGATGAATCGGTTTAACGCCAAGCCAATTTAGCTTAGCCGGGGGGATCACAAACCATGCAAACCAACCGTCCACCCTAGCCAAGCTCACGAACTTGACTATTTCAAGGTCAAGAGGGTTAGGAGAGACGACAAATTGGTGGCCGTGCCCCAGAACTGGATCCCCTTGGCTGGCTGGCTCCGGGACCCAATATTTATGCCCGCATGCGGCTTGTACAAGAACCTTCCCCAAGGTGGGGCTTTAACACCTTCTGACGTGTAATACCCCTACTATTTTATTACTCTATCTGTATATTTTATACAGAAAAGTTTGGTTTATTAGTTTTTACTTTCTTTCAAATTTACAAGTAAGTTATTTATATGAAGTTTCGGGACGAAACTTGTTTTAAGGAGGGTAGATTGTAATACCCGAATAATTTATAATATTATATTATATTTTTTTTAAAAAAAATAGTTATTTTTATTTATTAAGATTCTTTTCTAATCTCATATTTTTATTTTAGGGTTCGAAAAGTTTTTAAAACTCTATTTTAATTAAATAGGACTCTTTTATTAACACCTGGCCTATTAATATTCTTGTTAGAGATATCGGAAAATATATGTGTGATATATTTTCCGTATATATCATTTAAGAGAATAATATATTTAGGATATTTATGTTAAGATATTATTTTGAGAATATATCATTAGGATATATGGTATATCTTTTAGGAATATTGTTTCCTATCTTATGAGGTTAGGTTTTGTATAAATACTCAACCTATTGATGAATAATAAACAAGCAAGCAATACAAAAACCATTCTATTATCTCTTCTCTCTAATTTATCATGGTATCAGAGCAGGTTAAATCTTGGGACCGTTCATAAAAATTTCCCCCCTACCGGTGGGTTAGAAATTAAACCCACCGGTGGGATGATCCTTTAGCAAAAATTACCAAATTTTTTTTTAGTTTATTCCGCTGTGCAAGTTAGTGTTGGTGCAGAATTTGAGTTGATGACTTGATGTATACATTACATCATGCGTGGCTTTTCTAAGCATTGAGATCAAAATAAAGTTGTTGGTGTGTCTTTGACTCTCAAAGATGAAAAAAAAAACGGCTCGCTTGTGTCGTGAGACAAGATATATTTGGTTCTCCTTGTGCCGTGAGACGAGGTTTGTGAGTTTATTCGAGCATAATTTTGCTTCTTTGGATTTGAGTGTGGTTTACTCTGAAAGACCAATAAGAAATTTGAGTGTGGTTTACTCTGAAAGGCCAATAAGAAATTTGAGTGTGGTTTACTCTGACAAACCAATATTTGATTGGAGCTCGGTTTTGCTCTGGAAAAACCAAAAATTGTTATATTTGCAGGTTCGAAAAGAATGACGTTCCTGTTTGATTGATGACTGATGAGTTCGAAAAGATAAACGTTCTCATCGTTGAAAAGAAGAGACAAAAATTGAAGGCGACATCACAAGAGTGTGCATCTCGGCTTCAACAAAGTGAAGAATTTCCAATCGCAACGTTCGTGTTACTGCCGTTACGATTGCGGGAGGGTGTTAGAGATATCGGAAAATATATGTGTGATATATTTTCCGTATATATCATTTAAGAGAATAATATATTTAGGATATTTATGTTAAGATATTATTTTGAGAATATATCATTAGGATACATGGTATATCTTTTAGGAATATTGTTTCCTATCTTATGAGGTTAGGTTTTGTATAAATACTCAACCTATTGATGAATAATAAACAAGCAAGCAATACAAAAACCATTCTATTATCTCTTCTCTCTAATTTATATACTCATAAGATAGGAAACAATATTCCTAAAAGATATACCATATATCCTAATGATATATTCTCAAAATAATATCTTAACATAAATATCCTAAATATATTATTCTTTTACATGATATATACGTAAAATATATCACACATATATTTTCCGATATCTCTAACAATTCTTAAACCCTAACCATTATAAATATTTTGTTGCTTCATTATTATTATTATTTTTTTTTAATCCAGTTGCCGTAATCTGGCTTCCTCCTCTTATGCTGTGCTTTAATTTGGAACAAGCAATTGCTTAAGCTCCACTAGCAATTAAGCAATGTAATTCTCTTCTTATAACTTCAGGCCTTTGATTATTATCTTATTTCTCCACCAAACCTTTTGTCATGATAATTACTTACTATATGTAAGTCCACGTATTCCATTTAACATGTCGTTTCGCAAGGAGTGCAATTCATGAGTCGAGAGGAACGCAATGTATTACCCTTCTCTTATATTTCTTTAATTGTTTCCGAAAGGTAATCACACGAACCTTATATTGGAGTTGTTTATATTATATTTCGTATAGTTATGTGTGAATTATATGATTTAGTATTTGTAATGGTGTACGTATGTATATATGATTAATTATTATGATATTATGTGATTTGATTGGATTTGAGTTTCGTATTATTTTGTTGTATATATAATTGATCGTACAACTATATTAGGATTTTTAATGTTGTTGCTATAGAGAGTATTGTTCTAGAGGTTTTAGGATTATCAATGAAGATTATTATATTGGGTTGAGATTTGATTAATTTTGGGTACTAGTATTAGCCCTATAAGAGTTGAGATATTTTATGAACCGAATATGTCGTCATATATGAATTGGGAACTTGTGCCAATATTGAGATATTATTTTTTTTTTATCATATGAAAGATTATTTGATCAAGTATGAGATCAAAAGGTTGAGAATTATTATATTTTATTCTTGGTTTGAGGCTCGGCGTTATATAACTTAGTCCTTGGCATGTTGGTAAGGAGATAATGATCATGAGTTAAGAATGAGGTACAATCTTAATAATTTATTTTTCTATGGTCCCCTACAGTGGGAATTGGCCCGTATGTGGTCTGCTTTAAGGTATTTTCTAGTTGTTGTGAGTATTCAAGTTTTTATACTTGTTGGTTTTATTCGAATTACCCATGTCCAAGGCTAGGTATAGAACAATGAGCATGGCACACTTATGGGTTATATGAGTTGATGATTGAGTAAAGGTTCGTATTATTATTCGAGGTTGAGTTGATCAATGGTTACTTTTCTCAGAGTACAATGTGTAATGTAGTTTGAACTACATTGTTTAATTGAGCTAGTAATGTTGATTATTTTGCTATACTCTGTATTCTGATATGTGGTGATTACTCAGCTTTTGCTGACGTGTGTGGGTTTGTTTGTTTTGTTGTGCTATTTGTGTTTGCGGCCATGTCTTTTTCTTATGGTGGCCCTGCGACGATCTATTTTGGAATTTGTCCATAATAGTGAGCAGTCAAGATTTTCTAAGCAGGTTAAGCAAGTGATCATAGCTAAAGGAGCTCAAGTGTTTCGATTAGTTTGTTATAACGAGTTTATAAAGTTGTACAAATAGCTCACTTAGATTTATTGGGTTGTAATTATTGGGATTTTGTAAGCCTTAGCACTTGACAGGTTGTCGAGTGTGGCGGTAATACCTCTGATTTAGGTGTATGCTTCCGCAATTTTATTTAAAGGTTGTCTATTTTTCCTCTATTTATTGTTTATTATTAGTTAGTAAATCGGGGTTGTTACAAAGTGGTATCAGAGCTTAGGTTCGATTTAATTACCACTAAAGTTACTTTAAAGTTTTTTTTGGCGCCTAACGTTTTAAATCTTATGATTCTGGATTTTGTGACGTGATTTAAGGTTAAACATTAATTTCAAAAAATTATTTTATTTTAATTAAAATAATTTGGCATTTTAAATAAAATATATGTATCTTTATAAATTACTATGTTATTATTTTTTTTTTTGAATTAGTTGAATCTGCGTACTTATTTTATTCTTTGAACCTTAGTATTATTTATTTAATTTTATGTGTGAGATTTGGGGTAGTCTTAAGAAGGGCATATAGGACAGATAATTTCTTTTTATGTGCATTGTAATTTAATTCTTGGTGCTATTTATTTTGAATGTAGTTATTATGCAAATTATATTTAATTGTATATGTTTTATATAATCATGCAAATTTGGGTATTGTGATCACCTAGAATCATGTGTAAGGATTAAATAATACAATATAGATTAATTTGTGATGATTTGTGCAATGTAATGTGTATATATGGATGATCATTATATAAAGCATGTAATTATGTGACTATTTGTTTATGCTTATTTAATGATATTATTTATTTGGTGCTTTAGGTTATGGGTGAGATCTATATTTTTATTATTTGATATCTCCTTTAATCTTTGCAACCAATGAGTGTTTATTTGAGACACATTATGATCAAATTAGGAATATACTTGGAGAATTGATGATATATATTTGGTGATGATTAACTACAAGAGAGGAGTGTATGAATTTTGCTTTGGTCAAGCCGCCATACTTTAAGGAGAGTGGAGACCCTGCTTTTCTGTAGAACTAGGTAGTGAAAGATGAGTTTTTGTTGCTTTGAATTGCCATGAGAATTTAAGGAGCATAACTTTGGTGGAAAGAGAATAGAGATACGCTTCGTGAGACAATTGACTTTCGTTGGAAGAATTTGAAAACCAAGTTGGAGAGAAGAAAATTTTGAGGAGCCAACGGATTCATAGACATGGAAATATAAATCAGGCCTTTTGGGTTAATTAATGTATTAACAATCATTATGGACTTAATGAATAGAGTATTACATGATTACACTAGTTCGATAAATTTATACATAAAGTGTGAGGAGTGAGTATGATCATAATGGACATTTGAGGATTTTGTTGACAACTTTTAGGGACGACCTGTAATATGCTAAGTTTTCGAAGTGTGAGTTTTATTAATGACTGAAAGTTACATTTTGGGACAAAAATTCAAGTGGTGAGTAAGTGGCCTACACCTAACACTGTGACCAATATAAGGAGTTTATTGGGATTAGATGTTTAAGGAGGTTTGTGAAGGATTTTTGAGGATTGTTGTATATACCTTGATGGAAGAAAGTTAGTTTGAATGGGATGAGAAGTGTAAACAAGCTTTTTAACTCTTAAGAACATTTAACCATTGGACTTGAAGTTTATACTGATATTCTCAAAAACGAGTTGAGGTGTGTGTTGCAACAAAATGGGAAAATGATAATGCTTCTCGCCAAGACAAATCTTATGAGACCAATTACCCGACCATGATCTTGAGATTGCATATATATTGTTTACATTGGAGATTCATTTGAAATACAGTGTAACCTGTAAGATTTTTACAGATTTTAATAGCCTTCGGTTGTTAGCTAAGGAGAGTTAAAGGGATTATTGAGTGCCTATGAAATGAACTATTCAAATTTGAGGAAATTATAGAAAAACAAGTTGTGGATAAATTATTGCAGAAAGAAGAAATGAAAAAGAAATGCCTAATGATGTTATTGAGGTGAGTTACGGGGGCGTAACTCTTTTCTTTAAGAGGGGTAGAGTGCGATGTAATTCCATGCTTTTTACCTCATTTATGCTATTTATTGCTTGAGTTTGCATGATTTTGCTTATTATTATACATTATTATTGTGTTTACATGCAATAAAAGCGTGTAAACTTTGGCCAAGTATGAGTTCATTGAGTATAAAGTTCAGTTTGTTGAGTGTACATGATGAGGATCAAGCAATTTACAGCAATACAAAACATAAAAGTTAGAATGGTTTTGGAAAATTTATGGTTCTTGGGTTAAGTTTCGAGGGCGAAACTTCTTTTAAGAGGGGTAGATTGTAATCCCCCGTATTTTCAAACTAATAAAATTATATTTATTTATTATTTATACAGATAATTTTATTTTATTTTAATTTTATAGTTTGAATTGTTTTGATGAAAAAGTAACAATATTTTCATTATTAGTAAGCTAAATTATTAAGTCTTAATCTAAATTATAATTCTCTTTTAAGTTTATGTTAGCCCAATATTTAATCTTACTCAAGCCTATACCAATCCTACTCCTACTTGGATTAGGAAACTAAAGCCCAAATAAAAACCCCAAAACCCTCAAACCCTTCTCCTCTTACGTAAAAAAAAAAAAAAAATTCATTCACCCTTTTTCCTCCTCCTTCTCTCCTCTCTCACGACATTCACAAAAAAAAAAAAAAAAACCTTGAAACTCGAACTGCTGCTGCTGCCCCGCCGACGCACCACCACTCCGACCACCTCCTGTTCGCCGTCGACCTTTGCCCAGCCACCGCAGCTACAGTAGTTGCCCCTCTTCTTCTCCCCTTTTCTTTACTTCTTTTTATTTTATTCAATTGATTTAAAGTTCTAATCTTTGCTTGATTTTTTGATTCTAAATTATTATTATTATGGTATGATATTATACTTGGGTTATAGAAGATTATAAATTTATGAGTTTTATCATGTTTAATTTTTTGAATAAAATTTCAGATTTGGTTTAATTAAAAATTAAGGGTTTAAATGTTGATTTTTCATGGTTTTAGGGTTTAAAACGTGCTAATTAAGTTATCTAATTATATTATGTGTAAATTATGTTTAAGTTCAATTATTTTGATTATTAATAAATTTTCAGATTTGAATAATGTATATTTTAGGGTTTAAGTTGTGAAATTTGATGGTTTGGTTAAGTTTTTATGAAACTAATTGAATTCTAATTATGTATTTCAAGTTTAGATTGCTGCATTCATACATTCTATTATTAAATTAAATTTTCAGATTTTTAGTCTTGGTTTTAAGGGTTTTAAATCATGGTTTTATGATGAATTTTTAGGTTTTCGACATACTAACCTACTATATAATGATTATTTCAAGTAGAGATGTTTATGAGTTTGTTTTATAACCTTTAACATAATTTTCAGATTATAATCCGTACCTTAAAGTTGCTGGAATTTTATGTTATAAGCTATATTTTCATGATTTTGACATATAAACTTATAGTTGAACTATTGGAATATTAACTTTGACTATTGTGAGTAATTTAAAGGCATTATTTCAATGATTTAGGGGGTTTTAAAGTAGTTTGGTATTGCTGTAAATTTGGTTGTTTGGGTATTGATTGAAATCTTATTGTTTGGTTTAGGAGAGGACTTTATAGAAGGTGATTTCTAGTTGGTTAAGTGGCCAACCAATTTGTTTACTCAAGGTACGTACAAGTTACAAAACCTTGCTTTTAGGTGCATGTTTAAGGATGGATCGAGAACTTAGTATCATGTCTAGGGATGACTGGGTTAAATTGTTTGGTTATACATTGTGAATTTCATTTGATGTGCACTATTCCTTATTGCAATTATTGGTTATGTACTAATTATGCAAGGTGCGCTTAGAGGCAAAGGTATGTGATTGGTGAAATGATTTAATTATTACTCATTCATGATTTAATGAAATAGGATGAGTAAAGGAATGGTTCATGTCTTATAAGACAAGGTTAAGAGTTTGGGGTGCCTTATGCACTCAAGGTGTTTATACACCGAGGTGGTAAAGGAATAAATAATAAATGTTGCTTGCCACTAATAAATCAAGAATTGAAATTGAAAAGTTGTTTTACTTGATTGAATTGATATTGGATTGATTGAATTGTTATGCATATGAGTCATCACCAAGTCTAAACCTGTAAATCACGTAAAGTGCAAGATGGATGAGCAATAAAACTCTGGATTGGTGCACTTCTGGAGTAATGACAATCAGGGGTTGGGGTATTAGCCGTGTACTTTTCTCGAGGCCGTCTGATCTACGAGTCTCTTATTTCAAATATTTTTCAAAACTAGGAGTTAGGTGAGATCTCATACTAACTACGGTCACGGAGTCGCGCCCGTGGTCGTTGGATGTTTATTGATGTTTCCGAAAAGGAGGCATGGGGTTTTCTTTATTGATGTTCTAAATAGAGCATGGGTTGGACAACCTTGTCTATTGCTTAATCCAATGAATAAATTTAAATGAGTTAGCTACTATTAACTAATGAAGTCTTAATAAAATTGATAGTTGAGTCGTGTGTTGAGTCTATAACTTAATGATGCATGATGAATGATTATTAGTAGCATGTCATGGAATTCTTATTCTGTTTCACAGCTTGTATGTACTCAGCTTTGCTGATTGCGTGCTTTTGTGTGTGTGTGTTTCTTTGGTCATGGCCTTCGCCTTTCAATGACCCTGTGACGATCCAATTTTTACACTTGTAATATTGGGGAGCAGATTAACCACAGGTTCTTACACATGCAGCATCCGCATCAGGGTTGTGGGATTTTGAGTGGAGAGTTGGTTAATGTTCGCAGTTTATTTTCTTTTGCAAGTTTGAATTTATTCTAACTTGGTTTATTTCTACACTACTTTTTCTGATTTGAATTTATTTCAACTCCAGTTTTATTTACTTACTACTTTTGATGGGTTTTGAATAAGGGCCTTAACGGTTCCAACTTGTAATACTTAATTTGGTTTTATTCGTTGGTTTTGAAATTTATTTATAACTGATTTAGTATTTTCGCTGCTAATTTCTGATATAGCCTTAACGTTTGAACATGTGGTGGTAGCACGCCAGTGATTCTCTTGAATTTTGTTCAGGGTATTCGCAGGTTTAAAGAGAGAATTATTGGGGTGTTACATGACGTCCGCATACTTTCTTTTGTAAATTTTTCTAACTGTTTTCCAAATCTCTTTTTTGCAGAGGAAGCGTATGCCATGCTGGACCAGGAGCAGAAGGGGGAAATCTATATGTCCGAGATTGACCTTACTCGGTACAAGGCTCGGCAACGGGCGTACAAGCAGAACAAGGAGGTACGGACCATCTCTTTCTCTTTTCCTGTTCTTTTCTTCTTCCTTTGTTTATATCTTTTGCCGAGCTGGTATGTTGGGAGGAGAATCCTTTCCTTTTTCACTCGGACTTTCCCTTTCGTCCGTGTTGGCATGCTAGGGAGGGGCTTCTTCCCTTATTTACACAGGCTCTTCTCTGCGTCCGCGTTGGTATACTTGGAAGAGGCTCCTTCCCTTTTTTACACGGACATGGATTTGTTTTAGTGTCTTTTTGTACTAACTTCTTTCCTTTTTTGTCTTCTCCATTTATCCACTCCTACCCCAAGGGCGAAGCTGAAGGCGCCGGCCACCTCTTCCAAGGACAAGGCATCCAAGACTAGGAAGTTGGTCACTTCTAAAACCCCTTCCGATCCTGCGGCCAAGACAATGCCGCGGATTGCTGCAAAGCAATCCAAAGGAGAGCAACCCCAGCTGTCACCAAGTGGGAGTCTCCAAGTCCGTGGATCCGAAAACAACGTCGGTCCATGATATGTTGAGGCGGACAATGGCGGCCCTATTAAGAGGGTCAAAAAGTCAGGCTGGTAAGCAGCTGCCGATCATATGACTGAGGAACCAACCGGCCGTACGGGTGAAGAGGGGGAAGAACCTCTACCTCCTCCTCCCTTCACCTTCAACCTTCCTTCTCCTCCCAGCTTCTCAAACGGTTAGTCAAAGTTTCATACTTGTGCTTTCTTGCAAGCTTTTTGTTGGCTTGTTTTTACATTTTTTGCGGCCGCGCGCAGATATTGCGGAGGAGATGAACATGAAGCTGCCCGGCCAGTCGCTGACTGGTGCGGACAGAAAAGCCATGAGAGAATCCACGGTTAGGGCCGTCCCCCAAGAGCAGCGAGACAAGCTAAGGGGGATCAATGAGGGCTTCCTCGGCCCCATGCTGAACTGTAGGGCTTCAATGACGGTAGATTTCATGTTTAAGTGCTGCATTTCCCCTTGCCTCAACCCATTTCGTGAAGTAGTCGACAGCTATAAGCACATAGGCTTTGGCCGGATGCTGGTGTATACATCCCTAAGATGTCCATGCCCCATTTTGCAAAAGGGAGGGGACTACTTATAGTCGATAAGCTGTTGACCGGTCGATGGATCAGGGTGGCAAACCTCTGACACTTGTCACATTTTTCACCATTTTCATGGCGTCTGTATTCATGCTTGGCCAGTAATACCCCAGGTGGGTAGCCTTTTCAGCTAAGGCATATCCGCCTATATGGGATCCACAATGCCCTTAGTGGAGGTCGTCCAACACATCATGCCCTTTTTTTGGGGTGATACAGTTCAAGTATAGTTTCACAAAAGCTTTCTTGAACAATTTCCCTCTCTTCATTTCGAACCAGGCCGCTCTCTTCTTCATCAGCCATCTCTCTTTTGGATCGTCCGGGAGTCCCCATCCCTTAAGTATGAGATAACTCCGTCCATCCATGAGGAGCTTCTATCAATGATTTGTACAGGCTCGACATCGATACTCCTCTTTTATTTTACTTCCTAAAACACTGATTTGGGAGTATTGCATGATGCCGAGGATGCCAATTTTGAGAGCGCGTCCGCTTGATGATTTTTAGAACAGGGGACTTGCTGCAGGGTAAAATGCTCTGGGCTCTCGGCCTCCTCTTTGACCATCTGCAAGTATTTTATCATGGTCAGCTCCTTGGCTTCATAGTCACTATTCACTTGGTTGACTATCAGCTGAGAGTCTGAGCTTGCATTAACTTTTGTTGCCCCGGCCGCCTTACACATTCTAAGGCCGGCCAGTAGGGCTTCATACTCAGCCTCATTATTAGAGGCTTGGAACTGAAATCTCATTGCATATTCAAACTTATCTCCCTCGGGAGACTGACAAATGATCCCAACACCACATCCGGTTGCTATTGCACTACCATCCACATACACTTTCCAGATTTGGTCCCCAGCCGGCTGCAAATCCGACCGAGTCATCTCAGTTATAAAATCAACAAAGGCTTGCCCCTTGATTGCCCTTCTGGGTTCGAACATGATGTTGAAACCTCTCAGCTCTAAGGCCCATTTAAGCATGCGGCCGCTGGCTTTCAAAGTTGCAAACAGCTTCTTGAGTTGCTGGTCCGTATAGACCACAATTGAATGCGCCAGAAAATACGGCCGAAGCTTCTTTGATGCCATATACAATGCAAGGCCAAATTTTTCAATAGGGGGATATATAAGCTCGGCGTTATGCAAAACATGGCTGATGAAATATACCGGAATCTGATAGCCGTCCCTTTCAGCAAGCAGGACGGCACTTAAAGAGTGTTTTGAAATAGCAAGGTACATGTATAACTTCTCGTCTCTTGAGTGGACTGACGAGCCGAGGCAATGTATGCAAATGGCTTTTCAGCTGAATGAAGGCTTCTTCGGCCTCCTCTGTCCACTCGAACATTTCTTTCTTCTTGATAGTCTGAAAAAAGTATCGGCACTTATCCCCTGATCTTGACAAGAATCGGCCAAGGGCGGCTAAACATCCCGTCAATCTTTGCACTTCTTTCATTATCCTCGGCGACTTCATGTCCAAGACGGCTTGAATTTTCTCAGGGTTGGCCTTAATTCCTCGTTGATCAATCAAAAATCCGAGAAATTTACCGGACTCAACACCAAAGACACACTTCTTTGGATTTAGCATCATCTTATCCCGCATGAGTTCGGTAAATGTTTCTCGTAGATCTTTCAGATGTTCGGCCGGCTCCTTCGACTTGACTATCATGTCGTCGATGTATGCTTCCATATTCCGGCCGATCTGATCTCTAAAGATCGTATTCACAAGCTTTTGAAATGTAGCGGGGCATTCTTAAGGCCGAATGGCATAACTTTATAACAGTACATCCCCTGCTTAGTCACAAATGCAGTTTTCTCTTGATCTTCTTCCCATAATGGGATCTGGTGGAATCCGGAGTCTGCGTCCATAAAACTCATGAGAGCATGTCCAACCGTAGAGTCAACCAGTCGGTCAATCTTAGGCAAGGGAAATCCTTCGGGCATGCCTTGTTGAGATCTGTATAGTCCACGCACATCCTCCAGGTTCCATTCGGCTTTTTCACCAACACAACATTGGTTACCCAGTCTAGATAGTAGCACTGCCGAATGAAACCAGCGTCCATCAGCTTGGCGTCTGATTCCTTTCCTCCCCATGATTCCGCTTTTTCTGTCGAACGGGCTTAACAAGTGGGTTTACAGCTAGCTTGTGCACGGCCAGGTCTGGGCTGATACTCAGCATTTCACTTACTTCGAACGCAAATACATCCTTGAATTCTCTCAATAACTTGATTAAATCATCTCCAAGCAAACCCGCTGCTATAGTGCCGACCTTGACTGTCCGATCAGGTTGATCAGGTCCAACACTACATCCTGATGATCGCCGGCCGGCTGGGGTCTCAATTCTTCTGGCCGTCCGACGATCATTAACTGCTACGCCTGATCGACCATGACCTGCTTGCACTTTTGGCCGACCATGGGCTGAGGTTGGCTAGCCGGTCCGCCCAGATATGGCACCTGGTCGAGCGGCTGGGTAAATTGCCCAAACTGTCAGAGGACGTTTGGGTTATGCGGCAGAAAAGCATTAAAATTTTGAGGAATCTGATATTGGACTGGTTGAATTGGCTGAACTGGAATGGGTCCAACACCCCCAAATCTCCCTCTACGGAAATACTAGTATAATACGTATAATTATACCGTAGAGATAGACTTAGGCGTATTACTGCCGCGTGATTACGCAAGGCTACTCAAACCTACTAAAATAACCCAATACTTTGCAGCGAAAACTTCAAAACTCTTCTTTATTAACAATAACTATAAATAGAAACCAATGTCATGAGTACTCAAATTAAATACAAGACCAAAACTCCTAATTTAGATGAAACCATTCCCGGGACTCCATATGCTCAATTATTGACTCCACCTGAAATTAGTCAACACTGCTTACCATTAAGGTAAACAGGGTGAACCAAAACAAATAAGAAGTACGGGTTAGCAAAATATGCTAAGTACGATAAGTGTAAGATAATTAAACTCAATTTATTTGCAAACATGCATTTGAAATCAATTCCAATAGTTAATCCAAGAATTCCAAACTCATGATTCAAAATCGATTCTCAATATTCCAATATCAATAATCAATAAAACCAATACCAATTATTTTAAAACCAATTCCTCATATTAAAAACCCAATTCCTCCATAATAAACCAATAAAACCAATTAAACCAATTCCTCTCCCAAGTGTGCACACCCCCCAAGCTAGTCTCCTTATGTAACAAGGCTATTCTTGAGGAAAGACCCGATCATACAAAGTCCAAGGCCTTATCAATATACCAAATCCTCATAGTGGGATTACTAACATGCTTATAAAGCATAAATAATAAATTAATTCAATGATTCAATAAATCCTCTTTAAATCCAATAATTCCAACCTTTAATAATAATAATTCAAACCCTTTTTTTTTATAAATCCAACATGCTTTCAAAACCAATCCTTTTTAAACATGAATAATAAATTAATTAATCGAAACATGTTATAAAAATCAATACTCCAATTTAATTATTAAAACCAATCTTTTAAACATACTTTTATTTCATAAACCATAATTCAAGTCAATTTAATTCAATCACCATAAAATCATTCAAACATGCTCATTCAAATCAATCACTTTCAAGGTATCTAGCCACCTAACGTACCTTGATCCTCGTTTAGCAAAAACACTTCAAAAGAACTCTCAAGTAACTTGATCAAAAACACCCTACAAATAAATATAACCTTAATCAATATAAGGTTAACAAATAATCACAAATAATTAAATTAAAAACCCTCAACTATATGTACATGAACCTTTTAAATTATTTTTCATAAACATCATTAAAAATCGAATTTTATATAATTAAAACTACTCATAATAATTTTTATAAATCCCCCATAATAATAATAATAATAATAATAATAATTGAATAAGAGAAGAGAAGAAGAAAAGATAAGAAACCAAGGAAAAGAGAAGAATTGGATTTTTGTTGGAAAGAATAGGCAGAACTTGCGGAGGCTATAACTCCTTCGATATAACTTCGAATTGGGTGATTTTTGAGCCTAACCTCAAGGATTTTTTGAGAGAAACAATCTTCTGTGAAACAGAAATACCCCAAAAACTGACCAGAAGTGCCCGAAAATTGGCTTCAAAGATAAACGGGATGATTTGTGTAAAAAGAGGAGAAGAAAAGAAGAGAATTGATGTGAAGAATGTGAGAGGTATGGAGTGGTATTTATAGGCTAGCTCATGCAAAAATTATGGCAAGAGAATTTGGGAAGAATTATGGTAAGTAGGGTTTAAGGGATTACTTGGAGAAAAGAGTAAAGATTTAAGGAAAGTTTTGATATTAAAGATATTGTGTATAATTGAATATGGAAGGTATGTATGTCATGAAAAATAGTAAGGAAATTGGAATTACTTGAGGAATAATTAAGAAGAATGAATGGCAAGAAAATATGATGATTGGATATTAAAAAGATGGAGAATTAGAATTAAGGAAAATAGGAGATTTTGGGAGATAATTAAAAATATAATTTTACCAATTAAATTCCCCCAAAATATTTCATGAGGGCCGAAAATATGGAGCTTACCATAGCTCTAATTTTCGGATTCCTCTAGATATATTTAGGAATATTTTGCTCGGTTTTTAAGGAATAAAATAATTGTATATAGAATAATAATTAATTAATTAAATACCAATTATTTACCAATAAATAACCAAGAAAAATCAGACTTTCCATTCATGGAAAATCCAAAAATCCTAGCTAGTTATTAGGTAATTTCGGCCATAATAATTAATTAATTAAAATATTATTTTGCTTTAATTAAAATATCCGAAATATGTAAATAATCAGATTTTTAAAATAGGATAAATGGATAATAAATCTTATCCAAAATAATAATTTGTTTTTAAAATACTTTTGGTGCCAAAATTCAAATATCATTTTGGCTCCAAGATTTAAATAATAAGTTGAATTACTAAAATACCCTTTTTAGAAAATAACAATTAATTAATTAATTAGGAAAATACGTATAAAAATACGAGGTATTACAGTACTCCCTGGCGTCCCTCCAGCGTTGAGACGGCTCAGGATCCTCCCTTTGAGGCTGTTTGGTCTGCCCCCCAGCCGACTACGTTCTCTCAAGGAGCCTTGACAGATTCGTCCTTGGCACCCTAGGAGACCTTCCATGCGGCCGGCGGAAAGGGGTATTCCCAGCATCTTCAGCATTAACGGCCTTGCTCTGACTTCTTCTCTAAGTGCCATCCTTCACCCTTCTGGACGGCTGTCTGGAGGTAGATGGCCTCTTTTCTTCCAACTCCTTTCGAAGCTTATTCAGAGCGACCTTTAGGGAAGCAGCAGTAACTGGTAGATCCTCGACCTCATGGAAAGTGGTGATCAGAGGGTCACTAGAATTGATTGTTGTGGCTATATCCTCTACATGGCCGTCCTGAATAGGGTCAGGGCCGATATTAGGTGTCTGACCATCTATTCCCATTACGGACGAGTGTCCCCACAGACGGCGCCAAATGTTTCGGGGATTTTTGGAATCCCTCGGGACACTGGTCACGCCCTGCTAGCAGCAAGACTTGGACACCTGCAAAACAATGAATATTCCGGTGACGGAATATTTGCCTCCGACGGTCAAGTTAGTAACCAGAAATCGAAAAAGCGAGAGAGAGAAAGTAGAGAGAAGCTAAAGTTATTTAGTGCTCTATTTTAATGTTATGTCACAATCCACCCCTCCCATCATAAATGATTGGGGTATTTATAGGGCTTGGAATTTGTGCTCCTTTAGGGTTTGTGCCCTAAATTTCCGTGTCTTGATTGGCTGCACAATCAGGTGATGACACGTGTCAGATTGGGGCGCCGTTTTGCGGCTTTCTACAGTAATTTCGGGATTTGGGCTCTGGTGTAAGAAAAGCCCTTTTTCTCTCATTTCAGGTGGTCTTTTGAGCTTTTACACGTGTCATCTTCCCATAGGGACACGTGTTACCCTTTGATTGGGCCACGTGTCACTACGGGATTGGACCACGTGTAAGGGGTATTTTTTTTACCCAAAACATATAAAGTTAAAAACTTAAAACCAATTCCATCAATACAAAGTCTAGAATGAACCCAATGCATAATAACTTCCCTAATTTTTGTTCATCCATTTTATGGTATTACTTTAGCTTAGGTTTCAGATTTCAATTTTTTCAAAACTTGAAGATAATTGAAATCTTCAATTATTAGATGCTGATTATCTCATTTGATGATTTGAATATTATACCAGTTATGTGATTTGTATTAGAAGTTTTTTTAACTGTTAGATGTCGATTTTCTTATTTAATTTGAATATTATACGAGTTAATCGATCAATTTGTACTAGTAACATTTTTAAAATTTAATTTTTAGCATACATGTTATTTAGTGTTTGAATATTTTACAAATCAACCAAATTTTCGATTTTTTTCCTATTAATTTTTTGTATTTTGTGTGTATGTGTTTTTGTTTTTGTTTCTTCAGTATCTCATGTCATTGCAACAGAAGGCCAACTAGTACAATATAATTGAGACACACCATCATAGTAAGCAATTTGCAGCATATTTAATTTCCACCATTTGAAGAGCCATTCCAGTTACTTCAAAAAAAAAAAAAACAAAGGGAACAAATTAAACTATGATCCATACATTACTTAGAGTATAATTTTTGCCTTTACATTAACAAACTTAATCACAATTTTTTTTTTTAATTTATAATTAATTTTAGAGATAAAATATTAAGCTATTTTAAGCACTTCGGCAAATTTATACTCCGTAATGCTTGTCAAAAAAAAAAAAAAACTCTGTATTGAATTTGAGTATAAGGATCAATAATATATATAATAAGGATCTGTTCTCTTCACCTTAATTTCATTTCAGTTCCTAATTTCCTTCTCTTATAAACAACTCATTTCAATTCAGTAAATTAATTAGAACATGCCCTTATTAGTACATAATTAATCAAAAAAAAAGGTCCTATTCATAGAGGTGATTAAAGTTAGCCCGGCCCAACTCGGCTTGATTTGGGCGGGTTTTGGGAAGAATTTTTTGGCCCAAAATCAGGTTGGGTCCAACCCAGCCCGAAAATTTATTTGTTTTTGGCGAGTTTGGAATTCATATTTAAATTTATTTTTTAAGCCCCGTCCTGAAAATGGTCCGAAAAGCCCGTACGGCCCGACCATTTTTGGGCACGTATGGCACAAAAAATTCTGCCCCGAAGCTTGGCCCGACCAAACTCGGCCCGAGAAGTGGGCTTATTCTTCCCGGTCCGGCCTGCCCAATGATCACCTCTACATGTTCACTTCTCCTTATAAAAATTAAAAATAATTTCAGATTAGCAATAACATGTTCAGTTCAGTATATTAAAAATAAGTTTAGTTTAGTAAAAATAATTTCAGTTTAGTAAAAATTAGTAACTTTAAAGAGGATATATAACATAAAATCAGTAAAAATACTTTCAGTTGAGCAAAATTAATTTCAGTTTAGTAAAATTAATTTTAGTTTAATAAAATATAATTTAAGTTCAATAAAAATAATTTAAGTTCAACAAAAATAATTTCAGTTCAGCAAAAATAAGGTGAAGTGAACGGGGCTTAAGTAGAAATAAGTTGAACCAAACATGGCCTTAAATTACTATGGACCTATTGTATCGCAAACTTTTAGCTGGAATCGTGCCCATCCATAGCTGGTTGGTCTCGCGCAACACAAACAAACATTTACAACAACAACAAAAAAATGAACATTTACTGGAAAAAAAAACATTTATTTCTGAATATTGCAATATATAAAAATGAAAATTTATAATATAAGAGTAAAATTATAAAACTGAAAAAAAAATTAAAAAAAAATAAATTGTACATCTAATATTATATAACTTAATATTTTAGTTGTAAATAAAAATGAACATATAATGTTGTTGCTTATTCATCAACATATTTTTAAGCTTCAAGTAAAATACCTTGATTTGTTCAATTCTCTTAAATGGATATCTTGCAATTCGTTGTATGATTTAATACGGAGTACCAATTAAATAAGTCAATAATATGTTTTTCTTAATAATGAACAAAATGCTAATATAGAACATTATTAATGCTTCTATATAAAAAAAATTAAAAAAAAAACATTATTAATGCTAATGTTAATTGAACATCCTTCATTATTAAAAAAAAAAAAACAAAAACAAAACAAAACAAAAATTTTATACAACTAAACAAACCTCAAAAATTTGTATTAATTAAAAAAGAAAATGAACATTTATTTTATAAGAATGGACATGATACTACATGAAAATAAACATTTGATTATTGGGAAATACAAAAGTATTGTAAAATATGTTCAATTTAAGATGTTAATTTTTTTTTATAGTAAATGTTCATTTCTCGACGAGGGACTGGCCATAGTTGATTGGGCTCGAGTCCAACTATTAACGATTGCCTACTTTACAGCTGTTGAAGGCTGGTCTCGAGACCAGGTAGATATTTATGGTTCCTCGTTCAGAAATGAACATTTACTATAACAAAAATAAACATTTTCTAACTGAACATATTTTACAATAATTTTGTATTTCTCAATAATTAAATATTCATTTTCATGCAGTATGATGTTCATTCTTAATAAATAAATGTTCGTATAGTATTAGATTTTTTTTTTTCAGTGTCATAGTCTCTTTATTTTATCTTATATTATAAATGTTTATTTTTATATATTGCAATGTTCAATTACTAAATGAACATTTACTTACACGAAAGTGTACAAAATACATGCGCACTTTTTATTGCATAGACGTTAAACAATAACATTAAAGAGAGACTATGAAATGATATGTTCATTTTTTACAACTGAAATGTTCAGTTATATAACATTAGATGTACAATTTTTTTTTTTTTTTCAGTTTCATAGTCTCTTTATTTTATTCTTATACTACAAATGTTCATTTTTTCTAATAAATGTTTATGTTATTTCTAGTAAATAAACTTAAACAAGGAATATACTCACAATCAACCGTAGAGAAGGAATAAAAAAACACACAAAATTATTCAATAAATAAAAACTGCCTTGAATCAAAAAAGCAATAAATAAACTTACATTCATCCAATAATGAAGGAATAATTACAGATGAACAATCAGTAGCAAACTCCAATGTTATTCATAAACAAAAAAATTGAAAATCTTGAATACCTTGAATATGTAGAACAATTCAACACCAGAAATTAAAAATTAAAAAAAAATGTGAGAGAAAATATTGTAAATCCAGAAGGGAGAGAAATGTTGAATTAAATGAAAACAAATACTTTATATACTCAACAAAGGAAACCAATATAGCTAGAAAATAAAATTGGAGATAAAAGTTAAAAAAGAAAGCATCGTCATTTAGAGGAAGGATCAGCCATATAAGAGTGGGTTCCATACCACAAAACGGTGTCGTTTTGGCGAGGGACCATCAAATGGTAGATGGTCTTTAGACTAGGCAAAAATTTGCATTGTATTTATAAAGCTTCAAGCTTAGTGGGTTAGCCTATAAGGAGCATAAGTGAACCACTAAGGACCTGTTTTGATTTACTGAATTGAGCTGAAATGAACTAAACTAAACTGAATTAAATTGAATATTTTATGAAAGAAGAAAATTAAGAACTGAATTGAAATTAAGTTGAAGAGATATACGAGCTTGTGGTACGCTCTACGTTAATCTTTCTTGCATCCGTTTCCGTTTACACAAAAAGGCGTCGGGTGGCAACCAACATAACACACGCAATGACGCAAGTCCCCAACAATAACATGAGAAAGGACATGAAATGAGCAACAGAAAACGAAACATCAAAGCAAAGAGATAACAGAAGAGAGAGAAACAACAATGGTGGCCATTTCACTGTACAGAGGAAACCTCCATAGATTACCTTCCGACGTACCAAGAAGGTGGTTAATGCCGACGCATGGTATTTCTATCAAGGATTTCCGATCTCTTCTTTGCCGCCGTTCCAAGGCTCTCTCTCTTCTCCCTTCTTCCTCTTCTTCCGTCGTCGAAAACCCTAACCCTAATTTTAATTTGAATCCTGTGAATTCCTTACCACCGCCGCCTAATCAATCGGATTTAAAGGGTGTTGAAAACCCTAATTTGGGTCATGAACCATCTAGTGATGTCGTTACTGTTGATGTTAGAATGAGTGATGCTGGTGATTCTGCGCCGTTGGATCATCCGCCATTGGTGATTGATGAGGGTGTTAAGATGCTGGTTGAAATTAAGGAGAAGGAGAATGAGAAGGAGAAGGAGAAGGAGAAGGAGAGTGCTCCTGTTGTAGATAATCCAATTGCTACTACTTTAGAGGTATAATTTCTTCTCCAATTTTGTAATTTAGTTTATAATTTTCAATTTATTGGATTTTTTCTGCTGGATTATTATGCCTGATTGCCAATTTACTGTCAATTATGATAATGTGGTTAACTGGTTTGCCCATTTCAAATTTGATTGTTAAATTAGATAACTTGAATTTATTATGTTTTATGTGTTTGAAATTATATTGTGTTGTCGTAGTACATTGGGTTTTTTGAATGGAAAAGTATTAGTGCATTGATATTTTAGGCAAGATAATTGGGAAATGGGGAGGTGGTGATGGTTGGTTGACTAGAGATGGTAAGATTGTGAGCTGCATTTTCCATGTATTATCGTTTGTATGTCTATAATTCTGTTGGAGCTATGCTGTTTGCCTGTTTGTCCTTTGTATGTTGTTCATTCAATGGTAGTCGTCATATGAACACCAGGCTTCCTAAGTTTAGCTTGCAACATAGTGATGAAATTGTTTTTGTGTGACATAGACTAGCAAAGAGAATATTTTTATTTTTTATTTTTATGTCAATAGAATGTTGCTTATGAGTGTTATGATTGAATAGTTGAGAAATTATATATGTAATCAATTCATAGAACGTTTGTGCTAGTGAGATGCTCCTGTTGATGGCCTGAAACTTGAAGCGGAAGACATTAGCTTATTTTTCTCCTTTTTCTCTTTGATAGTTTCAAGCATTTCCAATTTGCTATGTATTGATCTTTATCAAGCTTACAGTGGTTCATAACTGAAATTGTTTACCTTTGAACACAGGGCGATGACAAATTTGATGAAAAAGAGAAGCGGAAGAGAGAGGTTGAGGAAAAGTTGCATATATTAAATGAAAAGAAACACAATTTAGTACAAGCACTTAAGCAGGTAAGGCTTATTTATGCCTTGTCTGACTGGGTACTTTCCTTGCAGCTGTTGTCTTTGACTTGCTAGTGTTGGCTCTAGATTTCTCTGTATGGGGTTTGTACTTTCGTATAGGTTTTAGATATGTTTGTTTTGCATAACTTCAGCTGTTTGTGGCTGTTTGTTGAATGAATCTCATGTATGGAACTAGATTGCACATCATATCAGAGCGATTTCCTCCAGATTTATATTCCCTTGTTACTGATCTTATGGTTATACAAGTATCTTTTATCCTTGTAATTAGTCAAAGTCTTGTGTCATTTAGTTGAATGTTTCTTTCTGTGTCTTTACTCTTTAGGACTCATCTTGGTGTATTTAGTTCATTACATATGGGTTTAGTAGTGCCAATCTTGTCCACCATAGTAGCTTTTGTTTCCACTTGTTATCCTTTCATTTGTCCACCATAGTTGCTTTTGTTTCCTCATGCACCAATCTAACTTCTTTCATATGTTACCCTTTCATTATCCCTAACTTGACTTTTTTTTTTGGTTGCTTGTATAAAGATTTTGAATGCAGAAGAAGAACTAAAGAGACGAAGTAGTATGCAAGCAAGCCGACCTCCTCTTCCTCTTCAAGTGGATGTTTCAAATGACTCTGGGTCAATGACTCGTCATGCTACACCTAGAACTGGTTCAGAGGCAAATCTTAATGTTGATATGGAAGGAGGTGAAGGAGATGATGCTGTAAATAATAACCCACAATCTAGACAATTGCTCCGCATGAGCAGTACTTCACCCTCTGCGGAGTCTGCTCTCAGAAGAGCGCCATATTTCCAGCATAATGCGGTAAATTTTTATCAACTTCATTATCTCACTTACCCTTCTTTCTATGATATTGTAAAGTGTTAAGGACGTGACTTGTGAAAACTGCTAGAGCCTAGATGTGCAAAAATTTATCTGTTCCCTTGATTTTCTGTCATTTCTAGCTAGTTAATTTACCTTTGTCCTTTTTTGGTGGATCTGTGTAATTGTTGATCATTATGTCAAAGTAGTGCTAGTTTTAACTGCTCTATCCATGTGAATATGGGGCTACTGCATCTTTAATTTGATGCGGGGGGTTGGGGGGAGGGGGGTGGTAGTGTAAGTTTGTTTGGTGTATCCTGTATTGTTTGTTAATTTGAGATCTGAAGTGTAATAGGCGATTTGGTTTTGATACAGGTTTAAAGTTGGATAGGAAGTCTCTTTTGGTGATTATTTATGGAAACTTGTTAGTAAGAAGTTTTTTCTAAAATTTTAAAAATTTGGTTGCTGGATCTTTACAGCTTATTTAGTAGAGGATTTGGCTGGAGAAGAAAGGAAGGGAAAGGAAATGAATGACTTTCCATTTGGTTTTATAATATAATTTGTATGTTGGATTTGGTAGGAAAGGAAAGGAAAATTGTAAACTTTCCAGTTTCCATCTCTCCAAAATTGGAGGAATTGAGACACTCTGGATAAAAGAAAAATCTAAAAGTGTTAACCTTTTTATTCACTTGCCTTCCCTTGATTTCATTTTTTTACAGTCCTGTATTTCATTTTAACAGGCTTAATATATAACCAAGTATTGGATTTTCTTCAATTCCTTCCATTTAACCAAACATCTAAAAATAATGTATAATTATTTTCTTTTTCATTTTCTTCTATTTCTTTCCGTTTACTTCTTTTCACTAGAAACTACCAAACAAGCTGTCAATGTCGGATGAAGAGTGAGTAGGATGTTATTAATTGAAATCTTCTTAGCCTCCTTTTACAATAGTACGATTGAAGAGATCTCATTGAGTAAGAATGAGTTTTATTTGGATGCTTGTTTGTCACATGGCTCACATCTCAAGATGTTATGACTGCAAGACTTGTGAGTGGTTAGCATTCCTTTGATTTTTGAAGATAGGCATGCATATTTTGTGACAGTATCATACTATGTGTTAATTGGTTTGGAATTGAAGACCTTCTATAATGGGAAGTAAACAATGATTGAAGATGTGTAAAATTAATTGAGGTTGAAGAATTTGTTGTTGATCCAGGGGGAATTATGGATAACAAAATCTACTATAATTATATAAAAAAAAAAAAAGATTACCCACCAGGAAAGAAGAAAGCAGTAAGAAGATAAGATATATAATTAGTATAAATGTTAAAAGCTATTGTTGCATAGATGAACGGGGTGCCTTGTGGGAGCTGGTGAGCCTGATAAGATAATGACATAGTTTCAGTGACATCTGCGTATAAGGGAGGATGTCTACATGTATATATAATTTACATATAGGAAAATTCAAGTGATCTGATGCAAATTATTCTCAATCTTTCTCCATGAGGTAAAGTGGAAATATTTATTTTTAGATGGCCATGATATACAGGCCAAGTGTATATATGTACATGTGCACTACTTAAATCAACCATTTGGGAACAATGCTATCAATAATTGGTGGGTGATTTTTCTGATTCTTGTCTATTATGATTTGTTAATCAACTGGTTTAATTTGTAGAAAGAATTCTTTGTTTTGCTCTCTGCTAGTGCCTTTTGATCATGACAGTTTATTCAATTTAATTAATGATAAATAACTGTTCTGTTTCGCTATCAGAAGTTCATGCTCCGTGGGAGCATTAAAAAAAAGAAAAGAAAAGAAAAGAAAAGAAAACCATCAGTTGCATCCTGTATTCTTGGAAAATATATTAAAAAATATTCAAGCTGGCTTATCTTTGAATCACTGGAAAGCCTCATTTTAAACACAAGTGGCCTTTTAATACCGAATACAAATCATTGAAATAGCTGTCCGTAAATAAGTTTTGTCCTGCATGGATGTCCTTTTAAGGTGTCTTTAAGACTAATAATGAAATTTGTTACTTTTTTGTGGCTCTATGGAGTATGTGATAATAATGTAATGAAGGAAATAAAGATCCATTAGTTACATTCAGCTCAGATGTTATTTGCTTGTGCAGGCTCCTCATCCTTCACGAGCAGCATTGGTTGCTGCTGGCAGTCCCTCACGTTTTGCTCCCTCAGGAAATCAGGGTCACCCATCAAACTTGCCAACCGTGTCTGTACCTGGGACAAACTATTTTGCATCTTCACCTTCCCCTGCTGCTTCTGGTGGCACTTCAGGTTTTAGAGATGCTCGGCACCCAAGCCCATGGAATTAATGCCCTTGTATTCAATCTCAAGTTCAGACATACTAGGCGTATAAATTAGATAAGGTTTAATGCTCCGTTTTGGTGGACAAAGCTTGATTTTGTTGATTGCTTGCAGTAAATGGTAGTATCTACTAGGTTAGATAATTAAATTTGCAAATATAGACGCGGCTGTACTGATTTAGCAGTATTTGTTTCTTGTACTACATATAGTTCCTGATGTATGGTGTTGTGCCATGGAATTTCGACGTACATTATTGTTATCTCGGTTCTTGGTGTTCATTTTGGGTTGTATATCAGGGTGATTTTTGTAATGGATGTAAATGAATTGATAGAAAAACAGAATTTTATGCAATTTTAATGTCTTTATGAGGCTGTGTAAAGTCCATTTGGTTTAGCACCAACTCGTATATATATATAACCGGTAAACTCGTATTGAATAATGCAAATTCATACTGCTTCTGCTTCATGTTGTTTCTATTATGTAGTCATCGATGCATGTCTTTCCCAAGTAGATGATTTGGCTGAATCCTAGAAAGTTCAGCTTTATGGATTTTGGCATGTTATTTAAAAGAGCCAAGGCCTCGGCATATTTTCAGCAAATGATCTACTCTTCAATTTCAGCTGGACCACGAATTTATACATAAGAATTTGACACATCCTGTGCAAACCTACACCGCCTGTGGATGGATGATAATAATCCAACAAAGGACAAGTTTGGACTTATATCGTCACATGTGCTTCATTACAAGGTTCAATTTCTCTATCACCAAGCGTCTCTGTATTCAAATAATAGAAGTTCATGCTTTGCACGGCTGGCCCTTATATGCAAGTATTGCGTGTCGTGTGGCCTTGCACGTATGTCATTTGCAAGCGTGTGCACCATCCATGTTGCCTAGGAGTACAAGACTAGTTGCTGTCCGTGGGAGCCATTGTTTGATCTTGCACAAACTTCTGCTATATGATGCCTGCTTATGGTATTCACACAGCCACTTTTTAGCTGAAAGTGAAATACTCTATCCATGGGCTTGTATTTTTGTAACTACTATTTTGGACTGTGAATCCCACTAAAGATCTAAAGTTGAGTATTGTACTCGTAAACCATGCTTGATAGGAAAGGACACTTGAAGAAACGTGTACCAATCTTTTCCATGTCGATTTTGCATATTATCATATACGTGCTCCCATAAGAATTCTCCCTTGAATTGAAAT
Organism: Chenopodium album; assembly: GCF_948465745.1. Lineage (NCBI taxonomy): Eukaryota > Viridiplantae > Streptophyta > Magnoliopsida > Caryophyllales > Amaranthaceae > Chenopodium > Chenopodium album. The sequence continues at coordinate 6,646,517 of NC_137844.1, read as the reverse complement.
TTTATTTATGTAAAAAAGAAGTTATTTTTCAATATAGAACTTCTTAACTCATCCTTATAAATGATCAAAGAGAGCACATCATTACTTGAACCAATACATAATTACAGTACTCGTATAACATAGTAAGTTTGGTACATTCGAGATAAGCTTTAAATTTTATCCTTTAGTATGCACTCGTCATCATGGTTGAAAGGAGTTTGTGTAGAAATGGATGAGATTCCGCTCCAGCTCACTTATGATGTTGAAAATTATCTTTAATACTAGTTAGGGCTTGTTCACTTCATCTTAATTTCAGTTTAGTTCAGCTCCAATCAGTTCAGTTCGGTTCAGCTCCTAATTTCGTTCTATCATAAAATATTCATTTTAGCTCAATTCAATTCAGTTCAGTAAATGTGAATAGACCCTTACCCTCAAACTGTAATCAACCATTGACATTATGTAGATCTTCTTATGAATAGGTAAATGGTAATAAGAGTGTAATATACATAGTGCAACTTATCATTAATACAAGGATTTAAATGTTTAATTATAAGGGCCTGTTCTGATTTACTAAACCGAGTTAAACTGAAGTGAACTAAATATTTTATGAGAGAAGGAAATTAGAAATTGATTTGAACTGAACTGAAAATAAATCGAAGAGAACTATCATCAACAAAATATATTTCCCCAAATTTTGAATTGCAAGCCTGAATTGTTAGTGTCTAAATAAATCATTGTTCTTGATTTGACTGGTTTGTATTATTAGTACTAGTGGCAAATCATTTTGAATGTCTAGGTTTATAGGTTTAATCACATGAATTACTTGAGCATTCATTTGCGGGAAAAAGTATTACCTAGCTATGTTGGCTATAACATAACCAGAATTAGTAAGTGGGGACCACAATTTAAATTAGTATCTAATGTTAATCATCGCAATTACAGCACGAGACAAAAGCAGCCTACCAGACAATTACAACCTAAACGAATGCCAAATTTTGATTAAGTTTGTCTATATTCCATCTCACGTGTTGCCTGCACGTTTTTTTTTTTTTTTTTTCAATTAGGAACCAGAAATGTGTTGCATACACTCTACAAATAGTCTAACACACAAGTGAAAGTTAAATAATAAAATACTTGTTGCAGCAACTAATGAGCTCTTTCCCCTATTGATTAAGGGCATATTTACTTCAGCTTAATTTTAGTTTAATTCAGCTCCAATCAGTTCAATTCAGCTTCTAATTTCTTTCTCCCATAAAATATTCATTTCAGCTTTATTCAGTTCAATTCAGCTTCAATCAGTGCAGTTCAGCTCAAATGTGAACAGGCCCTAAGGCTGATAGTCTGTGTACATTATTGTAGGTTACAAGATCTAATATTTCATTCTCATTGGATCATTTGCAATTTGTATTGTCCTTGTGATTTAATTTAAATAAAAAATAATATAGGTTTATCATAAATGTAAATGACATATGGATACTCATGAAAGGGAGCATTGGTGATTCCTTCACTTGAAATTTTAGTAATTTCTTTCACTGAATTTCTATCTTTAATTTTAGTAATATCTTTCACGTAATTTCTATCTTTAGTGCAAAGTAGATAGGGAAATATGTGTACAACTTTTTTTTTTCTTAAAAAAAATGTGTACAACTAGACTACATAATGAAAACTTTAAGTAATCAAATATTTGTAACACTGATTAACATGTGATTCTATTAATTGTGGGAGTTAGATATTGTATCATGATCTAATTGCCATGTACTTCAAAGAGCCTAGACTACCGAAGAATTAACCTACAGAACAATTAAGTGTGTAGTATTATATAAACTCGTCTAAACTTATTTTGTTTAAACTTATTTATTCTATCTATTTCAAACTTATTTTTTTTTTTATATTTATACTAATAATTCCAATAAACTAATTTATGTACGTGTAAAAATGTCTAAGAAAAACAAACTTTATAACTAATTAAGATAAGCTGAATAAAATTAGGACATGTTCACATTTTACTGAACTGAACTGAACGGAGCTGAAATGAATATTTTATGAGAGAAGGAAATTAAAAGCTAAACTGAACTGAACTAAACTGAACTGATTGAAACTGAATTAAGCTAAACTGAACTAAAGTGAAATGAAGCTAAAGTGAACAGGCCCTTAAAAGGTATGGCTAATTAATCAAACAATTAAACATTGTTAATTTGTAATTGAACTTTGGTTGAAAGAGACAATATGTCAAAACTCACGTAAAGTGGTCCCCATTTCATACACTTTCTGCACTAAACGCATGTAAAAGCATGTTACTTAAGGACCCTACTTTACCATTTCCCCATTTTCCCCATTTTTCCCCCTTCATTTCTCCCATTTTTTCCACACCCCAAAAACTTAGTCATATTTTGAGTCCTCAATCGGCGCAACTTAGCACCAAAACCCACTTCTCAACTCAACCTTCAAAAAATACACCATCAAACCCAAAACCAAACCCTAACCCACATAAATATGGCCCACAATCCGACCCACCGGCGCAAGTTAGCCACTCCGGACCCACCACAACCACAACCCACCACCGGAAAACGCCACCCTAAACCTTCCACCACCGCAAATTCCACCGTCTACAACCTCACCAACCACTTCTCACGGCTTCGGCCCAATCCAACAAAGCCCAATAACACCCAAAACCCACTTCCTATCAAACAAATTAACTCCCAATTACAAGCTAAACCCATTTCTAAATCTGTTAATTTAGACCCCTCTAATCAAAAATTTGGGAAAAATGAGAAAAGGGTTGTTTTAGAAAGTGCCAAAAATAAGTCTTTGGTTGTTGTTCAAGAGAAAGAAGTGAAAAATTTAGAGAAAGAAAGTAATAATACTAATAATAGTAAGGTTATGGTGGTAAAACAACCATCATTAGTGGTTAATGGGATTGATAAAAGGTCATTTAGTGATGCTAAAGTGGAGTTGGCTAATTTCTTGGTGACTAATTGTGCTAAAGTTGTTTCTGCTGATATGCCACCATTTATGCAGATTCATGCTGTTGGTTTTGCTAGGAAGATTAAAGATAGTCTTGAGAAATTCACTTCTAAGACTCTTGCTTTGTCACTCAAAAAGGTACTATTACTACTCTTGTTTTCCTAATGCTTTTGTTGTTTATGGTTGGTTCGGGATTAATAGTCGTGTTGATAGGATAGTGTAGTTTAAACTAGTAACGCGGGAGTTCGTGTTTTTGAAATGTGTGCTTTCATGAGATTGAGTGAAGATATACACCAAATTTATTGAAAAGAAGGGTAGTAAATGTTCTGGCTGTAAAATCATTAAAGATCAGTCCAATAGATTTGGTTTTGGATAAAATAAAGTTTTTAAGTGAAAGATTATGATTTGTTGAATGACTAAATGGTTTAGTTAGTTACAGTTATTTTGTTTTGAATATGATTTGATGATCCCAAAACAATAGAAACAGGGCCAAATTTTGAGATGAATACTGTTTAATTGACTATTCATGCTCAGAGAAATGATATGACAGTAGGTCATAGGTGTGTAATTGAATTTTTTTGGTCAGATTTGGGGTCCACCCTCAGCCTTTTTGCATTTGAACTTTGAAGAGTAGGTAAAAAAATATGACTATAGTTGAAAAAACATTAGGTAGGAAAACTAGAGTAATGTTATTATGATTCTATTGTAAATTAGAGTAATCTTTGGTTAGTCATTATAATGTTGAACATCAACAACATTGTTCCAACTTGCAATACCCTTGAAGAGAGGTTTCCCTTCTTCCCATTTAGCGAGGGTCGAAAGGACTAGATATTCAGATGTGCACAACCTTGTTTAGGGTGCATTCTAATCAGGTTTACAGCCGAGTAAATTCAATCTAATTTAATAAGTTCAAGTGAAAACAACATACGTTTAAGTGCTATAACAGACCTAAGTTGTTTCCAATTGACACTTGATGAATCATGAATGCATCAATGCAATTATACTGTATTGGTATAATAATGGGAAAAATCAACTTAAATAAACCATATCTTTGACACCCTTAAGTAGGTTTGAACAGTCAATGTAAATGTGACCAATATAATAAAACCATATAATATAATTAATGTTAAGGTGGGCAATAAGATTTGCATGAATTTCAGACCTTCAAATTAGTCCAAAATTGGGACCCATATTGTTGTTGGTCATGTCAAATAAATCCATATAAAGGGTTTGGTTGGTCAAATGCGTAGAAAATTTGACTAGCTTTGAATTGAATGAATGCAGGAACTTGATGGAGTTTATGGACCTGCTTGGCATTGTATTGTTGGGACCAGTTTTGGGTCATTTGTCACTCATTCTGTTGGTGGTTTTCTCTATTTTTCTTTGGATCAGAAATTGTATGTTTTGATTTTTAAAACTACTGTACAAAGAGCTGATTAATGGTATCAAAAAAATTAGAAAAAACAAAAATGAAGATGATTTTGATTTGGTGAATGAAGAATTGAAGATGCAGAAGAAAAAGAAAAGGTTTCCTAGGGAGTAAATAGTGAAACACATTTTGTAGTTTTGTATACCAAAGTTTGTCTGCTTATAGTATATTTTTGGGTTGGAATTTGGAAAGCTCAGCTTGTACATGTTTCTTGCCACTTCAAATATTAATACGATTAATCAAGTTATGACTTACAGTAGATGTTTTACGTAGTCTAGATGCTTTTGTGGTGTATGTTATGCATTATGATCACGGTGTATAATTAAGGAGATGGTATGAATGTATGATCTTGTATTGTTTTTGGAATGGTGACGATCTTATGACTATTTCGGCTATATTACAAGTTTACAACAATTTGTACAAGGTGCAAGGTTTATTTCTATTATGTTCAAATGACTGAAGTAGTATGCTTTATGAATGGTCTCAAGCTTTAACTCTTTGAAAGCTATGGATTGTCCTATAGAATACTTAGGGCCTGTTCTTTTCAGCTTAATTTCAGTTCAGTTCAGTTCAATTCCTAATTTTTTTTTCTCTCATAAACAATTCAGTTCAGCTCAGCTTAGTTCAGTTCAGTTCAGTAAATCAAAACAGACCCTTAATTAACATTAACACATCCAAGCCACGCATTATCTTACGTTCATAAAGATGAAAATTAGAATGAATAGAATGTATCCTTTGTAACCATTAAGCTTAACTTTTTTGAACAATTCTTGATCGATCATAGTTATGGTCATTTGTCAAATGGCTGCATTGATGGAACGAGTGTAATTGTAAACAATCTTCGATATTAAAATCGAAGTGAGGAGGTGCTCTTTTACTACTACTAGTCTACTACTACTTCCATACGGAGTAACATATAGATCTATTTTCGTTTGATATTTCGCATCAATCCTCTTTTGTTATAAATGTGTACTTCCTTTGACGTATGCTCGAGGAAGAAGTGTCCCAACACAACAATGACATGCATGGTCTTAAGTTGAGAGGTCCTTTTCAAAACATCCAGGACTCCTTTGCAAACTGGGAAAGTTCAATTCAAGTTGTGAATAGGACAGTACCGTACTACAATGTCTGCAAATGCTAACCAATTACGAAAAAGAGTACATTTATAGCATTTGCTTAAGCAATGCCTTAAAAGTTTAGTACTATCTTACATTAGCATAAGAGGCTGCATTTGAGCTAAAAAAAGCTGTTTGTTGGACACATGCGAATCTGCGTTTAACGTACATGTTTATTTGTGAATCTAAGGCATGAATTAGGGTATGCTCTATTCACTTGATATTCACTTATTAAACTTGTTTTTCTTTTAACTTACTTTCTAAATCAATCATGAATCATTACAAATATGTTGTTTCTAAATATTTGGGGTCATTTAACGTAATCTTCTTAGCAAAGACTAATAGATTGTATTGGAGATGATAATGTTATTATTCTATGGTAAATTATTCTTTTTGATAACAATTGTTATACTGTACATCATAATAATACGAGTAATACATAATGACTGCACCTCCTATTGTAATTAAACTTAACCTTTAAAATTGGACTGCTTAGTTGGAGTTGAACCAATTAATAAAAGGCCCAAGGTAACAAAGGTCATGATCCAGATCCACTATGTACCAACATATTGATCTTTCCAAGCGGATATTTGTTCACTATTATTAGACACTAAACATTAGACATTGTATACCTTTGAAGTTCAAACAGCCCCAGCCCCAGCCCCAGCCCCTGAACACAAGAACTATGGTCACTATAAAAACTACGGAGTACTCTATAATAGTGTTTTTTTTTTTTTTTTTTTTTTTAAGATAAGGAAAATTCCTTTGTAAGTAGGGGAGAAACTAGGAATCTTATTTGCGGGGTAAAAGGAAAGCCTCCAATCACTTGACCAACTTTGATTCTCGATAAATCGATAATAGATAAGATTGTGCGATTGTACTTGTATTAGTCTTCAGCTCATCATCCTTGTTCTTCTATGATGTAGAACAAGTGAACAACATTAACATGCGGAATATTTTTTTCCATTCCCTTTCACACGCGAGCCCATCTTTAAAATGTAGGTCACCAATATGCTTACTGGAAGCCCTTTTTTTTCTTTTTTTCAATAACTAGGTCCAATGACCGAAATTTGGGGAAAATAAATTTTGTTGGGTTACTTGTCCAAATATACGAGCAAATCCTTAAAACTCATTCATCTTGCATATTTTAGTCAATGGGCTCCATTTTGGGAGTGGTAGTTTATAGGATCATGATACAATATGATACCATGATAAATCTTCATTTGTTTAAACCAGATCCATGTTAGTAGAATAGTAGAGAGTCTAATTTTTTTTGAAGACCAAATAGTAGAGAGTCTAATTACAAATATAAGTTTAGCCATTTGTTATAGGTGGAGTAGTCCAACAGATTTGTAAGACTTTTAATATAACAGATAACTTCCTGACTCATATCTGGATTATATTCTCTCCACATATTGCCTTTTGTAATTAACTTGTTTAATGATTTAATTAAATTTCTAGTTTGATCGAGTAGAAGTATGTATCGAATTTATGATGTTTGTTTTTTATGCGTATTTTTATTGAAACTTTCTAGATAAACAATTAGTTGGAAATCTATTTTTATGCTAGGTGAGGAGCTATATTATGAAATAGGGTCTAAAATAAAAGTAAAGTTATCATATTCTCAAATACCCAAACCACATCAAATACAATTATTATGTTTTTTCCCAGTTTATGGTACCATAATTTGCACTCTTCGGAAGTTGGAAGTACAAAACTTACCGAACCACGTTAGATCCAATCATTTCCTATGAAATAGATTGTTGGCTAATATTTTGCCTTATGCCTTTAACAGTTGCACTTATCACCTTAATAAAAGTTTTAAAATTAAGATTTGTAATAATTAAAATTAAGTTTCAAAGAAAAATAATTAAATCTAATTTAGCAAATATAAGTACTTCGTAAAAAAATTTTGTTCACCTTATTTTCACTTATTTTATATTCACATAAGTTCAGTCTAGGAAAGATAAGTTCTGATAAGAGTTATCCAAATTTAAATTACAAATATAATAAGTTTTGATAAGGTCTAATAAGTTTATAATTCGTATAAGTTAAGTTCAATAAGTGAAAATTAGCTAAATTGAGCACACCTTAATCAGTAAAATTTAACTCTATATTTTGTAAGGTAAAGTTTTGGGTGAGACGGACTCACGTGAGTCCACTATCATGTTTTTGGTGTTGCGGGCCTCGTGATCGAGTTTAGTTAGCCCGCGCCTTTTTATTGGACTTTTGTTATTGAGCTCGGTCTCACGTGAGTCCGGTCTCACACAAAACCTTTTGATTTTGTAAACATAAGATGAAGAAAACAAAACTTTTACATTTATCTAACATGTTGACCTTAATTGTACGTGAGCATTCTTACTAGACCTTAAGTTTTGTTGAACCCGACCTTGATCATACATAGTAACTGGCTCTAGAATTCCCAGGATACATGCTACATCAGCTCACCAAGGTCTATTTTTTTTAAAAAAAAAAAAAAATTAATTTTGGTAATTTAAGTTTGTTTTTTGTTTTTTGTTTTTTTTGTTTTTTTTAGATAGAACCTTAATTAAGGGACAAATGATTTAGACATAGCTTAGTGGAATACTTACTTTTTTTTAAGTGTTCGGTTTTAACTGGTGAGCACTTATGAAAATGTAAAATTTTAAGTAATAATATTTTTTTTACCAAACTGTATAAAGTTGATATTTGAAAATTATACATTAACATGAACACAATAGATACCATATAACTCATTTTCTATTTATGTATAAATCACAAACATTATTCAAAGTGAATTATGTGAATAGTACAAAAGTCAAATTAGAACACCAAAAATAAAAAAGAACTCAGGGAGTAACTTCCAAAACTATGCTCAGCAATGCTATTTGCATCCATTGCATCTAGAATCATAGATTACGTATCAATAAATAGTGTCAGATAATATAAACTCTCTGATTAGAGTGATTTCCATTGATCAATATTTATAGGGTTACAATGAGAAACCTAATCATATTAGGTAACTATAAAATATGTACAGATATAAAGATAATCTTATACAAAATATATCCTAAACCTAAGATGAGAATATTCTATGGATATTCTATATCACACCCTCGCAGTCAGAGCGGGAGAAAATCGGATGCTCAGACTGGATCTGAATCACGCATCGAGCGGTAAGGATAGTATGGTAACCCATGATCAAAAGAGAAGTAGTAGACATGTGCCGGTGATGACGATGAGAAGCAACAGCCACGACCTACATAGAGTAGAGATAAGCACTGCTAGGCCGGAGGAGAAGGAGAAGGAGAAGAGCCGCACACAGACTTGGGCTAAGTTGCAGATCCAGAGAAGAAGCAGCTAAGGGATCAAACCATCATCGGGGAGAAGACACTACACTACTACGTGAAATCACAGTTGAATAAAAACAAATAAAATTGCGCAAGAAAAGATTAAATTCCACCGCTTGAAATTAATCTCAAAAGAGAAACCCAGGTAGCAAGAATCAATACTCCACACTCCCATTTCATGATCCAACACTTTATCGCAGTCTTGCAGGTGCTTTACAGTACCTCACTTTTACTCGCCCTGATATAGCTTATGCAGTTCAGCAGGTTTGTTTATTTATGCATGATCCCAGAGTGGCTCATTATGATGCATTGAAACGAATTCTGCGATACATTCAGGGTACCATTGATCATGGGTTACATTTATATCCTTCGGCTCCAAAGAACTTGATTACATATACTGACGCAGATTGGGGCGGGTGTCCAGACACTCGTCGCTCCACTTCCGGTTACTGTTGTTTCTTGGGTGACAATCTCATTTCTTGGTCATCTAAGCGTCAGCATACTCTCTCTAAATCAAGTGCAGAGGCAGAATACAGGGGCGTCGCAAATGTTGTTTCTGAGGCGTGTTGGCTCCGCAACCTTCTTTTAGAGCTACATTGCCCTCTCCGGCAGGCTACTCTTGTTTATTGTGATAATGTCAGTGCAATCTATCTATCTCACAATCCCGTACAGCACCAACGCACCAAGCATGTCGAAATGGACATTCATTTCGTTCGAGAAAAGGTGGCGTTGGGGCATGTACGGGTATTACACGTTCCGTCTCGGTATCAGTTTGCAGACATTTTCACGAAAGGCCTACCCCGACAACTCTTTATGGATTTCAGGTCCAGTCTTAGCGTACGTCCTCCTCCCGCTATGACTGCGGGGGTGTGATAGAATATAGGATTAATATTCTAGGTATTCTGTTATCGTTGGATATATTTTGTATATATTGTGTAATTATCTTTTGAGATTTCCTAACGTGATTAGGACTCACACTTGTAACCCTATATATTGAGATCAATGGAATCGACTCCAAGCTGAGGAGTTTATATTATCTAACATGATAGAATATAGGATTAATATTCTAGGTATTCTGTTATCGTTGGATATATTTTGTATATATTGTGTAATTATCTTTTGAGATTTCCTAACGTGATTAGGACTCACACTTGTAACCCTATATATTGAGATCAATGGAATCGACTCCAAGCTGAGGAGTTTATATTATCTAACATGGTATCACAGCTTTAGGTTACGATCTAGCTTCCGCAATTTTATTATTTTTTTAGCAGCCATCTTTGTCCTCTTTCCACGGAAAGTTATTCATTAGTGCTTTTGCAGGCTCTTTTCCACCGCCATTAATTGATCCATTTAACAATTAATTCCTTTTCTCAGTTATATTCTTTTGTTTTAAGTTTGGTGTGCCTGCCTACTTCCTGCCACTAATCCCATGGCCAAAGATGACGAAATCCCCTCTTCCTCTTCTTCCTCTGATTATCATCCTGCTTTAGGTGTTAATAACATCAAGAATGTATTTCCACTTATTCTTGATCGAGAGAAAGTCCAATATTCCAATTGGGTTGAATTATTTGAGTGTCACACACATGCCTATAATGTTCTTGATCATATTGACCCTAAAACAACTAAACCGACGGATATATCGGATGAGATGTGGAAACGACTTGACTCCATTGTCAAGAACTGGATTTATAGCACAATCTCCAAGGATTTGCTAGAAACAGTTATAGAAAAAGGAGCTACGGCTCAACAGATTTGGGACAAGCTTAAGGCGATTTTTCAAGACAATAAAACTACTAGAGCCGTCTATCTTGAAAATCAGTTCAATGCCTTACATCTCTCAAATTTTTCAGATATTTCTTCTTATTGCCGTGAATTGAAGAATTTAAAAGATCAACTAGCCAATGTTGATCAACCGGTGTCGGAGCAAAAATTGGTTATTCGATTGGTCTCGGGACTCGTCAACACTGATTTTGATACGGTTGCTGCTATGATACAGCAAACTGACCCTCTTCCTTCATTCGAAGTTGCTCGTTCTCGCTTGTTACTTGAGGAATCGAGACGTGCTAATGACACCACTGCTCAAGCTTCATCTTTTGTGACTCAGACCTCCAACACGGCTTCTTCAGGAACTAACACCGCAACCCCAGCCCAGCAGCAAAACTCGACGGCCGGCAGGGGTAGTGGCGCCGGTGGTCGGAGCAAGGGCCGCGGCCGTGGCCCCTAAGCTGTGATACCATGTCAGATAATATAAACTCTCTGATTAGAGTGATTTCCATTGATCAATATTTATAGGGTTACAATGAGAAACCTAATCATATTAGGTAACTATAAAATATGTACAGATATAAAGATAATCTTATACAAAATATATCCTAAACCTAAGATGAGAATATTCTATGGATATTCTCTATCAAATAGTAACGACTAAGATGATGTTAAAAGTAATCTAACTTTCATAGGTCAAGTAAAGCAACATACAAAAACACTTATTTTGCTCTTAATCTTGAAGTAATCCATGTATAACAGTGTGAAAATGGCTTTGCGCAAGAGATATTACATATAAAGTAGCAACCCGACTTAACTCATTTTGCATAATGAAGTTGCTTATCAAAAGATGAGGCAATCAAAGTACTACGTTTTACATATCAATGCATCCAATTCAATGAAGTCCATCTCAACTGCCTTCCACAAAAATTAACACAATTATATACCAAAAATGAGATGAATATACTCCTTATTACACAATTAGAAGTTAATTAATTATCCCTTAATAAAAATGCGGTAGGCACATAATTAAGGCCACATGCATAAGTATAATAATGCCCATATTAGGAGCATCTCAAAAAAGCTTTTATAAGGATTAAGAAGATGTTTAACTGATCTTAATACCAAGAGTAATTGCTAAGGCAAAGTTAGGCAAATGTCAAAATTTATGACAAAGTTGAAAGGAGTTAGGCAATCAACTACACAATATTCCTCGTGAAAAAACTAACAATATTTAGCCTCTCATCTTTTTTTGGTTATTTTTTATCACCTTCAATCACCAAACCTTTTGTTTGGTCTCACAATTGCCTATGATGTGATAAGTACTTCCATCTAACATAAAATTTCATGCCATAGAGAGAAGCTGAGTGAGAGCTATTGTTATCGGGGTTTCTTTCAAATTATCTCTTATCTCGTATGATAGGCGGTCGCACACCTAACAAAATTAATACCTAACTAAACCTCCTAATTACGTAGTAGGGTAAGTCAGGGTCGATCCCACAGAGAAGGTAATATCAATAATGGATTACTATGAATCAAAACTAGTCGAGTCAATCAAAATAGGGCTGAAAATATTATACTTCTAAAGCAAGAAAATCAAATAATAAAAACATCTAGAATTAAGTATCCCCACTAGCATAATCAATGTAAGACAAATTCTTACCCCAACCAATTAATTATATGTTCACAAGGAAAAGTAATCCCAAGATATAATACCAAAGGTCTCTTTCGAGTTATCAATGGCTTCTCTAATCGCAATCAAGCCTATTTTCATGGAATCATGCAAATTAGAGACATTAAGCACATTACTCTAACTTCCTAATCATCCATTCAACTATTTTCATGATGAACTTCAAACCCTTAATTAATCTATTCGATTCCGTTAAAACCCAACTTTCGTTGCGATTAAAACAAAGGAATAATAACAATACCAATTATCTCTAATCTAGTATTGGCATAAGCATAATTAATTAAGCATGAACAATATAACAATTAATTGAGAATTTCAAAGAATAAATCAAGTATCAATCATGGCTAAGGTTAAACCTAACCCTAGAATAATAATCTACTCTGACATAATAAAAGAAATAAAATAAATGAATGAGATGAAGAAAATATAATACTAGAATTAATAAAATAAAACTAGAGAGAAAACTAGGGTTCTAAACTAATGAGGGTTATGGGATAATAAAGCCAAGGAGTATTTATAATAAATCTAGGAATTAGGATAGAATTAGGAAACTAATTCGGGCTTAATTGTCCAGGAATTGTCCACACACGGGCGTGTAAGCATAGGGCACGTTCGTGTATCTCGCTGCTGCACGCGTAGCTCTTCTTAAAACGGTCATAACTTGAGCTCCAGATCTTTGTTTGAGGCGTGTAATATATCGTTGGAAAGCTCTTGAAGTCTACTTTCCAATGCAATTTGAATCACTCCAATATCATTTGTATATCAAAAGTTATGATCAAAATAGTGGACGGGACTCATATTTGCCAAGTCTTTCATCAACGCCCTTGCTTCTTTCTATCCTTATTTCATCTCGAAGACATGATATGATATCCTAGAGCAACGTAGCTTCATACTTCAATATTATTATACTCAAGATTAGCTAACCATAGTCCATTTGCATCTAAATCACCTGAAATTCATCAAAACACACAAACGGAGAGTAGTAGAGCATAACCTAAGCAAATAATGTAAAAATACAACTTAGACTTCTAAATCCATAAACAATTGACTGTAGATAAGCACCTAAAATATGTACAAATTAGGACCTATCATCGTACTTTAAGAAAATGTATGTAGTCCTAAAGATTATGTATTACAGTAGTACGTTATATATGATGTATATTTTGCTGGTTTTTGGTAACAATTATGGAATTCATTGATAATATTGTTCATTGTTTGCTATTATTAAATGTCTAATATTTTTACTTAAGCCTTTTATTCATATTATAGGGTTATGTTTTTGCTATTCGTGCTTTAATTACTTCTTTTTGCATAGTTTCTAATGCATATAGAATCGGAGGGAGAACTACTGTTGCTCCTCAATAAATGTAATACCTGATCATTGAAATATTATGAAAATGACATTGAAATGAATGGATATTTAACTATAAGCTGGCTAGATATTTAGAGAAATTAGAAGTAAGGCGGCACCGGTACAAATGTACAATAGTTGTTTAATTAAGTTGAACAATGTAAAAATTAATCGATCTAAAAGACTTGTCAATTTAAAGTAATTAAACTATATCTTAATAAAGAAAAATCATTAATGCAACCAGAAGTATGATTCAGCTAGAGCTAACTACAATAAAGTATATTTGGAAAAAGCTCAAAAAGAAAAGAATAATTTAGGAGAGCATTTTTTCTCACTAAAATGAAAAAAAGAATTACCGAAAGGAGACATAAATTGATGTATTAACAAAGACATGTTAGTAGATCTTTTTATTAAATCAGTATGTATAGTTTATTCCTTAATAAGAAATGTGTGTGGCCTCCTTCAATTTTCCTCATGTCCTTCAAATCCTTTTAAAAAATTGTAATTGTGGTAAGATTATGCCAATCGAAAAAGGCTCAAATCCTAACAAAATAGAATTACTGTCAGGGACAAAATCAGGAAATAAAGGCAAACACTTATACTACGTATTAAGTAAAATAGTAATGTATAATTGTATTCTGCGTTTTCTTATTGTAAAAGTTTTTTTTTTTATGCACTAGTATTAATTAAATTTGACTAGTTCTCAAAAAAGAAAAAAAAAAATAACGGTAATTTTTACTTGTTATTGAGGCTTATAAGATTTGAACTTGGGTCTAGTGTTGACAACTACAGGTATATCCGTATATAACCAATTGAGCTAATAACTTAACATCACTATAATTATATAGAAATTAACATTTTATACTATATATTTAGGGGGGTCTAGGTTTAAAATAAAGGGGTTGGCGATTGGACCACGGGGGCCGGGCCTCCACCAGCCCCCCGTGGCTCCGCCCCTGATTACTGCGTACTAAAATCTCAAATCACAATATTATGACCCACTTGGGGTGGCATTAAAGTGCTTTGAGGGTATACAATCATACAAACCCTATATGTCTTTGACCCAATCGTACCCTACTTTAATACGAAGTATAATTTAAAATCAAACTTAATTGTATCATCCGTATATGTGCGTTATTCATCAGTTTGGAGAAGAATAATAAAGGGAACAACAAAACATAAGCATTAAGAAAGCATTTAATTAATGGCTAGGGATGGGCAAAAATATCAATAATAGTACATCTAATCTAATCCATGATTAAAAAATTCAACAGAAGACTATGATAATAGTAGGCATAGATTATAATATAAATTATGAAATGCATGGTAAGGTCATAAATCATGGGTTAAGTAATAAAATATAAAGTGTAGTACTTAAACAAAACGATACGGAGTACAAAACAAATAAAGAACTACTTGTATGTTTAAGCTAAAAAATTTAATTAATAAAATAGGATTAGCTCGTGGGAGGAAGCTATCTAGTATTGGCTATTTGGCTTGAAACAATTAAGCATCTTAATTAATTAAATTAAACTAATTAACACTCTCATTTGAAAGTCAGAGAGTAGCAGCAATCAGAAGAGGGGAGGAGTGCATGATCCCAAAACTTCTTTCAAATAATTGATGTCTCAAATATAAGTGTGCCAGACCCTACGTACTCGCCTTCTTATTTGCTGATTTGTTGTACACTTTATTATTAATTATTTTCAAATTTTCTAAGATTTTGACTTCTTTTGATACTATATTACGGCTTGCAAATTTGCAATAATACTTCAATTTGTCATTTAATTACATTTCTGATTTCTTTAAACTTAATGATTAACTTGGTCTGCTGTAAAATAATAATAATAATAATAATAATAATAATAATAATAATAATAGGATCTTGCTAACGAACGCCCCCGAGGCGTTTGATAAACATTTAAAATATTACCTAAAGTGGTATTAATTTGGGAAAGCATGACAAAATCACGCGTCGATCGGTGTAATTAATGTTAATTTTTAATTTAATCCTTCTACTTTTAGCTAGCTTATCCAACGTCCCCGGGACGTTCGTTAACTTTTGCCATAATAATATAAGAAAGTGATAGAGTTTGTAATAGTTTTTTTTTTAATTAGGTTTCCACTTTCCAACCCTAATTTATCTTGTACTCCGTGCGTATTTACTTCTAGAGTTACATACTTGCATTGCCCGAGAGAAAGATACTCTAGTGTATGTGACAATGAGGGTGCGATATACTTAATTATCAGTCAATCTAGTTCTACTTCAATGTACTAAGTTCGTAAAAAAGGTGGCACGTGGCGAAGTTCGTATGCTTCATATACAGACCTGTTATCAGATTATGTTCTTATTTTAGAATTTATTCTCATTATAATACTATGCGTATAATGTAATATTATAAACAAACATAAACAAAGATTTGAATTGAATGCTTTAAGTTCTAATTTTCACAAAAATTCTATGTATTGCAATATTCGTGGAATAGAGGAAGTATTTTTTTTTTTCCATGAGAGCACTCACATTAGTGAGCATTTTTTTTTGCTTATCACCAAAATTGATGAGCAAAAATGGGTAAAAAGGTACTATATCAATGAGCAAATTAGAAAATGCTTATAGGATGAGCAAATTTAACAATGAGCAATAAAAGCGTGGGCCCTACTCATCATCAAAACTGACGCTTTTTTTTTTCTTTTTTTTTGCTTCCCACACCCCAAAACGACGCATTTTGGGAAGCGCACTCAACACCCCAACATCAAAACGACGCGTTTTGATGTGTGAAAAGCAAAAAAAATAATCTTCAGCCTGCTGACAAAGGCACGTCAGACAGCAAATGGGGAGCTAACACACGTCCTTGTCAACCCAACACCCAATCACTGATTTGTTACCGTTTTAAAACGGTAATAAATCTAAACGGCTATTTTGGCCGACTTATAATTAAAAATAAAAAAAATCATCAACGGTTATAATTTTTTTTTCTCTACAAATAGAGATCCATTTTGACATATTTTGGTATACTTTCGAATAGTATAATTGTAATTAGTAGCATTAAAACTTTATTAACCAAAACTTAATTAATAATAATATGGTGATGTGTAAGAGAGAGAAATGTTGGAGGGGTATGTGAAAAAGTAGGAGAGAAAATGGTGAACATTTTTTTTTTATCACAAGTGGGATAAAATATGCTCACAAAAAATGCTCATGAGCAAATTAAGGTGGGAAGAGAGAGAAAGTGGCTAGAGAGAGAACGAGCAAAATTTTTTTGCTCACTGATGTGAGTGCTTTGAGAGATTGAGAGGTGATCAAGTGATGATATCTATTTGTAGCTAAACTTGGGAAACTAGCTATAACTTTTTTTTTTTTTTTTTTTAAATTTTTTTTAAAGGAATCTTAGCTATAGTTTTGTCAAGCTTGTGTTATCCCCAAAATTAGAGTCATAGGAATTAAACAGGATGATTATAGGAAGTATATCTTTGTAATTTAAGATGAGATGTATTGTAATAATTAACATAATTGATAACAATGGATAAAGAGCAATAAGCAATTAGCTTATAGCTTAAAACTAAGTACTCGTATCATATAGATTAATATATTGATATGCCAAAATCAATATAGGATACAATGATACTACGTAGAACATTTTATTTTCATTATACACATATTTGTTTTGATAATCTTTTTAGTACTCCATATTAATTTAGTCAAATTATTCATCATAATAGTGGATGATATTGACCTAAAAATATCAAGTTATTGAATTATTTGAGACACAAGATAAGACAAGATGCAAAACACAATTTACTGCACTTACAAGTTACCTGTTCAAGAGTGTTACACATAGGGCTGTACACCGGTCCAAAACCGGACCGGACCTGGACCGGACCTGTTGGGACCGGGACCTGAATTAGGGAATTTTGAGGACCAGAGACCGGACCTGATTCAACAGGTCCGGTTCCGGGTTAGACCTGAACAATCAGGTCCGGTCCGGGTTTGGACCTGAATAGACCTGTTTTCTGATTTTTTTTTTTTTTTAAAGAAAAAAAACCTGAATAATAACATAAAATCTGAAATTATCAATCACAATTCACAAATACAGAAATACTACATAATTTGTATAAATTGACTAAAGTCCCAATTCCCAAGCACCAAAAATACTAAACAATCGCAACCGCAACCACCAGATCTACCACCTTCAAACTAGGTGGTCGCATAGGAAGGTCGGGCAGATCTACCAATAATTATCAATTGCTGGAGTAGTCGCTCGATCTGGTGGTTGTAGCCTCTGGTGTCGCGCGTTCTGGTGGCTGCGGTCGCTGGGATTC
This sequence comes from Chenopodium album, assembly GCF_948465745.1. Lineage (NCBI taxonomy): Eukaryota > Viridiplantae > Streptophyta > Magnoliopsida > Caryophyllales > Amaranthaceae > Chenopodium > Chenopodium album. The sequence goes on along the minus strand of NC_137844.1, from coordinate 6,628,573 downwards.
GCGCGATTTGGTGGCTGCGGCCGATAGAGTCGCGCGTTCTGGTGGCTGCGGCTGCTGGATCGGAGTCGCGCGATCCGGTGGTCATGGTCTCTTGTGTCGCGCGAGGTTGTTGGCTTGCTACGGACCTGCAGTTCGTCGGAGTCTTCATGGTGGTCACTTGGTGACCAGTGACTTGGTGAGGAGAGAGGTGGTCAGATTGAAGGAAATGAGACCATGGGAGAGAGAGAGGCAGAGATAAACTATAGAGATTGAGAATTAGGGTTGAAATAATAGGATAATATTTACTTCATATTTTTTATAAAAAAAAAAAAAAAAAAAAAAAAAAAACATCTATACCGGTTTTCAGGTCCAGACCTGAAAACCCCGGGTTTGGACCTGATCCGGACCGGGACCGGAAAGCTTGAATTTCAAGGACCGGGACCGGACCTGAATCTACAGGTCCGGGTCAGGTCCGGTCCCAACAGGTCCGGGTCAGGTCGGTTTTCAGGTCCGGTCCTGTTTATGTACACCCCTAGTTACACATTCACATTATTTGTGAATTCTTACATGCATCACATACGTCAAAAATTCAAAATGTACAAAAGCTATGTGCATAATCGGCTCATTAATCACACATATCACACTCCAACTATGCATAATTCACCCATTCTCACGATTTTACGAGTCAACATGTGTGGTACACGTGCCTAACATTTTTGTACTTGTAAATTTTAGTGCGAGTGTAAAATTAGAGCACAACCTTCTTCCCTTGCGCGTGGGACTTTTTATGCCCGATCTAAACTCTGATCCATCTCTCTCTCTCTCTCTCTCTCTCTCTCTCTCTCTCTGACCTCACTTAGCTTAACGTGCGCCGTGGGCGCAGTGTACACTTACCAGTTACCCCAACTCAAACAGATCTCTTTCCTCTCTTTCTAGACTTTATATAATTAAGCTCACTCTTAAATTCATTTTTCCCTCAATTAAATCACAACATTCATCAACAATCTGGACAAATTTCACCAATTTAAGCATCACCCATTTGAATTTAACTATCCAATTGCAATACCCACATCTCAATTTCTCGAAATTCCTCCAATTTTTTCTGGGGATTTGGCGTTTTAGGTCAACCTTAAACTGCAAATTTTGAATGTGATTAAAGGTAAACTAATCTAATGGATCCGCCATTGATTAGTGAAGGTTCATTCTCAACAGCAAACCCTTCAATGGCGGAGATTTGGCCGTTTAACGGCGGCGGCGGCGATTCTGACGGCGGCGGAATGTTGGGGTTGAGAATGAGTAGTGGTAGTGGTGGTTTTGTGAGTAGTTTGATTGATGGGTTATTGAATAATAGTGTTGTTGGAGTGATGAATAGAGATGCATCAATTGACGAATCAACTGTCACTGACCAAAGTGGTAGTCGCGGCGGAAGAAAGAGGAGAGAGAATGTTTCAGAGGATGAGTCTTCTAAGATTGTTTCCACTACTAGTAGTGGCAATGAATTGGTAATTTTCCCTTTTTATTTACTAGTTATTTGCTGTTTTTTCTAACTATGTTATGATTTTGAAGCTTGAAAGTTTGGGTTATAATTTTATGGATGTTTATGTGGTAATCTTTATGTTCATAAATAATGTGTGTTCTTAGAGTTTTGGCATCCTTATGTTCATAATTCAGCATTTCTATTTAGTGTTTGTTATCTTATTTTGACTTGAGTTGATCAGTGATAGACTTTTAACTAACAAACCTTGGTGTCAGTGATTTAGTCAACTTACCAAAAAATAATTCTAGCTAAATCCCTCTTGAAATTGAGGTTAAAAGAAGAGCAAATGCAGTTTTTTCATTCCATCTAATAGGGCAGTAGGCCATCATTAGCTTTGTGGTTTAAACTTGCATTGATCATTATCCCATTTGGTTCGATTGTAAGGGATAATTTTATTAATAAGATGCCATATGATACTATGACCAACAAGACTCGAACTCATTGAATTTAATTGATCGATGATCCACACATCTTGTTCTGTTGTTTTCTTGTTCCTTGAAAGCATTATCTCTTCAATTTTATGGGATTCCTATACAACTTACATCCATGATAGTATCTTGACAATCTAGAGAACTTATGCAACTACAATAAAAGGTCCAAAGAAGATTTATATGAGCACCCACATACGAGAAAGACAGCTACAGAAAGTCAGAAACTTACAGAGGATACATGCAATTTTTTGATTAATTTGATGAAATAGAAGAAGGGGCCAGAAATAGAAAAGATTGAATTTCTTCAAAATTGGGCTATTTCTGACCAAAATTAACCAACTATCAGAGGATAAATAGAGTGAGAAGAGAAAGTGTCAGGAACTAGAGGATGAAGAAGGGTAAAGCTATGATAAGATTGATAACAATCGATAAGTCATCCCCTTATTGATCATTGGTTTCTGCCACCGCAGCATATAGTAAAGTTATGAAATGTTAAATTTATTATAATACTGTGATGCATAAAACGAGTGTAAATATTTTTACAGTAGGAGTGCCCATTTATCCTTAACCAAGCATTCCCCTAGTTTATCATTTGAATTTGATGACGGATGTGTAATCCTCTTATGATGTTTTCCCTTTGTGATGAATCAGACATCCTATATGCTTTTGGCATGAATGATAAGAGCAGGGCTTGAAAGTCCAAAAACCTTTTCTTGCTTTCCATAATTGCTATATTAAAGCTTTTATAACTCCTAACTTCCCAAGTCTAAACTGTCAAAATTATAGAAGGTGGTGCATATGAGAAAATTATTAAAGAAAGGTGATTCTTTTTGGGACATCTCAACTTCGTGACATGGAATTTATTTTGGTATGGTGGGAGCATTTTTCTAAGAATTCCATTTTTGGTGATCAACCCTCCCCCCACCCCTTTGTTGACAGGCGTAGATGATTTTATATCCCTCTATGCTAGTCATACTCAACTATTAATGACTTGGCCGAAGTGTGCAAAAGGCAAATAAGACTTTTATCTGGGGATGGAGGGAGTATCAATTAGGGGTACTTGAGGTGAAACGACAGGCCTTTGTAACAAGATATAATTCACTCTCTATGTTAGTGTGGAGGGGGAGGGGCAAGAAAGATGGTGGGAAGACGCAAACAGATAATGAATTGAAACTTCCTTGCCTTTTTTTTTTTCTTTATACTAGGGACACGGTCAATGCTAGTTCTTGATATGCCAAAGACATAGGTACAGGTTTTTGATGTCCGAAATGAAAATCAAAAGGTAAAATTACCAATCTACCTTAGCCAAATGCAGCTTTCCACTAGTCGTATTTCTGCTTGTTGGGGGTGGATGAACTAAAACTTAGCTCTGAAAAAGGCTGCTTAATCCACATTTTGTTCTTAGGACCATGTTAAAAATCATCAGTATCTTGGATTTTCTTTTAAATGACTTGCACCATGGATAATTAAGGCTGTAGCTATGCATCTATCTCAAACAATTCACAGATGTGCAACTAAACTGCTCCTCAAAGGAAACAGAAACTGATAACTTATTCCTGTCACAGACTTTGTTTGCAATTGTCTCTTGAGATCTGTATACTGGGAATTATGGTAAATCCACGTTTGATAAGAATTGTGGTTTATGCTATACTATCGTGTTCTTGTGGCTTTAGCTTTTATATTCTCGAATTTTGATTTGTCACCTTTCTTTCTTGCTGTACAGAAAGAATCAAATGGTAAACGCACTAAAACATCCTCACAGGATGAAAATGACAGTTCAAAGGCTGGAGTTGAATCAAATTCAGCTGGTGGTAACAAGCCTGCTGATAAATCAGCTGAACCACCGAAAGACTACATCCATGTCAGAGCAAGAAGGGGTCAAGCTACAGACAGCCACAGTCTTGCAGAAAGAGTAATTTTCTTCTTGATTTTGGTGACATATTTTTCCCCATTGTTTTAGGTTCTTCTTGTTGAGGATTACAAAATTATCAACCATCAAACAAGATATGCTCTTATGTTCTTATGTTGCAATTGAATCCTAGTCCCTAGATTTGTGGAAAAATACTCTATCCTGTGGCTTCTGCAGCAGTTTTTACTCATTGTTTTTGCTTCTGACAGGCCAGGAGAGAAAAGATAAGTGAGAGAATGAAAATTTTACAAGATTTGGTTCCTGGATGCAACAAGGTTGGTATTATGGATCAATAAATGGGTATGAATAAGTCATTTAGATAATCATGTGTAGAACCTTTGAGCTAAAAAAATACAATATGTTCTTTTTTTTTTTTTTTTTTTTTTTTGGGAATTTAAATTTCTGGGTGGTCAGCTATCTTTTCCTGAATTTTAGAAATGCTTTCACACTTATCATTTTCTCGCAATTGAGTTTTACTTTCTTGAGCAGGTTATTGGAAAAGCACTTGTCCTTGATGAGATCATCAACTATATACAATCTTTACAACGACAGGTTGAGGTGAGTCGCATCTGGATATTTGTGAAGTCTGAAGATACTCCATTCATTGGGATCTTCTGTCATCGATCCTGTCTTTAATTTTGTGTCATATATTTTGATTTTCTGAAAATTAGGCTTCTCATGGCTCCCATCAAATTCCAATCCTAAATTTTGTCAGATGTTTATTGCTATGTTGCCTACATTTATTGTTAGCAAAGCTTACAATCTTATTGGCTTGTTGCTCACTTTATCTTCTTTATGTTGCAGTTCTTGTCCATGAAGCTTGAAGCAGTCAATTCTGGGATGGTCCCTTCTATCGGAGGATTCCATTCAAAAGATGTAAGTTTGAAAATCTGTCAGTCCTTGACCCAATATCATTGCTTTGCATTTTAATGTAGTAAGACTGGTAAATCAACCTGATCTCTTGCGATCTGTTACTTCTTGGATCTACTATATTCTTATTGAGTAATGTCCTTGACCAACTCAATCCCTAAAGCAACTGAAACAGTGTGCTTTTTTTGTTAAAGCGTATTCTGTAAGAGAATATGAGCTAATGACCTGAAGTCCTGGCTGGTGATTTGAAGTGTGCTATATGGAGATTTAAGTAAACTCATGATATATATGCTGCATGTCTTTTATCCTTTTCCTCTTCTGATACTGAAGGAATTATGAAGCTCATGATATATATGCTGCATGTCTTAAAACTTGTTAATCTGTGATTGACAGTCGTGCTCATAAAGCACTTGTTCAGTTGATTGTTCTGCCTTCCACTTCACATCAGGAGACATACCTGAGTACGAAAAGAGTGAATTTGGCTAGTTTTTGAGACATCTCTGGGTCAATTTAAAATGCTCAAGCTTAACGTCTTAGTAATATTGGTAATTTTCCAGAGGATAGAAGGCTACATAACAAACTTTGTTTTGAAAATTTCTTGAAGTATATTTGGCTGCTAATATAATGAATATAATTCATCTATCCAGGTTAATCAGCTAGGGATGTCCTCATTTGATCCAAGTATGATGTTGGCACATGCTGCAAGAGAATTAGCAGCCGCAACAGGAGGAGGAGGAGGAGGAGGAGGAGGAGGAGGAGGAGGAGGACCGCAATCAGAGTGGTTACATATGCAATTAGGTGGAAGTTTCGAACGAACATGATTCTTTGTAAAAGATCGCTTTGAAATTCACTAAATCAATTATTTCACATAATCAGGGAACTACTCTACCTACATCATTCTACTGTTTGGGTGGGGATGTTTATTTCTATATTTAGTTATCCTTGATTTGTAATACAAGAATACTACCTTCTGTAGAAAGTATTCATTGTAACCGTCAGCCCTGTTGTATGACCCTCTAACTAGTACCCAAAGACTGAAGAGTCCTAGGTTGCTGAAAGTGTTGAATCTGTATAACCGAGATAATTATGCTTCTAAGAAAAATCTGCTACTACGTATTATAATGACTTTATTGTGAGATATGGTCTTCTAATTTGTGTGCGGAGTTGGGGTTTTCTTAACTCTTGAACGCAGTATGAAAGATCTTAAGGTGGTAAAGTCGTGTATGAGACGGATTCAGAGTAAAATTAGTAAGATATGGCCGACATTCTCCATACATATTTTGCATACGACACAAATGTTTATTTGTTGTGTCTTGCCAACAAAGCAACTCGAACATTATATTTATTCGTTTACTTTACAAATCATTAATTCAAAATGCATAATACTTCAATCATCATATACAAACTATAGTAATGAAAAATTTAAGATCCAATGAAACGTAACTTTGTCAAAGGCATGTAAAGTATATAATTATCCAGTTAGAGAGCTGAGAATGATAGATGTTTATACGTAGAAAATATAACATTGCTGAGGGAAGAAAAGAGACTAAATTTGTAGCTGTAGTTGCAGACTTAGTCATTTATGATGTATATAAAGACTAATTCAAACTTGTAGAACTTGGGAGAAGATCATATTTTGCTTTAAAAAATAATTTGGCTATCGCGCATCAAGCTAGAGATGTTAAGCAACTACAAATGACTGTTATAGGCCACCAAGCTAAGTTTCGAAATTCTGTTTTATCTGCAAGCTAAAAAGTAAAAATAAAATCACAATTGTAAACAACCCAATTAAGAGTAACTTCCCAGGATGATTCAGACAAAAAATATTACATATGAAAGTCTCAATCATCATTATCTACTACTAGGTTCAGCAAATCTCAGAGGAACTAACAGAATCGCCATTAAGCAATTAGTTCTTGCATTAGTACTAGTTTTCTTATACTAAATGATGAATATCTAATACTACTGTGTACTGTCACAACCAGATGAATGTCAGAAGACAAAAACAAAGTATTTAGATGCCATTAAACTTTGATACATAAGACCTCGGCTAGCATCAACATACATACTACTCAAAGAATAATGATCTAAGGGCCGATTGTCAAGAATATGTATCATAGCTAATAACAACTAGAGTGTCAAAGTACGTCAGCTATATGAAGAAACATCACAACAAAACACTTGTTCTTTTATCATACTTGAGGAATTGGTTCATAATTCATATGCACCACACCTAGAAAACTAATACTATGTGATTATCGTACATGTAGCACAGAATTTTTGGCTACTATCCTGTATTGGCTAGTTTATAAGATTTCATATGTTTGGGTCTAATCGGAATGCTCAAGCTTAATGTGTATCGCAAGTCCAAGGGTAAAGTTCCTATGAACTGAAGTCAATGTAGCATAAAATCCTACTGAGGGTTACTTAAAAGGTTTATATATATAGCTACTAAAATAGCATATAATATGGATCTATCCAAGTTAATCAGCTTAGTGTACCCTCAGTTGATCCAAGAGCCATGATCTTGGAACAAGCTGCAAGAGAATTGGCAGCAGAAATAAGAAGATTGCATCAGTGATTACATACATATGCAATCAGTTGAAAGTTATGAACGAACAACATGATGATCCATTGTGAGTCAAGAATCCGACTGCTATCTTATTTACTGCTCGAGTAATCGTGTTTAATTTTGTATATAGTTTCATGGATTATACAAAAATACTGTCCTCTGTAAATTTGGCAGAAAGTATTATTCATAGTAATTTTCAGTCTTATTGCATGCTCTTTTAACCAATTTACCAAGACTTTGTTCATGAAAAACACAAAAACTTTGCACAGAAGTAAAATGTTTTTATTTTGATGTCTTTTGCCAATGAGCAAGGTTAACAGATAAAAAAACTACATCATTTATTGTATGTAACAAAAGTAAAAATACATATATAGCTTCAATCCTTGTTCACAAAATACTGTAAAAAGAATAAAAGAAAATCTTCAGAGTAAAATCAATTTGACATGATCTTCTTAGTAAATGGGTGATCCAAATTTGGATTCTATTCCATGGACAACGCTCGAATCAATTTGGAAAGTTTGGGCCAAAACATCATCAGGAATTGAAGGTTGTGCACCAAATAGAGTTGTGGGTAAAATCACTGCCCCTGGATTTTGGCTATTGAAAGCTGTTATAATTACTGCCTTCTTATTCCCCACATTCTTCTGAAAATGGACTAATCCCCTTGGGATCACAAACATCTGCCCCGGATTCAACACCTTTGAGTAGAACACATTCCCTGTAGTCACAAACCCGACTAGGATTTTTCCATTGATCACCACCCCACTTTCAGTTGCTCGTGGGTGGGAGTGAGGCGGGTTCAGTCCATTAGGAGCTAGATCAACCCGGTTCATTGAAAGTCCAAGCATGTTTAGGGCAGGAAATGTGAGAACATTACCTTGTGAGATACCGACTCCAAAGAGGTTCGATGTGTTGCCCTCCTTCATAAGCCCATCAAAGAAGAAATCTTCAGAGGTGACATTTGTGGTAGGCTTGCATGGGAAGTTGGCAAATGAGGGAGAGGCGTTGATGTCTGCTACACAGAAGTCCAATAAGGGATCAGGATCAGCGGCGTGGGAGAGAAAAGGAGTTAGCAAGAGAACTACAATGCATAGTATGGCAGCCATGAGTATGTTTTTAGGAAGGTGATTGGTATAATATCTGATATCTGAAGACTAAGATTAAGGTGTTTATATAGCCTAATAAAACATGACTTTGTCAAGGCATACAAAATATATTAATCAATTAAAAACCTGGGAATGATGTTTATACAAAGAAAATATATCATTGCTGAGGGAAGAATCGAGTAAATAACAAGCTGTAGTTGTTAGAGACCTGGTCATTTATGATGTAATTAAAGACTAATTCAACTAGTTTAACATGGAATAAGCTCATGTTTTACCTAAGATTAATTAATCTGATTTTCGCACACCAAATTCTTCCTGCAATCATCTTGGACACTCAACTTAATGTTCTCTTGATTACAAGAGATGAGTTCCTGAATAGTTCATGCATTCGGATTTCAGAATAGTTAGAATGCAACAATATACTTGGACTGACAAATTAATAACAATGGAGCAGATATAAGACAGTAAACTAAACTGAGTTTATCTAGTGAAGCCAAATTTCAAACAACTTCATGAGATAAATAATGATGAGATGATTCAGTACATGACAACAATGATGCCTAGCAAGCATCACAGCAAAGTATGTAGCAAGTTAAGACTTGAAATCAGCAATTGTAAGAAACCGAAAAACAGTATTCAGAAAATGGAATTACATATGAAATAAGCCTCAACAGTCTGTCAATAATCTACTTTACTTCAGCAAATCCCAGAGGAACAGATTCATCACTAAACAATTAATTCCCATGTTAAGTTTCAAATTAATAATGATAAAAATTGCTGTCAATTGGTAAATTTTTAGTCTTACTGTCACTACCAGATGGTCAGAAGACGAAACAAAGTACCCATATACCATCATTATCGCGCAAGGCATATAACAATCGCTGAAGCAGATTATTTGTAATGAGACACAGCAATACAAAATCCACAAGAACATCTGAATATAGATGGATATGTAAGAAGGTTGTAAGAACAGGGGAAAAAAGTGTATTATTATTATAGACTGCAAATACAATGCTTTTACTATTTGTTCTTAAACCAATCATTTGAATCCTAGTGCAACACCAAGCTCTCAACATAAGTACAAACAGAATCTAAACGGCGAATAGTTTTTACACACTGTCTTAATTGCTGAGTCCTGATGTTATAGTAATATGCGTTTCCAGAGAGTACTACAAAAATCAAATCAGTGTTTCTTAACATGAAGAATCACTACATTCTTGTTAATGCAATCTTTGATGAAATCAGAAGCCTCTGAATTCGAGTCCCCTGAAAACCATGCCCTCCACGTCTCCTTTCCTTTACCATCCTTTTCCATAACCCACACACAACTGTTTTTAGAAGAGACACTCAAAACAGCTAACGACTCATCAAGGAGAAACGCGATCCTACCAGTCACTTCTTCCCTTGCATCAGGCAATTTAACAAAGCTGAACTCCTCGAGATCAAAATCAAAGCAGACAACATGACTCTCGTATTTAGGTTTGTATGGAAAACCTCCTATCCAATACGCAACCCCATCCAAATAAACATACCCACCTCCACATTGCAATCTCATCACACTAACATTGCGATTAACCTTAGTCATGGTCTCGATCCTCCAACGATGATCAATGAGTGAATAAACTGCAAAGGACATTACATCAGTAGAAAAAAAAACCACCAAAGGCGACAACCTTAAAATCGTTACTACGAGGTACAAACCCCATAATAACCCACTGTCGATGCGAATAAGGAGGTCGAGGAAGTAACAATGACCTTCTTATTTTCGACTTCTTCGCTTGATGTATCACGCATTAGCAATAGCCCATTACAACTTCCGACAAGGGTGTACGAATCACGAGTACCATGAACAAAACCAATTTTTTTAAAATCGTGAATATTGTGAAGATAAAACATGCATCTCTTGGCAAACCCTCCCTTGACTAACACGTGGGTTTTGTCGCGATTGTTGTTGTAACGATTAAGATGCAAGTATACAAACTTTGAAGAATCGATTACAGAGCACCAGGATTTACACACGCACCTGATTTTTAAAAGGGTTTTTTACCGGCAATCGAGCGAAGATGTCGATCCATAACTCCGGCAGTAAATGATTGCTTTCCGGAAATACGGAATCATTCTTCCATGTTATAGAGTGTGTCATTGTCACAAAATCACTCTATAGTTCGTACCAATTGTTCGGCTTTATGATATGATAATCTGTGGAATAATATGATTTGTTCTGGTATCAAAATAATATGTGATGTAATGGAAAAAACAAAAAATTGAAAGAACACTAATAATCTTAATTTCTTAAACCTAGAACCCCTCGGGAAAAAAAAAAAATATATCTTAAACCTAGAATATTTAGGAAAACAAATTAGCCATAGCACCCAAAAGATTAGGAAATTTGTTTACAAAAAAAAAAAAAAAACTTGGATAAAAGTAAATTAAAGCCCTCCGTCAAAAAATGATAAAATTAAGGGAAACTAGATGAAACCCGTGCGATGCACGGTTTGTTAGTATTTTTTTAAAAATATTTTTCATATTTATGCGATTAAAATTGTTATGATATTAGTTTTAAAATATTAGATAAAATTCTTAATCTCAAAGATAATATTTTGTATTTAATTAATTTAAACTTTAAAATCTCATTCGTCAATTTTGCTTACGTGTCATTTGAATTATTTAATTGTAAAAGAAATTAATAATCTTTTATTTAATTGGCTACAACTTAAATTTATAATCCTACATGGCGCACTAAGAAAATTAAATCCTACGTGGCTCTCTAAAAACTCGAGGAAAAACTCCCCTTTATATATATATATATATATATATATATATATATATATATATATATATATATATATATATATATATATATATATATATATATATATATATATATATATATATATATATATATATATATATATTAGATTTAACTAAATTAAAGTAAATTCTCAATGGTGCTTTAAGTTTTTTTTTTTTTTTTTTTTTTTTTTTTTTTTTTTTTTTTCTCAATGATAAAAGCAAAAAAATCAAATATCTTTGTAATCTAATATTTGTGTTACTTATTTAGTGGTGACATTAATGAGATTAATCTACAATTATAAGTCTAACCATAGTTAACTAAATGCAAATTGTCTAACATATATTTGAAAATCACATTTTCCTTTATTGTTTTAACAATTAAATTATTTTTTTTTTTTAAAAACCCACCACCCTCGCTCGGCCCTAATCCCCCTTCCTTACCCCCACGAAACCCTAATCCCTTTAAAAACCATCCCTAACCCTCGAAAAACCCCAACCAAAACCCTAGTGACGGTAGGGGAGGGCAGATTAGGGTTTTTCAATCGTGGGTTGATGGTTTTTAGGGGGTTTTGTGGAGGAAGGAGCGGGATTTTCGGGAAGAAGTTGGGAGTTTGTCAGAAGGGAGATGCGACAAAGGGAGGGAGGGGTCTAGGCGCGTCAGCTCCCGGGGTTGGTGAACGGCGGGGTTGACTGGGCTGTAGGGGAAGGGGTGGTTTTTTTTTAATTATTTTGAAAATAATTTAATTAAAAACATAAATAAAAAAAAAAATCAAACCCTCATTAAAGTTTTAACCAAAATCAATCATTAATGTTATGATTAATCAATTCTAATAATTCGTGATTACCAAAGATCATTGGAATTCTTGTTGTTCACTATTGAGAAAAATAAAATACTTGAAAGCACCATTGAGAATTTCCTTAAAATTAAACTTGCCCATGTAGGATGTAACAGCTTCACATAATAATAAAATAAAATAAAGTAAAAATAAAAAACTCTAAGCTACATATTAATTTTGTGTGCAATTGGGTAAATTGAAATCCTAATAGCGTTTATATTCATTATAACTAGAGTGTACCTGTGCATCGATGAAAAATAGAAATGGTAGAAGTGAAAATGAAGGTGGAAGTTACATAAGCCGATCTCATGTTATATAACTAGAGGTGACTTTGACTTTTGTCATATAAAGGTTGATTTCCTTCATAGTTTCTTTGCCGTGATTAGATATTCCACGTTCAACTAGTGTTAGATAATCTACCATGACTTTCTTCATTCATTTAGGAAACAAAATAAAAAGTTCGCATACAACTCGAATATTTTATTGATATATTTTGCCAAGAATAGGCGAGCAGCTTAAAAACTACTTCATTTATTTTAATTTATTAATAATGAATATAACATGCCTAAAAACATCAATCCTTATTCAGTTATTTACGTGAAACATCGTAAAAAGAATAAAGGAAATCTTCACAGTAAGTTGTTTTTTTTTTTTTTTTTTTTTTTTTTTTTTTTTTTTTTTTGACATGATCTTCATGGTACTAGTATATACCATCCAAATTTCAGAATTTGGATTCTATTTCGTGGACAACGCTTGAATCAATTTGGAAAGTTTGGGCCAAAACATCATCTGGAATTGAAGGTTGTGCACCAAATAGAGTTGTGGGTACAACCACTACCCCTGGATTCTGGCTATTGAAAGCTGTTATAATTACTGCCTTCTTATTCCCCACATTCTTCTCAAAATGAACTAATCCCCTGGGGATCACAAACATCTGCCCTGGAACCAACACCTTGGAGTAGAATACGTTCCCGGAAGTCACAAACCCGACTAGGACTTTACCACTGATCACCACCCCACTTTCGGTTGATCGTGGGTGGGTGTGAGGTGGGTTCAGTCCATTAGGCGCGATATCAAGCCTGTTCATTGAAAGTCCAAGCATGTTTAGGGCGGGAAATGTGAGAACGTTCCCAGGTGTGACCTTCGATCCAAACATGTTTGAAGTGTTGCCTTCCTTCATCAACCCATCGAAGAAGAAGTCTTCGGAGGTGACATTTGAGGTAGGCTTGCAAGGCAAGTTGGCAAACGTGGGGGAGGAGTTGAGGTCTGCTATGCAGAAGTCCAGCAAGGGATCAGGATCAGCTGCGTTGGAGAGGAAAGGAGCTAGCAAGAAAACTACAATGTAAAGTAGGGCAGCCATGAGTATGTATTTGGAAGAGTGTTTTTTATGTCTGAAGAATTAGATTAAGGTGTTTATATAGGCTATCTTTGCGACTTTGTCAAGGACATGCAAAAATATATTATATTCATTAAGACTGCTGCAAATGATGTTTACAACGAAACTTTAGCATTGCTGAGGGAAGAACATAGGTAATCCCTTGATTTTGATATGGTAAGTTGTAGTGGTTGGAGACTTGGGAGGTAAAAGACTCATTCAACTTGTTGAACATGGAAGAAGCTCATGTTTTGTTTAAGATAAACCAGCTTTCACACACTAAACTCAATTAGTCACAAAAATACACAAGTTACTATCAATTTGTATATTATTCGATATATGAATAACAATTTCCACTGTGACCCAAAACCTTTGGCTTTTAGCAGGTGGTCATGTATAAGTTCTCCCCTTGTAGCATTCTCAGACGAAACCACATTGTTTCTCAGCTCAATTAAAAAAGAGCAATGAAGAGGGTCACTATACCAAGTAAAAAGGCTACGCAGCCGGGGTATTAAACAACTTAACCCAATCAAGAAAGTTTGATAGAATACATTTCATTTTCAGAGATTAAGCATAAGCAACTTTGAATACATCAGAGTCTGAGACTACTAACTGACGAATAGATTGAGACACTGGCGCCTCAGAAGTCATATGTCATGCTTTATCCTGAAACATTATACAATTTAATTTATATGGCTATTACTCCGTCCAGGTCAAAGTGTTGCATTTAAAATAAACAGAGTAATTATAAGAAAAGCAACTGATGGTGATAAAAATACAATTTGATACCTTTGAATTGCAGCTGAGCTTATGGGAATAATACCAGCTGGAGATACTAAGGCATCCACAAAAACATCATTGGGCGTGATCGGAATGACTCCATCATCCAAGATTTGAACAGAATACGACAAAGCAACTACAGAACAAAATCAATGAATCAATATATCTGATCTTTAGACAAATTCCTAACAAGAATGATAGCTAATACAGGGAGGGGTAAAAAACATACCAAGCAGTGGTTGTTTCCAGTTCTTCTCGTTGGCAAGCTGTTGGTAGTTCTTCAGAAAGGTGTCGTAGTAACTTCAAAAGGTTGGAACACAAAAGATTAGAAGATTACTAAAACAACCATCCAAATTTAAGCTTACACTTTGTAGCCCTCCTATTTCACCCTAGTAGTCTATGCCAATGGAGCTTTTTTTTTTTTTTAAGGTAAACTAAATGCTAGTGACCTGATACATGCTACACATAGGCACTATTTTCATTTTTATCTTCCCTTTATGATAAGAAAGGGAGGGTGGAATACTGGAATGTCAGAGAAGCATACTCAGAGAGACGTGGTGGAGTTCACACCTCACGGCACCAGAGTAATAGTTTGTAACACACAAAAAATTAGCAAAACCAATCAAGAAATATCACTTTAGGCACTTGAAATTTTTTTCACATACCCTCCACCACGGCCTAAGCGCCTTCCAGATTTGTCAAATGCAAGTCCTGGAGAAGGGAATAACATAAATCAACTAAAAGGTTACACTTTCAATATCAGCAATGTGGACATGATCAGAGCAACTAATAAGCTATATTACCAGGTAAGAGCAAGAGATCAATTCCTTCGTTTGCATGCATAACTGCAACAAGAGATCATATATCATAACTTGCTTTTATCAATGTTAGATCCATAATCAAGAAAAGCAAAAACCAAAGGATGCTAATGGCCTACTAACTACAAACAAAATGAAGGATTTTTTTACCAGATATGCTACACAAATTAAATTTGGACACTTGTCCCCCTAACATCAACTTTATCACTTGAGCACCATGAATATATCCCTACTCATGACAACCAAACAAGAATGAAACGGAAATTTGACTTCTTTTTTTCATGTTTATAAACAGATAATTTAGTAGAGACTGGATTTGAGACATGAGAAAACCAAAGCATGAATTTATACAGCTGAAGAAAATGTAGCAATTTACCTGGATTGGGTACTGAAGCAAATGAATTATTATTATACATACCCAATACAGAGCTGTAGAAAAGCCGGCAGTTAAAATCTACTGTATTTAGGCAAGCCAAATTTCAGTTAACTTCATGACATAAATACAATGAGTTCATTCAGTTATAGCCACAGATAAGTCACCTAAACAACACATAACACAACAGAATCAAGTCAATAACGAGCTAGATATATAAGCTACCATTTTCACGTTGATTTCCTCCACTATCTACAGGAGCAGGTTCCAGAATGTCCATTGAGTTTGCAATTAGATCATCCATGCTAGAGATGTTGAGCATCCGCATATAGCTGTTCTTGTCCTCCACCCTTGGCACATAAAGCGTTTTCTGTTCGAGTTTCTGTTCGCCTGCAAGCCAAAACTAAGTTTAAAATTGTCAAAAGAAGATGAAGAATACTGGACCAGTGCTTTCAAGATAGTGGTCAATCCGGGAATTCTATTTACTACCACCAATAATACAGAGTACATGTAAACTTCCAAATTAATAGTCTTAATAGATACCAATGGCAAATTCTATGACTTTCTGTCACTTCCAGACCTTAATGACAGATAAATTTAACAAGTACGAGTGAACATTCTTGATTAACTTCATATCATTGACCTTCAGAAGATCATTATACTGCCCAAACACTAGAGTTCTTGAAGTTAAGAGTTAAGGGTTAAATTACAGAGTCAAACCTTTGTCTGTGGTCTGTAGGATCTTTGCCAAAACTTTAGACGTATCAACTTCTCGTAAGGCACGGCAGCTTATATATGCACATAACCTTCTGCTAGATTTAAACCATGGAGCATCCAGTACCAAACTCTGAACTGCATCATCTGAGTAGAAAGTTAATAATACAAAATACGTGAGTAAGGTAACAGTGACCTATTAATGTTATTACAATTTATACATATGAAATTCAGAAAAAGGATGGCAGCAGGAAGATGCAAGCACACGGTGGTAAAAGTCTGTTGTCAAGCAGGGAAGGCCCACTACTGCAGATATCTCCAAATGTCAAACCATGTCAACTATGCAGGACACATATGAGAATGGAGCACTCCTCAAGTTATTCAATTCTTCTCCTGTAAAACTACAATGACTTTATACCAGAGCATTGGATTTCCTAGGCTTTGCAGGTTGTAGTTAAATTCAAGAATGCTGTGCAAAGATCAAGAGGGTCTTAATAGGTTGAATCATCACACCATGCCACAGGACCGACCCATACCAAAGAACCTGTTCTGTGTAATACTCTTGTAACAAAGAACCAACCCGCATTGGTTTTATGAGATTAATCCAGATAGTGCTGCAACATTTTAAAAATTACTTTATCAAAGATTTTGCCCATTTGGTTTATTTTGAAATGATGCCTAAGGAGACAATTTTTGCATAGAGATTAAAGAACTTTCTTGAACTTATAGTGCAAATCTAAGAGGTGAATTCTTTTTGTATTCTTTCATTTGTCAATGAGAAGGAAGAAGAGTGTATTTGTGTTTGGTGTGCATGAGGATCATGATGTGCTTACAATAACCTCTATCCACGCACTTTCATTATTACCAAAGTGGAACCAGAATATGACCAACCCCTCATCAAAAATTAAAATTTTTCAAATTGATCAAACCAGACTTTAGTGCTGGTCCTAAATGAAACTGTGTACAATAATTTATGCAGTTTGCACTAACATATATACAATTTAGTACAAGTACATTTTAGGACACAATAGTGCTTCCAAAAAGTTTGCCATACGCCCAATACACAAAAAAATTAATGCTATTCTATACTCCGTCTGGAATTAATAGTCACATCAATAGTTTTATTCGAACTAGTAAACCCGACCGGTAGGAGTCATCAATGCTCCCCATTCCTTCACTATTTAAAGATCAAGTTAAGACCTCACAATAGGGTATTTTACGACTCCCTCCAAAATCAATGAAACTAGTGCAAGTTTATCCAATTGTTCGTCTAATCTTTTACAAAAACTAAATTTCTCTTGGTAAATGATCCAATATTGAGTTCATCCAAATAAAATACAGTAGTAAAATATACTAATTCATAGAAGAAATTGATCAAATTCACAATTTAAATACCCACATGATCAAACTTCCAAAATACCCAATTCCACTTCCCAATTAACACTCCACTGAAATTCCCCAATATAATCAATACACCAACAATTAAGCAATTCTACTAAAACCCCAATTCACAAATACAATCAAATCAACAAGAATTGAAGAAAGTTTAGATATTTTTATATTATACCTTCCATGGCGCGCTGAGAATGGTCCATTTCCTTAAGGGATTTACGAACTTTGGATCGAATGAGGCGTTTCTGCTTGAAAATGGGGTCCAGTTCAGTAGCAGCAACATTGCCGGAACTGCCAATTTTTCCACCGTCAACGATGGAGGAGCTCATTCTAATGGAGGAGGGAGAGGAAGATGGAGGCCGTGCGAGGTGGCGGCACGGGCTGAGTAAGCGAGAGTGGGTGGTGGAAGAAGGTGGCGATGCAAATGTGCACGGATGGTGGAGGGAAAAGGAAAGGGTCATAAGCTTTCTTACTTCGTTGGCTTTTTGCTTTGAAAGTCTCCCAATTGTGTTCATTTTCTTTCTAGTTTTAGGCCCTTTTTACCAATTTATGGTCTTCCAAATCTCACAAAGGGTAGCTCATGGATCTCATGGTTGATTAGTTATGGGCTTATGGCCTAGTATAGGTTTTTTTTTTTTTTTTTTTTTGACGGAATGGCCTAGTTTAGTTTTATGAGTAGTAATTATTGATTTCCCTCACAAAAAAAAAAAAAAAAAAAAGTAATTATTGATTAGCTAGATTTATTTATCAATAGTTAGTGGTTCCTACACGGCTACATTCAATCCAAAACGACACCCCCTAAACATTAACACAACGATTTTAAAAGCTATAACCTTTATGTCCTTTAATAAAAAGGAAAAACATACAACTGAACGTTGCTTCAAATGTGTGGTTTGTCACACCGTGTGACCGAGGTTACTTATTCAGGGCTTACTTATAGGCATTACTTATTAAGAGGTTACTTATTTAGGGGTTACTAAGTCGGTCAAATTAAAGGTTACTTATTCTGGGGTTACTCATTCGGTAAACATGTTTTCGCCGGGGTTACTTATTCCGAGGTTATTTAGGGGCTACTATGTCGGTTAGGGTTACTTATTCTAAATTTACTCGATTGATTAGTGCGCTTTTTGTGTAAGAGTAACCCCTAAATAAGTAACCCTACAAGCAACCCCTGAATCGAGTAACCCCTGAATAAGTAATCCCTACAAGTTAGTGCGCTTTTTGTGTAAGAGTAATCCCTATAAGTAACCCTTAGCCAATCAAGTAACCTCTAAATAAGTAACTCGGCCACACAGTATGGCTTGCTACATATAAAAATTTGTGATAATTGAAATATAAAGAATATGAAAATGAAAGCGACAACTTCTGAGCATTTGTTTGAAATAGTTATAAAAAAACTTACTAGAATGTCTTTTAACCTGTATTAAATGGTAATTATTATTTTTTAAATAAATTATTTTTCTAGTATTTCTCATTCTAAATTATTTTGTCCATAAGATTTCATTTTCAAAATTTCAGTTTTCAAAATATTTTATTTCATTCTCTTTCTTTCAAAAATGATCTCTAAAAAAGTTTGTTCATATTTTTATCAATAATTTTTTATTATTTATTTTTAATAATATTTTGTTATATTATTCATCTTAAATCTTTAATGCTAGTCATGTATATTTCTTGAGAACACTATGTTTTTCATGTGTGACTATTGATTTGATTTAAAATTTCATTTCTATTCAATTTTTTGTTCAATTTTTTCCATGTTTATTCGACTTATGTTGTTATATGCTACCTCCGTTTTTTTTCAACTCAATTACTATGCCGTAGGTAGATTATTAGCTGCATGGTTCGACGAAATAGTTCAGCTTTGGAAGGTTTGAGTTGATTTTTAGTAGCTAGTCATGATTTCTACTAGTCAGGCTTTCGGAGATGGATTGCTTGATAAAAATAATATATTTTCAAAATGGGTCTACGAGTCCAACACACAGCGCTGTGACCGACATGCTTTTAAACCATTCTAGTTCATTTACAGCCCAAAAACAACGGTTTTTAAACATTTTCCGAAAGTTATTTTTGCCTAATTTTCGTATTAGGGTTTTATTTAGACTATTCAAATCGTCATTAGCAATCAATTTTTCAATTATAATAATTTTGAGAGTTTTAACTCTTTTCTAGTGGATTCCGGAGTTAAATTTATTGATTGAAAATATATTTGTTCGTATTTGGAATTGTGCTTGCTTTTCCTCCATTAATTCTGATTGCACCATACTATTCATTTGGTTAAACTATTAAAATTTTAACCATCTATTGTGGCATATGTACAAAGCAAAGTTTATCATACGTACGTATGTGATCCTGATTAAATTGTTTCTATATTTAGTATCTAAATATCATATTTCATAATTTATCTTAACACGCAATTAAATTTATAATTGGTCAAACATATACGTTGGAGACCGCACGAAATAATAGTGAGTAGTACGTAAAAAAAAAACGGAGAGAATAATTGCTAAGCTCCCAGGTAGTGGTTCACTAAATTAAACTCTCAATCACTGCCGTAATTAGGTTTTTTTTTTTTTTTTTTTTTTTTTTTTTTTTTTTTTTTTTTTTAATCTAAGGTAGATTATTTACACTTCATGAAAATGAAGATGATAGATTTGCATTGATCTTTAATGTAAACAATAATGCATATGAATATATGATCCGAGACTGATATTGCCCTGATTAAAATTTAGCAAGGGTTTAAGGAAAGTCGTGTATACATAAGAAAGGTGCATAGAAAATATGTTTTTTTTGATGCTCCACCCGATCCACCCTTTGGGCTAATCCAGATTTAAAGCTCACTTCTGGGTGGTTAGGTTTCAATCCCCTCCCAATTGTTATTGCGGAGAATCAAACACGCGATCCTCCCTACCAAGTGGTATATTGTAAGGTTTAGAATGGGTTTTAGGAAGGCCATGTATATAAGAGAAAGAAAGAAGTACACAATTTGTACGTAACAGCCTTTACTCACAAATCTTGAGTAATTGTGGTCATCAGAATATATAAAATCTACTCCAATTCGTATATAATCTAATATTTGTTATCTGTTTGAGTTTTAATAACTACAAAATCTAACTCAGATCATCATGCCCTTAATAACTACGCTGTACAAAGCAACTTACCAATGTTAACATCTTCGAGTTGTTGCAATATAGCATTGGTGTTGGAATATACTTGTATTATTAGTATTAGTGTACTAGTATAAGTTTAGTATGTAGTATATATAACACATGTAATTTAATAGTGTTCAGTACAATTCTATTCATTCTACATAATAAAAAATACTCACTTTCTCTCTCTTTCCCTCTTCTTCTCTTCCTCTGTTCAAGGTCCATTAATGGCTGCTCTTTCTCTCTTCTCATTTCTTCCACCTTAAACTCCCAAATTTAACAATTGGTAAGTTAGAATAACATAATTGGTGCTTTGAGTGATTATTTTGATGATTAAAATTTTGGGCACTTCGAGACACGTGCCACAATTTGGATGCTTTATCCTTAAATTTACTATACAATTTTGTCACTTCAAATGCAAAAGTTAAAGTTTCTGTGATAACATGATCTTATCGAGGTGAGAGGCCAAAAAAAAAAAAAAAAAAATTCTTAGGCACTGTAATAATATTTCAAAAATAAATAGGCAATATAATCTTGAAATTTCAATAAATAGTTAGTTTAATTGATTTCAATATAATTTGATACATTAATAACACTGAAATAAAGGCAGTTTATTACATAACCATAATATAAAATATAATTGATGCATATTTGTAATTATTGTTATTACACGAGGCATCTCCCGGGCCATTTAGATAAAAATATCTAAATGTTTTACAAAAAATTATCATACTGTAATTATATATAATAGCAATGTAATTTTAGGGACATTACAATGAACCTTAAAAAAAAAAAAAAAAAAAAAAAAAAAAAAAAACCTTCTTCTTCAGTTACATTCTCTTAGAAGCTGAACTCCCAAAGGATTGATGAAAGGAGGAGCAAAGAACACGCAATGAGCATGGAGACGATGGCAACATAACTGCAAAAGCGCGCGAATACAGAGTACTTACTAGGAATATCCAATGAACAAAGAGAAGTTGGAGATGCTATCATGAGCGTGAAGACGAATGAAGACATAAAACAAACTCGGACATTGTTGGAATATGTTTGGGATTTTATTACCGTTTGAAGATAACCATGGCATAAGACTAAGAATTAAAGTAGAAGTTGCTAATATCATCCATTGATTATCTCTTGTGTATTCCCCTTCTTTCTTTGATATCTTCATCGGTAAAAGCTTTACCCTTGCAAATTTTTCAGAAGAAAACTAAATATTTTATGTAGTGTTCACAAGTTTATCCTGAAACATCATTGTCGATGGGAGTTCGTTTTCGGTAACTTCATGGGGGTAACCATAAGAAAGAGGACCACATTATCCGGAAGAGTATAGCGGGGGGGTAGTAGAGGCGCTGATGCAACAAAGTTGATGTCGAAAATTCTGATCCCTCTAGCTGTAGGGGGGATCTTTCTGGCATCTGAAATGAAGAGTTTTGAATCAGTGGCACGAAGTGGAGTCGTCATTTTATTTATGGTTGTCCATTCTATTTATGGTGGTGGGTTTTAATATAAAACACAGGTACCGTAAACCAGCTGTTTACTTGGAGAGGGTTGGACATGTTGTGTTTTACATTGGTTTAATGTTTATATGCAGTCCAATCCTCCTTGGCCCCAACCACTCTCACTACTTTTGGGTCCTGCCTGTTTTTGCTGCTCTCGTCTTTGGTTCTTCCGTTTACTTTGGGTGGTATGTATGCATATGCAATCGATCATAAGCTTAGTCGCATTGATGTGCATAGCAGCTCACCTTTTTTTTTTTTTTTTTTTTTTTGGCAGGGAAAAAAAAAGAACAAAGACGTCATACCAATCTGGAATCTCTCACACATTAACCCATCCTATGGTCAAGTCATGCAATTCAAGTTTCATTTGGCTAATTTTGGGTTTGAGTTTCATCATATTCAATTTGATTTTATTACCCCTAGACTTATATGTTGAGTTCGTTATTGACAATCATCAATTTGTCAATCATTGTCAGATGTACATTCGGAAATTAAATTTATTAATTTCATGGAATAATTTTTTAGTATTCATGATGAATGTTTTTTTTTTTTTAGAGAATATGGTGGCTCAAAATTAATTGATGGAAGTACAGAAGTAATTCTAACTATGTTTGGGATCTCTAACTATTTTCCCATACATATTTAATGGAGATTTATATTGAAGATGGAAGGTAAAAGACCTGAAATTTGAAATGGTAGTCATCCTTAAAATGATTGTCATTATACGGAGTACTGATTTTTTATGTCAAAATTAAATGTAAATGATTTTCTTATTTTTAAAACTAATTTTTTATTTCTTTATATTTTTATAATTAAATTTATGGATATTTTTATAATTTTAATAATATTAAAATTGAATTTTGTGAATTAATTAGGAAAATTATTTTAAAAAATTTTAAAAATTCTTTCAAAATTTATATATGAATTTTTAAAAATAAAAAAATAATTTATAATTAATTTTGACATTAAAAATAAATCTAAATCAGTCAATTAAAAAATTAGTATAATGGTAGTCATTTTAAAGATGACTACCATAGAATTGATGATCAATCAATGACGACAAACAATTAATTAAAGTTTTTTTTTTGGCCAAATTAATAGGAGAAAATGAAGAATTAGTTATAATAATAAAAAAAACTCTTTTACTTAATTATAATTTAATTTTAAGAGTCAACATATGAATGGACATGATTGACCCTTATATTCAAAGGGTTAATATTGAAAATAATTATGGTGACTTCACTTTCTTTGTACTATACTAGGTAATATTCTTTGTTCCGCAATAATCTCCCATTTAAAATCTATTTATCATTAAATTAGAAATATTTATGATCAAATATTTACATGGATACCTCAAGAGATCCACATACACGAGGATTAAATTAAATTAGTGTGGAGTATAACTACTAGTATTAGAATAAAAAAACTATAATAAAATGAAAACACTAGTCTACTATTACTTTTTTTTTTTTTTGACGGGATAGTCTACTATTACTTGTTATAGTAAAATGAAAAGAAAAAAAAAATTTAAAAAAAAAAAACTTGCTAAAGTCAATTATTTATTAGGAACTATAAGAGTGTTTTATATTATTAAAGCATTGACTTAAACTTAAAATATAATAATTCAAGAAACTAGATACACTAATTTAAAAGAATTGATTCTACTAGCTACGCAATTATGTACGTTGCTCATGGTATGTTCATGACTTTAATCCAAATTCATCGTTTACTAAACCATACTTGTGTTGCAATGATCTTGTTTTTCCCTTCAATTCCTTTAAAACATTATTACTGAGGGATTTAGTTTTAAAGTACTTTCCATAGCAAATGATCTAATGAAATAAAGATTAATCCCTCTATTTAATAAAGTATAAAATTAGGGAGTTTAAATAAAACATAGATAATAAAATCTGAACTAAATAATGTCAATCCAAGAAACTAGCTAAGAGTAGTGCATACATATTTAATGAAAAACTAAATAGTCCTTGTAACAACACCTTTCGCTCTCGCTTTCATCCGTATGATTACCTATGTAACATCCGTGACATTCCTGGCGTCTTCGATTAACAACACTTTTCATGTAAATCATCCAAAAGCTCTGCCACGGTAACAGTCCTCGTCGTTCTTGATTTCATCCGTACAACTATCTTCGTAACTTCCATGATCCACCATTTTCTTTTCCTCTTCTTTGTTCTTCAAGGGGGCATCATTATCGACACTAGAAACAACGTTAACCATACTTTCGAAAAGTTCTTCCGTGGTAAGAAGGTTGTAAGGATAGACGAACTCATCATCATATGCATCAAGATCATCATCAGTGTAACACTTAACTTCGTTGTCATCTAAGTCAACTCGAGATGAAATAATGCATGGAAAGTATAAACAATAATGATCACACAACCAAGAGGTCCATGACTCTTCCAACCTTAGATTACTCGGAAATTCCGGTTCAAGATCATCAATCTTTGGTTTAGTTTTGACATGATTATGATTACCAGAAAAAGCCATTGTTTAGTTTAGGGTTAAGACAAGGGAGAAAGAATAATACTACGGTTGTAGCTAAGATAATTTGAAGCTGTAATAATAATGTTTATGCATGCATGTGTATTTATAAAGCTTAGGGTTTCAAACGTGACTAAGGATATGATTTAATTTTAAACATAATCTAATAGATAATCTATCACTACTTAAGGAAAGTTTAGGTGAGTAAATTGTTGACCAAGTTATTAACTAAATTAATACGGATAAAATACGGAGTGCCCTTAATTAGTTTATAACTCCATTTTTTTTTTTCTTTTCCTGATATGCTTAAATTTTTTCGACAGCAAATATTACGTATCTTTTAGTTTGTTATATCAATGCATGTAATTAAAATACGGATTATATCTGTATCAACAAGTGCAATAAATTCTAATCCGTTTTTTTTTTCAATTCAATATAATCTACTCTGTTATTATAAATATATGTCAATATACGCAATAAAATCTATTAGGATTACTTTAAAATCATGTTAAATCTTATGTTAAATTAATATAGGATGACTTTTGAATGGTTACAATATAATTGTGGCCATTATATTAGATCAAATCCCAGCCTTTTATTTATTTTGACAATATAAACCGTTGATTTAAATGACTATTTAATTTTTTTTTTAAAAAAAAAGGAAAATTGACACCAAAAAAAAAAAAAAAAAAAAAAAAAAAGAATACATTCATGGATTCAGTTTCTCCTTCAGTTATTTGATCTATGATCCTCTTTCTTTTGGAATCCTTCTTACTTTATTTAGATGTTAAAGGATTACGCCAAATTAATATGTACTTGTATATAATGGAGATAAATGTTGCGGCAGTTTTTTTTGAAAAAAAAAAATTGAATATGGACATATGGTACTGATGTTCTTGTTTCGGAATAACAATTTCAATGGCGCATATTCTACCATAAACTTTGCCCCATGAAAGCAAAATGAGGAGGAAAGGGATCGAAGGAACATTGTAATATCATCAAGAAAGTTGCAAATTTCGGCATTAATATGAGATCGATAAGATTGCAGATCAAATATTACAAAAGAATATGTTTTTTTTAATCAATTTTGTAAAAAGTAAAAAAGTCATTTTTAATCCTCAATCAATGGTTTATATTAGTTAAAATAAATAAAGGGTTGAGATTTAATCTAATACAGTGGCTACAATATTATTGTAACCATTTGAAAACTGTCCATTAATATAATTGTACAACTGCCCTTTAATTTTTTGGAAGACTTTTCAATGGCTACATAAAAAATGTAGCCATTGTAACTATTTTCAATCTCAACCGTTTAAATATTAATGATCAATCTTGTCCATTCATATACTTGACTTCTAAATTATAATTAATTTTTTAAAACTGCTTTATTTATGGGAAAAAACTGGAAAAAAAAAAACTGTTTGTTATCGATGCCATTGATGAACTTCCAAGTATTTAACCTTCAACCCAAATCTCCATTAAATAACTGTAGAAGAACAATTAACATGGATAAAGATTAAAGTATGACCAAAGCATCAATGGAAAACTATTAACCTTGAAAAAAAGAATACAATTTTATACATTGGACGCTTCAATACGAAGCACATGGAAAATTGGATAGGTCAACTTTATTATTCTTGCACTAATTGATGGATTTCATGTTAATAAGTGGATTCTTTTTCATACTATGCAGAAAAAAATCAATGAAAGCTTTCGTAGTAATCCAGTTTATTTTTTTGAGGAATGAGGAAAGAAAAACAATTAAATTTTGGGTTTTAAAAAAAAAAAGTTATTTTTTGGGTCAATTTAAATCAATGGTCCTTATTTACATAATGATAATCAAGGGTGTAGATTCGTTTTTAATAGTGGCTACAATTTTATTGTAGCTATTGTAAAACTGTCCTAATTTTTTTTAATGAGATTAATTACCCTAATTGTTAATTACCGCCTACTCCACATAATATTGTTATGAACTTTTGATGAATAACAATCTCCTTATATTAGTAAGTTAACACAACAGTATGGAATATTGCACTTTCAAACAACAATCAAACCCTAAATGCATCGTTAATATATAGAATAATTTAGTAGTTTAAGTTTTAAGTTCTAATTACACATTGTTTTGTTTTGTTAATACGGAATACATAAAGTCGTTGCGTCATAAAGATAGTTATAAAAAACATTGATAAGCTTTTTAAACTAAATAATAATAAATGACAGTTTAAGAAACTAGAAATTAATCTTAAAAAAAAAAAAAAAAAAAAAAAAAAAAAAAAATTGAACATATGATTGATTATCTAGAATACAAGATCATCATGAACATTAAATATATTCTAGCAACACACTACATATATAAGTTGAATAGTTCATGACATAACTCTTTTTGTGTTGCAAAGTAGAATTAAGTGTAGAATATATTCTGGCAATTGACTGTTCTCTTCAGCTTAATTTCAGTTCAGTTCAGTTTAGCTCAATTCAGTTCAATTTCTGATTTTTTTCTCTTATAATCAATTCAGGGCATGTTTACTTCAGCTTAATTTCAGTTCAGTTCAGTTTAGCTCCAATCAGTTCAATTCAACTCCTAATTTCCTTCTCTTATAAAATATTCATTTCAACTCAATTCATTTTAAATTTCTATCCATTATATCCCAAGATGGGAACACTTAATTCATGAAGACGTTGTGCTTAGGCCTCTCTGGGGGATTCCCTTCTCTCCTCCACCTCCTTAACAGACTTTCCGCATTACCAAGCTCACTTCATTAAGTCTTTCTCTAATAAATATAGGAGTGTTTATAGCTATTACCAACTACAGAAACGGAAAAAAAAGGAGCTAACCGACTAACATTAACGGTTAGGCGAAAGACAGTTATGTAAGCCAAACTTAACGACAAATCTGTTTTCTAGTTTCTTTATTTTATTTAAAAACCGTTCTTGCTCGAATGGAAGGCTAGGTAAGACACATATATTCGAATAAAAACTATATAAGTTTCCTAATGTTATATTAAGACTCTTATTGCAACTCTATAAATTTTTATTAATGCAAATTATATAGATCAAGGTGTTCACATTATTATTGTAAAAATTATAAGTTTATACATTTCTTTTTCATTTTTGTTGTAGTACGTACTTCTGTAGAGACAATCCTATAATTATTGCATTTGGTGTAGAGTATATATATATCCAATTACATTTAGATAATTTAACAAACATGCCCTTAATTTTTTTTTTCTTTTTACGAGAGAAAACCAGCACGCAGAAGAAACCAAATAACCAAAGATAAATCAATATATCATGCCAATGAGAAAAAATATGACAAACTTTTAAATAAATCGGATATATAATAAAATATTGTACATCCGTCATATAGAATTAGGAGAAATAAGACTCAGAACATAATTGGTGACGGTAATTAGAAGCTTCATCATATAGCCGACAAACATACAGTTTATTGTCTTGTGTAACCCCAATATGTGTTTGCTTCAAATACCTTTTATCTATTTCATTGCTCCAGTGGCCAATCGCCTTTAAATCAACAATCCTCTCAAACTCTTCATTAATCATGTCGAATTGAGAATATAATGATCATTATTATTATTGTTATTAACTTCATAACAATGATCGGATTTATGATGTACAACCCAATACATTGAATTATTCAATAAAACAGCCTCTTTAATTCTAGCTTTACATCCATTATTATCCGAAGTGTATATATCTAGTACCTCCAAATAAGATGGCGTCATTAATATCTTACATTTATTTTTCCGCAATGAATAAACCCAAACATATTTTAGATAGAGTTCCTAACCAAGTCCAGTCCTTCGGGTAGTACTCGGCTACCAACACAATTTTGTAGTCGTCGATGGTAGAAGCATAGCCAAACCCGAATAAGAGAGGAATGAGGTTCTCCACGTTTATTAACCACAATTATCCGAGTAGCACCCAAAGACGACATCGCCTTGGAGAGGTCATGGAGATTAACAGGTTTAGAATCATCCGTCTTTGGTTGAACATCATCAACGTAAACTGGAGGTGAAGGAGGTATTGCGGCCATTGTTGTGTTTTAGGAATTTAGGTAAAAAAAAAAGGAATGAAAATTATATTATGTTACTAATACCGAATGATTTTGTAATAACAATGATTGAATGATGAAGCCACTTATATAGCTTAATAGGTCGGTTACTCAGTTTAATATCTTTTAGGCCAAGTTTAGGAAAGTTTTTATGATGACATTGCTCTATTAGGATAAGGAAAGTTTAGAGAGTTTATACTTTGTATTACTCTGTGTTTTTCACTACACTTTATCCAAATACGGATTTATTTTTTTTGTTATAATTTAGTAAAGAAGTTTGTATATAAGAAAAAAGTCTTTAATTTTTTAAATTCCAATTTGAATTTATAACAACTTTATCTGTATGTATATATCGGGTGTATAATAATTATAAAAGAATTCTAATTAATATTTAATCGATGTTTTAGGAGCAAATTTGAAAATATATATACTCCAATCATACTAGTTTGTTCATGTGATGGTAATGACCGAAATCTAGTAAAAAATTCCTCCTTACAACCTAAATGTGATATGAAAGGAACATTTTTTGCTATTTTTTTTTTTTATTTTTTATATAAAGACCTTTTTCACGCACAAAGTCGACCACTTAATGGACCTTTTTCAAAAAAATTACAAATATATAATACAAAGTTAATACTCTTATGATCCAAATAACCAAAGTCCTAGCTACTTGTACACTTCTACCGGTAGAGAAGTATAGGCAATTCTTTAGATTTGCTTCCTGATTTTAATCAAACTTGCTAAATTCAATTATTTAATTAGGGAACATTATACAAAGATAGTTTTATTTAAAGCATTGACTAAAAAAGGACGTAATAATTCAAGAAACTAGATACTAATTAATTTGAAAGAAAACCTCATCATATTTTATTAACTTTGGAGTAGAATACGTAGTATAATACAAAGGGAGTTCTAATGAAAATACAAGTAGATAATCTTGAATTACATAATGACAATGAACCTCATCATATTTTACTACAATAACTCTTTTTGTTTGCAAATTAAAGTAGAATTAAGTGTAGAACTTGTTAATTAATTAAGTAATTAATTCCGCCTGGCAAACTTCTTTAGCTTCGTGCAATCGTATGCCGGCTTCTGTTTTCCCCTATAATACTTGCGAATCATTGTAGTTTTGTTTGTCGTCGATCTTGCGTTTCCTCGTCTTGATTGACATTCATACGGAAAATCATCATCATCATCATCATCAACATCATAATCATCATAATCCTCGGTTTCTTCCGCATAATCATTATTATCAACACCCGAAACTTGAGATTCTTCATCACTTTGATCAACCATAATAATCTTCTGCTGTTCTTTCTCCTTGGTCAAGGACTCATCGGAGGCTTCATCATGTTGATACGAGTCATCGTGTTGATGTGAGTCGTCATCATGAAGGAAAAGGACATTATGAAACGAAGTACCCAAACACGAACGGATGACATTGTGAGAATCGTTGTTGACGTACACGATCTGATCAGCACCCAAAGACGACATCGCCTTGTAGAGATCATGGAGATAAACAGGTTTAAAACCATTCATGACCTTTGGTTCAACATCATCAACGTAAACCGGAGGAACAAATTCATCATCTACGTACGAAGGAGGTATTGCGGCCATTGTTGTTGTGTTTTAGGAATTTGGGTGAAGAATTGAAAGAAGGAAAATATGCGACTAATATCTACGTTAATAATACGGAGTAATTATTCTAAGAGAATATAAGTTTATTTGTAACAATTATTTGAAAGGCCCCTAGGGTACTTATATAGTTTTATAGGTCGGTTTCATATCTTTTAGCCCAAGTTTAGGAAAGTTCTATTTTTTAACCAAAAGTTAATTAAGGTTATGACCTAAAGCTCTATTAGGATAAGGAAAGTTAAGGGAGATTAATTATATACTTCATCTTATGTTCTTCACTAAAACTTTATTCAAACATGGAATAAACGAGTGCTAATTTTATTTTATTTATTTTATTTTATTTTTTGTTTATTTTTTATAATAAAAAGTTTATATTTCAGAAAAACTTCTTGAATTTTTAAATCCAATATATTCCTTATGTTGCTATTTTTTTTCATTGTAAATAAATGGGTCAGACCTTAAAATCTGACCAAAAACTCATTAATCAACAAGAGATAATATAGTCATGTAAGGTATTGGCGGATTCGTCTTGTTGTTTTAATTTTTACATGTTTAGAAATGGAAGTATATACATTTTAAACATCGGATCGTTTTTGAAGATTGCGAAAGTCAAATGGGACAAAAAAATAAGGATATAGGGATTATATTTATAACAATTTTTGTACATATACATTGAGTAAATAGTAATGTATAATAATTTTGGAAGAGTGCTGATCAATAATCGATGTTTTGGGAACAGATTTAATACATGTAATAAACTCCATTCTTTCTAGCTTTCTAGTGTACAAACTAGCTTAGTACAATGGTCGAAATTTGGGTAAAAAATCACTACATACAACTTAAACGGGATGTACGTAACTTTTTTGCTACCTTTTAGACCTTTCTCACTGTGTTGAGATTGTCAACCACTTAAAAGTACATTTTGTCACAAATTTTACAATTAGTACCAAGTTAATTATCATGTAAAGTTAACCAAAATCCGATCCTATCCACTTGTACACGTACTAATTCTAGTCTTCTACCGTAGAGAACTATATATATACAATTATTTATATTACTTCCCGATCTTAATCAAACTATTTATTGACTTAAACAATATACAAAGATAGTTTAATTTCATTGAAGCATTAATTGACTCAAACAAGAATGTAACAATTCAAGAAACTAGATACTAATTTGAAAAAAAAACTCATCATATTTTATTAATTAACTTTTATTCCAAGTTACATTTTTTTTTAACACTGATTGAAATAGTACATGCATTGTACACCATATATGTAAATACTTTGTAGGAAAGGGAGTAATAAAAATACAAGTAGATAATCTAGAATTACATAATGTCAATTCAAGAAACTAGCTACTAGATACTTAATTAAAATCTAAATAATCTTTATAACAACACCTGCCATTCTTGCTTTCATCGGTATGATAGTCTACATAACATCCATGACATTCTTGGCGGCTTCTATTAACCATACTCTTTTGCTCTTCCTTGTTCTTCAAGGGGTCATAACAATCCTCATCATTCTTCGCCTTCTTGCTTTCATCCATACAACTGTCTTCGTAACTTCCGTGATCAACCATTTTCTTTTCCTCGATCTCTTCTTTGTTCTTCAGGGAGGTGGCATCATCAACACTAGAATCAACATTAACCATACTTTCGAAAAACTCTTCCACGGTAGGAAGGTTGTAAGGATAGACGAATTCATCATCAAGATCATAATTAGTGTAGCACTTAACGTTGTGGCAAAAATTTAGAGTACACAAAAATTTGGGTCCAAGATCATCAATCTTTGGTTGAGTTTTGACATGATCAAGATTATCAGACAAAGCCATTGTTTTGCTTAGGGTTAAGCCAAGGGGGAAAGAATTATATTGTGTAGCTTGTTAGATAATTTAAAGCTTTTAAATGATTAATGTTTAAAGCGTTGGGTTTCATATGAGAATAAGGATATGATTTTATTTCAAGCATAATTTGATATTCTATCACTACGTACGTACTTAAGGAAAGTTTATGCGAGTTGAATGTTTGAACTAGTCTTTAACCAAATACGGATGCAATATGGAGATATTATTTAGGTGCCCTTAATTAGTTAATAACTAATAACTAACCTTATTTTATATCTGATATGCTTAAAAATTTTCGAGAGTAAGACTTAGGGCCTGTTCACATTTACTAAAGTGAGCTGAGCTGAGCTGAACTGGACTGAACTGATTGGAGCTGAACTGAACTGAATTGAGCAGAACTGAACTGAAATGAACTGATTTGAGCAGAACTGAACTGAATATTTTATCGGATAGGGAAATTGGAAGCTGAACTGAACTGATTAAAGCTGACTGAGCTGAACTGAACTGGACTGATTGGAGCTGAACTAAACTGAACTGAAATTAAGTAAATGTGAACAAACCCTTATCTTTTTATAATTATTAGATGCAAAATATAATCGTATTTTGTATCAATAAGTGCAATAAAATCAAAATCGGGTATTATAAATATATGTGCAATAAAATCTATTATAACTAGTATCAATTTTACTATTACAATATTTTTTTTTTTTTTTTTGAGAAATACTAGTACAATATTTAGTATAGCTCCAACTTTTATAATGGGTGCAAATTAAAATTTATCATAAGGATGTTTCTATATGGTTGTCATTCTTAAATGATTGACTATCACTAGTATGTTTCTATATTGTAGTCATCGGCCGATTTTTGATTTATTTTTTTAGTGGTTAAACTTATTAAAAAATGATTTTTCTTATAAGGAGAGTGATTTAATTCAATAATAAACGTTTAAATTAAAACTTGTAATGATTTTATGAGATAAAAATTCTCGATACAAGTAATAAACTCTGTTAAACCAATAACACCATTTCTAAAATGCTCAATAATTTTAGGCATCTTTGCATCGTTCTTGATGGGACTCCATTAATATATAGTCGCAAAAGTGTAATAAAACTTTATTGGCTCTTAAAATCGGCAAATTTGTGAGACAAGTCTTTTAAATCTATAACTCTATAGCAACAAACACTCAATTCTACACACAATCCAACCCATAAGATATATTCTATACTCCCTCCGTCGCTGAAAGAACGACCTATTTGGCCTAATTTTAGTCCCAAAAAGAATGATCCATTTGTTTTTCCCAACATCTATTCATTTCCCTTCCTTTTAAAAGTGTCAGCTTGACAATCTTGTGTATTTTAATTATATTGATTGTTGTAAAACAATGCTTAATCTTATTGGCTAATAAAGCATCACATGGACTAGTTCATAAAGATAAAAAACTTACAT
Organism: Chenopodium album; assembly: GCF_948465745.1. Lineage (NCBI taxonomy): Eukaryota > Viridiplantae > Streptophyta > Magnoliopsida > Caryophyllales > Amaranthaceae > Chenopodium > Chenopodium album. Next base: position 6,594,940 of record NC_137844.1, on the reverse strand, counting down.
TTAGGACTTTCTCTCTCTAGTATGAATTGCAAATTATTGCTGACTTGTGTTTTTCCATACATTTGTACTTGCAAATTAAGTTTCTTAATACCCGCGAAATCAACCCAAATGAGTCGTTCTTTCGAAGACGGAAAGAGTAGATTTTTTTTAACCTTAATTAAAAATAATCGAGTTATACCATTACTTACACCGTATTGAATTTTGAAAATAACATCTATATACGGACCAAAGAAACTTAAGTAGGCCTTTTCTGGCCTCTTATGCAATTATGCTCGGGTGCTCGGTGCTCGTACTCCATAGTTAGAATGTGTACACCGTATTGAATTTTGAAAATAACGTCTATGCACGGCCGAAGAAACTTAAATAGGCCTTTCCTGGCCTTATGCATTTATGCTCGGGTGCTCGTACTCCGTAGTTAGAATGTGTTTGCGGCAAAACAAAGTCTTTCGTATGAAAAACATGTCAACATCTCGACTATCCAAACCAAAATATCCCATTGTTGTATTACCTCTTCTCTTTTTTCATTCATAATACATCAACATTTGATTTTAACTCCAAATTCGTCGACATACTTCAACTCATACTCTGACTCATTACTACTGAGTAGCAGGTACATGAGTAAATTAAATTATTCAATTGCAAATTTTGCTATTTTTTTTACATAATTGCTTTTATATATCACCTAGTTGCTCTAATTTTACTAATTTTATTTCTTAATTGCTGCTGTATTAGGGTTTGAACTCTTTTTTTTGTTAATTTATTATATATCAATGCTAATGTGATATTGTTTTTCGCTCATAACCAAGCAGTTAATTGCGATTGATGGGATGTTTTCTTGATATTAAGATTAATTCGAATCAATTGTTGATGTTATGATAATAATTTGATGATTGGGTAAATTTTGTACAGTATTTGGTTCAATTTATTTTTTTAATTGCAAAACAATAAGATTAGAAAACTTCTGCCAAAATCTGTAACATTGATGTGATGTTTTGTTGATATTAAGATTAATTCGAATCAATTGTTGATGATATGATAATAATTTGATGATTGGGTAAATTTTGTACAGTATTTGTTTCAATTTATTTTTTTAATTGCGAAACAATAAGATTAGAAAACCTCTGCCAAAATCTGTAATATTTGGAACGATAATAAAGTCATTGTTAGTTTGTACTGATTTTGGAAATTCTTATAGCATGAAAGATGAATGATAAGAGTTAAGATACTTCGTATTAGTTTTTTGGACTATGGTATTGGAATTGGATTTATGTATTAATTTATTTCATGGCATATTCGATGAAATTTCTTATATGCACCCAGGAATAAGGTATCTTTCTTATGTTTAAAATTTTCTGTTGTAAAATTTCTGATTCCGCCACTGCCGAGACAGATACAGTGCGTATTCTGAGAGATACAGAGAAGCAGAGAAGGGTATGGCGGCTATTGATCCGATGAAAGAGACCCCATCACCAGGCATAGAGATTTCTGAGGAATGGTCAGTTGCTGCAGACACCATAGCGAAAAGTTTTACCAGATCACTGCCTCCTACTGTCTTCGTTTGTGGCGCTATGATAAAGTTTAGGGAAATATGTCAATTGACTTGTATTACTTTGCGGAAGCTTTACAATATATATAGCACTAGGAATACAGAGAACCCTAATTGTACATTGACTAGGCAGCCGACTTAACCAAACTTAGGAAACAAACACTTATTTCCTTAACACATACAACTTGCCTAAATTATATCCACAATACCCCCCCTCAAGTAGGAGCGTAAAGATCACGAACGCCCAACTTGGACAATAGAAAGGAAAAAGCAGGAACCCCATGGGCCTTAGTGAAAAAGTCTGCCAACTGAAATTTAGTACCAACATGTGCCATAGAAATGATACCACGTAGCAACAACTCACGCACGAAGTGACAATCGATGTCAATATGCTTCGAGCGTTCATGAAAGACCGGGTTTGAAGCTATGTGGATTGCAGCCTGACTGTCACAGAATAAACGAGCAGGTTGGCGATGTTGGACCCCAAGGGAAGCAAGCAACACTCGCAGCCATTTAAGCTCAGCACACGCATGAGCCATAGCACGGTATTCAGCTTCTGCCGATGAGCGTGAAACCGTTGACTGTTTCTTTGTTTTCCAAGATATTGGAGACCGACCCAAGGTCACAAAATAACCACTAACAGACCGACGAGAAATGGGACAGCTTGCCCAATCCGAGTCACAAAAAGCATAGATTTGCAAATCACAATCAGCACGTAGCATTAGACCTTGCCCGGGGTGTCCCTTTAAATACTTCAATGCACGAAAGGCAGCATCAAAATGATCTTGTCTCGGGGCTTTCATAAATTGAGATAAGATATGAACAGCATATGATAAATCTGGCCGAGTAATAGTGAGATAAATCAAGCGACCAACCAAACGTCGATATTGTGCTGGGTCCGAAAACAGTGGGCTAGTAGACAGTGCAAGCTGGTGGTTCTGTGGCAAAGGAGTCTCGACAGGCTTGCACGCAAGAAGACCTGCCTCCTCTAGTATGTCTAATGCATACTTACGTTGGTTGAGAAACATACCTTCCGAAGATCTCGTACACTCGATGCCAAGAAAATACTTCAAGGGACCTAGATCCTTGAGGCGAAAGCAATCATCTAGATAGCGTTTAAAAGCTGAGCACAAGATAGGATTATTCCCTGCAACCAAAATATCATCGACATACACTAAAACCGACAACGTGTCTCCCCCTTTCCGATATGTAAACAGAGTATGATCAGCATGAGATTGTTGAAATCCATACTTTCGGAGGGAAGAAGTAAGCTTATTGAACCAATTACGAGGTGACTGACGCAACATAGAGGGATTTGCGTAGTCGACATACCTTACCGGGAGAGGCACCGGTAAAACCAGGGGGAAGACGCATATATACCTCCTCATTCAAATCACCATGGAGAAAGGCGTTATTGACATCCAACTGATGAACTTCCCACTTCTTTGCAACGGCAACCGCAAGAAAAGGGCGAACAGTGACCATTTTAGCCACTGGAGCAAAAGTATCCGTATAATCTTCACCCTCTTTTTGGTGGTTGCCGAGGACAACTAACCGTGCCTTATCACGTTCAACTGTACCATCTGACCGAAGCTTAATTTTAAAAACCCATTGACACCCAATTGGCTTCTTTCCTGGTGGTAAATCAGTGATCTCCCATGTATGATTTCTTTCCAGGGCATCAATCTCGGCTCTCATAGCCTTTCGCCAACGTTCATGTTGTGATGCTTCTTTATACGATCTGGGTTCAATGTTAGCATTTAAAGCAACAACAAATGCACGATGACTAGTATTAAACTTATCATATGTCACATAGTAAGCAATTGGAAACCGCGTACCTGAAGACGACGTTGGCTCGGGTGTAGAAATGGGGTGTGTATGTGTTGCCGAGTGACAAATATAATCTATATGCCAAGAAGGAGGACGACGCTGACGAGTCGTTTGAGTTGGGGCAGCAAGTGAAGGGGCCGAGGCATCAAGAGGTGTAGGAGCCCCTGCCAGCACAGCCTCATCATCACACACACGCACTGTTCCTAAATTATATCCACAATACGCTAAGAACAGTGGCAAAACCACTTTCTCTCGTTACCTCCTCAACACTTTCCTCACCAGGTCATATTTCTATCTAATTTGTATTTGGGAAATACTTTCATGTGATTAGTCATAAGTTTTACATTTCCCCCTTGAAATTAAATGGCATTTTTTGTGAAGTTGAAAGTTTGTGCAAATTTTCTGTTTCATTTTTGTGATTTTTCTGCTAAATTGCTACGGGGTATTATCCGTGTTCTGTGTGAACTTGAATGCTTTGTTGGTAAAGTTGGATATAGAATGTAAATAGGGTCGTACATGAACCCTCAAGCTTTTGTATGGAACAGTATGGTTTGGATTCTATTAGTTTATGTAATGAACTTGTGTAACTGAACTTCGTTTATTTAATTTATGTTATTTCTCTTCACCAAAAAAAAAAAAAAAAAAAAAAAAAAAAAAAAAAAAAAAAATTGGATATAAATTTTTTTATTGCTTTTAATTAGTTGATTTTCTAGTTATTAATATTTTAATTATTTAGGTGATTGTTTTTTGTCGATTTAATTGGTAACTGGATTTGAGCTTATACTGATATTCCTTGAAAAAAAATTCTTTTATAGAATATTTAGAAAGAGAATTTTATATTTGTCTGTGTCCTTTTGAACTGGAGCATGCAGACTGATAAAAAAGCCAGTGTTTCCCGAAATAGTTTGCAACTTAAAACAAGGCACTTTTGTTATGTTTGCTGGCAAACATGTATTGATGGGCTTTTGCTTTGATTTCTTGGTAGACTTTAAACAACCGTTAGTTACTTCTGCGTTGGAAGAAATTTTTTTTTTTTTCGATGTAATAAACCTGATTGTGTGAATATTTTGACATAACTTTATTTTGTATTGTGTGAATATTTAACATAACTTATCTTGTATTGTATGAATATCTTTATACATATATCACTCAATGATATTATGATTGCTTCTGGTTGGCAGATACAAAAGTGTAGCATATTTAGATACGGATGTTGGACAGCCAGAGTTCACTCCTCCAGGATGCCTATCTCTTACTATCATTGATGAAGAAACTCTAGGTGCTTGATTATGGGATTTATTTTTTTGCCTTTTCTTATTTGTGTGTATTGTATTTTTTAATATTTACAAAATATACTCTATTATTAACTTATATATTGCATTTTACCAAGACATTAGTATTATTGATGCTATCCTGTTTCTAATTTATTTCATTTTCTTCATCCAGACTTAACTATCCCTTGTCTGAAGACACCTCAAAGGTATAAATGCCTATTGTAATATTTGCTTTCATGTTATTTAAGAGATTGTTATTCATATTGTTGGTGAAAAAAATGAAAATAAATAGATGCATCCGCAACGTCAAATTATTGACCATTATGCTTTTTTACGTTTGACATTGCCTTTATCTATTGGAAGCTCTTTATATCTAATTAAGCTGTGATTTTTTTTTTTTTTTTTTTTTTGAGAATTATTTCTTGTATGCAGTAAATGGACAATTTTTTCTTTATCTGTATGCTTTAGCTTAATGTGTGTGGTATCTGTTGGATGTAATACCTGATAAGCTTGTCACTTAAAATATCTAACCTTCTGCTGTGTAAAATGTCTTTACTCTCCTTTATAAATTTATATGTGGGTTTTAAGAAGCTCTTGGAATTTGGGGCATTTTTTAGTCTTAACGTATAACTATACTTAAGGTGAGAATACGTCAAAAATAAACACCAGGTACATTAAAAAAAAAAAAAAAAATAAAAAATAAAATAAAATAAAAAAATAAAAAAAAAAAAAACCGGATTGTATTAATTAGTATCTGGGAGAAGATTTTCAATTGTAGGTACATCAACCAAGTATCACGGGCACGTCAATTAAGCATTGGAGGTGCATCAAGAAAATATATTTGGTAATTCAAGGAACTTCTATAAAAATTAACTTTTAAATTAAACCTCCAAGCTCGGTGAATGAAGCTGTTACTCAAAGTGACAGGCCTGATGTCAGCAGGACCTCGGCTGATGGTAATTTCCTAATGAGAGGCAATCAATCATTATATTGAATGTTACACTAAGTAGAAACTAACCGATTCTGCACCCAGACATAAAAATGTGATAGAGATATGGAGCATTGAAGGGTTTATAATCCTACTCATTATAATTTAGCTTAAACAGATTCTTGTCATTTCCTTCTCACCTCTTTCTCTTTCTTGAAAATTGACTGCAAAAATATTTATGGGTTTATTTGGTTTGGTGAAAACAGGATCAAGATGATTGTGTGCGTAGCTATGTATTTTTGATTGTTAGTTAATTGCTACCTCATGCATAACATGTACTTTTGCTTACTTCATTGGTTGTCGTAGCATCATTTTGATGGATCAGTGCTGATTTTTTTGTTTGTTTGTTTGTCATGATTTTGTCTTGTATTGTGCTTATCTTCAGATATGATCAATGATAGTAGTTTCTTTGCATGGGTGTCTGCAGATGCTATTTCTTTGGAGATGTTTCTTCGAAAAGGGACCCAGAAACATACTTGAATTGTATATATGCGTTGTATGATCACTATAGAAAGGACCTAAGGATTTCATGTAAGAATGGAAGCCCTGGTGCAGCTGAGCTACCCCTTATCATTAACACGCCTGGTTGGGTGAAAGGTAGGCTGTAAAACTATCACTTTATTCTCCAATAGTGTCCTTTCTTCTTCCTTGGGCATATTTAACATGTAATTCACATTCTTATTGTACAACAGGTCTTGGTTTTGATGTACTGGTTGATATATTGAAACACATTGCTGCTACACATGTGGTTAAGATAAATATATCTTCTAGAAAGAAGAATCTACCTAGCGGCGCATTTTGGCTTGATGACCTTGATGAATGTTCCGTAAACTTGGTGGAGATCACTCCTGCTCGCAAGGATTCTTACAATCGATCGTAAGTTCCTGAAATATATATAGTCATGTGAACTGGTGGAATTCTAACTTTATATGGCTGCTTGTTCAAAAAAAAAAAAACTTCTTTATGTGGCTGCATATCTGGGATATCATGAATTTTCTATTAGTTCTCTTCCTATTCTGCTGTGAACTTTGGACTGTTTTCACAAAACCTAGTTGTAGCGCTTATATGTTTGAATCTGACGATAAATAATGTTTAGCTTGAAAGAAAAAATATTTGCTGTAGGCACAAATTTAATTTGACACCTGGATTAGTTTAGGTTTTGCATGTTCCATTAATGATCAAACTCAATCCACATTAACCTTATCTGGTCCCTGGTTCAGTCTAACCAAATTTGACGAAGGATTGTTTGACTAATGGGGTAGATTTTCCTATTTGAGGGGTAATTGTTTAATTGAATTGATCTGAAGTTGATGCCCAACTGAAATAACTGTGTTATGCGCGCAGGAAATACTTCTTTTATCCTCTCCCTCACCTTCTCTCTCAACAGTGAACACCATTTATCTCTTTAACTCCTTGCAGCTATTTGGACTTGAGGAGTTCAGGGATCAATGTTCCCTGTTTTATTGTTGATTATTGTTTCTACTCTTGTATAGATTTCTGTTCAATAAAAAAAATCAGTATTTGAAGCTGTCTTCTTTTTCTGAAGTTTGAGAATCAATCTTTTTTCTCATGTGTTGATTTATTTGTCTCCCAGGGTGTTGGTACAGAAGAAAGCACGTTTTATTAGAGAGCTACGACTGATGGCTTACTTTAGGCAATGCTTTCCGAGTAGTATGAGTATCACCACAATCAAAGAACTTGCTCTTGCATTAGCCTCTCTTACTCCTTACCAAGTCCCTATATCAAGTATCAAAATCAGGCATCTTCATTGTGAGGTTTGTTGATTTAATAACTCCTTACCAAGTTGCTATACCTATATACAAGTACTTCTATAAAAACATGTTTTTCTATTTGATCAAGGCCAATTTTATGTAATAATTGTGCTAGGTACCAAACTCCGAAATCTTCTACAGTTTGAATGCAACAATAGTCGGATTGGCTGTTAGCTGTGAAGACTCTCAATCTTTGCCTGTCTGCGTTGGCCTTGGTATGTCCTATATTTCTATAAGACACAAATTGATACTAAACTTTTATGTCAATGTTGATTTTTATTTCGTTTTCTTTGCCACGAAGATCACTCTTTAAATTCCAAAAGACATTGTAATCATTTTGCTATTTGCAAAGCACACTATTCATTGGCATATGGACATAGTGATGATATGGAACCTTTACGTTGATATGCATGATATGGGAAATGTATTATAATCAAGATAGCAAGAACTATAAGTAGGCAATGCCGTGCACTAACCCATATTAGGCCATAGAGGTGAATTGGTGAACATACTTTGAGAATTCCCTGAAATCCATTGCTTCTAAGTGCTTTGATTCTAGGATATATATCAAAAAAAAAAAAAAAAAAAAGGAATTGAAATTTCCCAACAGTTGCTTTAAAATCTTACAACTTTTAGTCAATATGTCGAATTTCATTTAGGTGAATGAGTTAGATGTGAGAAAGGTTGAGACTCTATTGGCTGGGGAACTTTTTTAGGCAGCTGGATCTACCTCTAACTTGTATCTACTTGGGCAGGTTAGCACCTAGGGGAACCGCCTACCCAATTATTTAAAGAGCAAAGTGAAGATGCCTGGTCCTTGTTCTTTGAGGGTTGCTTGTTTATTAAATTATGACACCTTACATGCAATTCATTAATTTTTGTGATAGACTTCAGTTTTTAAATGTGTGAAATTATGTATCCTTTCTAAACCTAAGCTGCTAATATAAAACTTTGCCTTTTTTCATTCCTGATTCCAAGTTAGGAACAAATAGACAGTTGAACTTATTAGATGACTGTATTTATGATTCCCATTGTATAAAATCTTGTTTGGCAGATGTTTGATACGTGTGTAGCGTTTTAAGGAAGAGTTGATGTTTCAATGTTATTTTGTTGTTCAGGTATCGTGAGAGGCATTGATACCTTGAAGAATGTGATCTATTTGATCACTCCTGTTCCACAGAGTATCCTAGCAGGTGTAGATCTTCTCTTACAAGGATATATTCAGATCCCTACTGGTTTGCTGCAGGTATGGTTATAACTTCAGGTTATGAATTTTCCTCATAGTTCACAGGGGTTTATAATTTGCTTTTGGTCTTCACTGAATATTGGAAACTGGAAAGCTTGAAGTTTAACTTGCTAATTGTTAAAAGGAGCTGGTTATTTTGGAATGGCAAAATGTTGATGCGGATTAAGGATGGAGAGACTATTATATTCTTTTGAGGGGTGGGGTGGTAATGAACCAACTTTTACTTCTGATGCTATTAGCCTTTATGTACTCTATATCTGATCAAATTAAGCAATGTATAATATTGTTTGAGCCAAGTCATTATTTCCCCTTACAATCGTGGCTCATCATATTGTATAATGTATATAAGTTATTGTTTCGTTTACGTTCAATATTTCTTATCCACTTTAAAATCTTGACTTTGCTTCTGCTTTATGATCTTCCTCTTCAGGTACAAGTTGCATGTCACCTTACATGTCTGCAAATGTCGTAACTGTTCAAGGATTGTAACAGTAGAGTAAATTTTTTTTCTCTTTTTTTTTTATTTATTTTTTATTTATTTATTTTTTTTTTTTTTATCAAAGGTAGAGTAGATTTAAAGCTGATTAATTAGTACTAGCTAGTGTTAAGCACATTATGTGGCCGCAGGAAGAGGAAGCATCTATCCATGAAATTAGTTACAAGTATAACTTAGTTACTCAATACTAACAGAACAATTTGTGACGGCAGGAAGAGGAAGGATCCATACATCAATACATGAATTTAGCTGTAATTTATATGGGCACATATTGTTTTTACTGTGGTGGTTTGATGGACAATATCATGGTAGTTTTTGAATTATAATTGATTATTTCTGATCCTCAATTTGCTGCAAGCCTGCTACTGTGCGAAAAAATTGGATTTTTCTTTGTTTTTACCCTTATCTTAGAGTGATTGAATACAGAGTGCCAAAATGAAGAAAAGGGAAAGAAGTAATACACAAGGACCAGTGTGAAGAATGGACGAAGAACGCCTTTAATTGGTAGAACCGTGGTAAGAGAATAGTTTCTTCTACCTTACTGTCCTATTGTGCCATCATTCCACATTTTAAACACCTTAGATCTTGAGAACTTATTTCAATTTCCTGGACGAACATCATGGTACCAATAATGATTTCGACTTGAACAACTCCATGGATGCAGAAGCCAGGAGCTTAGTCAGTTTTGACAATGCAGTGTTCAAATTATGAACTAAAGAACTAGTAGTAATTATAGTGGTATTTATATTATTAAACAAAATCAAAAAGCATACTCCGTATATAAATTGTTTTTCAAATGCATAAAATTAAGTCGATTTTTATGTAATTAAGCTAGCACCTTGTCACCTTGATCTAGACATAATCGCCGCTCAAATTATACTACAGAGTAGCAATTTGATTTGAAGTTTTTTTTTTAATATTTTATTTTTATACAGAATAGTAAAATTAATTATTAGATGTGCTTTATTGATGAAGAAACTACTAATTTTCGAAGCTTTATGGTAAACTTCACGATTGACCGTTATTATAGGTGCATGGTCCACCAAAAACCTTCATTTTCTCATCAAAACTTAAAGGAGCTATTTCCATTTATAGCCAAACTAATTTCACCATCCTAAACAATCAAGAAAACCTCAATTTCCATTCAAAATAATCTACACAAAATACAAGCATTTTTTTTTTATTTTTTTACTTTTTAAAATTTAAAAAAAAAAAAAAAATTCTCTGTTTGATGAAAATCTAGCCAACCTTTCATTACCATGATCATTATTTTGGCCTAATTCCATTTTACCAAGATAATGATCTAGATTTTCATTTATATTCATTCATCAATATACGTTACATATTAATTTATTGTAAGAGATATCAAAAGTATAACATCCATATTGAAGAAATAATCTATATATCTCTGATCTTCAATCTTACACATCATTGTGATTAAGGCTTCGATGTTGTTGTTTTCGTGGTTGTATGATCCTCGATCTTTTACATATGCCTAGAAGATCAAGAAGATGTCATATTCAGGGCGTTCATTCAGGCATTACGTGGAACAAGAGCTAGGAAGTCTACCACATTTTGTAATATACGCGGTCCTTGAATGGACCCTCATAGGTTTGCTCTTACTTGATAGTTTCCTAGCATTTGTATCAAGTGAATTCGCGGATTTCTTTGATTTGCAAGCCCCATGTGTTTTGTGCACCAGGATTGATCATATCCTAGCACGTAACAAATCACGATATTGTTACAATGAAACCATTTGTGATGAGCACAAGAAGGATTTATCCTCCCTTGCATATTGTCATGTTCATAGGAAACTGTCTGATATTCGAACAATGTGTAAAGGATGCCTCCTTTCTTTTGCTACTGACAATAATAAATCTGATTCTACTGAAGGTTACAAAACTTTTAATAAGGGGGGTGTAAATAAGGATTTTGAATTGTTGTTTGATGATGAAATAAAGGCTAGGCTTCAGCTGCAACCTCTCTGGAGCGATGAAACTGGTATTGGAAATGGAGTTGGAGATTCGATTTACTGCCCGTGTTGTGGGGAGGCTATGAAGGTTAAGCCTACAGGGTATCAAAAGGGCAGTGTTGGTAACATTAGCACTAATTCCGGGTTTCTTAGCAGGGTTCCTAGTAGGCTTTCGCAGCAGGGTCCTACTCCTTCCCCTCGCGCTCCTTTTAGTTCATGGAGGGCAGATGATGTTCGGACCACCTTGGAGTTGTCCCAAATTCGATGCCTAGAGCTTAAGTCGTCTGAAACAGGCAACTTTGATGAAGAGGATGCAACCAATGTAGCCATCTCAACTGGTAATTACATGACATATTATATGGTTATATATAAATATGTGCTTTTTTATATGGTTTTGTGTTGCAATTATTAACAACCTATTTCAAATTTCCATTTTCCTGCTATATTATTTTGTGCTTTTGTACCATAGGCTAGAATTTATAGGACAGTATTTGAAAAAGAAATGTTATGATATTTTGTCTAAGTCGATTGTTTCTTTGCAGCAGGCAAGGAAGAAGCGAAACTTACAACAACACCAAAGGCAATAGATGCTGATGATTTTATGGAAGATTTTGGCAGCAGTACTTCATTTGGCAGAAATACATCATTTGGCAGAAATATATCAATTGGTAGAAATACATCATTTGGTAGAAATACATCATTTGGCAGACTTACATCTTTTGGGAGGGGTAACAGATTTTTCGGCGTATCTGATTCAGCAGCTGCTAGTCCAAGGTTTGCTAACCGGGTGTCTAGGAAGTCACTCTTGGATAAAGTGGAGCTAGGTTCAGACCCTGTGGAGGCAATTACAGGAAACGAGACTGATACTGAAGTTATCTTGGACCACTTAAAGAAGCAAGTTAGATCAGATCGAAAATCTCTTATAGCTCTTTACATGGAGTTGGATGAAGAAAGAGCTGCTTCTGCTGTGGCAGCCAATAATGCAATGGCAATGATCACGAGGTTACAGGCAGAAAAGGCGTCTGTTCAAATGGAAGCCTTGCAGTATCAGAGGATGATGGAGGAACAAGCTGAGTATGATAAAGAGGACATTCAAATGTTGAAGGATTTTCTTAATAAGAAAGAGGATGAAATGAGAGACCTAGAGGCAGAGTTAGACCTTTATCGAGATAGATGTGGCTTACCTAATGTGACTCGAGGTGATGTGTTTGAAAATTCTCAATCTTTTTCATCAATTAATGAGCAAGGAAGTCCACTATTTAGCATTGGCTCATTTTATGAAGGTGAGTATAGTGGACGGAAGAATGATGATGATGATGATGATGTTAGTGAATCATCATTTGAAGGAGAGAATATCGAAACACACGATGATGATGCTCACCACAACCTTGAAGAAGATTGTACTAATGGATCATTCATTGAAATTGAGCATGGTGGATCTTTTAACTTGGATCAACTGAAATATCATGGAGTCGAGGATGCTCCATAGTTTAACTGATAATGAGGTTGATGTACCTTGTAATGAAGAAAGCATAGGAAACTTGATTTTTCTCCCATTACCCCTTCTAGGATAACAAAAGGAAATAAATGCGATGTTTTCTTTTTTGGTTCTAAGGGTTACTAGGCTACACACATCATTTAGGGATAACAGGATATAAAAATAGGGTTTTATGAAATGAGGGCTCAATACTAAGCTAAGGGTTATCGGTGTTTCATTCTATATTCAGCGGTTGATTAATTGGTTATATAGCCAGAATTGAGAAGGAAAGATGATTGCATAGAAGGCCAAAGAAAGTAAAGATGCTAAAAACATGTCCTGTTTAATGTGAATCTGCAGAATTTAGTCATAATACTAATTACTAACAGATGATTTTCTTTTAGTCTTTTACTATAGCAGGTGTGGGAGAACATGATGCTGTTCTGAGGTTTACTTCATCCCTAATTCCCTATATTTATATTCTAATATGCAACATAATTTAGGATTTGTTCCAAAATTTCGTAGTAAAAATTCTAGGAGCGCGCTCTACTATTTCTTGCTCTATTATCTTTGAGGTGGCCTGGTGTTACCATCAGCAAAGTTGCCTAGGAACATTTTTGTACGTGAACCAATTTGCCAATTTGTCAAAATTTTGAGTCCTTCATGTCAAGTGTACATTTTTCATTTTTGACACAGAAAAACGACATAAAAAGATCAAATCGAATTGTTATAAAAATATCTACTCTAATGAACATGGGAAACAAACATCAAAAAGCATTTGATTTATTACTGCACTAAAATAATTTAAGTCGTGCTAGATATATGCCAGGGCACACTAAAGATCTTTGACATAATAGCAATTTGACAAATATCTTGAAATAAGATTAATAATATATCATACTTCATCTGTTTATATTTTTCAAGTTCTTGTTTGGAGTCTAAGTGCATCACAAATTCTGTCAAAGTGAGCCATTTAGTAGCATTCATGTGAACATGTTGCCTATCAAAGATATACTCGTCGTAAACCACCGTGGCCGCGACACGGCTAAATCTATGGCTGCACCTCATGCGCTCTAAAAAAGCATTCTCAAATTCTTGGGAAAACCCTTCAACAAAAGTATAGAAATTATTATATACACTCGGTGTATAATGCATCTAAGGGTATTGTTTGCTTATTTTGATGATTATTGCTCATGTTATCATCAAATGAGCAAACAAATACCCTTAGATGCACTATGCACCAGGGTGTACATAACAATCTCTCTCCTTTCGATTTCATTCTATTAGCAATTGCCTTTGGACCAAATTTTCCTTCCATTTTTTATTTATTTTTTATTTATTTTTTATTGCAATTACAAATTCCAAACTCCGTATTTTGAATGCATTGATATAACAAAGTATATTAACAAACTAAAAGATAACTTTCTTGTCGAAAATTTTTAAGCATATCAGAAATTATAAAAGATTAGTTAGTTATTAACTAATTAAGGGCACCTAACTATATTTCCGTATTTTGTTAAAGACTTGGTCAACAATTTACTCACCTAAACTTTCCTTAAGTAATGATAGCATTTTTTTTTTTAGGAAAAGTAATGATAGCATATCTATTACGGAGTAAATTATGTTTAAAAGTAAATCATATATATCCTTAATCACGTAAAATAGCAACTTAAGAAGTATATTGGAATTTTTAAATTCAAGAAGTTATTCGAAATATAAACTTTTTAGTATTAAAAAGTAAACAATAAAAATACCACTCTTTTATTCCATGTTTGGATAAAGTTTTAGTGAAGAACATAAGATGAAGTATATAATTAATCTCCCTTAACTTTCCTTATCCTAATAGAGCTTTTGGTCATAACCTTAACTTTTGGTTAAAAAAAAAAATAAAAAAAAAAATTCCTAAACTTGGGCTAAAAGATATGAAACCGACCTATAAAACTATATAAGTACCCTAGGGGCCTTTCAAATAATTGTTACAAATAAACTTATATTCTCTTAGAATAATTACTCCGTATTATTAACGTAGATATTAGTCGCATATTTTCCTTCTTTCAATTCTTCACCCAAATTCCTAAAACACAACAACAATGGCCGCAATACCTCCTTCGTACGTAGATGATGAATTTGTTCCTCCGGTTTACGTTGATGATGTTGAACCAAAGGTCATGAATGGTTTTAAACCTGTTTATCTCCATGATCTCTACAAGGCGATGTCGTCTTTGGGTGCTGATCAGATCGTGTACGTCAACAACGATTCTCACAATGTCATCCGTTCGTGTTTGGGTACTTCGTTTCATAATGTCCTTTTCCTTCATGATGACGACTCACATCAACACGATGACTCGTATCAACATGATGAAGCCTCCGATGAGTCCTTGACCAAGGAGAAAGAACAGCAGAAGATTATTATGGTTGATCAAAGTGATGAAGAATCTCAAGTTTCGGGTGTTGATAATAATGATTATGCGGAAGAAACCGAGGATTATGATGATTATGATGTTGATGTTGATGATTTTCCGTATGAATGTCAATCAAGACGAGGAAACGCAAGATCGACGACAAACAAAACTACAATGATTCGCAAGTATTATAGGGGACAACAGAAGCCGGCATACGATTGCACGAAGCTAAAGAAGTTTGCCAGGCGGAATTAATTACTTAATTAATTAACAAGTTCTACACTTAATTCTACTTTAATTTGCATACAAAAAGAGTTATTGTAGTAAAATATGATGAGGTTCATTGTCATTATGTAATTCAAGATTATCTACTTGTATTTTTATTAGAACTCCCTTTGTATTATACTACGTATTCTACTCCAAAGTTAATAAAATATGATGAGGTTTTCTTTCAAATTAATTAGTATCTAGTTTCTTGAATTATTACGTCCTTTTTTAGTCAATGCTTTAAATAAAACTATCTTTGTATAATGTTCCCTAATTAAATAATTGAATTTAGCAAGTTTGATTAAAATCAGGAAGCAAATCTAAAGAATTGCCTATACTTCTCTACCGGTAGAAGTGTACAAGTAGCTAGGACTTTGGTTATTTGGATCATAAGAGTATTAACTTTGTATTATATATTTGTAAAATTTTTGAAAAAGGTCCTTTAAGTGATCGACTTTGTGCGTGAAAAAGGTCTTTATATAAAAAATAAAAAAAAATAGCAAAAAATGTTCCTTTTATATCACATTTAGGTTGTAAGGAGGAATTTTTTACTAGATTTCGGTCATTACCATCACATGAACAAACTAGTAAGATTGGAGTATATATATTTTCAAATTTGTTCCTAAAACATCGATTAAATATTAATTAGAATTCTTTTATAATTATTATACACCCGATATATACATACAGATAAAGTTGTTATAAATTCAAATTGGAATTTAAAAAATTAAAGACTTTTTTCTTATATACAAACTTCTTTACTAAATTATAACAAAAAAAATAAATCCGTATTTGGATAAAGTGTAGTGAAAAACACAAAGTAATACAAAGTATAATCTCTCTAAACTTTCCTTATCCTAATAGAGCAATGTCATCATAAAAACTTTCCTAAACTTGGCCTAAAAGATATTAAACTGAGTAACCGACCTATTAAGCTATATAAGTGGCTTCATCATTCAATCATTGTTATTACAAAATCATTCGGTATTAGTAACATAATATAATTTTCATTCCTTTTTTTTTTACCTAAATTCCTAAAACACAACAATGGCCGCAATACCTCCTTCACCTCCAGTTTACGTTGATGATGTTCAACCAAAGACGGATGATTCTAAACCTGTTAATCTCCATGACCTCTCCAAGGCGATGTCGTCTTTGGGTGCTACTCGGATAATTGTGGTTAATAAACGTGGAGAACCTCATTCCTCTCTTATTCGGGTTTGGCTATGCTTCTACCATCGACGACTACAAAATTGTGTTGGTAGCCGAGTACTACCCGAAGGACTGGACTTGGTTAGGAACTCTATCTAAAATATGTTTGGGTTTATTCATTGCGGAAAAATAAATGTAAGATATTAATGACGCCATCTTATTTGGAGGTACTAGATATATACACTTCGGATAATAATGGATGTAAAGCTAGAATTAAAGAGGCTGTTTTATTGAATAATTCAATGCATTGGGTTGTACATCATAAATCCGATCATTGTTATGAAGTTAATAACAATAATAATAATGATCATTATATTCTCAATTCGACATGATTAATGAAGAGTTTGAGAGGATTGTTGATTTAAAGGCGATTGGCCACTGGAGCAATGAAATAGATAAAAGGTATTTGAAGCAAACACGGGTAATTCCAAGTTTCTCTTCTTGATAAACAAGGAGCGTTTCTCAAGAGGGTAATTTCGTACATTTTCGCAAGAGTATGAGGGTAAATGAGACTTTTTAGTTTGACTCACTAACTTTTCATTGAACTGTCGTTAAGTCTCAATTTTGATGGAAGAACGCTAAAGACGTCAACCAGAGAAACTTTACCCAGGTAGAATTACCTACTCAATTTACCCAATTTGGGCAGCGAGTGGTGGTGTTTTACGAGCACAATAGCTGAAAATCTGAAATATATAGTTTGTATTTTCTGTGAAGAACACCCAAAATCCGAAGATCCTCTTCAATGGAGTTTCAGAAGCTCAAAGGCTACTTCAATGGAGGAAGATGACACCCTTACCCTTTGGGGTTGATCTTGCGTGCCCTTTTTTTCTCCCATTTATTTTAGGGTTTTCGTTTTATTTGGCGGCGAAGCCGCCGGAATGGTGGTGTTGGTGGGGATGGGTGAGGATGAAAGCTTGAGCTCCTTAATGGCTGATCGAGATGTGAGAAAAGGAAGAAGAAGAAGAATAACGTGTGGTTGTTGTAGCCGCTGTCGAATTGGAGGAAACCTTGTTGCTGAGGAAGTCGAAGGACATTTATGCCGTTATTTGACGCGGTCTTGATTAGTCCAAGTCAGCAAGCATAGTGGATGTACAGTTAACACTTATTCTGATTATAATAGCATTTGTTTCTGGAAAACAGAGTTGCTCCTGGGAGTCTTAGAGTATTCCTGGGAGTTACGGTAATAATGTCAAGATGTCTTAAGGCAAAGTCCTAGTAACGTCCGAATTCCCTCCGCTATGCCTTGCTGTCCGAGAGCTAGGCCTGCAAAAGAGAGAAGGTTAACTACCCCGGGGGTGTGACCCGGGAAAGCCCCTCCGATGCTTAAGTCAGCGATCGTACTTTAGAGAGAGAAAGTAGAGAGAGAAAGTAGAGAGAGAATTAGAGAATTAGGAAAAAGTTACCATTGCTAATGATTGGAGAGCTATTTATAGATGTACTTTCAGGTGGCAGAAGTTGTACTTAATTGGATGGATTAGGGGTAAATCCGTACTTGGTGCTGACTAATGATGGGCTGGATAATGGAGGGGTATTTTCGTAATTCCAGGTCAATGGGCTTAGGACAATGGACCTAGCCCAAACATTTAGCCCCACGCGTGATGTGGGAACGAGATCTCATGAAGTTCGGATATCATGCGGAATAAAAATAAGAAAGACTGTTGCCTATACCGGAGAGAATCCCGAGGTATACCCGGGGGCTAAAATGAGCCCCAAGCGACTTGCAAGGGTGAAAACCAGCCCCAAGCAATGCATTAAGAGTACTTTAACTCGGATGACTGAGCAGTTTGGGGGGGGCTAAGCCTGATGAGGGCTTAGGCACAACTGATAATTTTTCCTTTTTAGAATTTTTCTTAGCTCCATGTATTTTGCTGAAGACATGTCTTATCTCCTTCACCCCTACCCTTAGGGCTTTTTGAGATAAGCTGATGATGTTTTAATGCTAATTAAGCTTGTATTTAAGCTTTAATCCTTCCATGGTGGTATTCTGGGCTCAAGCATTCTTCAAGGCCCAACTGAACCAGGGTTTTGAGGAGTTGCCATTTCCTTTACTTGGAACATATGACCTCCCACTTGTAACTTCATTTGTTCTTTACTCCTCACTTGCCTTAGAGAAAAATCTCAAAAATCCTCTCCAATTTTCCCAAGAGTTCTTGAGAGTTTGAGTGTTTCAAGTCACATCACTCGGTGTTCATCCAAGTTCATCAAGATCTTCAAGAGGTATGTGAACTTCCCAATTTTTGATCCGTTTTTGCTAGATCCGAAGGCTTGCTTCATGTTTTTGTACTTGAAAAAATCTGAATTTCGAATTTTATTTTCGGATTTGCTGTGAATTTTTCTGGGTTTTTTTTTTTTTTTTTTTTATAGTCTGAATTTCGGCTTGACCGTAGGGGAAAGCGGCTATACCAGCCGAAACTGTTGGTTCTCGTAGGCACTTTTCCGAATTTTTGAGGTTTGAATGCATGAATGATGTGTTTTTTGGGTTTATGTATGATTGTTGTGACTTGAATGCTTGAGTTTCGGGGTAGATCGGCTACACCCAGCCGAAATTGAAGGTTTTTGATGTGAAATTTTCGCATGTTTTGAGGGTATGCCTAGCTGAAACTCGGGGTGGATGTATGCTTATGTGTTTGAGTTTAGGCTTTAAATTGTCTTGAATTTGTCTTGACCCCGGGGTGAATCGACTACGCCCAGCAAAAATTGAGGGTTGTAATGTGTTTTTTCCGAATTTTTTTGGGGGTAAAGGTCGAGGGAGTGAGGGGAAAGGTAGCTCCCTCGGCCAGCAGCTAAGGTGAGCTTTCTCGGGATGATTGCCGAGGGAGTTGGAGTAGCGAGGCCGAGGGATTTGGGTGAGCGAGGCCGAGGGGATCGGTTTGTAATTTTAGAGTGAATTTGGCTATGTATGCTTGAATTTCATATTTGTTTCGGATTTGTCCCAGGAGTAGACATATTTCGAACTTTAATTTAGAGGACTCAATCCGAGGGAGTGAGGGGAGGCCGAGGGAGTGAGGGGAAGGATAGCCCCCTCGGCCAGCAATAGTTGGGCGCTTCGGGGGTATATGCCGAGGGAGTTTGTGGGAAGTGCCGAGGGGTTTTGCTAGTAGATGCCGAGGGAGGTGAGGGGTGATGCCGAAAGAAAAATGCGAGAAGAGAGAGAGATGCGGGTTGCCGAGGGAGTTTGGTGCGAGGTGAGTGGGGTATATGCCCACGAGAGAGAAAAATAAAGGTGAGGGAGGGAAGCCGAGGGAGGTGAGACTTTCCGAGGGAGTAGCTGAGCCTACCCTCGGGATATCACAGCGAGACGGAGAGAGAGAGAGTGAGCGCCGAAGGGGTAGTGCCGAGGGAGTTAGGTGGCTGGTGCTCTCGGCCTGGCTGGGGGATGCCTAGCCGAGGGTGTCTTGCCTCCTTCTTGGCTAATCTGAGGGTTAAGTGATGCCGAGTGCTTTTTTTTTTTTTTTTTTTTTTTTTTTTTTTAAATGAATCATGCCTTTCCCTCAGCTAGACTTGCCTTTCGAGAATTTTTCTAACACTTGAACCTTTTTGTTGATATTTGCAGGAGTGCTTCTCTCCGGGGTTCACTTGATTTTGTCTGGGGGTAGCTTTTCCGGCCTCTCTAACCACTTGGTAAGCACTCTATACTTAGTTTTTTATGCTCTAAGTATCATATCTCCATGCTTAGTAATTGTTTGTTATTTCTCCGTGTATGCTTTGCTTGTTCCTCGGCTGCGCTTGTGATGATATTAGGCTTAGAGGTACGCTTGTTGTATTTTTGCATGTACATTGAAAATTCCTGGGGGTAATCTTGAGTTGAGCTATGTATGTATTATGAACGACCAAGCGACTCAAGATTACCTAGACTCTCTCCCCGGCCCTTCATCTTATGACTTGTCTAAGGAAATTTGGTCGGGGGGAGTACTTGTAACAAATGTAATTGGTAGCAGCATTGATTCATCTATTCCCTTGGGTGTGCCTTTTCCTTGTGTGTCATCCCCGTCCCCTGAGCATGATTTAGGCTTTGATTATTTTTTACCTCCTTCCCCTTGGGAAGTTTCTCTTGCACGTGAACCGACTTCTAGAGGTTCTTTGAACAGATTGCTTGTTGACGGCGTGGTGACTATGTCAAGTGAGGATGACACTTCCACTTCTCTTGGGGCGCCGGTGACTTTTAAACCCCCTAGTAGGAGGAGGATTAGCCCCTCTATGTGCCACCCTTCTGCTACTTGGCTTAGATCTTTGTCGGAGGGGACTAGGCATTTACAGACTGAGTACCATATTAGGGACCCTTTTCTCATTTCTTCTCCTAAGGGTGATAGCACTGTAGATAACCCTCCCCCTGGGTGTGTAGCTGTATATAAGCAAGATTTGGATAATGGGTTGAGATTTCCGCTTCATCCTTTCATTGAGGAGTTGTTGATTGAGTATAACCTTAGTATAACCCAACTTGTTCCTAACTCTTGGTTGACAATAAACGCGTACATAGCCACTTGTAGTTTACTTGGAGCTCCTTGCACTGTCACTGCCTTTAGGAACACTCATAGGCTTCAGGAGGTCCCAGGTAATGTAGATAGCCACGGGTGGTATGCTTTTCATGATAGGGAGTTTTATCTTACCATCAACACAAAACCCACGAGTCAAAAGGGTTTTCGCCACACCTTTGTTTTCATCTTCCATGCTGGGGGTTGGAGGATTCCCCGGGATCATAGTGGTGTACCCGGGATCGGCTTGAACTATAATGTTCCTGCTATGGGAGTGGATGAAGCCGTGCCGGCTATTTGGTTGCAATCTTATAAGGAAAAAGGGTCCAAGGATAAGCTTCCCACCATGTGGATTGTGAAGGATAAGCATTTCAAGAAAGAGCGGTTCTTGAGTGTCGTGGGCCTGAGCCACACCTATGACTGTGGTAGGACTTGTTTATTTATTCATGTATGTTCTGTACTCTTTGTGATTTCTCCTGGGCTTTCCCATTGACTATCTATCTTGTTTGAATGATGATTTCAGGTGTTGCTTACAGCCAATTGTCGGAGAAACTTCAAAACAAGATGTCTCAGATCAACTTTCGAGCTGGAAAACTTAAGCTCTCCTTGAAGAGGGGAAACATGAGCATCCCTCCTCCTCCCCCGGTAACACCACTACTCCTAAAGTTAATTCCTTCAAATGTTTTTGTTTTTTGCTAACTTTACTTGTGATTTACTTTTCCAGAACCCAAAGAACTCCAAGCTCAGGAGGAAGGCCATCGAGAAAGGGGAAGGATCATCCCAGGCTACGACAATGGAAGTGGATGACCAGGGATCCCAGCACGCTTCACCAGCGGTCTCTCAGCACATTGATACTCTGGAGGCTGAAGGCTTTGCGGACCGGGGGAAGCAAACCCGGTTTGATGATTCGAGTGACGATGATGATGAGGAGGAGGATGGTGACACTGAGGTTCCTCCCTTCTTTCCTCAGTCTGTTCTGGGCCTGACCAAGCGGGGTCGGAAGAAGATGATGAAGAAGACCATGTCCCGCTTCCCTATGGACAAGGACTTTGAGGTGATGAGGGCAAAGCCCTCCAGGGCCATCAGGAACGCTTTTGATGGCGTCATGAAGGTATACTTATCTTATAATATCATTACGTTTTTCATCATTGAGGTTGGACTAACCCTTTCCTTGTCTTTTGTGTTGGTGTAGGCTGGCATGACCCTGAGCGTTCTTGCAGAGGACTATCGAAAGGGGGCCATGAAGGATGTCAGGGGCCTCAAGATGGAGCTTTCGCAGGCAAGAACTGAGATCCATGGTCTCAAGGAGGGGCTCAAATCGGCCCAGGAGGAGGTGAAGAAGGCCAAGCAGGAGCTTGCTGATGCTCAAGAGGCCGGAAAGTCTAGCCTCTCCGCCGCAGAGACAAAGCTGAAGGATGCCTTGGATGAGAAAGCAAGGATCGCCGCCGAGCTCAAGGAAAAGAAGGCCGAGGTGGAGAGGATGAAGAGTGAGCTGACCGAGGCCCGGGAGAAGCTGGAGCGGTCCCAGGAGGAAGTGATTGCTGAATGGAAGGAGAGTCCTGATTGTGCTGATTATCAGGCCATGATAGGGAGTGAGGCTTTTGAGGCTGGGATCACCGATGCCATTACTCATATGGAGACCGCTTTCACTTCCCTGGGTCTCCAGGATTCTTATCCCAGGGTGCGGGATAAGGTTAGGGACCTTGTACGCGCGGCCGAGGAGGAGGAGCACAGGAGGCTGTTGGCCGAGCAGGGTGAGGCTCAGGAGTAGTTTTCTCTAGCTTTCAGACTTGACTTGTCCTTTTATGATGTATTTGATTTTCTGGGATGTATGACACTTATGGTTTCTTTGTTTAAGTTTCGAACATTAACTTCGTCGTTTTGGATGACTTGTAGATGCACATTTGGTTTTGCCTTTGTTTTTTATGATGCTGTAGAACTTGTAGGCTTTTCTCTTTACTATTTGTTTCTTGCTTGATTATTTTCCCCTAGGGGCCAAAATAAGTCCCTAGTGTTTGAAGAGTCCTTAGCATAAGTATTATTGCTTATTGAAGGCTAAAACGAGCCTCATGTTATTCCTACAAGAATTGCATGATTACCCGGGGGCTAAACGAGCCCTTAGTTATAAAATTCGCAAAGATAAGGTAAATGAGCTAGGGGTTAAAAAACGAGCCCCAAGTTTAAGAATTGTATGAGAGCTGGGCTATTCCAGCTCTTTGAGGTAAGCTGAGGGCTAAACGAGCCTCAAGTTATAAGTGCTTTTTCGGCCAGGACTCTATCTCAAATATTTGAGTATAGGCTAGCATCTTGCCCCAAACATTGGAACAAATTTTAGCGAAACCAAAATGCCTTATGCTAGGCATATGGTGCTATGCTGACAAGCGATGTGAAAATTGAAAAATAGGCTAAGTAAAAACAAAAATAAATAAGGGCAAACATCCCAGCTGAGGGGTTTTTCATTATATTGACATTGATGCAAAGAGACATTACAATGATGCACTATAAAAAAGTTGATTTCCTCGTATCGGCTCTTATTGCCCCTAGGGCATCATTGTAAGAAAAAGTTCAGACATAAAACCTTCTTAGGTTATCAGCATTCCATGGCCTGGGGAGGTCCTTGCCATTAGGAGTTTGTAAGCGAAAGGTCCCCTGGCGGATCACCTCCTTAATCTTGTAAGGCCCCTCCCAATTTGGGCTTAGCTTTCCCAATACCGGAGGTTTGCCAGCAGCCTCACACTTTCGGAGTACCCAATCACCCTCAGCTAGGGGTCTTGCCTTGACTTTGTTGTTGTAATAACGAGTTATTCTTTGCTTGTATGCTATAGAGCGAAGCAAAGCATCTCCTCTTATCTCTGGGAGTAAGTCTAAGGCCATAGGCTTCAGTTGATCATTCTGGGTGTAGTCATAGAAGGTTACCCTGGGAGATGGGATCCCAACCTCCACTGGGAGTACAGCATCACTTCCATATACTAAGGCAAAAGGAGTTTGCCCCGTAGCTTCTTTGGTGGTGGTACGAATGGACCACAGAATCCCAGGCAAGTCATCCACCCAAGAGCCTTTCGTACCCTCCAACATTGTTTTTAACCCCTTCAAAATTGTTTTGTTGGCTGCCTCGGCTTGGCCATTGGTCTGGGGTCGGCACACAGCCGAAAACCTTGTTTTGATTCCAAAACGCCCACAATACTCTATGGTTGGCCCACTATTGAATTGCCGGCCATTATCAGAGATTAAAATGCGAGGTACCCCGAAGCGGGTGATGATATTCCTCCATATGAATTTTTGGACTTGCTTGTCGGTGATTGTTGCTACGGGCTCGGCCTCAACCCATTTAGTGAAATAGTCAACAGCCACTATCAAAAACTTCCTTTGTCCCGAGGCTACAGGAAAAGGTCCCAGGATATCCATGCCCCATCGGTCGAAAGGTAAGACTGATTGAATGCTTGTGAGTGCGTTGGCTGGGATATGAGGCACATCAGCAAACAATTGACATCTCTCACACTTCTTAACAATTTTCATGGCGTCATGCCTTAGGGTTGGCCAATAGAATCCGGCCCTCAGCGCCTTTCCAGCTATAGTCCTCCCACCTTGATGACTACCACACGCCCCTTCATGAATTTCTCTTAGGACATAGTTCCCATCCTCCGGGGTAATGCATTTGAGCAATGGGTGAGTGAAGGACTTCTTATAAAGTGTCCCCTCATGAAGCACGAACCATTCAGCCCGTTTTTTAATCATCTTGAAGTCGGGGGTATCCTCAGGCAATTCCCCTTTTAAGCACAGAATGATCTGGTCCATCCAAGTCTCCCCCCTATCAATTTCCATGATGATGGGCCTTTGGGTACTTGGCCTCTCCAACACTTCCCACATGATGTTCCTGGGAGCTATCCCCTCAGCTGAGCTTGCTAAGCGTGCAAGAGCATCTGCTTGTTGATTCTCTGAACGGGGGATGTGCCTGATTTCAAAGTTTTCAAATGCTTTTGCCAAACTCTCAGCCTTCTCAAAGTAGGCCTTCATGTTTTCCTCCTTTACTTCAAATTCTTTTGTTAATTGCCCCACGATGAGTTGTGAATCTGAGCATACTTGAACTGATTTGATTTTCATGAATTGGCATAGGTTTAGTCCCAAGATGAGAGCTTCATACTCAGCTTCGTTATTAGATGCATGGAAGGCAAACTTAACCGCATATTCAAATTTCTCTCCCTCCGGGGAGATGATAACTAGCCCAGCTCCACTTCCAGCCTTACTAGACGACCCATCCACATAAAGAGCCCAAGGGGCGGAGGTGTCTGCTGGAGTTGGCCTATGGGCACATTCGGCTATGAAGTCAGCCAAAGCCTGGGCTTTGATGGCCTTGCGGGGCTCAAACTCAATCCCAAAATCAGCCAACTGATCCGACCAATCAGTCATTCGGGATGAGTGATTTTTGCTTTCTAGCACCTTCTTGATGGGCTGACTGGTGAGAACTTTGATGGGGTGTGCTTGAAAATAAGGTTTTAGCTTTCTGCTTGCCATTACTAGTGCATACACCACCTTTTCAATAAGGGTGTACCTTGACTCAGCCCCCCTCAGAGCATGGCTGACAAAATAGACGGGTACTTGGCCTTCTGCTCTCTCAGCAACAAGAACCGCACTCAAGGCATAATCTGATATGGCCAAGTACACAAACAATGTTTCCCCAGGTAGGGGACTAACGAGCTTCGGGATGTTGGTGAGATGTTCCTTCAATTGCTGGAAGGCTTTCTCAGCCTCCTCATCCCATAAGAACTTGGGCCTCTTAAGGGCCTTGAAGAATGATAAACTCTTATCGGCTGATCGGGATAGGAATCGTCCTAGGGCAGCTAGGCAGCCTGTAAGGCGTTGCACTTCTTTAACATTCCGGGGGGATTCCATATCAAGAATTGCTTGAATCTTCTCCGGGTTAGCATCAATACCCCGCTGATCTACCATAAATCCCAGGCACTTTCCTCCTTGTACCCCGAAGACACACTTGCTGGGATTAAGCTTCATCTTGTATTTTCTAAGGGTAGTGAATGTTTCCCTTAGGTCTGCTATATGGTCTGAGCTTTGTTTGCTTTTAACGATCATGTCATCAACATAGGCCTCCACATTCCGGCCTAGCTGTCCTTCAAAGATTTTATTCATTAAGCGCTGATACGTAGCCCCAGCATTCTTCAAACCAAATGGCATCACATTATAACAATAGACCCCTTGACTAGTGATGAAGGCCGTGCGAGCTTGATCTTTTTCAGACATTGGTATCTGATGATACCCAGCATTGGCATCCATGAAGCTTAGGAGGGCGTGACCAGCGGTCGAATCCACCAACCTATCAATCTTGGGTAAAGGATGATCATCCTTAGGGCAGGCCTTGTTCAAATCCGTAAAATCCACACACATACGCCAAGAGCCATTTGGCTTCCTAACAAGCACAACATTAGATAACCACTCGGTGTACTGGCATTCTCGAATGAAACCCGCTTCGAGAAGCTTCTTCACCTCAGCAGCTGCAGCTTTGTTTCTCTCCGGCCCAGCATGCCGGAGTTTTTGCTTGATAGGCTTGTAGCCCTCCTTTATGTTCAACTCATGTGTCATTACCCCGGGATCTATGCCCGGCATTTCATCTGCTGTAAAAGCGAAGATGTCTTTGTACTCTCTAAGTACTTGAATGATACTCTCCCTGAGCTGGGGGTCTAAGTTCTTTCCCACTCTCACAGTCCGAGCGGGATCATCTCCCAAGGGTATGCTTTCATCCTCTTCGATAGGTTTAGGCCTACCATAGAGCTTGGGATTTTCAGCCATGTATATGTTCATTATGGGGAGCTGAGGGTCATCTATATCCATTGCCTTTCGCTTAGCCCCCTTGTCTTCTTGATTGTCTAAGCCTTCATGCTGCCTCAGGCTATCTACATAGCATTTTCGTCCCTCAAACTGATCTCCATATATCTTCCCTACTGAGCCATCATCGGTCTCAAACTGAAGGAGTAGGTGATAAGTTGAGATTGCCGCCTTAACCTCGTTGAGCAGGGGTCGGCCTATGATCATGTTGTATGGCAGAGGGGTGTCCACAACTAAGAATGTGAATACGAAGCTTCTCCCTTTCCTCTTCTCCCCTAGGCGGATTGGGAGCCTGATTGTACCCAAAGGGTAGACATGGTTTCCCCCAAAACCTACTAAGGGCTTGTCAAGGGGTGAGAGATCTCCTTTGCCAAAACGCATTTGCACGAGGCAATTCCAAGTGATTATGTCAGCTGAACTCCCACTATCCACCAACACTTTCCTGACCTTGGCATTTGCCACCTTCATGCTGATCACCAGTGGGTCATCATGGGGCCTCTGAATCCTCTTTGCCGAATCCCCCCCGAAGACCATGAGAGGGTCCTTCGGGGTAGACGAAGGGGTGTCAATATCATAGATAGCTTCCCCTAGCGATCGCAAATGTCCTTTGCGTGCTCTATTAGATAAGCCCCCGGAGGCATATCCCCCGGCTATGACATGGATAGATATGTTGGTATCGGCTGAGCTGTGGGCCTCATTCACGACCCTTGAAGCCTTACTCCTTTGCTTGTCTTTCGGAGGGTCTTTCAAGTAACGATTAAGCTTCCCTTCTTCTGCTAGCTTATCTAAGGCTTTCTTGAGTTCTCTGCAATTCCGGGTGACATGACCACACTCCCTATGGTATTCACACCAAAGCTTCTTGTTCCTTTGCTCCATTGGTGTATTCATTGGATTAGGCTTGGGGAGGATAGCCTTGTTCTTTATGTCCAAATAGATCTCACGCCTATCAGCATTGTACTTGAGCCCTTCATCATCACTCTCAACCCTTCTTGGCCTCCTATTCCTGTTCTCAGGATAGTTGTCTTCTTGCTTTCTCTTCCCCTTGTTGTTAGCCAAGGGTGCCTTGCACACCTCACTAGCTTCAATGATCCTTTCAGCTCTTTCCATAGCTTCAGAGAAGGTACTGACTTTATCATGCACAAGTTCAAACTTCAGCTTATTGGACTTGAGCCCGAAGAGAAGGGCTGTGAAGGCAACATTATCTTGGAGATCGGGGATAAGCTGGGACTCAGTGTTGAACCTCTTGATATAATCCTTCAGACTTTCATTCTCTCCCTGCTTGACAGTCATCAAGTGCACGCTGGTCTTCGTTTGTCTACTCCCAGCAATGAAGTGTTTTGTGAATTGAGTAGCCAGCATGTCAAATGTTTTAATGCTCCCAGGGGTAAGGTTATTAAACCAGGCCTGGGCTATACCCTTGAGTGTAGTGGGGAAGAATCTACACCATGAGGCCTCACATCCCGTTTGGACTCCCATCTGTGCTTTGTAAGCGTTCAGATGGTCCTTCGGGTCTGTCTTCCCATCATATGGGTCCAACGTGGGGATTTTGACTTTAGGTGGAATGGGTGTGTTCATGATCTCCTCACTGAAGGGGGTGATATTCTTGACAATCCCAAGTCTTCCTGTCCTGGGAAGTGGAGAGCGCTCTAGGCTTCTTCTTGGTAAAGATGTAGGCCTAGGAGAAGTCCTTCTTTGCCTTGAAGTAGCTGAGTTAGCTGTGTTATCTCGATATCTGGTGGAACCACGGTGAGAGTGAACTCTTGTTCGACCTCTCGGGGGTACATCCTCTTCTTCCTTAGAATTATCCCTCCTTGAGTTGATTATCTGACGGGCATCCAAAGTTCCTTCCCTAAGCCTTCGGTCATTGATTATTTCTCTAGCATCTCTCGGCTGGGTGGGTTGCTTTGACCCCCGCCGGGAGTTGGGAGACTGTCTTGGCTGGGAGCGGTGAGACTCCTGATGCCTGGGACGGGAGGAGGCTTGATGGAGCTGGGAGACATGAGGTTGGGGGTTAAGCTGTTGAGCGTTCCCTAACCCGCCTTGCCCCCCGCCCGGGTTGACAAGTGCCCTGAGGCTTTCTTCCAAGTTCTTGTTGATTTGGAGAGCCAGCTGATCCAAGTCTCGGCGGGTGACCACCTGGGGGCTAGTCACTTCCCCGACGGGGTCACTGCGAGCCTGGGGTATTATCTCCTCGACTACATGAGCATGCCTAGCCGAGAGAATAGGAGCTCGCCTAGTAGCATCTTGGTATGTACTACGGGGACGCCTAGTGTTCACCATGACTTTTTGTTACTTATCCCCACAGACGGCGCCACCTGTTTCTGGAAAACAGAGTTGCTCCTGGGAGTCTTAGAGTATTCCTGGGAGTTACGGTAATAATGTCAAGATGTCTTAAGGCAAAGTCCTAGTAACGTCCGAATTCCCTCCGCTATGCCTTGCTGTCCGAGAGCTAGGCCTGCAAAAGAGAGAAGGTTAACTACCCCGGGGGTGTGACCCGGGAAAGCCCCTCCGATGCTTAAGTCAGCGATCGTACTTTAGAGAGAGAAAGTAGAGAGAGAAAGTAGAGAGAGAATTAGAGAATTAGGAAAAAGTTACCATTGCTAATGATTGGAGAGCTATTTATAGATGTACTTTCAGGTGGCAGAAGTTGTACTTAATTGGATGGATTAGGGGTAAATCCGTACTTGGTGCTGACTAATGATGGGCTGGATAATGGAGGGGTATTTTCGTAATTCCAGGTCAATGGGCTTAGGACAATGGACCTAGCCCAAACAGCATTACTTTACAATTCCCAATGCATTTTAATTACAAAAATGCCATAAGAGATACACTTCTTGTTTATCAAGAAGAGGAACCGGGGCACGCCCAACAAACACATATTGGGGTTACACAAGACAATAAACTGTATGTTTGTCGGCTATATGATGAAGCTTCTAATTACCGTCACCAATATGTTGTTGAGATGCGGGTGTTGGATGATGATAAGCGCGATTCTTGGAATATCAAGTATAGAATTGAAGAAGGAAATCTATGGAACTATGACATGCTAAAAGTTACCGGTAATGGTAAAGTTATAATCTTTGAAAATAAGATGCAGAGGTAAGGGAATAATGGGAAATTTGCTTATATTTGATGGACGTATAGGTAAAGGTAAGTATATTCATGTTCACGGTAGATACTCTAAACCTTATGGTAATAGAGCCGTCCCTAAAAATCGTGTGGTAAATTATGTTCCGAGTCTTATTTCTCCTAATTCTATATGACGGATGTACAATATTTTATTATATATCCGATTTATTTAAAAGTTTGTCATATTTTTTCTCATTGGCATGATATATTGATTTATCTTTGGTTATTTGGTTTCTTCTGCGTGCTGGTTTTCTCTCGTAAAAAGAAAAAAAAAATTAAGGGCATGTTTGTTAAATTATCTAAATGTAATTGGATATATCTAAATGTAATTGGATATATATACTCTACACCAAATGCAATAATTATAGGATTGTCTCTACAGAAGTACGTACTACAACAAAAATGAAAAAGAAATGTATAAACTTATAATTTTTACAATAATAATGTGAACACCTTGATCTATATAATTTGCATTAATAAAAATTTATAGAGTTACAATAAGAGTCTTAATATAACATTAGGAAACTTATATAGTTTTTATTCGTATATATGTGTCTTACCTAGCCTTCCATTCGAGCAAGAACGATTTTTAAATAAAATAAAGAAACTAGAAAACAGATTTGTCGTTAAGTTTGGCTTACATAACCGTCTTTCGCCTAACCGTTAATGTTAGTCGGTTAGCTCCTTTTTTTTCCGTTTCTGTAGTTGGTAATAGCTATAAACACTCCTATATTTATTAGAGAAAGACTTAATGAAGTGAGCTTGGTAATGCGGAAAGTCTGTTAAGGAGGTGGAGGAGAGAAGGGAATCCCCCAGAGAGGCCTAAGCACAACGTCTTCATGAATTAAGTGTTCCCATCTTGGGATATAATGGATAGAAATTTAAAATGAATTGAGTTGAAATGAATATTTTATGAGAGAAGGAAATTAGGAGTTGAATTGAACTGATTGGAGCTAAAATGAACTGAACTGAACTGAAATTAAGCTGAAGTAAACATGCCCTGAATTGATTATAAGAGAAAAAAAAATCAGAAATTGAACTGAACTGAACTGAAATTAAGCTGAAGAGAACAGTCAATTGCCAACACGATAGTCTTACTAGCTTTTTGGCAAAAAATTGACTTTTTAGCCAATAAAAAAAAAGCCAAATAACCGAACAATGGGCTTAGCTTGTTTGGCAATTGGCTACTAGTTTGTCTATCTTGGCTGATTTGACCAACTGTTTGTATTGCCTTTTTACATTGGTTGAATGCTGGCTTTTAAATAAATATGTTTGGTAAAGTTGGTTATTGGAGTAAAGAATTGAGGTCATGTGAGAACCAAGGTGAATAATAGGAACTAGGAACTAATCTCAGCCATTGATCGCACTCCATCTCATGGCTCACATTGCACCCGCTTTCATTAATGACATTCTCGTAATTTCGCTGTTTTCAAACTTTTTTCCACTTTTTTAACTTTTAAGGCAATTTCATTTACTTTAAGACTGATTTCATTTACTTTTACTAAATTTTCATTTACTTTTGAGAAATGAAACTAGAAACTACTTTATAAAGTTAAAATATTACAAAAATGCCATTAATGACACGGGAAGCATGTGAGCCGTCTGATTAACATGATCTAAGGGCTTAGATCAGTTCCTAGTTCTTATTTTAGCCTTGGTTCTCATTATAACTAAGTTCTTGGAGTAAAAATGTAATTATAAGTATAAAAGGCCAACAACCAATACAAAAAAGATAGTCTTACCGGCTTTAGGTGGAAAAACTAGCTTTTTAGGCCAACAAAAAAGCCAAATATCAAACATATATTTTGACAGTTTACCATATTAAAAAACCAAACGCCATAGAAAAAGTCAATTGACAAACAAATCATGTATTGTGGTTGTTTGACCACATCTAAAAACCAAAAGCCAATTGACAAATAAGCTAGAGCACCAGTGCTCACTGTTTCAACCAGATGTAAACGTAGTAATGAAGTTGTACAAATTAATTTCACAACTATATTCACATTAATAGTTTTATAGTAAAGTATGTAGTAATAACAGCAATTGCTTGGACAACAGAAAATCTTAACCTGCAGCATATACAAGGGAGCAAGAGAGTGTTTGCTGCAACCCCAACTCAGGCAGAGGGATTAGCTATCCTGGAAGCTTTGCAGCATGCACATGTGGAGGCTGAGAACCTTTTAATTAAAACAGATTCAGCACGAATGGTAGAAGCTATAAAGAATCCAGATAAGGCTGAGGAGGAGCTGAAACAAATAGTCAAAGATATTCGTCAAGAGGCGTTAAAAAGACAGTATGTATTAAGGTAGATAGAAGTATGGTGACTAAAGCTCATCTCTTAGCTACCCACTGTAGGAAGTATGGTTAATATGGAGGGCTGCCCTCCTTTCTCCACCTGTCTAAAAAAAAAAAAAAAAACTCAAGTGAGTACTATAGACATTCAATTACTCAGCTTCATTCATTGTAGAAATTATGTCAAGATAAACTATTTTATAATTCTTAACATTCGGGGGGTTTTTGGTTCACATACTTAAGGTATAAGGTAAGAGTTTAGAATGATTTAAATTCATACCTTATGTTTGATTTATGATTTTAAGAGTTGCAAATCTATATCTCAAGCCTCCTAAAATATGGGGTTTGAAAACCTAGGGAAAAGGTGGGTTTGGCTAATTCCCATACTTTTAGATATCAAATGAACTTATAAAATAAAAAACTACATTCTATAATCACACCAAACATATGATACTACCTCCAATTTTTTTTAGTTGCAACTTTGGAATATTTTATATCTCACAAATAATACCCCAAAGTTGCAACTAAAAAAAATTGGAGGTAGTATTAAGAATAAAGTTCCTAACCCTCACCACTACGGTTTCATTCTTGATTTCAAATTTTGAACCTCATACCAGTTTGCGAATCAAACGCCCTCCCTTAAGGGTTTTTGTTTCACATACCAATCGATTGCCATACTTATAAAGTTATAATCAATCATAGCGAGTGAGTGAGATAGAGGATTATCTCCTATAACAAATAAACATAAATCATTTATTTATATGAATTCAAAAAATATATCCAATTCAATCCAGTCTCAATATAATTTCAATTTGAGCAATTATTGTTCAACTTTTAACATGCCAAACACATTAAAATCAACATAAAAACCCTTGAATAATTAACGGGAAGCTTTTTTTTTTTTTACGGAAAGCGTTAATCAAACACATGAAAAAGTGAAAATTTTACACTACACCCCGGTGTAGCTTCTGCTACCTACACCCCCCTCCCCAAGTGACGTCATTTTGCACATATAATATTTCAAAACTGAACAAATTTTATTAATAGTTGTAAATGAACATACAATTATTTATAAATGAACATTTAATTAAGGAGCATTATTATAGATGAAAAATGTATAAATTTATAATTTTGTACTTGTTATTGAAAATTTTTGAAGGTAGCACACACTCCTTATTGTAATTGTAAGAATCATTTCCATGAAAACTACAACATAGCACACACTCTTATTGAAATTCCTTATTAAATTTGTTAAAATAACTAATTCAGTATATAATTAGGTGCTTTAATTAGTAGTATAAAAATGAACTTTTAAGTATATGCACATATTCATTTTAAAATTAATGCATTTACTTGTTGATCATGAATAAGAACGAAAATGAACATTTATCAATACGTAAATTAACATTTATATATAATGAAAATGAACATTTATCAATACGTAAATTAACATTTATCATCTATTAAAATGTGAATGACGTTATACTAACATATAAATGAACATTTAACAAAATGAAAATGAACATTCATAAAAATAAAAAAAAATTGAAGAAATAATAATAATAATAAAAAAAAATAACTACGAACTATAATCTTTGTTTCTCTTCTCTGAAACGGTTTCCTTCGCTCTGCAAACAAAACTGAAGAATGTACAGATATAATTTATTAGTTCTTCAATAAAAATTGCTAAGATTATAGTATAATACTTATATTGATTTGCATTACTATATATATAAATGAAAATTATGAATTTCATATGATCAAAAGATTTCATAGTATGCATAAGTCAGTTTCTCAACTCACATGAATGAATATTTATGCATTTCATAAATGTGCATAACGTATCATAAAAATGAACATTTTTTATTTTGGCATATAAAGTCAAATATAAACTCAAATAGATTCAAATATACAAATGAACATTTATAATTCAGTATATGTTCATATATTACCTCGGAATTGTAGAAATGTTAACATCTATACCATAAGTTTTAATATCTTTTAAAAGTTTTTGATCTACAATAGGAGATTTTTACAATGACTATGTAGTAATATATAAATAAATATTTGTATTAATCATTTATTTACATGTGAATGATTGTATACTAATATATAAATGAACATTTATCAAAATGAAAATGAACATTTATAAATTTTTTTTTTAAAAAAAACCACTACGAACTAATTTAATTAATGCTTACTTTTCTCCAAATTTTTTTTTGATGTTCTTTTCTGAAGCTATTTCCTTCATACTGCAATGAAAAAAAAAATGAAATACTTCATACTCAAAATTCAAAATGTACTTGTTCAAATTACTAGTTTTAAAACTAAAAATAGTAAATGTTCCTGTAACACAATTGCAACAATAAATTATAAAAATTAGGGTTTATACTCTTTTTGAATTAAATATGAACAAAATCACTTATTCCTTTGAATTTCGACCTTGATTTGTTGAATTATGTAGCAATTGAACAACTTTTTTGGATAATTTGTCGCAAAGTTTGTTGAAAATTTTGGATTATAAAATTCTGAAAATGGGTGCAGAGAAAGAAAATGCAGAAAATGGGTGAGGAGAGAGAAAGTGAAAAAAGATAAATGGTGGTTGATTTTACTGTACAATTGCAGAAAGTGGGTATATAAGGGAGATTGTTAAATGCATTGTTTAGAGGGGGGTGTAGGGTGTGGTACCTACACTAGGGTCTAGTGTATACCAATTAATGAAAAAGAGGTGATCATTGGACGGGCCGGGTTGAGCCGAAGTTTAAAAAATAATCCACTTATCGTGTCGGGGCAAGCTTCGAGCTGGAATTTTTGTGCCCAAACCCGTCCAAAGTGGTTGGACTGTGCTGGCTTTTCGGTCTATTTTCGAACGGGCCTAAAAACTCAATTAAATATGCATAAAAATGCATTTTCAAACTTGTCTAAAAAAATAAATTTTCAGACTGAAAAATTCTATTCAAAACCCGCTCTAAATCAGACCGAGCTAACTTTGATCGCCTCTATGATAAAACTAAAAAGACTCAGAAAATTTTGAGATGAAAAGCACAACTTGTTTGCCATCTCACTCCAGCACCTCCCAATGATTTGATCACACAACTGACCACCCTCTCACACCTTCGCCGCGCCAAAACAAACACCCCCAAACTCCCCTTTTTTATTTTCTCTCTCCTCTAAAAAACAAAAAGACCCCCAATTCTTTAATTAAATTTTCCAAGTAGATAGATAACATAAAATTAAATCAATTAAAAAATTCCCCAAATCAAATCGCCAGATTTCAAATTCTACAACCCCCAAATTCGAAAACCTTAATTTCAATTTCTTCTTCGAATTTGAGGAGTGAGAAAATGGCAGGAATGGAGCTTCAGAATACAGTCAAGGAAGCCCTAAATGCTCTTTATCATCACCCAGACGACGCCGTTCGTATGCAAGCTGATCGATGGCTTCAAGAATTTCAGCGTACTCTTGATGCTTGGCAGGTTTTTTGCTTTTCGTTTATTTTACGATCTATTGCAGTTTTTTTAATTTGATTTCTGAATTCAAAATTTGAGCTTTTTTTTTTATTGTGTATTGTAGTTTCGATTGAGTTTAGTTCGATTAGGTTTAATTTATTGATTTTTTCTGTTATTGGGGTCTAATTAGTGATGATGGAGCTGCTAATTTTTGGATTATGGAGTTAATGTAGTTAAAAGTTGTAGTTTTTTTTTTTGGTAAGTTTCGTGAAGGTTTTAGCTTTTGGCTGTTCTTGTATAAGATAATTGAACAATGAGTATTGGTACCGGGGTATATCGTAAAATGTACCATCAATTCCAGTTTGTGCGCTCTCCAGAGTTTGATTTTTCGTTGCATTAGCTTGGGTTATTGTTGTGAGAGAAATTCATACCTTTTTTTTCGACAATTGAAACGAAAATGTCTGGAATTATTGATGTTAATACTAATTCATAATATTTGGATTTGGTTAATTTGGGTATGAGGAATTAGAATATGATGCTGAGGCTAGTCATTTTGTAACCCGCAATCCCCCTAATTGAAGGTAAAATTGAGATAAAAGAAAGAGGAAATTTGGTTGAAGATTTAGTCTGAGTGCTCATATATAGCCTGGAACTTCAGGGGGATAAGGAGAATATATTATTGAGCGATATCTGATGTTACTTGTTTGATACTATTGTTAGTTTCAGCTCTCTACTTGCAGGTTTTTTTGACTGTGTTTGATAACTAGCTTATTTGAGCAAATTAGCTTATTGACTATTAAATAAGCTAGTTCAAAGTGTTTGGTGGGAAGCTTATTTAAAGAGCTTATTTCACTAAATAAGCTCTTTTTCAAAAAGCTCCATTTAGGAGCTTTTTCAATTAGCTTATTCATTTCTTATGGTGAAATAACACTTATACCTCCATTTAATTAAAAATCCTATATAAACCGCCTACCCCACAATTAGTTTATTGGTCATTTCACATAATCAATCAGCTTTAAACAATTAGCTATTTACCAAACACTTTTTTACAATAAGCTAATAAAATAAGTTAGTCAAATCAGTTAACACAATCGGCTAGTTAAAATCAGCTAACACAATCAGCTTTTAGATTTTCCCTAAACACGGCCAAATTTATATGATGATGCATTATTATGCTATATAGAAGTATTAAATAGTTTGGTAAAAGTGACATCTCTGAGATAATAAGATGTGATGTTGATGTTAGACATTTTTACCCCCTGACTCCCCCAACACCCCTTCCCCCAACAACAACAACAACAAAGCCTTAAAAATGATTTGGGGTAGGCTAACATAAATCACCATGAAGAATCGTCCGGTATAGAACAAAGGACATAACAAAATTATCAGCTGGAAGAGTTTGAAAAAAGGTGTGTAAAGTGATTAAAAGGAAAAACATCCAAGTTAAATTAAGAGGGTTTTAAAAGAGAACCAAAAATAAAATTCTAGAAAGTTTTTAAAGGAGTGGTTAAAACGTGTAGAAAATAAACATAAAGGTTTGAGAAAACTTTAGCAAATGAATATCAATAAGTTCATAAAACACGAATTGAGTAAAGTGTTTTAGTCTAACTGCTAGCTATATAGCTTGGCAATTTGATTTCACTAGATTACAAGACTAATTTTTATCCATATCTCTTGTTACATGTCTTATACTATTAGTTTCAAGTTTTCAACCGTCCCCTTATTTATCTAACTATGTATCATTTCTTAATATTAAATACTTAAGTAAAAGGGGTGCTAAGATTCCTGTAATTTTTGTTTTCAATGATAGGATTTTCTTATAATTCTATCTTTTTATGTTGGAAGCTTATGACATGCTGCGTTTCTCATAGGTTGCTGATAATCTGCTTCATGATACAAGTAGCAACCTAGAAACTCTAATATTTTGTTCACAAACTTTAAGAAGCAAGGTATGTTAATTAAGATCTGGCATCTTGTTTACCCTATATATATTGCTGCATAACCCGACCATTTCTGCCAGCTTTAATAAATCATGTTTATTTAAAAATTCAGGTAACACGCGATTTTGAAGAGCTTCCACTGGAAGCATTTCGTCCGTTACGGGATTCTTTAAATGTAAGTAACTTATGCTTTGTTTGTTCACATTCTAGGAGCCTTGGTTATATGAGACCAGTATGAGCCTATGATTTTGCTTGGCACACACAGAATGATGTGGTTTATTTTGGTTGATCTCTGATGTTAGCTTAATGTGACAGTTGCTTTTTAGAACATGTATGAGCTATTATAGTAGTTGAAGTTCTAATTTATTATTGAGAAAAAGACAACCTCAAGGCAAACAATTTGGATTCAAGGATTTAATTTCATTAAAGTATCAATTAGCTACTTGGCAGTTTACTCCACTAGTATGTTGTTGAAATTTGTAAAATAGAGTAGAATGACGACTGTCAATAGAGGTTTTCAATTGTTTTCAAAATCGAAAACTATATACTTCTTTTGTCCCACTTAAATTGGCCACATCTGCTTGCTTTAATCACCTACTTTATACAATTGTTGAGAACTACGTTACTTGGACTCGGATACCCATGTCCAACATGGGTACGTGTCCAAGCGTCCGACTCGGCTACTTTGTGAAAAAATTCCATGATTTTGAACTACAAGTGAAGTGTCCGGGTGTCATACCAATGTCCGAGTGTCGAGGGTCCGACATCGGTATGTGAGGTGAAATGAAGTGTCTGAGTAACATAGGTTGAGAACAAACATTTTGTTATGAGACTATAGATCAAATCTTAATAAATACTAATATGAGATTTTTCATAATGAAATTTAGTAGCTATGAGAAGTGGCCTATTATTTTGGGACATCCCAAAATGGAAATGTGGCCTATATTAGTGGAACAAAGTAAGTAATACATTAACCCCCATGTTAGCCTTCCATAATTAGTTTGATTACTTTGGGAAATTTTGCAACCTTTGGGTTGGGACTTGGGACATCCCAAAAAGGAACTGTGGCCTATAATCTATGTTACCTGGACACGGCATTTTGGCCGGCATACCCGGGTCGATACGACGCGACACCGATCCGGGTATGAAATCCGTTCCGGATACTCCATTTTGTTCTCGGGTACGGCGGCCATTGAAGGAGTTGAAGCTTTGAAGAAGATGAAGACGGTTCTCAAACAATTTCGAAGATGAACACGATTACGAGTTTTCTCAATGCAGTTTTCTCTCTCTTTCTTCTTTCACGTGTATTTACTTATTTAATTTCTGAAGTTTTTGACTTTTTTTCTCCCTCCTCTCTCCTGATTTACCTAGCAGTAACATTTTTTTTTTAATATATGTGCTTAAGGGTGGCGGCTAGGGTTTTGTTTTAATTGGTAAAAAGCTTAAAAGGCCTTAAACCTATGTTTCTCTATCAACAACTTGGGCTTTTTTTAAATAAACAACTTGGGCTTTTTATTTTGTTTACTTTTTTTTAGCAATCCACTCACCTAGATATAAAAATCTATCAATAAAAACCACCTATATAATTTTTGATATATTATGGACAAAATTATTGCCGTATCCGTACCCGAGTCCAATGTTAAGACGGTGTCCCCGTGTCCTAAATTTTTGAGAATGGCGTATCCGACACTCGGATACGTACCAATATCGGATACCCGTACCCGTGTCAATGTAACATAGCCTATAATAGTGGAACAAAGTAATACATGAACTATGTTAGCCCTCCATAATTGGTTTGATTACTTTGGGAAATTTTGCAACCTTTGGGGTTACCTCAGGTATTCCCAAAAATGCAACTCTAGAAAATTTTTCTTCCAACTTTTACTACCGCAAGCTTGTGAAACTGTGCTATATCAAACAAGGATCTAGTTGGCCGGAATTTATTAGCCTTTTTCTCTTCTGTCTTTCTATTGTAGCTTTTGACTGAGCCTAGAGATTTAATAGTTTAGTCCAACCCTGTGATTGTCCTTTTTGTTGCTTTTGCTACAAGAGCTTGTTTTGTGTTACTGTACCTTATGTGTAATAGCTGACTTAAATTTATATATTGCATAATATGGACTATATATATATATATATATATCCTTTCATATGCAGCCTAATTGGATTTATATTTTGGTGGTTTTTTTAATTTTTATTTTATATTGCAGAGCTTGTTAAATAAATTTCACCAAGGCCCGCCAAAAGTTAGAACCCAGGTATTGTGGAAAAGTTGTTCTAGGAATCAGACCTAACAGGGTATCTTTTCCTATGTATATGCTACTTTCAGTGACACTAATTTTCTGCTACCTGAAATTCTAGATAAGTCTTGCTGTGGCTGCATTAGCTGTTCATGTTTCTGTAGAAGATTGGGGAGATGGAGGCATTATGAATTGGCTCAAGGTAGAGATGAACAATCGCCCAGAATGCATACCCAGTTTTTTGGAGCTTCTGAAAGTTTTGCCTGAGGTATACATATCCTTGCTGTTATTGTTTCCTTCTGGCTAAGAGTATGATATTTCTTGTTGACTTTGTCTTTGTTCTTTTCACTCAATTTACCTTATACATTAGAACTCATTTGACCTTTTGGCCCTTGTCAAAACTCATTTTTAGTGATTTATATCAAGACTTATTTTTCATTAAACCTATTGTAAAAATAATAATGTCCTAATGCTTATTTGTGGTTTTCTTGAGTACTCTGTACAACTGGCTAGGTCCTGCAATTTGAGTATAAAATCAGGAAGTAAAGCTAAATAGGTTGTTTTATTTATTTTGTTGTAAGATGTGCTGGTCACTGCATATAGTGCTATATATATATATATATATATATATATATATATATATATATATGTTGAAACACAAAGGGGGTAGAAATTTTCCATTCGGTTGATTTTGGGAAGTAAATTTTTTCTTTTTTCCTATTAAATTATACTTCATCCGTTCTTTTTTACTTGACCTGTTTCATTTATCACGCCTGCCATTGCAAAAATTTAATTATTAATAACAATAATTCTCCATAAGTAAAAATTATAAAAGTTAAATATTATGATAATACTTATTGAGACGATTCTAACAAGATCTCACATGAATATGTTTTTCCTTACATATAATTCACAAAAGACGATCAAAAGAAGGTTGGTGAATTGTGTAAAAGTCAAAGCGGGTCAAGTAAAAAAGAACGGAAGAGATATAATGATATGTACTCCTTTTGTTTTTTTTAATTGCATCAATTTGACCGACACGTAGTTTTAGGAAAGTGATCTGAATAGAGTAAAATATTGTGGAAGTAGTGTTTGTTAGGGAATTAAAAAGTATTGAAAAGAATAGTGGGGTAATAGTTTATTAAAAAATAAGGGTTGTGAGAGGAGAGAACTTTTTTTGTAAAAAAAAGTAGGAGTGGGGCCATGTGAGGAGAGTGATTAAGAGAGGATGTCCATAAAGGGAAGTGATGCACTTATAAAAAAATGGCCAATTTAATGCACTTGAAAAACCCAGAGGGATTACTGTTGAATCAAATATTGGTTTATTACCAGTTGTTTCCTAAACCATCAATTATTGATTAGAAAATTTCTTCTGTGTGATGTAGGAGGTGTTTAATTACAGAATATCAGCTCGGCCTGAAAGGCGGCGCCAATTTGAGAAGGAACTCACTTCTGCAATGGAGGTTGCCCTTAGTCTATTAACTGCTTGCCTAAATGCCAGTGAACTTAAAGAGCAGGTAGAAATCTCAATCTGGCATCTATTATGTTCTAATTCATATATACATCTTTTTCTCCTGGGGACTTTTGGCTGGTTCACATTCAATATCTGAGCATCCTCCAAATAGTGGTTCATTGAATGTTATTAGCTCATTATATGCATCTAATAAATGCGAAATGCAGCACCACTGTTTTACAGAAAGTTTTCTTCTTGGCTGTCATATTCGTTATCTTCTCTAAAAATATATGGTTTTGTTGTTTTCGTCAGTAAACAATGTGTATGTGTCATTTTTATGAAAAAGTAACTTCAAAGCTGCTCAAATTTGTCTAGTCTTTCTGACAATAGTATTTAGCATGAATTGTTCTTCCTCTGATATTATTATTTTTTTATAACACTGACTTATTCATTATTCATATACTCTACTTTGACTACCGTTAATGGTTTTTAGTTAATTAAGAGTTTACTCGTGTGGGATCTT
The DNA here is from genome assembly GCF_948465745.1 of Chenopodium album. NCBI lineage: Eukaryota > Viridiplantae > Streptophyta > Magnoliopsida > Caryophyllales > Amaranthaceae > Chenopodium > Chenopodium album. The sequence goes on along the minus strand of NC_137844.1, from coordinate 6,553,128 downwards.
GTAAGATTTGCCTCGATATATACTTTCATAATACATTTTTTTACACATTGGTAATTAAAGATATTTTTGATTGAAATAATGCGCTGGTAAGTGTAAAATGAGAAGTGTTGCAAGTTAAATAAAAGAGGAAGTATTACTTATCTGTGTGGCTTGGTGGGAGATTTTTCATCTATCTTTGTGGCCTTAAAAGAATAATACTTGATTTTAGCACTTGTGAAAAAAACTGATTCTTGAACCCCTTCAATACACAAGTCACTTTGAGACACGTAGATAAAGCTATTGAGATATATTGCAAGTTAATTTAGGTCCCTTCCTTATGCACTGATTTCTCCTGTTGATATGGTTGGTTGTCTTAATTGATTCCAGGTTCTTGAGGCATTTGCTTCGTGGCTTCGCTTGAGACGTGGGTGTGTGATTCTGGTCTACAAATCTAATCATCTCATGATTAATTCTATATGTGTAGTTGCTTCCATATTTGGGAGGTGGTTATGACTTATCATATCTACTTTCCCTTACAGGATATCTCCATCTGTGCTTGCAAATCATCCTTTGGTTCTTACAGCTCTGTCTAGCTTGTGTTCTGATATACTATCAGAGGCAGCCGTTAATGGTAATTTCATCGAAGGCGTGCTAGAATAGAATGAAATTATGCTTGTTATGTCTAGAAATCATGGTGCATAATGTATGATCTGCAAGGACATTTTATGTGCCTTAGAATTATATTTTCCTAAGATTAATTGCAGTTGGACATGGTTGCCAATTTTCTTGTTGAAGAACATTCATGGTTGAACTCTTTCTTGTCTTATATATTATTTATAATCTTCTGTCATTCAACAGTTGTTTCCGAGTTAATACATTGCTCAGCAGTGGGAAATTCTTCCGATGTTTCTTGCCAGATGCCGCTAATTCAAGTTATTGTTCCTCGAGTTATGAGTCTCAGGCCTCAGCTTAATGATCCATCAAAGGTACATAGCCCTTCTCTCTCTCTCTCTCTCTCTGTAAATTCTAACTTATTGGTTCTACTTTTTACTCGTTGATTTATCATAACATTGTGTTTAATTATTTTCTTTCGTGGGATTTTTTACCATGTACCCTGGTTTTACATTCTAACTCCATGTTTATATTATTTTGTCCTTGTACTCCTTCACTTTAGAAGAGGTAACAATCTACCTCCATAAGAAAGCCAAGCGACGTAATGTTTATAAAGTACTGGTTTACGTCATACATGCTTTGAAAATAGCCAAATTAGTGTGAATACATTTTGCATTTTTGACAGGGTACATCTATACTTGGTGAATTCCCTTGATTCTCTGATGCCACAAGTTGCTGTGAGAAAATGAATATGGCACCTCATAGAACTTGTGTGCTTTGTTGATCAGAAGAGCATGGTTACAAACATACACAAAACCTGAAGAAATGTCAAGTTGCTGTTGTTTGACACTGTTACATGAGGTGCCATTTCCAATCTTGTCACAGCAAGAGGTTAACATTGAACCTTGATGTTTGTTGTAAAAGCTGATGCACCTAGAGATACTAATCTCTCACACATTGGACAATATATATATTTTTTCTTGTTTGGTACAATTAAGACCTCATTCATTGCATAAATAACATGGTAACTCTTAGTGCATCTCCATACCATAATGATAATCCAGCCTTTTCAGTTTGAGGAAATGGTCTTCTTAAAGTCTATTCTTATCCTCAGTAGTTGTAATGTGACTCTCTGCCTCTTCGGCATTGGTGGCCTGAGACTAGGCTGTGAATATATGAACTTCCCCAAACCTTGTTAAGCTAGGTTCTTTACTAGGTACTTAAGATTGTAGTCAGATACTAATATAGTGGTATCAGCTGTAGTGAGATATGCCGGAGTCATCTGCTTCAGGATTTGAGGCCCTGAATTTCGTGTATGTAACAAGTCTCAGGTCTGTTTGTGTGTGCATGAATGCATGCATACACACACTGGAGGATGGAGAAAGAGACATGGAAGCTGTAGCTGTCAAATGTCTTCACAAAGAGAGGGGGGGGGGGGGGGGTGGGGGGGGGGAGAGGAATTCATTTCCCCTTCCTCCTTTTATGAAGAAATTTCTTGTTTATAACCTTTCTGGAATTCTGGGTAAAGGTCATGGAATCATTTTTGTAGAAGGAATGTTTATCTTGTTTTTGGTCATTGTAAATCTGGTCATCACACCGTGGTGTGGATCCAAGAGTCTGACATGAACAAATCCAGAGTTATGACCCGCAAAGCAAAACAGATTCTTGCATTTGTTATGTGTGTGTGTGTGTGTGTGTGTGTGCACACGCATGTGCGTGAAATATGAAAGTATGTGGTTTTAAGCTTTTCCTGGCTTTGGCTAATTTGAAGTGTCTTAGTATCATACTCATTTTGGTTGTCTAAAATCTGACTCGAATACTTTAGCTGGATGTAAATAAGTGTGGGTTGTCGTCATTAAATGATGATTGTGTCAAAGTTTCTAAGGTCTGAATTGTGGACCATATTTTTAGAACTGTGTATTGCTGTACCTTTTGGTTCTTCATGGCTGTCAGCTTTCTGATTTTCTGTTTGTATAGATTGGACACGTAATTTCCACCTTTATGTCAAATGATGCTCAACTTAATGCAGGAACGTCGGATTTTCCCCCATTTGGTTATGTACTGTCGGCGGAAGTCTGTTTGATATTCGTATAATGATGGATTGTTGCTCATACTATTGTAAACATTATTTGTATACAGGATGAAGAAGATGCAAAAGCCATTGGCCGTTTATTTGCTGACATGGGTGATGCTTATGTTCAACTGATCGCAACTGGTAGGCATTCAGCTCTTGTTTACATTTAGTCTTTTGTATACTAAGCTATTGTCTGTCTTCAAAATGAATATTTTGACACTATGTTTCTCTTTTTCTTTTTTCCAACATTGCTTTTTCCATTATCTTATTTGTTCCTGAATTTTTTTTCTATTTTTTTGGTGTGGGTGGGTGAAGTGAGGTGGAGACTTTAATTATTGCTTTGCCTGATTAGATGGAATAGAGGCCATATGAGGGGCTAAGGTGCAAATCTTGTATGCCGATTAATGTTTTGGATGTACAAACCATCTTTGTGACACCAATTCACTATTCTGTGCAGGTGTTCTGTTTTATTTTCTAAAACCTAACTATCGCTGAATTACTTTTTTAGGTTCGGATGAGTCAATGATGATAGTGCAAGCATTGCTTGAAGTTGCTTCACACTCAGAGTTTGATATTGCTTCAATGACATTTAATTTCTGGCACAATCTACAGGTTTACTTGATTGAAAGGTGGATCTCTTGTGTTATATATATACTTTATTAGTGTTCTTTTTCTTTAGATTTGTATTTGAGAGGAGCTTATCTTTATATTTTTCTGTATATGCCAGGGACCTATATCTGTCTTTGGGTAATGAAGCATCCATTGAGGCAGAGAGAAACAGGAGATTGCTAATTTTTCGTGCATCATATGAGTCTCTGGTGTCCTTGGTGAGTTTTGGTGTGATGCATAAGCTTTGTGAAAGTGTTGTGAGCACTTATATGAATGTCTTGGATTGCTTTGTTATATCCATACTTTAAACTAACAAGTGATGTTTTGATTGATTTTCAAAACACTTTACTTCACCTGGCTAGCTAATTTTGTTGAGCAAAGTGATTTTGGTATTGATTGTTATGTAAACGTGTCATGTGCTGTAGCCACATGTTTGTTAGATTTTTGCATCCATGTGTGTTTGGTTGAAGATTGTTGGGCTTTAGATGAAGCAATATTGGTTTCTTTCTTTGCTTGTCCACTTTTTGGCAATGGTTTATATCAATTTATGGTTCTGCTGTCAGGTTAGTTCTCGGGTTCAATACCCTGATGACTATATGGAGCTTTCAAGGGAGGACCTGAAGGATTTTAAGCAAACAAGATATGGTAATACCAAAAACTAATATTTTTCTTGCTGTATTTTATTTAAATAGAAACTTAATGTCGGTGTTCTGCTTAAATATCCTCAGCACAATGCCAATCTGTCACAAATTTTGTTGATGCAACATTATGTAATTTTTCTCTAATCCTCATATGTAGTTTGATGACTTTGATCGTTATGACTTAGAATATTACTTATAATGGTCTTGTTATTGGATTTAATATTAAACTTCTTTTTCTAAGGCAAGGCAAGGTTTTTGGTGCTTGTGGCTTGTGTCTCGCCAGCCTGATAGTTATAAAGAATGGAACAAACTTGATTCACCACCAATTCCTGCGTTTCCGTCCCATTTACTGCCTGGTTGTACTTCTACTGGAATTGACCTCTTTTCTTGATGCTGCCAGCTGTTGCAGATGTTCTCGTTGATGCAGCTCTGGTTCTGGGTGGTGATACAGTGTTGAAAATTCTTTACATGAAACTTGTCCAGGTGTGATATCACTGTCTTTTCTGTTACTGTTTTCTTATTCTGTTGATGTCTTAGTTCTGTTATATCATGCCAGCATTTATATAATTGCTTTCCTAGTACTGTGTGATTCTTTGTATGTCTTGGAAGTTCAAGATGACCTTGATTGTTCATGTAGCATGTTTAACTTTTATTAATTTTTCATGTGGAATATTGTGGATCATGGAAAAATGGCGGTATCTTGATCAGAAGCATTTGACTCCAATTTTGATGGAGATTGTTCATATAATGAGCTAGTAGAATGGTTGTTTGTCATATACCACTGCATGACCTAATTATTTTCCACAATGCCTTTGCTAGTTCACTGTCATATTCCACTGCAACTTTGGTCAATGGGTTTGGGTCTTTGGGTTGGTTTCTAGCTATGCTTAAAAAACTGTCAAAAATAGTTTAAAGCTTAGTATTAGACTATTAGTACAAAATGTGGTAAGTAGGTCAATTCTAGTTGTTCAGGTTTCTCCAATAACTTGAGGTTGGGGTCGAGTTTTGGACGGGTTGGGTCGGGAATTGCTAGCTCTACTATTGCATATGCAAATCCCAATCATCCTTTGCCTTCCCTACTAATTTTGTGTCCGTCAACCAACATTTTTATTACTATAATATGTAATAGACTGGGATCAGCAACAACCAGCAACAATCACAGGTGGCAGGGACAGCAAGGACAACTAAGGAGGAAGCAGACAAAATTAACTAACACTCCATTATGGAGGAGCGCTCACTGAAGACTGCAAAGGGAGTGTAAACTGATTCTCTTTTTGTAACAACCTTAATAGGACAAATTCTAATTAATGCTAGGGTGTTGTAGTTGCTTAAGTATATAAGGGTAGGTAGCAGCAGTAGTAAGGTATCCAGAAATTTGAGTGACATTTTGAATGAGACCTCAGTAGCCTCAAGTTACCACCGGAAGTTAAAGCCTAAAGCTATATTTATCTTTGTAACCCTTTTGCTAGTCTCAATCAAAAAGACTCAAGCTTTCGTATTAATTTTACAATCAGTTTACAAAATTTACAGCAGCAATCATAGTCTATAACATAACCATAAAAGGTTAAACCACCCAGGGCAAAAAAAATAAAATACATACCACCACAAACTGCAAATTAAGCTGTATTTTCTTTTTAATCTTGTTATACGGTTTTTTAATTTTTAATATTAAATAGGTACCCTCAATTTTTAACCTTTTTTGTTTCTTTTTTTTTTTTTGGGGAAAATGATATCTTTGTGGTTTGTTTTTGAATGAGACACAATTGTTGTTCACATTCCTGGACCCCGCAATGATTGGATCCTTTCCTGTTGCTGACAGTGATACTATTTAAATTTGTTTCAATTAGAATCCATGATGTGTAATCATTGAATGGATTGGTACATATTAAAGCATATTATGTTCATGGATGAAAAATCATTACCTTTGGTGATATCGATATCTCAGGCTGCAACCAGCTATGTAAATGATCAAAGTAGCGAATGGCGTCCAGCTGAGGCTGCTTTATACTGCATACGGGCTGTGGCAGATTATGTTCCAAGTGTGGAAGCAGAAGTGATGCCTCAGGTTCAAATACTTTCCCAGCTTTTATATTTGGACATGAATCTGATGTTTCAGCTTCTGTTTAGGTTTTTCATGTTTGATAAATTTTATGTCAAAAATTTTTTCACTTGAATAATATGCTAAACTAATTGTTCTTGTTGTCATATTGATCACTTAAAGTAATCCCGCATTGAATTGCTTCCAGAAAATCATCAACATCTACATCATGATCAATAATATGCACTGCTTGTTTTGCATTTGATTTTTTTTTAGTAAATTTAACATTATTTTCTTTATTCTTTACTTGGTATTTTCTAACTTGATGTGGAGGTAGGAATGCAGGATGAGGTAGCTAGCTTGTGGTTTTGATATTAATTCTATAAGGAACTAAACATATTCAGGAAAACAATTATGTTTAATAGAATCCTGAGTCTTTGTCTGCTTCATGAGGTGCTCATGAACCAGACTTTTAAGCTATTAAAACTTGCTCTTGTATATAAGTTTCTGAATAGGAAGATGAACTTGGACTAAATTTTTTGTTTAGAGAGTAGTCAATTCTGAGGGTACTTAATTTTGGCTTCTCTCTCGAATTTGAAATTTTTACTTATTTAATGCTATCTGCTGACAGAGAAATGAAAAACTTGCAGGTTATGTCTTTGTTTCCAAAGCTTCCCCAACACCCTCAACTACTTCAGACTGGTAAATTATTCTACTTAAACATGATTGATACTACCCATCTCACGTCTTTTACCTAGAAATTGATTAATGTCATTATTCCGTTTTTTTTTTCATGGTGTTTTTTTTTTTAATTAATATATTTATTTCCTGGGAGTGGGGGATTAGGTGAGTTGATTGTCCATTTAAGGAGTAAATAGGTCAGTTGGGAGAGCTTTGCAACCATTTATATGCTCAGTATTGTGCATGGTTTGTTTATTTAACCTTTTATTGTTTTGTTATTGCAGTATTGTATAACACATAAATACAATGCATTTACTTCATTCGTATGGTGTTTGGTTATCTTTTTATTATTATTATTATTATTATTATTATTATTATTTTTATTTATTTATTTATTTATTTTATTTTTTTTATTTTTATTTTAAGTGCCTGAGGGAGTGACATAATTCTTTCTGGTAGCTGCCATGTTAGGTTTGGTGGCTTCATAGTCCAAATGAAGTTGTAATTCTCCAACTATTCCTCTGCTTAGTCTTGGTTTAGTTCCGATGTGGTAGGAGTTGTTTGAGACAATTGTTTGTGAAAATTTTTATATTGCTCTCTTTGTCGATATTGGTAGTTGTATCAATCACTAGTCTGATAAGAGTTATGAGGATGAAGATTATATGTTCAAACTAAACATGCTGGAATATGATATGCATGATATGCTTGTGAATAGCTGTAATCATTGTGATTGCCATGTTTTCAGTGTGCTTGACAATCGGAGCATATTCTAAATGGCTTGATGCTTCATCAAATGGACTTTCAATTCTGCCTTCGCTGGTGGAAATTCTTATGAGGGGCATGAGCACATCTGAAGATACCGCAGCAGCAGCTGCATTGGCATTTAGACACATATGTGACGGTATGCTCCGTGTCTTGTGTAGATTTACCCTCCCCCCCCCCCCCCCCCAATTTTTTTTTTTTTTATGTTCCGTCTATCAATTAAAAATGTAGCATTAAAGATAATTTTGCTATCAGTAAAGACTCCTACCTAGGAAATTAGGATCATAATTTCCTATTTGCTGCTGATTTACCTAATGGAGTAACAGAAATAAGCTTGTTGGTAACAATGTACCATAAATTTCTCCTCTTAATATTGAGAGTTAATTGTTTTGGTGTAGCAATTTTTGATCTGCTTAACTGATGATATCTGCATTAATGTTTACTTGTATTCCATGGTTTCTGAGTCTCTGTTTGATAAAAATTTATGCGTGTAGATTGTCGGAAAAAGCTCTGTGGATCTTTAGATGGCCTCTTCCATATCTACCAAAGTGCTGTATATGCAGAAGGTGGAAACTTCAGAGTGTCTGCTGAAGACTCTCTTCATTTGGTTGAAGCATTAAGGTATTATTTTTATTGTTAGAAACTGTTGTTGAAGTGTTTTTCTGCATGAGACTGACAGTTTTTACATTATTGCAGCATGGTAATTACAGAACTTCCTCCAGATCATGCAAAGAAAGCCCTGGAAGCATTATGCCTACCTGTTGTTACTCCTCTTCAGGTTTGGTTTTACAATACTAGTAACTTCATATAAAATCTTTTGCTGGCTCATTGTCTATCTAATGTATAATGCCATATTTTTTATTCTTAACAATCAGGAAATGATTAATCAAGGTCCAGTTAGTCTGGGACAGAAAGGTGCCCGTGAACTTACTGTTCATATAGATAGATTGGCATATATTTTTAGGTAAAATGGATGTGCTTCTAGTTGTCTATGTAGATTTTTAGACCCTAAATCTGGTTCTTATACCGTGAATAAATTGTTTTAGATATGTAAGTCACCCTGAAGCTGTAGCAGATGCAATTCAGAGGCTCTGGCTAATTTTTAAGGCCATCTTTGATGTGTAAGTATGGGAAATGCATTTTTGGGTGTGTTGGTATTTGGTTCCTTAGTACAATGTGCCCTAATTCATATTTGTTTTGACCAGACGTGCATGGGACATGCGGACCATGGAAGCTCTCTGTAAGGCATGCAAATATGCTGTAAGTTCTTCTGAATATAACTGTTTCATAATTAATATTTCCAAAAAAAAAGAATGTAGAGATCAGAAAATCTCCCTAATGTTTTGTTTCTTAATCATGTTCAAGAAAAATTACCTCTCTTTTCTTACTTAGTTGTTGTCAAGAAGTCATGAGGCCATAAGGTTAGATTTTGGACTGTGGTTAAGTGATAAAATGAAACAAGTAGTGTAATTTTTTTTTTTTCTTTTGATTCAGATGCACAAAGTTCCTATTGTAGCCACGTCTGACATTCTACTAGCCTTGTATTCCTCACAGTGGTGGTGATGAATTATTTTATACATTTCTTTGTATAGGTTACTTTATCCCTTTTTTTGGTGTATTAGCTTTACCATCATACCCCTTGTACCCCACAAATTTTCTCCTTTACATTTTCTTTTTTACAGTCTTACTTATCTTACACGTACCATCCTTTTTACACTCTCTCTTCTACTTTATCTTACACCTCCTCTTCTACTTTTTCTTACACACACTCGTCATTCTTAAAGTTTTCTTAAACTATGCATTTACGTAAGTGAGTCGAACAAAAAAAATGGAGGTAATAATAGTTAAGCAGAAGGGAGCCTTTACATCGTCTGTCTTTAATGTGAATGTAATCTTTCTTCATGTTGTTCGAGAATTATTGTATGGTTTTGAGGAGTACGATATGCTTGTGTACTTATTCTGAAGTATTTAGGTAGATACTCTTTACCTCTTTTAATGCTTCATTTTTTATTGACTCAATTTCATTTTTCCATTTTGAAAGGTAAGAACTTCTGGAAGATACATGGGCCTCACAATTGGCGCCATGCTAGAGGAGATTCAGGGACTCTATCAGCACCACCTCCAACCGTGCTTTCTATATCTTTCTAGTGAAGTCATAAAGGTAAACTTATCCCTTTCTTGAATTTGGAGCAGTTGTGAATTCTCCATCTTAGCTTGCCTTCTAAATGCTATGTGGCAGATCTTTGGGTCAGACCCATCTTGTTCGGACTATCTGAGAAACTTAGTTGAAGCCCTCTTTAGAAGAACAGCCTGCCTTCTTGCCACGATTAGAGTATGTTCTGCAGCTTGGATCTTCTGTATTTATTTGATGAGCGTGTTGGCACTTAATCATATTGAGCTTTTATTATCAGGATTTCACCACCAGACCAGATATAGCAGATGATTGTTTTCTATTGGCGTCAAGGTGCATCCGATATTGTCCTCAGATATTCATCCCGTCACCGGTGTTTCCCTCACTAATAGACTGTGCTATGATTGGGATTACAGTCCAACACAGGTAATATATGCCTTTTATGTTTAATGATCCATTCTCATTTAAAATATTGTTTCTATTTACTCACTCAATTATCCTCTCAGATCAATACTTTGAACCAAAAGTTTCTAGTCTAAATAAGGGAAAGATGAGATTCTACGAGACTGCTCACCTTTTAAAGGCTAAATGTCACCTTTTGAGGCATAACACATTTTTGAAGGGAACAGTGGTGTAATATCTGTACTGCTTCTCATTCTTTGCCCCCTCTTTCCTTCACATCCAGTAGAAGATACAAATGAGCTCTTGTCTATTCTGGAATATGTGTGATGTTTTTGGTCATACGGGCATAAATTTCTAGTTCCACTTCATAAACACTTATTTTGTCTTACCAATCACATGAGCTAAAGTTCCATGACCAGTAGAGAATAAGAAAGAGCTCTATCAAAAAAAAAAATCATAATTTGGTCTGTTGCAAGGCTTGTTAGTTACTTAGTTGTCTTGACTGAAAATTCTGTAGTTGAATTAAATTTGGTTTCATTGGGTATCAGGTAAGCTGAGTTAGGCTAGTTAGAATTTCTGGCCATATCCGGTTGGATAACTCAGGTTATATTGACAAACTTATGTTGGAATATTGTTGGTGCATGCGAGATGGAAAAACCTAAAGATTCAAGGATTTTTTTTTTTTTTTTTTTTTTCATTTTTATTTGTTGTTTGAGCAAATATGGTGGTCTGAATATAGCTTTTGGATGAACGGAAGGCGAGAGAAAACTAAGTTAAGATTAAAGACAAATATATGTAATTTTTATTTTTTGTTTGATATATTAATATAACATTTTCAGTGATCTAAACTTCAGGCCATTTTAAGTTAAATATACTTGGACTTTTGTCTTTGGGTGAGTTACATTTAGACAAGGTTTTATTGGGTTTGAGACAATTATTGGTGTAACCAGCTTTCGGGTCAGAATGGTTTGTTATGGTCGGTTCTGGTTTTGCCTGGCCTAGATAACAGAATGTAAAATGGTTATAACGTATCAAAGTGCAAATTGGTTGGGGAAAGTTTCTTCTAAACTATGGTTGACAGGTGGAAAATCAAGACCAACTCTGGTACGTCGTGAAAATTAGAGGTAAGAAAGGAAGGTTTAGACTGTTTAGTTGTTAAATCCCACCCCCTACAACACCATGGGATGGAGAAAATGAGCTAAACAGATTTCTTTTTAAGGATTAATCATGTTTTTTACTGCTCTCTCTCTCTTATTTCTGCTGTTTCCCATTTACCTGGTATAAGAATTGCTTTTGTTGGTATAATAATGTTCTCAATGGAAAACATTTCTCCTGTGATCTTTTGATAGAACTTACAAATTATGTTGTATCTGTGAACTCTTGCAGGGAGGCCTCAAATTCCATATTGTCATTCTTGTCTGATGTCTTTGATCTCACTAATTCACGGGAGGGTTTGCAATATCAGCCCATAAGGGATAGTGTGATCATTCCTAGAGGAGCAACTATAGCCAGAATTTTGATAGCATCCTTGACAGGAGCTCTCCCAAATAACCGCTTTGATACAGTAAGTTGCATCTAAACGAGACAAAAAGTACAATAATTATTCCTTAGCACATTTGTCAAATGAAAATGAGAGTTTGGGAGTAGAACGTTGGGATTGGACCTAAGAATTAGTAAATTGTGAATTCAATAAACAATTCACCCTTATATATTTCAGGTAACCTATACACTTCTGGCACTTGTTCGTGTTTATCAAGTAAAAGCTTTGGAATGGGTCAAGGAAAGTGTTTCATTGATTCCAAAAACGGCAGTGACAGAAGTTGAGAGCTCAAGATTCCTGCAAGCATTGTCTGATGCAGCATCTGGGGCTAATACTAATGCTATCATGGCTCCAATTGAGGAACTCTCAGATGTTTGCCGGCGCAATCGGACAGTCCAAGATATTGTTCAAGATGCTTTGAAACCCTTAGAATTAAATATGGTTCAGAGAGTATAGTAAAATGTTCCAATATTAAGATTTGCACAGCTTATTGCTGATAGAGTTACACAAATTGAGGGGCTGTTTTCAGGAGGCCCTTGTAGAGCAGGTTTATATGCTCCATTTTGTATCTATTGTTCATTTTTATTGATTCATGTTATATATACGAAGTAGCCCACAGCCCCACAATGTCTAGAGCTTGTGGTTTGGGGGAAAGAGGTGAGATGAAAATTTTGTTTTTTCTTTTTTGTATCTATTACTTTACTATGAAAAGTGCCAATGAAATACCTCAGTGTGGTTTATCTGTTGTCGTCAGCATTTTGTGGTTTGCAATTTGCATATACAAATTACCAAAAAAGAAATTTCTCTCTTGATAGTGCAATTTACTCGTATCATATACGGAGTAAAAGTAAATCTTGTGTTACTAATCTGCCTTGTCCTTTCTTTGGCTATTAATTTTAAGAAGATTTATCTAAAAAAATTTATTTTTTATTTTTTGTTTTTGTTTACTTATTTATTTATTTATTTTTTTTGACAAAGTTTGATAGGTTAGAAGGTCCATAGGGTCAAAATGTAGCAAAAGTGAACCCAATGTGGGTTGGTTACGTGGTTAGTACTTAGTAGTATAAGCCCTTTGAGAGCCGCGGGTGAAGGGGGTTGTTAACTTGTTAAGGGAATATCTACCTTCAAGTGCATGCCTCGTAGTGAGATTCACAACCATTGCAATTATTTCCACTAGGGCAAGTCTTTCTAGGTTCTAAATATTATTTCGTTGTTATTTGTAGAGTGGGAAAAGTTGATTTGTGCTCAATTAGTCTACTTAAAATATGAGCTCTACTCAAAATCACTTGACTTGATTTAACTTTTCTCAAATTAAACCGGATTTTCAAGATAAGTAATATTTGATTAATTTACTATGATAAAACATCAAACCTTGAGGCAACATGATTGGATATGGCCTAACATGGCAAGAATTAACCTAAATCTAAAGTAATCCGAAAATTCTTTATCCGAATATGTTTTAATCGATTTAATTCGATCCAAATTTGATTCAAAAATCTGCTTGCCACATTTTGTAATTAATACGATCACATGAAATAACCATTTTTTAGGGTAATCGTTTTCAACATTCTAGTATAAATTCTTAAACAAAACATAATTAATTATAAAAAAAACCTTTTATTTTAGTATTGTCGACAAGAACTTTCCTACAAGACTCAAACTCCATACGGGTGAGCTTAACTTGACTTAGCAAGGGAGAAGGCATAAGAAATCCCGCATGTAACTAGTGGAGATTGAACCTCTTATTTTTAGATTAAGGTACAATGCTTGCTACTAAGGGTTTGTTCTCTTCAGCTTAATTTCAGTTTAGTTCAGTTCTGCTCCAATCAGTTCCAGTTCAATTTCTGATTTCCTTCTTTCATAAACAATTCATTTCAGCTCTATTCACTTATTCAGTTCAGCTCAACTCCAATCAGTTCAGTTCAGTTCAGTAAATCAAAACAGGCCCTAATTTAAGCATATTTTCAATTTCTTTTTTTTTTATACAACCCTAAAAAGTACTTTTAGAATTAATTAAACACGAGTACTAATATAATTAAATTACGCAAGTTCTTATATGAAACGGCCTCGCAACTAGATCAGGCGCTAATTTGGAATATACCATCTGAAATACTTTTGGTTTCGCACACTCACTTCCCTCTTTCACTCTCTATCACCAAACAATTCCCCGAGTCACAATAATCGGTAGGAATAGTGCTACGGAGTATATTCTTAAATTTGCAACTGTATCTTTTGCGGCTTGTCTTCTTCTTCTTCTTCTTCTTCGGTTCTTCCACTTCTCCTCTCTCTGTAACATGTTACCTGGGATCACTCACTTCACCCAGAATTCTATTTCTTGTCTAAACCCACAATTTCATCGAATTCCCCCAATTTAATTCCTCAATAAAATGGTTTCCACATCACAACACAGCAAATCTATGCACAAAATCCTTGCATCAAAACTAACCCTTTCAATCCCATCTTCTTCTTCTTCACCTCCCTCTGAAGATTTCGATTTCTCCGATGTTTTTGGGCCAACCCCATCTCAATCTTCATCTTCTTCTTCTTCCCAACCTACATATCCGAGGGACCCACCAGTGATTCACTACCGTAATCACTCTTTTCTAGGTCCCTCACCTCGATATACTCCCCCTAATTTCCACCCATTTCAGAAAACTCCTGAAGAAATCATATCCCAGATCACAGATGATGATGATGATGAAATCGAGGTGAAGAGGGATGAGAAAGATGGGACTTTTATCGAACAGTTGGTGTGCATTGAGGAGGAGAGAGAAAATGGGATGGTTCCTAAGGTGGGTCCTGAAGATTTTGAGATTTTGAGACTTGTTGGGAAAGGGGCTTTTGGGAAGGTTTTTCAGGTTAGGAAGAAAGGGGATTGTGATGATGGTGGTGATGGAATTATGGCTATGAAAGTTATGAGAAAAGATAACATTATTAAGAAGAATCATGTTGATTATATGATTGCTGAAAGGGATATTCTTACCAAAGTTGTTCACCCTTTTATTGTTCAGCTTAGGTACTCTTTTCAGGTACCTTCTTTTCTTCCCTCTCTTATTACTTTATGTTTTTTGGGCATGATGATAGAGAACTAGTTGTGATTGTTACTCGATAGTGTAATTTGAACTAGTAATGCGACAATTGAACTGCAATCCGTGACTCGAAGATAGTAGTTGGTTGTTGTATTCTTTTATAAATTGTGTGCATTTAGTTATAATCCTGCTATTGTTATTTTGGAATTGCTACTTTATTTAGTGTTTTGCAACATTGGAGTGAATTTAGATCTAATTTGTTTGTGCCACTATTGATTTGTCTTCTTGAACTGACTTATTGGTGGATACTTATGGCATTAGGCATTCATCTTAAAAGTTTAGTCCTTCATTTATGTCTTTGAGACTTTGTGATCTTATATGATGTTGCTCGGATTTGTAAGTGTTGTTTTGGCCAGTTGGTGTGGAGGTGCTGCCGGGAAAGTGGCTAGTCGATTTTTTGTGGCAGGAGTGATTACTGCAATTTCAAGATGCCTGGGATAACTAATTCTATATGTGATTTAGGATGTCATAGGTGACTGTCTGTGTTAGAGATTTAGGGTTTAAACTTTCAAATAATATGATGAGCTTAGTATTGATAGAACTGAGATTGTTCTGCTAACAGGATGTTCCTAGAAGCCACTTGATTTATCTGTTTTAGTATGCTTTAATTCATTTATGCTCTCATATGCTTTTGCAGACAAAGTCAAAGCTTTATC
This sequence comes from Chenopodium album, assembly GCF_948465745.1. NCBI lineage: Eukaryota > Viridiplantae > Streptophyta > Magnoliopsida > Caryophyllales > Amaranthaceae > Chenopodium > Chenopodium album. The sequence continues at coordinate 6,537,914 of NC_137844.1, read as the reverse complement.
TGATTTTGGATTTTTTGAATGGAGGACATCTGTTCTTTCATCTCTACAGACAGGGGATTTTCAGGTATGCTATTTTTGGAGCTTAAATAAACCAAACTGCATGTTCAACTGATTTAATTCTAGCTTTGAAATATCTTTTCGAGTAGTGAGGATCAGGCAAGACTTTACACTGCTGAAATTGTATCTGCTGTATCGCATCTTCACAAGAACGGGATTGTGCATCGAGATCTCAAACCTGAAAATATTCTCATGAACGCTGATGGACATGTAAGTAGGATGCTTCGTAAAATATTGCATGCATTTCTTTTTGGTACTTTTCCCTATTTTTTTTCCCTTTTTTTTTTTTTTTTGTTTGGTCATTGTGCCTTCTTGCTAAATGTGATTTGTGTGCAGATTGTTCTAACTGATTTTGGACTTGCAAAAGAAATTGATGAAACGAGCAGAACAAATTCAATGTGTGGAACCATGGAATATATGGCTCCAGAAATCATACAAGCTAAAGGTCATAACAAGAATGCTGATTGGTGGAGTATTGGAATCCTGTTATATGAAATGCTAAGTGGAAAGGTAGAGTATTGGTGGAGTATTGGAATCCTGTTATATGAAATCCTGTTATATGGAATGCTAAGTGGAATCCTGTTATACAGTTTCTAGTTTTAATATTTCAAGAACTCTAGAAATACGAAATCATCATTACAAGAGACGAACTTATATGTTCATGAATTTCTTTTTTATTTATTTTAATTTCCTTTAATTTATTGTGGTTTGTACTGGTGGTATTTAACAGCCTAAATATTAAAGATGATGACAGCCTGTTGTTAACAAAAGATTGTAAATCATGCAATGTTTGCCGTTTACTAGATCTGAATTGATGGAATTGACATCCTTGTGTTTCTTTTCACAAATGCTCCTTTAAAGATGGTAAGCATGTTTCTTATCTTCTTAATGGAATTGACATCCTTGTGTTGATTGACATATGGCTCAGGATAGGATGCATATTGACAGAATAGTATTTAGTATAACATTAGAATGAGGTGTTTTAGACTAAAATGTAAGTTTCTTAATGTAAATCTTAGTGTGTGCTGTGAATGTAGCACCTCAGCTCTGTGATCGTTTTTTATGAAAGGTATAACAGTAGTAGACTAGTAGAGTTGCGAATTGCAGCTATTCCTGATTACAATGAATTTTGTTAGATATCAGAATTTAGATTGCAGGACTTAAAAATGCATCATAGCCTGGAGATGTTTAGGTAATTAGCTTCATTCTATTAAGGTGTCTAAATTACCCCTTTTCTTTAATATCTGCAGCCACCATTCGCACATGCCAACAGACAGAAGCTCCAACAGAAAATCATCAATGACAAAGTGAAGCTTCCATCAATGGTATCCACTGAAGCACATTCTTTGCTTAGAGGAGTAAGTGTAACTTTCAAGTGTCATTTTCTTTGCTGATTCTCCCTATCTACTATCTGAAGTTTCACCTTAATGTATAAAACTATAAATTTATGCAGTTGTTGCAAAAGGATCCTTCCAAGAGGCTTGGTAGTGGGCCCGCAGGATCAGATGAAGTTAAGAGCCACAGATGGTTTCGTCCTATCAATTGGAAGAAACTGGAGGCAAAAGAGTTGAAGCCTAAGTTCAAGCCAGATGTGAATGGGAAGGAATGCACTGCTAACTTTGACAAATGCTGGACGACAATGCCAGCAGATGACTCACCAGCCTCTACACCCACTGGCAATGAACATTTTGCAGGTTATACATATGTTGCTCCCAACCCATGGCTTTCATCCGAAAGAGGCAGCTCTGAATGTGAATGAACTTGATACTTTAGGTGGGAAATTGGAAGACAAACATATAGGCCTCTCACATCAGAACAAAGAAGAGATTTTCACGTAGTTGGTAGTTCTAAGTGACATCTTACACTCAACAAAATACAGATTTTGTAATACTCGTATGTGAAATGTACTATAAATGATTTAGATGGTGATTATGGTCTAACTGTCGACAAAGAACTAAAGAAGGTGAAACAGATTGTTAATTGTCATTATTGGGTACAAATTTTGGAGGCTTGTATCCTGTCATTAGCGAAGGGGTAAGGAGTGTTAATATGCATGTATATTTCATCTCTAACCAGTTGATTATTAAGCAAGACTGCTTTCAAGATATTCAAGTTCTCTCTTCTTTTTTTTTTTTGGTAAAAAGTTCTCATCATTGCTATGTTTGTGTAATTGACTAATTATACAAATGAGTATTATTTTAATACTGTATGTTCTAGTATGGGATTTTTATATGCTAAAAGTTACTTTTTAATTAACTCAAATGAGATAAGTTTAAAATATGTTCTAAGGTCTCGTTCACTTCACTTTATTTTTGCTGAATTGAAATTATTAATAGTATTATTTTTTTAAGGGGAAGTGAATAGGGCCTAAGCTCTAACCACTTGAATTATCCCTCACTCTCTTATTACGTGAAATGTTGATGGGCATAATATCAATATAATGAATAACTTTCCTATCAAAATATATATATATATATATATATATAAATATATATATATATGGAATAACTTGATTAGCAAGTTGCAAGTACTTCGTATAATAAGGTCACAAGTCATTACGGAGTATAAAAGTTAATTAAGTTCAATTCACAGCTAACACAAGTTCTAAGTTGAATACCAAAAAAGGACAATATATAAACCGACTCCAGCCGCCAACTTCATCATCACCCTCCAAATAAAACCCCAAAACCTTCCTCCTAAGAACCCTAATTCTGCAACTCTACGCAAACTCAATCAAATTGGGGAAATTCAAAAATCAAACAAATCACCTCAAACCCTCAATCTAATACAACTTCAATTCATCTAGGAAGAGAGAAAAACAGATTAGAAAAAAAAAAAATCAAAAAAAGATGTCGTACGATGATGTAGAGATTGAAGACATGGAATGGAACGAAGAACTTCAGTCGTACACTTACCCATGTCCATGCGGCGATCTTTTCCAAATCACAAAGGATGATCTTCGTCTTGGTGAAGAAATTGCTCGTTGCCCAAGTTGTTCTCTTTACATCACTGCTATTTATAATCTCGAAGATTTTGCTGCTAATAAGAATAACTCCAATTTTCAGCCTCCTAAATCGCAGCCAATCAGCGTCGCTTGAGCTAATATGACTTATTTTAATTTTTATTTACACTAATTTTTGATATATTGTTCGAAAATTTTGTTGTTATTGTTGTTGAATTTGATTATGAAAGATTTTGCACTGTTTTGTCATTGGTGCATACAATACAGTATTATCAATCTATAAATGTTGGTTGGAGCTTGATTTACTGATAAATTGGATTGATTTTGCTTAATCTTATATTGATGTTTAAATTTGTTGGTTTTGCTTGATAGTATATTGCAGTATGTGTAAATTTGGGGTTTGTTTTGATTATTATTATGTTTAAGCTAAGATGGGACTCTTTCGATTTTGATTATATTGCTTTTGAGAGGAGAAGAAAGAATTTGGAAAAGGAGAAATGTAGTGTTGCTGAATTTAATTCAGCTATATTTAAGTACTACCTCTGGTTCGTATTATATGCAACTTTGGTGTAATATTTGTGAGATATAAAAAATTCTAAAGTTGCATATAATATAATACATATAATATAATACGAACCGGAGGTAGTATATAGTCCCTCTTGTGAATGGGGATAAGAGATTATATTAACTTCTCGATTTGTGTGGCTGTGTGTTGGAAAAGTTTGGGATGCGAATGCATTCGGAGTCTTTGGATTAATTGATGATGTTTCTGAGTGCGATCAGTCTTTGGACTTGTTGATTATCTTGCTGATTGCATAAACTGTGGTTTGGAATGGCCGAATGGGAATGGACAAGAGTGGATTTCTTGAATCGATTAAATTAGTTCAGCTCCTTCTGTAGTATGTTATGAGGCTAGGTTTGCATTAATAGTAGTATTAGCTAATTCGATGAACTGGATTCGTGAGAAAATTTTTATGGAGGATTTTCCTGTAATGACGAATTTGCCATACCAGAGCCTTTGCATCAAAATTTTATGTCCTGCTGTTGTTAAGCTGCTTATTTTTTAGTAATGCAATGTCAGATTTGGTTCTTCAGGAGATTGCTTAGCTTCCTGAAGCTCTTTCTCTTAGGAAATGGTTACTGAATACCAAGTATACTGTCTGACATTTTTTTTTTGACGGTCGCGAATTAAATTACCATTAATTCCTAGCGTTACCACTAAGATATGCTATGATAAATTTTCAATATTCAAGTTGGAAATAATTCTTATTCTTTGTTGCTTGGACCACTCCTTTGCAATCTGATAAATTGCTGGCCTTACTGCTAACCCATCTGTATCTGCTAATTCAGTTCCTTGATCAAATTGAGGATAGCCAGTGCGTCACAGTCTGAGGCAAAGTGGCCACAAACTGGGATTCCAATCTAGAATGAGATTCTACCCTACTCTGTGTCATTGATGCATCTTCTGATGCCACAAAGAGTGGATCAACGTCCTTCAACCTGCTCGAAAAAGATTGATTAGAAACTCCCGCCTTCGTTGCAACATAACCACGGCTTACTCATAGACAGAATTCCACTCCTCAGTAGGTCTTTTCTCTGTCTCTGACAGTTATGTACACCATCTCTTGCCTGAAGAAAATTTCATTTGGAGCCAAATGACCCACAGACCACAGTATTGCGAGGTTGCCTTGAAGTAGTTTCCTTTCCATTGGTCCTCATTCGATTTTGGAAAATTTAATTCAGGGTATCAACAAACCATTCCTGTAGGGGAGTGATTGTATTGGCAATTGAATTAATCCCTAGACGATTCGGCCTTCACAAAATACTTGTGAGCCTTGGATGGAGGTTGGGTCATCTATTAACAAGGGAAAACCCAAACCTGATTTGGATTCTGCCTTTCCCAAGGTTGGATTTCACAGCAATAGCATTGTTGATTAGGCTCCAAACAAACATACTCTCGGTTCTACACAACTTTAAGAGCCCAGAAATATTTTCCGTAACTTTATACTTATCAAGTGCACTTCACTTCAATAAGCCCAACTAATTTTTACAGAATTCTTTTTGTCTTGTTATCAAGTGCACCTCACTTCAATAAGTAGGCACATAAGGTATAGGGAAATCTCTATGCCCAATTGGCCATGGTGCGCCTTAAGCCTTTTTATATTAGATTTCAGTCATTTCACATAGTACTCTTGACATGCTGTGTCTCCAGCTCCACGAGTCTACCCTTTCTACGAGTGGGAAGTCGAAGGCTAGAGTATGAACAACAGTATTTTATTTAGTAAAAGTTCTAATCAAAGGATCATCAATCGTTTTCGTTTTTACATTTCTTTTTAAAGCAGCTTTCGGCCAAAGTAAAAACACAGTTGCTTCACACACTATCTTCAGAAATCTGATGGTCTTGCAAGAATAAAAAGGTTTCTTATACTCCGTTGTATTACACATTACTCTTGGTTTTAGGCTTTTAGCAATGTTTGTCATCCGAACTCATTAATTTGCTTACTTTAAACTTGGTTCAATTCTGATCTTCACACAATACTGTCCATTTCCAATCAAGTTTAGGGTCTGGCAATGGACTGTTAAACTACTCGAGTGTCTTACTTCTCTATTGTATTGCAGCAGATGATCGCAGTGTAATGAATTGGAAACTATTCGAATAACGTATTATCGCCCAAGGAGAGAACTCTTTTTAGAGGCTCAGGGAGTGTTGATCTTGTAGCATATCTTGCAAAAATGTTAGGGCCAAACATATTAAAAAGGGCTAGCTAAGAACATTCATATCAGATAACAGCAATATTTGTCAGAGAAACCTACTCATAAAAATTTCTTTCATGTTAAATCTATCAACAAGTGGTTTAGCATACCATATCTCGCTCTAGTGTTACAAAGATTGAAGCTCATCATCGTATATGTCATCGAGGTAGTACACTACTAACCCCAGGTCTCTAACAACCTGAAATAGGTAGGTGCTTACGCGTTACACCCTTACACCGCCACAAATTTGTGATTGACATACATCGGGCCAAAGGGCTCAAGAAGGTGGTCATCATTACGTCAAGATCAATGGAATAGTATACGTAACGTGGGCATACTATAAAATTTGTCCCAAAATAAACAACATATCATAAATTTGAGGAAGATATAAACTGAAGTATCTCAACCATACAAGAACCTGGATATTAGTTGAAGATATTAGAGGGTGGGATTGTACCAAAATCTAATAATAATAAACTATCGCTATTTACTTCATCAATTATGTCGGCTCTAAAATGACCTCTTACCGAAAGTTTTAATAAGCACATGTCTTAGAGCCTTTTCTAATATCACTATCACATTTTTATTAATTAATTTTAGTGATAATATAATTTTATAACTCACTCATTTTCTTGAGAAAATTCTGGATGCTTATAGAATATCTCAATTGCAATTCAATCCAAGTCTAGCTTATAAGATCGCTTAGGAATTAGACCTTTTAAGTTGAGACACCAACCATAGACTAGCTACATTATTAAAGTTGTTTAATTTGTTTTAATACAAATCTTTATATTACTTTTTTTTAGTCCAATCATATAATAACACAGCTTTATAACTTCGTAGTATTAGTTTAATTGTTTAAGCATTACATACGCGCATAAGCTTCTAAAATTATTTAACTAAATTAGTTTACGATAATTTCATAACATAATAAAGGACACTGGAAATCATGTAACTAAGGTTTTGAAATATACGGAAGTACAAATTAATTAAATGTACAGGCCAAAGCATTGTAAATTTTCTCATGCATTTTTTATATACATTAAAATTTTCTATACCCGTTACTCCAAAATTATGTAAAATGTCGGCTAGATCACTAAGGTTCAAAAATATGAATAGGATTTAATTAATATAACAAAATACATTAATTTAATCACAAAACCCCAAAAATTTGAATAAGAAATACCCTTGTATAACAAAATACGGGGCATACAAAAATACAATTTGTAGACTATCCTCCTAGAAGTTGTGGAAGATTGTGAAAAGCTAAAGTTGAGGCTTCTTGTCTAGTGCAAGTTTAATTGGGAGATGAGTGTTTAAGGTATCCTGTTTGTCATTTGACACGTGACTTTTTTACTTAGGGATATGGACTTTACGGCTTCTATTTGACACGTTTCACTAATTGCTTCTAAGTTTTTCTGCGCTTATCTTATTGACTTTTTGTGGTCATATTGGTCTACATTCAAGTTATTCTATTGTTAGTCTTTGCTTCATCTAAAGACTTCTCAATCGTATCCATTGCTTGTATTATAGCTTGTTCAAATGGATAACACAAAAGTTAATTAGCTTAATTGATTAAAGTTAGTGAAATATTTATACTTTATTGATTATATTTAGAGATATATTTATAATTCAATACGTTCTTTTAGACTTTTAACACTGATTTTTCAAAATGGTGCATAAATGTTCTACTAAGTGTCTTTTCTCTTCACCTTAATTTCAGTTCAGTTTAATTCAGTTCAGTTCAGCTCTAATCAATTTAATTCAATTTAACTCCTAATTTCCTTCTCTCATAATATATTCACTTTAGCTTATAACAAGAGAGAATATTTTGACCTTTAGTAAGACTATTCAAGTTTCTTCGTCATTTACATGGAATTTCTTGATTGGTTCTATTGACTACTTTGAATTAATTGTAATCTTTTTTTGGCATTTTTTTTTTGGTCATTCAGTTCATGTGCACGGAAATATTGACTCCTTTTAATTCAACTATTTTTAATGTATGCATGCATAAATAAACGTTAAAGTAATTTTTCTAAACTTCATTTCCTCGTGTATACAGAGTATTTGGATGGAACAAAACCAATTCATTAGTCTTCCAAGATGACTCTCTATTCAAAAACTCTTGTTCTTAAGAAATTACTTAAAAGGCTTACCAACATCAAGTTAAATACAATTTTAAAAGGGTATTAGGTGAGTCTATTTCACTGTAGGTCCATCCATGACTTAATACATAAAAATACAAAAACTAATATGTTTAAAAATTTGTAATTCCTCCATTTTTTTGGCTAACATATTTCATTTTTTATGTTTGTCAACGCAGCTATTTCAATGATTAATAATAGTGTCAAAATATGTCAGCTAAAAAAGCGTACAGATAAATTATAAAATCTCAAAATTTAAGATGTTTAAAAACTTATACTTTGTATAAAATGTACAATAAGGTCAATAACTAATATCCGTCATATTATAAATTAATTCCAAACTCACATGATACTTTCTCATATAATATATAGCCTCTGGCCAAAAAATAATGTTAGTCGCCATAGAATTAGGAAGATAATTTATAAGAGGAGAATTAAGAGGTGTTATTTCTAGTTGGGATAGTAATGTTTTGTTGTAAATAATATTGTACGTCAAAAGTTGGAAAAGTGATTGGGCATTGTCGATACAAGTATAGTACCATACTACCACTTGTATCCCAACAATATAATGTGGATGCTTTGTTCCAACAATGGTTGTGTTTAGATAGGAATAGGAATGGAGGATCACTTTTTATTAATAAAAAAAAAAAGTGTTTCTTTAAAGTGAGCATAAAAGATGATGATATGTTTTTCTTTTTTTTTTTTTTTTTTTAAAGGCACAAAGTATGGCAAAATATGATAGATTCAAACTTGTATAATGTGAGCATAAAAAATACATGTATGTGTACTATATTGTAAAATATCGTGTATAAAATACAAATATGTGTATTACACATAAAATATCTTGTAAAAAATACATATAGCTGTAGCCCATTACGCTCAGACATACCAAAATAAACTCGATCTTTTTACTAAATTGAAAAGTTTCTTGTTTTGTTTGAGAGAAAACTACTCTTAACTTTGGTGCTTCTTTCATTCCTTTTCTCCAAACAAAATAATTGACACACATTATAAGATAAACTATTTTAATAAAAAATATTAAATAAATCCTTTAAGCTACCACATTTGAATGGACAATATATATACACAATTATTTTGATGCAGAAAAGATGCTAACATCATTTATCCTTAATTATATTCAGTAGGAGAATGCCAATGAGATTGAACTATGTATATACATTTGATATTTCGACCAATGAAAATAAATTATTAAAGACAGAAAAAGTCTTCTAGCAAATTAAAGATTGGAAAGAGCCTTTTTAATTACATTATATGTATATAGAAATAAAATGTGGTGGGCGAGCTATCATGATATTACTTAGTGGGGAAGAGATTAATTTATGGAGTCTAAGACTTGAGCAATCAACTTCATACACAAGATTATAGTGGAACAATAATGTGCTTTTTCCCCAAGTGTCAATAATGTACGTGTTCATACAATAAAATGAGAAAATAAGAGTTTAGAATGGTATGTAGCTAGATTGGCAAGATGGCTTCATATATGCCTTCATAGTTCATATGATTGACAAGGGTGTGATCAGTCTATTAATTACCGAGTATTTGACTATTTTCATAACAAAAATAAAGTTTAAAAACAAGAAAAATAATTTATACAAGTATATTTCATAGGTTAATTTGTAAAGTTTGATAATAACAAATTAAACTATCGAATATAACAAAGCTGATATTGTACTATGTATTATTTACATAATTATTAAGTAAAATTTAATAGGAATTAAATTAACTAATAAGTACTCTACAATTCTACATACGTTCATATGTGCATCATATATTCAACTAAGGAGAATATTAAGCTAGATTATTGTTATACTTTGGAAAATCACTTTAAAATGACAAACTTTATTCTAACATAGATAGATTAATTAATTCTTGTCAAAACAAAGATAGATTAATTAATTAAAAAAACTCAACCATGGAGCAGCTGAAGTTATTAGTGAGTGGTTCAAGGCTAGAAAAAACTCCACTATATTCACAGGCATTGACCTATAAATGCAGTTGCAATAGGAATAGGCCAACATTATTTTCATATCCAATCAATGCTTTGGATAGGCCCCAACCAAGATGCATTGGATAACATGTGGACCTACTTTATTTGTTGGTTTCATAATACTATCTCTATGTCAGAATTCAATTGCTCTACATTTTCGGTAAATTTGTGATAAGGAGTACCATTTGTAGGTAATTATTGACTATTAAACTCGTATTTTTCATTTTTAAAATAAATATTAAATATTATACTCACAACTAAAAATGACAAGAATAAAATTTGTAGAATATAGGAAAAAAAAATTTATTGTTAAATGGTACTTCATATAAACTCTCATCAATAATTAATTATCATAACTAATTCAAATAAAAATTTGTATGAATTTATCATCTAATGAACGTAAATAAGTCTTAAGACAAGTTGTAAAAGTTTACATATTGATAGCTCGTCAACATAATGTACTCCATATATTTGTAGTTATACAATTTAGTGAGCAGCTTAATTTTAGTTCAATTCAACTTCAATCAGTTCATTTCAGTAAATGTGAACTGACCTTCAATGTGAAAATCAAAGCTCAAGGTGTATCCCCAACCCTTTGAGTAATTTTCATAATTCACCCCACATTATAGTCCTCTTAAGGTGTGTCTTAATCTAACCAGGCCATAAATTAGAAGAAATAATTCCCTTCAAGAAATTCTTTGATATATATTGATGATTTTGTACAAACAACTCTAAAGCATAATAAATGACCGATCACAAGATATCCAAAAGTATCATAATAATTGAAATCTTGTACATCGCAAACACATATACTTTTATATTATAATATCATAAAGAAAAAAAAACCAAGATAAATCAAATTCCACATGATTACTTTTAATGTTTATGAGTTTATATTCACCGTTAAAGAATTAGATTCCATTTGCAATGGAATTGAATCTTTCAAGATTCCTAATAATACTCCATAAATACTTTTGTCAATATTATTTTGAAAATGAATCGATAATTAATCACAAAAGGGGGATAAAATATTAACAGGGAGTAATAATGATACGAGATGATAGATAACATTATAACAATATATACTTTTAAATCCACTAATATATACGAATAGTTCCAAATAGTTAGTGTATTTATCCTTGGAAAAAAAAAAATCCATCCATCCATTTGCCAGCAAACAAAACAAAAAAGATTTGTCAAAAAGCAAGGCACATCACATCCTTACAGTCTGTACATTAACCACCAAAGACAACAAAATAACAAAAAAAATAACGAAACAAAATATAAATACAAATATAAAAATTAAAAATATAAAGTGAGTTTCAATATCAGAATTAGAACTACATCCCCTTAATTAGCTTAATCATAATTAATTACTCATCATCATTATGATAATAACAATAAAAAACTTATCCATCCAAAATCCTAATAATACCTTTTTTTTCCAATTTTTTTTGAAACTGAAAATATTTTTCAGATTATTACATTGATTAATTAATGATAATCAAATCCAATAATCCCCATTTAAGCCACCCTGATACTACTATCGCCATTTTTGAACCCTTGCATAACTTGAAACGCAGGGTACCTCGAATTCGCGAGATCCGAAGAAGTCATGGAGAGAGAAAGTGACAGTGATAATGATGATGAATCGTTCTGGTTCAGATCGAAATCCACCATTGATTTGCTGCTTGTAGTGCTGCTGTTCGTTGACACAACAACCTTCATCTCATGATCATTTACTTGAGGAGTAGGAGTAGGAGGAGGTAGATGACTAAACGACGTCGTTAACGGATAGATCGGAGCTCCTGGTGATGAAAATCTCACAGTCGAGATCTCTGAATTCGATGATTGTTGCTGTTGTGGTGATGGTAGTGGAGATGGAGAACCGCCATTGTTGTTTTCCTTGATTTGTTTATCGTTTGATTGATTTACAGTGACCTAGTTTAATCCAGAAATTTCAAAATCAAAATCAGAAACCTCAATCGAAACAATCAACAGTGATTACGATGAATATTTTTAAGGAATTAAGAAATAATACCGAATCGGTGGTGATATCGAAGAGGCTAGATCTACGACGGCGGCGATTGAGATTATTCCGTCGGAGAAAGTATTTCTGAGCATGACTGGCAACTTGCGTAGGAGTTCGAGTTTTGACGAAGTTTCTAGAAATTCCTCGCCAATCACCTTTACCTACCTTATTCAATCCAAGCAAAAACAGCTTGTGTTCATCTTCCGTCCATGGAACACCTAATCAATCAAAATCAATCGATTCTTCAATCAACAACAACAAAAACCTAAAAAAATCAATCAAACAAAAACAAAAACAACTTCAATTCATTCTTCAATTTTCTCTCTCATACCTCGTTTCCGTTCACGGCTAACACCACCACCACCAGCAGAAGCGTTATTAACAACGACTGCATCATCAGCAGAAGCATAACCAGCAGCAGTAGCAGGAGGAGGAACGACGTCGTTTGAGGAAGAAGAATCAAGGCGATGTTCATACTGAGAGAGATTATTCAACGAAACACTCTTCCTCAAGGAATCAACGACAACACGAACACCGAAAAGCATGATCTCACCGCCGGTAGTCTCCGCTTCCTTGGCCATCTCCGATGAAAAAGTCGTCGCTCGGAGGAGAGAGAAAAATGAGAGAGGAGAGAGAAAATGGAGGAAGGTGGTAATGGAGTGAGAAAGTATTGGGAGGGTGAGGTTTTGAAGGAATCTATAGAGAGAGAAAGAGTAAAATCCGTACGAGGGAAGATATAATAATAATAATATAAATAAATTGAAGATAAATTAATGGGTTTTTATAAGGTAAAGGATAGAGTGGTTTATAAAGAAGAAATTACTCTACTTGGGAACGAAGAATTGAAGATACATGATAAGATAACTTGGCTGTCAGATATGTTAAAATAATTACTTCCTTCCCATAATCCCATCTCTCTTATTTAAAAATAATAAAAACAAAAAAAAAAAATTATAAAAAAAAAAATATTTTCTCATGAATTTTTACGAAGACAATGGAGTATATTTATTCCTAAATTAGGTAAATATATTACATAGTGAGATAGTTTTAGATTTCATCCTATATAATTTTCATTATCTTAGAAATAATTAGATTTCTTTCTAAAAAAATGATTCATTATGTTAGTAATTTTCATCATAATATATTCTTTTAAATTATAATGCAGTATACCATATTATTTTTATCATTATAGTATGAGTATATATACTCATAGAGATCATGAGTTATACGTTCATTAAAGTATGAGTATATATACTTGTAGGGGTTATGAGTTATACGTAAATAGTCAGTGTAGTTTAGAACCCGTGAAGGTTTGTAATGCTTTATTAGCATTGTCTAGATCTTACTGTACTTCGTAAAATAATTTTATTTCCTTTCTGATAATGATGGATGATATATAGCTTAGCTTTGGTAATCAAACATATCTTGATTGATATTTTTTAAAAGATTGATAAGAGTACAGATGAAATATCAATTAGCTGAGATCATGTATTAGATGTAAAAATAAAGGCATTTTAGAATCAGATAAAATTAATTTAAAAAAAAAAAACATCAATCAATCGTTTAATCCATATGTTGTAATTTTTTTTTTTGTTAAAATAAAAACCGATTATCAAACTTTGTTTAATATAAAAATAAAAAACCATTATATATATGGGAAAGCAATTATTTTTTTTCCTCCAAAAGACCTTAAAATCCCGGTCATTCTCTTCTTGTATGTGTGTGTTTTTTACTCCTTGTTATTTTACAAACGATCCGTAACTAGCTGCAAATAAAATACATTACTCCGCATTTAAAAACGATAATTTAAGGGCTTCTTTGGCATTTTTTTTCTGTTTTTTTTAAAACAAAAAACCCAAAAACAGAAAACAAGAAAAAGGTGTTTCCAGTTTTTTGTTGTCAGTTTTCAAATTCATCATGATTTTAATAAATTTGTTTAATTTTTATTTTATTATATGTCATATATCGTATGAGTTTGAAATCCAAAAAACAGAAAACCACAGTTAAGCAAAATGAATCCTAATTTTCTTAGGAATAAATGATAAATTATTTAATTAAATTTTATCTGGATATAAATAATGGAGGTATAGAGGATGTGAAGTAGGGTAGCATGTGGCAGGGGGTAGCCAATCAGTTTGTCGATGTTGTGTGGGTACAACACGTGGCTTATAACTGTCGGCTTATCCTTGAAGATTTTTTTATTTATATTTAATCTGTTTGTTTGTGTGTTTTGATAAAGGGGTGAGGAGCTTTTAATTAGTCAATATATATCATGTCACAATCAATTTTAGATGAAGAGAGAGAATATTTCACGAGAATGTAAGATTATTTGTTTCCTTATTTTGGCTTCGATTTTTAGAACCTACCATCTTTCTATACTTCCCTTTTTTTTCCTACCTCCTATTTAATGAATTTATGCTTCTTCCCTAAGCCAACATTTTTTCTTTCTATACTTTCGTTGGCTTAGGATTTTTTTTATTCTAATCATTAATATATTGACTATTTAAACAAGTATAATATATGGCTTACGGAGTATGATAATGTATTTTTTTTCTGCTTTTATTACTTGCATATAGTACTACTCTATAATCCATTATCATGCAATTTAACTTATTTGAAGAATGAATTAAAGAAAGTAAACCGATGAATTATAGTATATAGTAAATTCATTAAGGGAAACAACTATGATATTTAGGTAACCGGTATTTTAATTTCTATGTTTACCTTATTTGTTAAAATTTGATGTGCATGCCATGTCAATTAACGGGCTTCCCTAAAAATGTGTTTACATGCCAAAGCCCAAAGGCCAAACCACACGTTATGCCTGTTTAATTTAAACATGACTTCTTTTTTATTTATTATTTTTTTTTTTTTTTTTTGAAAGATAAACATGATGACATTTTATTACATATAAAAAGAATGAAGAAAGTAAATGAAAAAAATATTACTATTAATTTAATATTTAGAAAATACATCGTGAGTGTAAATTTATAATAAGAAATTAAATTGATAGAGTATATATACCAATCTTATAGTTCAACCAAAAATTTATCATGCCCTTCAAATATCAATTTAATCTTTTTCGTTGAATTGGTCCTTTAACGAAAATATCTACCTGCACATTATTTATTTATTTTCCCTTAACTTGTTGAATAGGTGTGGAAATTTTGTTGGTACTTTAGGGAGACCATGGTAAGTGTTATAATTAATTGAGAGATCAACAACATTAGAATAATAGAATTAGAAAAGGAAAAGTTTGAAAGTTTTGAGGGATGAAAAGAGTGGTGTTAGATTTGAGTTGTCACTTTGTAAATGGCGATTGCATACAAATGATGGCTTATTTGAGGAGATGATTTTTTTAGATTGTGATAAAGGTGACAAGTAAGAGCTTAGCAGTACTAGTTAGTAGTAGTCGCCTAGTCGGACTCCGCCCCATAATAGGGAAAGTTGGGTGTAAATGGTGGTCCTTGTGATTACCCGTGTTTTATTTGTCTCTATTTCTATACATGTAAACTTTACATAAAATAAGTGAATATAATAAGTTAGGGTGAACGCTTAATATAATTAAAGGTCAGATCATTAAAGCTTAATTGACATGTATAAGCTAATGCGTGCTTTTTTGTTTCTTATTTTCACTTTTTTTTTTTGAACTATTGTATTATTGGGTAAAATCATAGTTGGACCAGATACGGCGTCTCCCCCAAGTATTCTTTGAGTTATGCTTAATATATGGTGGTTATACTCCATAAGTGTTTAATTGATGTATATTATAGTTGCGACATACTAGTTATGCATTGCTATTTCAATACAAAAGGGTGGAGGATCAAACCTTAATCATCCTAACATTTTGACTAGCATTTTGGCCAAGACTCACCATTGCACCTCCATACAATACCATACTTCATACTTAATTACAAAGTATATTATTTGTGTTCACAGCTAACAACTTGTTAACATCTATTTTACGGTTACTCCAACAACAAACAACTACTATCACACCTAACAACATTTTCTGATTATAGCTACATTTTTCAGTCACCAAATTAAAGTATGTCACCATGCAAAACTTGAATCGTACTGTTACATTAGACACTTTGCGCCCCGTTAACTATAGATTTTCTATTATATTTTACTCGTAACTAGCATTTACATCAACCACAGTCTAAAGATACTCCATAGAATGATATTTTTGAAATTTTATAGTCACTTCATTCGTGGCTTGTTGAATTGTGATTCTTGTTTCTAGTCACAACACTTTTATCTAAATTAAAATAATTTCAAACACTTCATGATTACTATTACGTTACAACGTGAATAATTAATATACCGTAGAAAATATATATTCTCGTGTAACCTCATTGAATTAAACATCAACTTTTAATATACCTTTCGTGTTTTTAAGTGCTTTAATTTGACCTTTTGTGCTAATCCGCTTTGATCAGCTACCTTATAAAAAGTACAAGATTACTCTTATGAATAATGTGATGCCAATTATACCCTTTAAAATGTGTAATTATATATGTACCCTCATTAATATATACAAGTTTTATAAATAGTGTTTTAACAATTATACTACCTAAATGTTTATTTATTTATTCATTAATGATAATTACCTCTTTTTTTAACTCTTAAGAATAATATGTGGACATTCATACCCCTAAATATATCTGTTTATATATTTTCTCTCACTATGCTGCCAATAACAAAATTTGTGATATAAGGCCAAACCTAAAGAGATTTTGGATATGGCTAACTATGGCTAATATACATAAAAATAGATACAGTCATATTAATTACTTATTACAATTGTCTCAATGTTTAGCTTTGATATCAATTTTTTTAACAATTATACTTATTGATAGTTGCATACTCGAATTATAAGATATTTAGATGCTCAAAGGAATGCATTGAAAATGTAAAACAAAGCTAATAAAAACATCATCTAAAGTCAAAATTATAAAAGAGAGCATATAATTATAGTATTTCAACAAACTAAAAAACTCCATGAATAGTGTTCAACATCATATCCACCATTCATATTTGACACATTGTTAGTACAAATATAAGAATTATGTCAAGATAAAATGATGATTGATGTTAGAATATAGAGGAAGGGAAGGCATATGAACCGTCGGGAAAGCATATTCTATATTTGTCTCAAAGTGGAGTATATAATTTATTAATATATTCCGTATATGCTAATTAACCAATTTATT
The DNA here is from genome assembly GCF_948465745.1 of Chenopodium album. NCBI lineage: Eukaryota > Viridiplantae > Streptophyta > Magnoliopsida > Caryophyllales > Amaranthaceae > Chenopodium > Chenopodium album. Next base: position 6,520,741 of record NC_137844.1, on the reverse strand, counting down.
AATTTAATTTAATATTGAGGTGGGGTGTTATAATTAATTTGATGATCCGTACTGCTTTATTATCTAATCTAATCTTAATTACCATCTTTTGATAGTGGAGGTGCATCTGGGGTTGGAAGATAAGCCTGAGATAAGGTAATTGTGGGACCCCACTATCATTTTCTTCTTTTTGTTAGATGCTCTATTCTCACGCGCCTTTTTTAGTAACTAAAACAACTGGATGCCACATGCATGAATATATATATACTTCTTCTATTTTTATTTAGTTACAACACATACTTTTTCACCGTATTTAAGGTATGTGGGGTTCACATGAAGTGAGTGGTTATTAGGAGTGTAATTTGATGGGTCATGTGCTTTAAATAAGAGAAATATTATAGTTTTTTCCCAAAATAACTTCCATTTATAGTGTGTTGTAAATATTGTGATATTTTCATTTTAGGGAAGTGTTACAAGTATTATAAAACGGAGGAATTAGATGATTAAATAGTCTTTTGATGGTATTGAATTATCAATTTTATCATCTGTGAGTGTCATTATATATCCGAGTGTATCGAGATGAATTAGGGCGTATAATGGATATTATGCTATCGTGTAGGTCTTGTTTTGTTGTTTTGATATTTTGGTTGCTTGTTGATGTTGATTGGTTGGTGCGTTATTTACAAACTAATAGATAGTTTTTTTTTTTTTTTAGTTTGTCATAATTTATTAGCATCAATTATGATGTATAAAAAGTATGTAGTATTCAATCATAAAACAAAAATACATTAAGGCTCTATTCTCTTCAAATTATTTTTAGTGCAGTTCAGTTCAGCTCTAATAAGTTCAGTTCAGTTCAATTCAACTTAATTTCCAGTCAATCAGAACGGGCTCTAAAGTAAATAATGCTCTGTACTTCTTAGTATTAATTCAAAAGTAAATTTATAATCATGCAACTCTCTATACTAAATATTTTTCACTTTTTAATGAAAAAACACAATAATACTTATTGAAAAAAAAAAAATTTCATTAGAGCTTATTTTAGCCGGGATTTAGTTGATTAAAAATTTAAAAGAGAAAAGCATTATTAAAGTAAAAAAAAATTGAAAACCAGTTTAAATTTAAAAATTTAAAAATTATGAAACTGCAAATACTATGCACTAGTTATTATTGAGTTTCATTTTATACATGAAGCTCAATCTACAAACTTTTATTTTAGCTACTTGTATCACTTTAGGTTATACTATATGAAAGTCCGTGCGATGCACGATTTTTTAATATTTTGTTTTGAATATTTCTTAATCTCTAACAATTTTGTTTTTTTTTTTTTTAATTAAAATTCGTTGACATAAATTTCACATAATAAATATTTAAATAGGGTAAAGTTTTTCTTGCATTATAAGTCTTTATTTATATATATTAGATTTGTTTTTTTTTTTTTCAAGATTCTAACTATACAACTTATGGAGTATACTTCGTATTATTCATAAGGTAAAGTCGTGAGGAAACAACTCTTCTTTCAAACATATCTTATTGTATCTAATAGTACAAAATGTTATAAATTATGTATTACATTGGTGGAAACTGAACTCCATATGATTATGACTTTGATGGGCAAATTTAGCAATCCAATAAGCAAACTTATTACTCTTTAGATTTGTGAATTGTGATATGTATGTATATATGTTGTGCCTTTTGACTTTTTAAGTGAGCTACACAACAAAGCTAGCATAATTGCATGTTAGAATTTACCATTAGTCCTTCTTTCATTCTTTACTATTTGAAAGTGACATTTTTTTTCGAGTTACTTTTAATCATCCTTTTTTCATACTTCTTTTTCACAAATTATTTGACATGTGATTAATATTTCAACAGTTTCACCTTTTTAATCCTTCTTTTTATTGGACACCTCAACTTAATAAGTCATTAAAGTATGTTTAGTTCACCTTGTTAATCAAATAATCAACAATAATGTTACATATGTGAGCACAATAAATTAAAGAATTTTTTTGTCACCTACTACTATTTATTTGACTTTTTATATTATGATCAGAAAAGATTTTTGCTTTGGTACGAAGGAAAACATCCTGTACAGATTTCAGATCCTTTTCTAGCTCCTGTAATGAATAAAGGGCTCCTCAAATATAATAATGAAAGTGATTTGTGCCAAAAAAAACTGATTAAGGGTCTGTTCTCTTCAGCTTATTTTCAGTCCAGTTCAGTTCAATTAGTTCCTAATTTCCTTCTTTCATAAAATATTCAGTTCAATAAATCAGAACAGACCCTAAAACTTGGCTATTATAAGACATATATATTAAAGTAGAGCATAATAATAACATAAAAAGATGAAATAAAATATTTGTTAATTACATGTATGAACGAAGTTGAATTAATTATCTCGTAAAACCAACCCAGTTAGTTCACATCTATAGAGATGACATGCGACAATTTGGATCAGATTCAGGTTGATTTGAGTTGTACTAAATATTTATCTAAAAATCTAAAATAGTGTTAATGTAATACAAATTAAGTATTAGTACAAAAAAATGATATACGAGTCAAGTTGAATTTGGTCTGTTTAGGCTCGAATCAAGCCGAATTCAAGTTTCTCAGTAAATTTGAATCGAGTTTAGATTGAGTTTATTGGGTCGGGTAAAGGATTATCACCTCTACCCGTCCGTGTATGTTCTTGCTCAAGTTGTTAATTAATTTACATACATTGCGACTTGGTCAAAACCATAAAATGATTTTCTTGTCACATTACTAAGCTATTTTACTCCTTAGGCCGTTAGACGCCTCTTTGAATTGCCTTGTATTGCTAGATTAACCTAATTTCAAGTATTAAAAAGTCCCTACAAATGATACATGTTAAGTAGGTGTTACACATTTTGACCACCTAATACTCACCATATATGGCATTGATCATGATCATATATATTAGATGTGAGATGAAGAATGAAGACTTCCTTTATGTTAAATAAAATTGATGATAAGCTAAAATATGCATAATCATTCAATAATCCTTTGATTAGACCCACTAATTGTGTTTTTTGGTAGGGTTGTTTGAGCCTCATAATAGTTGCTTCTTGTCTACCTTTCCCTTTTCTTTTTGGGGATGGGTGATTGTCAATATAACATATTTTTGGTGTTTACCAAATCCATCTTAGTGTTTGAATAATCGTGCTTATCTAATATATTTGCATATTATATTGTCCCCACCATGCTAATTAATTAGAGTACCATCTATATATATTGGTCCACTAATTTCACTTCCATTTATATGCTATTTCAGGAAACTAAATTTACGCATGATCTTTTGCTCACATGGTTGAGGTGTAAATAAATTACTTGCAAGTTTTTTGGATTTTTTTTTTTTTTTTGAGTTTTATTATTGTTGTTGCAAATATTTTTTCATTGAGATTAGCGATGAAAACATAATTATTAGGGGATGACAATTAAATTACAATTATAGTATAGTGTTTAATCCTTATAAATATATACTTTTTAATTAGTATAGGCTACCATGCAAACAAATTTCAAACGATCATGAGCCTCACAAATAAATGAGCTATACTAAAAAGTAAAATCATTTAACCATTTTGTTCTACTCCATAAAATGTTTTTCACCCTAAGTCCCTACTTATAATTAAAAGGCCTCGTAATTATTTTGTTGTTTATAAGAAAAAGAAAATATATTTTACAATGATTGTACGTGGTAAATTGATGAATATGATGAATTGAATGACAAGTACATACCATGATACCCATAGGCATATAGCATATTCTTCTCAGAATGAAGGACAATTTTGTCATTGTAAAATTTGTAACAACTAACAACAATGAATTTTACGTTAGGGTTAAATTTGTGACATTACACATAATACAAAGTAGTAGACATGTCAATCTTTAGATAGATGATGGATATATAATTAAGTTATAACCTACTGTATGATTTATGGATTACTTTAATTAACTAGCTTAGAAACAAACCCTAAGCTACTTTATTAGATAACCATCAGATTTTACAATCAACTTTTTTGTTAAAATTGCATCAATCTATTTTTGTTGTCATTTTATAACTTTCTTGAGTATCAATACTAAATTACCACCACATTACAAGTGATACAATATTAAAATAATACTCCATAGTACATATAGCTGTCAACTAGTTTGATTATTTAAGTTTTAAGAACTATGGTGACTAAATTTAAACCTAACATCAATTACTTATAATCGTTTCATTATCCTTTTTTAATTATATGACTATTTATAAACCAAAAAATATTCTCTAACTAAAAATCTAAGAAGATACTCCAAGAGTTGAAATCTATAATTACTACGTATATATTTTACCTCTATGGAAATTTTTTAATTCTTTCATTTTCATTCGATTGTCGTGCCATTTCTTCATATACATAATACATGCATGATAGAGTAGTAGCAAAAAAGTCCTTTTGTTATTATAATAGTAATAATTTTTTAATCAATCTCTTTCACCGTTTCACTTAATTACTTCACATAAATTCCATAAACCAAATCAAAGTTGATGAAAACCTGTAAAGTTATAGCTAAATGCATCCTTGATCACGTAAATAATAATAGTAATTTAAGATTAATATAATTATAATCATAGAAAGCATCTTTTCATGCAAGTTGTAAATACAAATATACGTATATTATAAACATAAATTTTAAGGGTGGTACGGTGTAAGAAATCTGTCTTTAATTAAATAAAAGTATTATAATGTCTTAATTATATAAAGTCACCTATTGATGACTAATTATTCTCCAGGTTATACATTAATTAGATAGACTAGCCTTTATCTTTCTCTCACAGTTGACTAAAATCTGTTCTTCTTGGAAGTTTGAATTGAATTAAGGCTAGATTAAGGTTAAGTAAACAAAGTTAAGCAAAAGCCGAGAATATCTCCTCGTGATTTTGTTCTTTTTGTTTAGTACCACTTGCTTTCTAATTGGCCAAATTAATCCCATAAACCGAGAGTTAACACATGGATGAATAGGATTATGACTTCTACTTAACATTAATATAAAATTAATCAAACACTAGCAAACATGGGTGCTGATTGATCCAATCAAATTGTTTTTTAAATTTTATTTTCATGTATAATAGAGAGTTACAAGAGGCAAATAGTCGTCTAGTGCACGCTTAGGGGCGATAGCTTACGTGTTACTGGTGTATATGAAATTTGATTCCAAGTTTTGGGTTTCATTTCCTTTAAAACTTTATACTTTATAAATGATTGGCATCCTTTTAGGTGGGAGGAGGGGGGCGGGGTGAATGGTTGTTAAGCATTCTTTAGGTTATTTTGTGCATTATGTAGAAAAGATTACTTAACACTAATATATATTCCAACACATTCAATTAGATATAGTGTTTAAAATTTTTTAAAGATTATGTTGTACTCTATATTTTCCAATTTTTTCAAATACATACAATTTTACTTAAGTTGTTGTGAAGCTTAGTTTAAGTTAAGAAGATTTTGGACGACGTTTCACTCTTCCAAGGAAAAGATTGAGAGGATATCTTTCCTTATTTTTATAATTGTACTTTTGATAAAAATAACTTATATGTGTAGCCTGCATTTTTATTTATATGCAAACATATATTACTGCAACACTCCAAATTTCTTGTGATCCAAAACATGTATAATTATATTTGGTGTCGTGCACATAAATTCAACACAAATAAATAATGTACATATATTTTTTTGTCTCTTTTACTACGTTTATTATTGTTTTATGAGCTATCAATAATATTTTACTCCATATTAGATTCAATTTCTCAAAATAATACTCCGTAAATGGTTCAAAAATCACAATTATCGAAATCATAACCCTTGGCCCCTATATACTCTTTCGATTATTGACTTGGATCTAGCTAATTACAACCAAATTTTGACAGATATATAAAACAATACCTCGTACATCATAAAGTATGCAATCACCGTTTTTCTATTTCATCTTTGTTAACTAACGTCATCATTTTCCAACTACTAACATTATTGTCATTGTTAAATTCTTAAACTATGTATCATTAATTCATTATACCAATACCCTCTCTCCTTTTGTTTGACTCTTTAAAATATACGAAATTACGAAGTAGTTACATTTTAAATTTTACTCCTTAGTTGGATACGGAATACAACAAATTCACATGTACAACTTACAGTATATTTAGGTCCTGTTCTTTTGAAGTTTTGAGCTTTTGCGCAGAGCAGAATAGGTGTCAGCAGATTAAATTGAGTCAGTAGAATAGAGCAGATTTTAGTAGAGTAGAACACATTTCAGCAAAACAAAGCAACTTTAAAGAATATGGCCTTGCTTTTTAAAGAGAATGTATTGCCATTGTTAGGAAATATAGAATGCAAAGTATATTAATTTGCAATCTAATCTTTTTAGTTTTTTCAGTGAAATCTTTTTGTAAGATATTTTAAAAAAAAAAAAATATCAAAATGTTAAGAACAAAATGGATTGGAGAGAGTAATGTAATAATATATTCTAACTTGATTAAATTATATAATTTTGAAAACATGTATGGTGTAATATGGTTGAATTATTGAAGCATTACAGCATTAGAAAACTACTCGTTATTTTTTAAAGCAATGTTAGCATAATTAATATCACTGGTAAGACAAATAATAGTATAACACTAGTCCGTCGTCAAATTTGGAATCTACTTCAATAATGACGTACATAAAAGCATTTTCATTTAATTAAGTGAAAAAGTGTAAATGATACTTCTAGTTGATAACTTGATACAAGTCCATACAACATCCGATTCATGCCTTTGTTTTTATATTTAAAAAAAATTGAGAAAAAGTCACAAATTTCATTGTCACTCTATTATTTATTTTTGTGGGATATATATTTTGGAGAGTTGGTAAACAATTAATAATATATAAGAGGACAATTGCGACAATAACAATTTAACACAACACGAATACACCATATATTAAAAGAAAATGCAACTACACTAGATAAGTAACACATATAACTCAAGTACTCAACTTATCTTTGACATTGTTACATAAATTTTAAGTACGAGTAATAATTAGTCACCCTTATCGTATTTCACTTTAATACAAATTTAGCAATGTGAAAATCAACATGACTCAAAGCAAAAAGTAAAGACATGTTTTTCAAACTGCTTGCTCATGTAGACGTGGCAAAACTAGCTCATGTGGTCATCCTCATTAACCAATTCGAAACCTGAACTTATACTCAAAAAAAAAAAACATATGGGTTGGGATGAAGTTAAATACCACAAACATTAGAATGGATGCTACTCCATTCCAATCCATTCTAATAGGCGCTATTGAGCACCCCCTTAATTGATTGTGCCAAATCTACAACAAACCAACCGGGCAACTGTTTCGAATTGGTTAATGAGCCTATATCGATTCTAACAAGTTTGACCCAACCAAGCATAAACTGAATAGAATTGACCCGAACCGAATAACTCATTTTGTCCATTAATTGGGTTATGACTTAACACATATGGGGGCCTAGGTCAGAACACAAGCAGAGTCCGGGAAAGAAATGGGGGTTTGATCACATAATATGAAAGATAAAATTCTTGTCCCATAATTTGGGTTATGACTTATCACTGCTAGTTGGTAATTCTATCTTGTTTATTATTACCAATAAATCATCATAAATAGTTTAGTTTAGTTTATTAAATTTATACACTTGAACCTTCTAACAAGCTTTCCGAGTCAATCTTTTTGATTTAAATTGTTACCATAAATGAAGCTAGGTGTCTGAACCAGCCCAAGTCTCGGTTGAGCTCTGCTTGAGTGAACTCCAACCTGAGACGTGAGAGAGTAGTTTCCAAGCAAGCTAGGCGCGTGATCACATCTAGCTAATGTTCCAGTATCTGCTATACAAAATTACAAACCTTTCCAACTCAGGTTTAGAAACATGCTATGATAAAGAGCATTTGTATGTAAAAAAGAACTTAGCTTTGCTCAAAAAAAAAAAAAAAAAAAAATCTTAGATCCATGAACGTACAGCCGATACAGGTGAATCTGATTTTTTCGTGTTCTTCTTATAATAGTGGATCTTCACAAGGGTACACCAGTTCTTTGACTACAAACTGAGTATAACTAGCTGTTACCAGCTCTGTTTCCTGACTACACTAACACTTTTGCCCAAAATTTCTTTTACAGGAATCATGTACAAAGACTACAAGTGGTAAGAGAAAGCAATCAATTTCCGTTTCTGAATTCTACTTGCTTCATGGGTCGCAAACTTGCAGCAACATAGCCATGTTGCTAGGAAAAAGATCCCATAGTCTTGAACAATGCTGGAAAACCAGGTTGGGTGCATTGGAACAAATAACATTGGCCGTTTTCAGCCAAACAAAATTTGAATTGACCCTCAATACAATCGTGGAAGCCTGATTTGACTGACATTCAGCAGAACTCAAAACCTTGAAAAGTGGACAATTGAAATGGAGTCTCTTCCTTAAACCGTACTAGGCATAAGTTCCTTCTGTCTTCTCGAGATAGTATCTCTTTTATCATTGCTATGTTTCTCTTTCCTACCAGAGCCAATAGACGTCCTTGATAAAGGAAGAGGCAAAGGGGCATTGCTGAGTCTAATCACTTCGCCTGTCTCAGAATCACCAGAGTTTTCCTTTATTTCAGACAATAGCTGCTTAAGCTGGGTTGACTGGCTCACAATACGGCCTTTGTTCCAACCAGGGAAACTAAATTGAAATGATGGCAAATTATCCTTTAGAAAAGAATTAGCCACCTTGGCAACCGGAAAATTCTCTGCTACAGAGCTTTTCTCCATGTCTCCCCTTCTGCTAATGAAACAAAGAAAAAAAAAGTCATGAGGCAGAAGAGAACTGTATCATTCCAATCACATGCAACTTCTTATATGACGAATCTAAATTTAGATAAAGGCAAGAATCAACAATGAGGCATATCTTGAAACCACAAGAGCAAACACTAAAGAATACACAGGAAGGAAATTAGCATTTCTTGTTTTAGCCTCTTCCTCAGGAGCAAAAGCCTAGATTTTAAGGGACCAACGTAATCTATTGCCAAGAAAAAAATGAATTTCTTATTGAAAGCAGAAAAAAATTGGTCCACACTAACAAACACTTAAAGATCCACCATAGTCCATGTGTATATATCTATTTCAAAAAGGAGCAAAAGTTGAGGAATTCCTTCTGAGACACACTTGCTTGATAAGGCAGACCAGCATGACAGCATAAGGCCATAGGCCATTCTACATCCCTCTGTCTTTCATCAATTAAACGGCAACATAGACCTCAGCTAGGTCTATACTCTATACATACTAAGTTCTGGCTGGAACTTCTAGGGTATCAGAGAAAAATCCAAAAAACACAAAAAGAATGGCATTGCTATTTTGGTCAGGGTCAGGTTGCAATGTGGCATTTTTTTTTTTAAAAAAAAATCTTAAGGGTCTAAGTATCATTTACAGCAGCGCTTTACATCTCTTCTTATAAATGAGAATTAGTTGTGCAAACGAACCAGCTTTCCTCCAGTGAAACGCTGCACACTAAAGATTGACTGACACAATGAGATTGGCACATGATCAGATTTATAGGCAACATACATACTATATCCTCCTTTTCAACCATTTTATTTTTGTAATACGTATATGACCTTTCTATATTCCTGAAATTAGTTTCTAAAAAATTGTTGGTGGTTGAAATACGTAATTCAGAAATCAATTTTACACCCTTAAGGAGTTCCATAATATCATGAGAAAACAGTCATTCAAAAAGGGAAAGCTAGCAAAGTAATTTATATGACCCTATTTCTTCCAATGATGAAGTGTATCTTTACATATCAAAATATTAGCATAATTCATAGTAAGTAACGTGCAAAGCCTCCCTTTTATATATTGCCCGGGTAATTCAGCATTAAATCTGTACATTTATGCTTAATTTACTAGTAAGTTGATACTGTCCAAATTTTCATCAGCAAGTCACTGATAAGTTTGGAACCAAAATTAAACTTCTTGGTGCTACTCTTTGCTCAACAAGAATAATGCATTTATGTATGCTTGATGAATTTTGGTGAACACGAAAGTAAAAACAAAGGGCTCAGGTTTGCTTTAGGCTATGAAAGAGGAATATGAAGAGAGCTTACACTACAACAAGAGTTGCTAGTTGCGGAAGACTAGTGCCATCCTTGAACATCTTTACCATATCATTGAGCCAAACTGATATTGCTGCACATATGCCTCCAGGCCACATCCTGCACATTGATCATTTTAATAAAAAAAAGGGGGGAAATAAAAAAATATAAAGGGTTCGACATGGTTTAATGTGATGTATACCTATGTACATCAAGAGACCAGACCAACTTGTTGACACGAAACAATTCAGGAAAAAGGCCCCTTTTTGTTGCTTCTTTTAGCACCCTTGCTGCACGTGCCTCCTGGCCAAGCCACCAAAGCGCTTCTAAAAGAGTGTTATAGAATTTCATTCCAAAGCCACAGCCTTCAGAATTAAGTTTGTCAAATACGTATTCTACCATCTGCCAATTGGAGTCATCATCAAAATCTCCCTTGATCATCTGAGCAATCACTTGATGAATATTGGAAGTCTTGTGATTCAGCATTTCATTCAGCAATTCGTAGGCATTATTTAACCTGAATGGTTAAAAAGCTCGATTGAGACAAAATGTTTCTTAGAAGGATTAAAAAATGTGGCATTGGAGATTTATGTTTGGCACTTGTGCTACAGTCTAAGGTTATAAAAAAGAGCATAATATTTTGAGAAAAAAAATTAGAGCTTCTGATAAAGACAGATTGAAAACAGCAAGTTTAATCCAGAATAGTATAAATCAAAGAACCACCAAAAAAATTATCATAACTCAGTCAGAAACCATCAGCAATACACTTTTATTTAAACAAATTTATTTTACCAAGCATATAAGTACATTTTATTAGATAGAATCTAATCAACATTTCTGTAATGCGACAATTGCTGATAACTAACTTGAAAAATGCATATTAAAACTACGGAACCAGAGAAGACTTCTGTCTAACACATATTCCCCAATGTAAAACAATAGCCTTTTACTTTCACTGAAGCACACTGTTAATCGTGATTAGTTCAGTCAGTATCGATCATCGATCATTAATTTTCAATATTAGATAAGCCTTTTCAAGTCATTTTTCCCACGTGACAGAGTAATATCTCTTACTTTTGACTGTGACGTGCGACTTTCCAAGCATAACTTCGCTGAGGTCGATTGAATCACAATTTTTCAATATTTGATAAACAATGGTTTGGCTGAAGTAGAAAGAAAAATGGTACCAAGCTGAAACATGGTGCAGAGAGGTTTAGGCAGGTACATTGAGTAAGCCTGTTCTGCCAATGGAATGAGAAATTGGAAGTTTATTTTTGTAGGTTCGCAACAATTCAGATCTTTGATTGTTTTTCTGGTAAAGAGTGGATCAAGGTAAATGATTTTTGGAGGAAAGTGCTAAATTCGTGCAACAAGACTTTCTTTCTTAGGTTTGGATGACTTGATACAACACTTTCTTTCTTAGATTTGTGGATAATTTGATACCCTTCCTGTTCCAAAGGCACCCAAATAAAAAGAGACAGAGAAATATATATGGTAGCCAGTGGATTTTTTCTCTACCACTCCTTTCATAAATGGCTAAACTTGTGGTGTCTTGTAGATAGCAAACTGAGATCATAGACAGTACTTCACCAGCTCCTTTTAAATCGCAACATATTTCTCATGAAAAGGAAGCAAAATAATTGCAACATAATTTATTTGGCCAATGATTCTTTCTATCTCTCCTCATCACAATACTATTATTTTTCTCAATCTCTCCTCATCAAATGGTTTCTGATGATTGTGCATCCACTTCACACAGCGATTAATATAGAACAAAGGAAGTACTTTGTTTGATGTCTAAGCTAAATGACTTTAACATATAATCCAATGCCATTTTCCTGCAATCAAGGTTTCACCCAAAATATAAATAAAATAGAGCTACAATATCCCCATTTTTTTCAGCATCTTTCAGGTCCTTAATCTCTCACATTGCTGTTCAGAATCTTCTGAAATAAATTTTTTTATACTACTGATTGCTTTGTAGGATCCCAACTCCCAAGTCTCTCAAGTATTAGGTCCCCATAAGATGGTTACACTCAACTGGGGTGTGAGGAGTGTTTTGAGTCATTTTGGTCATAGTTGCTCTTGAAATAATTGTCAACAAAGACACCAGAGACATTCTGTATATACATATTGAAAAGAAAAAGAAAGAGAGAGAAAAAAAAAAAAAAAAAAAGCTTCATGAGGATATCACTTCACTGTTCACCGTATTAGATGTCAAAAAACTCATATATTGACAATATTTGCCTTAACTACCAGCTGGAGCATCAAAAAGTAGGTAATCAGGAAACTCAAATAAAGATCCTAAAAGATTTAGGATTCCTATAACTCATGCCTTTTGCAAAGGAAGTACTCTGAATTGTAAAATTTCACTGTTCTGATGATGAAGTTCAGAAGAAGAAGAGAAGAAAGGGAAGGAAATCGAACAGTATACCTAATTCTCCTACACAACTGTATATCAAATATTTTGTATTAGATTCCTCAAACCAGTTCATGATATCCTGGCAGCCCAATCCTTCTGGAGGCATAACATTGTATGGTTCAAGCAGCAAAATTCTTTCACAATTGCTCTTAGATATGAAAAACTGAAAAGAAAAGGAGAAAATTTATACCCGGGAGATGTTCCTATTCACAATGAGACTGACACTAATTTAGAAGTATCCTAGATTTGGCATTTGAAGTATCAATTAAAAAAGAGGAAGGGCAAAAGCTTCTTCCCCAAATTGTTTGCACACAATTAAATTGACAAATAATACGGAGAGCAGTGAAGTGATATATGTTGTGTATACAAACCACATGAATCTCAGAATCCAGAGCAGGCTATTCTGGTGTTGATCTTGCAATACAACATAATTTGAAACACAAGATTAGTTAAAATGTTCACTGTTATGCCTGTGGGGGCTCTTTGGAGTTCAAGTATCATCCCATATCTATTAATGCAATCACATACTTGAGGAAGACCTCAATTTCTGTTTCAATTGCCTAAAGGCTTAGTGATGGTTTCAAGAATTACCTTTAAAGTATAGTATTGGCAAAACCATGTATGTTTAGAGACTATCCTCTCCATTTGTAGCTACATCTAGCAAAACTAAGTGTTTAAGGACATACGCACATAGCCGTGTCGAATATGATGATAATTAAATCAGTGTAAGTATACGTCATCTGCAGGCCCATATCAGTGAAACGCGTACAAGTATATTGTCTAGAAGGTGTGATCACTTTGCTAACTAAATTAATAGGGCGTCAAAATTTTCTATGGGATACATACTTTAAAACCAAATCATGAAGAAGATGATAGCAAAAAAAACTGACCTGTCAGTTTTTGCATAGACCGCAAGCATCATGCAGTAGCACATCACGCTTGGTAGGATTCCAAATGCTTTGATCTCTTGAAACTGCTCTTCTGCCTCTTCAACAAGCCCAGCAAAGTAGTAAACACTTAAGACTGACTCAAGTGTTTGCTCATTTGGGTCACATTTTGCACTGTCCATTTCAACATAGGCCTTTATGGCCTCCTCAAACTGACCTCCCTGTCTAAAACCTTCAATAACACCATTAAAAGAATTACTGTTCCTTCCTATGCCAGACTCAATCATCCTAGTCACGATTGCTCCTACCTCCCTATAAAGTCCACCCCTTGCATATGTGTGAATCAAAGAGTTAAAGGTTTCCACAGTGGGCTTACTTCCCACCTCATTCATAGTGTTAAACGCGACAAGAGCTTCCTCATACAGCCCAGCTTGCCCATAAGCCTCAATAACACCAGTGTAGGCCTTAGCACTTGGCACCAGGCCTTTTTCATTCATATGTAATAAAATCTCTTTTGCGTCCTGATACAACCCTCCTTTCCCACAAGCAAACACCAATCCTTCATAGGTCTCCATATTTGGCTCGACATTCTCCTCCACCATATCATGGAATAAAGTCACCACTTCCTTAAAATAACCACCCTCGCCAAAAACCTGTATAAGAATATTATAAGTTGCAGCATCTGGCTCGGTGTTGCTCACTTTCATCTCAAGGAAAAGGTCGCGAACATCATCATACCTCCCTTGACCACCATACAAGTTCAACAAAATACTATAGGTACTAGCATTCGGCATGCAACCCGCTTCTTGCATCTGCCTAAACACCCCCATGGCCTCTTTAATGGATCCCTTATGTGCATAAGCTTCCAATAACACATTATACGACGATATATCAGGCATTTTACCACTCAGTTCCATCTCTTTCAAAAGTTCAGAAACCTTTCCAAGCTCACCTAACTTGCTAAATGTCTCAACAACATAGGTATACGTCGTTATATCAGGCAAAACCCCACTTTCATTCATGGTCCTAAACACCATCTCAGCCTCATCACCCAACCCTCTACTAGCACAAGCGCTAAGCAACGTGTTATAAGTCACTATATCAGGCTGAACCCCTTCATGCCTCATCTCAGCAAATAACCCCAACAACTCCTCCCAATCCAACCCACCCCTAGCACAAGAATTAATCACAGTATTATAAGTCAATATATTAGGAGCCACCCTCTCTTTCTTCATCCTATGCAACAACTCAAGGGCGGTCTCATACTGACCATTCCTACCATAAGCATTAATCAAAGCAGTATACGAAAACACGCTACGAGGTACACTATGAACAGGCATATCATCAAACACCTCATGACATTTCTCAAGCAACCCTTCTCTACCTAACACCCCAATGATAATAGTATATATATGTTCATTAGGTTTGCACCAAATTTGGCGCTGCATATATTTAAACAATCTTAAGGATCTTTGCCAATCACCCCTTTGAGCAAATTCCTTAAAAACCAAAGCAAAATCATTAAGAGAAAGCTTACTTTTAAAGGCATCAAGACATCTAGCAATAGAACCTCTAGGTGGAAGACTACTTAACTTATTAATTAAGGTCTCAATATCATAACTATACTTACCCTTTTCAAGTGTGAATGATGGGTTGCCCAGAATTAGGTCTTTGGTTTTAGCTTTGAGCTTGAAATCGGAAGAGAGAGAGTACGGTTTTGAGAAAAAGGGGGATTTTTGGGGAAATAGTAATACTGGGTTTTGAGGGGAATTGGGAAATGGGTTTGGTTTAGAAGAGAGAAAAGGTTGAGAGGAGAGAGAAAGAGTGAAGGTTAGAGTTTTTAGCATGATGGGGTTGGATGAATTTGCATTAGAAATTGAGGAAATTGGGGTAGGAAAATTAGGGTTTTTGAAGGGTTTTTGGTGTTTGAATTGGAAATTGAAGTTACAGAGAAAAGGGTGAAAGGGGAAGAAGAAGAAGGAAGAAGAAGAAGAAGAAGAAGATGAAAGGTAGAATTTCAGAGGTAGTTTTGGATAACGATGACCGTTGGAAGGGGTGGCTAACTGTTATGCCCGCCCATTAATCTGCTACTCTATATTGAATTAAGCACTTAATTTTTCATTTTTCCGATTAAATTTATTTTGGCAAATGTGAAAAAAAAAAAAAAAAAAAAACCCTTTTAAATGTATCATTTCGCGAAAAAAATTCTTTTAAAAGTTTTTTTTGTAAAAGAAAACCCAAACAGATCTAATTTTTGTTGAAGACAACTTGGTACCTCTAATTCACCTGATTAACCACTAATTACACTCTAACTATTTAATAATAAAATTAGTTTATAAATAAATAAATAAACAAAACCACCATCTCCACCACCACCCAGCCACCCACTCCCTTTCCCCCTCCCTAGAAGCAGCCCCACCACCGACTAAGCCACCAGAATTGTTGCCCACATCCAAGCCAACCACGAAAACCACCCTAGCCAGGCCACAACCTACCACCAGCTTGCCTACTCCCGTCGTCAACCACCACCAAGAAAACTACCTTACTCCCATCGCCATCCCACCACGAAAATACCTACACCCGGAAACATCAACTCGAGCACGAATTCTCGAAATACAACATCGTGTTCCAAAGAAGTCGAGAACAATACACTACTAGAAAACAGGCCATTTTCGACGGAAAAATTCCGTCAGAAACACCTTGAAATCCGTCGGAGAAGGTGTTTCCGACGGAATTCCATCAGAAAAGGTTGTCGGAAACGCCTTTGTAGCAAAAACCACCTTTTCCGACGAAAATTTCGTCGGAAACACTATTCCGACGGAATTTTCCGTCGTGACATAATTTTCGGCACCGGTGAATTCCGTCGAAATTTATAATTCGGTCAGAAATTTCCGACCGAAATTCCGTCGGAAACTATTTTTCGGAAATAAAAAAAAAACGTTGTGCCACCACCGACACGGCGTATCACCATCTCCAACTACCCAAAAAGCCCCTGTCAACCCCAACCAAACCCACATCACCACCACCACCACCAACCACTACAGACCACTAAACTAGCGCCACCCACCCAAACCCAACCTAACCCACCACCACCTCCCTAAAACCAGACCACCCTAACCCACCCCACCCCACCCCACCCTAACCTACCCTAACCCTAACTAAATTAACCCCCACCCTAAATTAACCCACCCCACCCTAACCCACCCACCCTAACCTTCTCTCACTAAATTAACCCACCCCACCCTAACCCTTAGCCCTGGCGGCACCCACCACCACCACCTCCCTATAACCAGACCACGACCTTAAAACCACCAACGACCCACCCACAACAATTGACCACGACCCACCCTTAAACTGACCCAGACCCACCCACAACAAGCCTAAAACCACCAACGAGCCACCACCACCAGAACCGAAATTTTTTTAAAAAAAAAAATTAAAAACATCAAAACATACCCTTAATTATGAAATTAGCTTCGAATTTCACCAAATTTAGGTTAATAAGGCTAAATTCGACAATAAAAACTCTAGATCTAGAGTTTTGACAGTTGAATTTAACCTTAAACACCTTATAAAAGGGGGCAGCGGTGGCAGCAGCGTGAGACGACGGCGGCGGTGGCAACGGCTTGAGACGACTGCGGAGACGACGAAGTACGAAGGAGAGGAGAGGAAAGAAGAGAAAGAGAAGGGAGAAGGAGACTGAAGCTAAGGGAGAAAGAAGCCATAAAGAGAGAAACAGAAGAAGAAAGGAAAGAGAGAAGGAAAATGGGGAAATGATAAAAAAACGGCTGAGGGTGAAATAAAAGGGGGGCTGAACATTTAGGGTTTGTTGAATTTTTTTTTTTGTTTAAAATATATTCCGACGGAATTTAATTCCGTCGGAAAATGACATTTCCGTCGGAAAACCCATATATTCCGACGAATTTATATTCCGTCGGAAAATGACATTTCCGACGGAAAATTCCGTCGGAAAACCCATATATTCCGACGAATTTATATTCCGTCGGAAATTTCCGACGAATCTTTAAAATCCGTCGGAATTTCCTATGTTTCCGACGGAATTAGGTGTCCGTCGGAAACAATCCATCGGAAATAGGCCTATTTCTAGTAGTGATAATCAGAGTTTGCACAATTGGAGGTCGATTACAACAACCGTGGTAGACATTGCCCTTCGGTCCGTTCAAGTGGTGAGCGAAGTGCTTCCTCGCGAAAGAAGTCGGGGCGGGCAAGGCTTCTGCAAGGGCCCTCCTCTTCCTGTGGAAGGAGGAGAGAGAAATTCAATGTGAAATTAAAGTCTTCAATTGATAAATTAGGGGTTTTGTGAGACAATTTAAGGAAATTGAGATGGAGAGGCCATTGATTACCATGATTGAGCTAGGAGAGAGAAAGATGAAATTAGGAATTTTAGAGGAAATTGATGAACAAGAAAGGAGGAGGTAACCGGGTAAGGGGAAAGAGATGTAGGTTGCCAGACCGGCGGTAGGGGTTCAAGACAACGGCTCAAATGGGGGAGGGGGCCGCTGTGAAAGGGAGGGGGGAAGGGAGAGAAGGGGTGGTTGGCTGGCTGGTGGTGGGGGTGATGGTTTATTTATTTATTATTTTTAATTTATAAATTAATTTAATTATTAAGTAGTAAAATGAGAATTAGAGGTTAATTAGAAGGAATTTGAGGTTAATTAAGTGAAATTAGTGGGAGTAGGTTGTTTTAAAAAAAAAAAATTAAACTTCGGGTTTTGTTTTACAACTAAGCTTTTAAAAGGTTTTTTTTTCCGCAAAATGGTGCATTTAAAAGATTTTTTTTTGACAAATTTGCCATTTATTTTTACTGATTTTTTATTATATTTATTCTATAAAATTATTTAATTTTACTAATTTGGTCATAAAAAAGAAATGCATGACAAAATGTGCAAATCAGTATAATTAAGAGTTATGTACTTATGTATTACGTTTCCCGATTTTTATAGAAATGAAATTGTTTTAACAGGATATTACCGAGTAAAATTTTGAGGTGGAGGGAATAGGGCCTAACTTAGGGCTTGTTCTCTTCAGCTTATTTTCAGTTCAGTTCAGTTAAGCTCCAATAAGTTCAGTTCATTTCTTATCTTAATTTTTTTCTCTCATAAAATATTCAGTTCAGTTCAGCTCCAATAAGTTCAGTTCAGTTCATTCAATCAGAACAGGCCCTTAGGGTCTATTTTTTTCAGCTTAATTTCAGTTTAGTTCCTAATTTTCTTCTCTAATAAATAATTCATTTCAGCTCTATTCAGTTTAGTTCACTTCAGTAAATCAATTAGGGCCTTAAGCAGGGGCGAAGTAAGGATTTTCAAGTCCCGGGGGCCGGACTTATTAGACAACAGATTGATGAAAAATATTAAAGTGTACTAATATTTTATTGTCACCAAAAAAACATTAGTTAAATCGTACTCAATGATTTTTCATAGTAGCAAAATCATCAATCAAAGATTAAACACTAAAATCTACGACAATCTCTTTTTCTATGTACACAACCAAAACATCTCTAAGAAAATGATCCTCCATTTTACTCCTTAGTTGAGTTTTGACGATATTCATGCATAAAAGACCCTCTTCTTGTTGATTATTAACTTTTTGTAAAAAAAAAAATTGCCTTTGAAGTGGACCCCACTTCGTGTTGATTATTAACTTTTTTGGAAAAAAAAAATCTAGTATTTTTGATTTCATGATTTAACCTATATCAATACAAAAACTACAATTCTCAAATTAAGTAGAATATAATCCTAAAATTTGGTCCTAAAGGTCCATTCAATAAATTTAAAATTACCCAAAATTATTAAAATAAATAAACATATTAAGCAAGTAAACAATTAATCACTTTCTTTTAAAAAAAAAAAAAAAAGTAAACAATCATGTAAATAGGCAAATAAATTTATTAATTGAATGGTATTACATAAGAAGTTTTAATTAAATAAATATGTGGGAGATGAAATTCGAACCCAGCCCCCATGGGAAAATAAATCATTACCCAACCAACATGGCAAGGTATATTTATTATTATACAAGTGTCTTGAATACTATATATACTAATTTTAAGGGGTCCATAAGATATAATAATATATGGGCAGCAAAAAACCTGGGCCGGGGAGGTCGGGCCTCCACCAGCACCCCCCCCCCCCCACCCTTCTCCCTTCGCCCTTGCCCTTAAGGTTGTTTGATCGAAATGGCTTAAACTTTGTTCTAATACTAGTAATTAAAACTTGAGCATCTATGTTTTTTTCATGCTCTAAGTTATTGAATGGAATGAATGAGTTTAAGGGATATGGTAATATAATTAATTTGCATTGGTAGAAGATGATAACTATTGAGTTGAAAGAGTATGAAATCAGAGGATAAAGAATTAAGAAATTGCCTATGTTTAAAAGAAAAGTTAGAACAATATGAAAAACAAAGATGATACACTTATGTGACATTCTAAATTTCTTTCGTATTCCCCTTTTCTTATACGTAGTATAAGTTGTTGAATTACATCCTAAATTATGAAATGACTAAAGAAAATGAAAACTTGAAAATCCGTAGAATTTTTTTATTTTATTTTTTAAAATGTAATAATTCTAATGGCTACCCTAATGTTCCGGCAGTGATGTATCTCTCATTTCCACACATATTGGTTCTCAACAAGTAATGCACAACCCTATATTTCATTTTTTTTTATATATATATATAAAAAAAAAACCAATCAATTTCTATAAGCTTTCTTACTTTTTCTAATGAGAAACAAACTTTTTGCATGAAGATTAAATAACGAAAAGCTTGGTAACTATATTGCAAAAAGAGAATTTGGAGAGGTAAGTTAATAATAAAGTTGTTATACATGCAATGTGAAATGGTTAGTTTTTTTTTTTCATGTTTATTTTATCACATATATATCTGGTGGATTGCATTATTCTAAATTTTCTTTTAATCTTATTAATTCTCGATACCCTTTGATTACAATTAGATATTCATCAAGCATTCAAGCTAAGCTTGTAACATTATTTACACCCAAAAGATCGAGTGTACATTTGTAGTTATTATGTGACAAATCCTCTTGTTTATTTCACTTAATTTGGAAAAATTGATCCAACTTTAACCAATTAAAAATTTGTTGATTTCTCGCTATAAGTTATAAGATCCTATGATTTTTTTTTTCCCACTTATAGCTAGCTTTAATTTGAATTGCATAATTTTAACTTGCATTGATCCTTAGTTTTGTAAAGAAGTATGGATGATTCGTTGTCGATGGAAGGATCTCAACATGGGCAAGGAACGGAATTTGTGCCTTTTCAAACAACTCAAGAATCATTGGAAAACCTATTGCTACATGGACATCTAGACATTTGGGTGAAGGAGGCTAAAAAACTTCCTAACATGGATCAAATACATAAAACCATGTCTGGTTTATTTGGGAGACGATTATCAATGCTAAAATCCCATGGAACAAGTGATCCATACGTCACGGTATCCATAGGTGGTGCAATAATAGCACGAACTTTTGTTATACCAGATAACGAAAACCCAATGTGGATGCAACATTTCTTTGTCCCTGTGGCACATACCGCCCCAGAACTACATTTTGTAGTTAAAGACGACGATGTTGTAGGGTCTGAGATCATAGGAGCCGTCGGTATTCCTACTAAGCAATTGCTTTTAGGGGAGAAAATACAAGGGACTTTCCCTATAATGAAAGGGAAAGGTAAACCTTGGGAAAGTGGAGCTAAGTTAAGTGTTTCAATTCAATACACCCCTGTACAAAAAATGAACTTGTATCAATTAGGTGTTGGTAACGGACCCGAATATAACGGTGTTCCTAACACATATTTTCCTCTTAGAAAAGGAAATAAGGTTACTCTTTACCAAGATGCTCATTATGAAGATGGTATGCTTCCTGATATAAAGCTTGATTATGACAAAGATTTTGTTCATGGGAAATGTTGGCATGATGTATTCAATGCTATTTCGAATGCTCGACATTTGGTCTATCTCACGGGGTGGTCAGTTGTTCACAATGTTAGACTTGTTCGCGATGATCCTAACTTATCTAGTGTTACATTGGGAGATCTTTTGAAAGGAAAAGCACAAGAGGGTGTACGAGTTTTGGTCCTTGTTTGGGATGATCCTACTTCTAGGAAATTTTTTCATCGTACTACTGTAAGTTGATTCTTTCAATTCATACTCCGTGTTATCCAATCATTTCACTTTAACACTTTGTTCATGATATATTTACCTTAATTTATTACACTTATGATTTTACTTATACGACTAATTTGTTCTATAAATATACTAATACGTAGTAGTATGTAACAAAATTATCGATTTTCATGATTATGTTATTGATGATATGATTCTTTATTATATTATCGATGTTTGTAGGAAGGAATGTTAGCAACTGATGATGAAGTGACTTACAAATTTTTCAAGGGCTCATCAGTTCACGTAGTACTATGCCCACGATCTGGTGGGAAAGGGCATAGTTTGATTGGAAAACAGGTACTTTTTAAAATTACTAACATTGAATTCCATTTATTTTGTACAAATTAAAGATGTTTAATCAAGTCAATTTTAATTACTATGTTTTATGTATATATGTTTATGATGGTTAGGAAGCTGGAGCAATTTACACTCATCACCAAAAAACAGTTATCGTCGATGCTGATGCAGGTGAACATAAGCGAAAACTCATTGCTTTTGTGGGAGGACTCGACCTATGTAAGGGGCGTTATGATACCCCGGAGCACTCTTTGTTTAGAACGTTACAAACTGTACACGACGATGATTATCATAACCCCAATATTGCTGTAATTATTCGATCTATACCTCTTGTACATTGTTTAGTTCATTCTAGTATATACTTAGTTGTTGGCTGATTCACTTGGCTTGTTTACTTTGACGAGTTGGTAATAATTTAACAATCCGTGTAGGGTTCGATTAATGGATGTCCTAGAGAGCCGTGGCATGATTTGCACTGTCAAATTGACGGTCCAGCAGTATACGACATTTTAACCAACTTTCAAGAGCGTTGGTTAAAGGATTCACCTCGAGGGATCAAAAAGCTTAAAAGAGCTTATGATGATCATCTAATTCACATAGATAAGGTTCCTAATATTATTGGACAATTAGATGCTAATCACACCTGCAACAACAATGATGATGATGATGATGATGATATGGAGTCTTGGCATGTTCAAGTACATTAATTACTTCACTTACAAATTGCTTAAAGTTTCTTAATAATGTATGATATATAGTTTTTTAATTGTACTTATGATGATTATCTAGGTCTTTCGATCGATAGACTCCAATTCTGTAAAAGGGTTTCCTAAGGATCCTAAAGACGGACCACAAATGGTTAGATTCTTTTCTCTGACCTATTGTTCATATATATACTCCCTTCGTTCGTAACATGTGACACAAAAACTTTTCTGAGGTTAAAGTTTAGAATATTGTCACTAATCACTATTTTGTGTTTTATGTTGGCGCAGAATCTTTATTGTGGGAAAAATGTACTGATAGACATGAGCATACATACAGCATACGTACATGCAATTCGATCTGCCCAACATTTCATTTACATTGAGAATCAATATTTCTTGGGCTCCTCATTTAATTGGGATTCCCACAAGGGCTTAGGTATGATGAAATATACTTTTGTACGGAGTATTCATGAAATTCTTTCCGTCTCAAATTAAATTTTTGCGTCTAAATTTAACATGTTAAACAATGCCAATGATAAAATATCTTTAAAAAAATAATTCATATTATTAATGTTGAAAATAATTACATACAGAGAGAGGGAGGTAAACTTTAAAAATTAAACGAAGAAATTATCAATTACGATAAATATTTTTTGTTGATAGAGTAAATAAACTAATCTTGCGCTTTAATTGTTAGTTTAATCGATCTTTTGATTGAGTTCATTCTCTTATATAATGTTAATTAGAGCCAACATGGCATTAAGTATGGTGAGTTTCGTGATGCATCCACATGTTACTATAATCGTATTATTCTTAATTAGGTGTCTTGTCATTTGTATTTGTGTTCTTATTACTATTTGCAATTCTATGCAGGTGCAAATAATTTGATACCTATTGAGATTGCACTTAAAATTGCTGAAAAGATAAAAGCAGATGAAAGATTTGTTGCATATATTGTTCTTCCTATGTGGCCAGAAGGTGATCCAAAAAGTCTTGCCATGCAAAGGATTCTTTATTGGCAAGTAAGTAAAGATTCACAAATTTAATTGATATGCATTCTTAATTAAATTATGGCACATTAAGGATTTTGAAATTTGATATTCTACTCACAGACTCATAGGGGATCTTCTCTAACTAAGAATTGAATCATCACGAAAATTTGGGAACTCTAGGCTTTCTCATTTTTGAAATCATACTACGTATCCAATATTGCACCTTGTTATCGTGCTACATTCATAATTGTTATCTACATGTCTTTGTAGCTTTGATTTGCCACATCATGGTTCGCCAAACTACATCATTTAAGCTACAACCTCCGCAATGCATGCCAAGCTACTTCCTTTTGTAATTTTAGTATGTCTCACATTGCATGGTCATATGCTATTTAACTAATACACAAAAAATAATAAACAAATCACTTTAATTTATTTGCCTTGGGCAGAGTGAAACTACATAGTTTTGTAGACCTATGTATAGTTTCACCAAAGTTTCAAACTTTGTAGCTCCATAATGGCTAGCTTATAGCTCCAAGTATTTAGAAATTACAAACAAGTCCTTATGTACAACTAACCATTGTGGATGCTTTAATAACGCTATGATTGGAATATGAGGTGGCTTTTCAATAATGTTTTCAATAACGAAATCTTTCAAGCTACATAAATAACTATTTAACATTTAACAATAAGAATGTTCAATTACATTTTTTTATAAAAATATTATCTCTAAAGGTGTTTTTGATTGACATGTTACTTTCATCAATGAACCTAATTGATCAAGTAATAAATTGAGAGTATCAACAGATAATTTTGATCGACATGCTATCTTGATGAACCGAAAATGTTTTTAATCTTTGTCTCTTATACATGGTTGAATACAAGTGAAATAATTTTTTGAGAATAATGCATATATGTTGTTGTAATAGTTGACATCTTAAACTCTATTCTTCATTCATCTCACACGGTTATTTGTTTATATGAATTGTAGTACAAGACAATGCAAATGATGTATCAAATAATTTATAAGGCGTTGGTAGAGAAAGGTTTAGAGAACAATTACGAGCCTCAAGACTTCTTGAATTTTTTCTGCCTCGGCAATCGAGAGATTTCAGATGATAATAGTGTACCAAGCGGAAGTGTAAATACTCCACAGGTTGATTTTTCATAACAACACATAATACACTCTCTTAAATTCTTTCTTTGAGTTTTCATCATTATTATTAATGAAGTTTTTTTTTTTTTTTTTTTTTGTTTTTTTTTGTTTTTTACATATATAGGCATTTTTGAAGAAGAATCGACGATTTATGATATATGTTCATTCAAAAGGCATGATAGTGGATGATGAGTATGTGATAATGGGCTCTGCAAACATCAACCAACGATCAATGGAAGGTACTCGAGACACTGAAATTGCAATGGGTGCTTATCAACCTCACTATACTTGGGCCTCAAGGAATTCCCGGCCGCATGGACAGGTAAAAAGTTCATGTGTATGTGCATGCTACTATTTTTTTTACGCATTATCTGGTAATCTTGTTGATGAATAATACTACCTTGGTTACATTTTGCAACGATTAGACATTTTTCCTCTCTACTTTATGTCAAATCGTTGCAAATAATATGAAACGGAGGTAGTACTTGGTTTGAGCAAATGGAACATGTTTAATGTTAGAATTTGTACTTGCAGATTTATGGATATCGAATGTCACTTTGGGCAGAGCATCTAGGAACGATTGAGGGTTGTTTTATGCGTCCAGAGAGCCTTGAGTGTGTTAGACGAGTAAGAATATTAGGAGAACAAAATTGGATTCAATTTTCTATTGATGAAGTCACAGAGATGAAAGGACATCTTCTCAAGTACCCTTTGAAAGTTGATAGATGGGGCAGGGTTAGCCCTCTTCCTGGGTCTGAAAAATTCCCAGATTTAGGTGGCAAGGTTATGGGCACATTTTCAGGCATTCAAGAAAATCTTACCATTTAATCAAAAGGGTTTACACATGAAAATTCTAGTAGTGTTAGTAACTTGCTGTAAGCAATTTTGATTATGATACCTTTATTCAATTTGTCATTGAGCTTTCTCATGAACTTTGGTCTTGTTTAATGTTGATAACACACCAAGTAGAGAGCGTAGATGAATTAATTACTTTAATCGCTGTTGCATTGCAAAAACCTCATAAAGCTTAATTTTTTATATTCACTGCTTGTGTGACTAACATGTGCCATAGAAGCCATGTTTAAGGAGTTTTTAGTTGTTGGTTACATTAATGAGAGAAAATATGTAAATAAAATATTTTTAGGGGTTAAATGTCCGAACACATTAATGAAGACAACCAAATAGTTAAAAAAAAAAAAAAGACAATTAAGGGTCTGTTCACATTTACTGAACTGAGTTGAACTGAACTGATTAGAGCTGAACTGAAGTGAGCTAAAATAATATTTTATGAAAGAAGGAAATTAGAAGCTGAACTAAACTAATTGAAGCTGATCTGAAGTGAACTGAAATTAAGCTTGAACAGACCCTAACATTAACGAATGCAAAAAAAAAAAAAAAAAAAAAAAGAATTAATAATAATGAAGGAAAAATAAAAACTTGTACAAATTAATAAAGGTAAACATGTAAATGCACATTTTAAAGAGTATTATTGATAACATACTTTTCATAAAATACTTTATTTAAGATAGGGATTGAACTTTTTGATGTGAAATTCACATACTTTTAAAAGACAAATGACCTACAATTAGGTTGAAAATAGGCCAAATGTAAAGAAAAAGTTGTTTAATAGTGGGAATCAAAAACCGTTAATCGAATTGAATCTTCAATTTCTCTAATGTGAGGCTGTGGGCCCCACCACCCGGTAACCGGTAAGTCTCCTCCCACCGTCCATCCGCCAAATTTCACCACTCGGTGCCCCTTCCACTTCCCAAAACAAACAACTTCTAAAGGGTAAAACAGTAAATTCATCCTCCTACCAAAACCCTTATAATTCAAAGGTCCATTAAAATTCAACTAGTCACGTGCCAAAATACACGTGACACTCACACATTCCTCCCTCTCACAATCCACGTCATCAAAAGTGGGACCCAATTCCCCTCCCCTTTGGCGCGCTTGCAATTTCGTCCTACGTGTCACCCTCGTAAATAACCCAACACTCAAGGGTAAAACAGTAAAAACAGTTGGAAGTAGAGAAACACTAAAACAACTTTCAGTTCATAACAGACAGAGGCAGCAAACAGCAACACACGACAAAAAAAATAAACAAACTAAAAAACTCAACTGAAGAACAACAAACATTAACAACAACTTCAACAAACAAAACCCAGAAAATACGGGAAAACCTATGTATTTATCCAACGATTAATCAAACTACACTTCAATGGATGAAACTCAGGTAATCTTACTCTTATGTTCCCTCAATTTCTCCGAATAAAATTCCTTTTTTTAAAAAAAAAAAATTCATCAACCACTTTTATAAACAGTGTATTCAGTTCTTCCAACTACCTTTTTTTTTTTTTTTTTCTTTTTGGATTTTGGGAGAATTTGGTAATTTTGTAGATTAATTCAATGGATTTAAGAAATGGGTATTGATTAATTTTCAAAATAAGTTTGAAAATTTTGTGGGTTTTATTTTAAATTTGTTTGATTAATTTTGTAGAAAATGACGGCGTTGAAGAAGGCATATGCGGAGATAATACTGAATACGGCGAAGGAAGCGGCGGCGAGGATAATGGCATCAGAGAGAAAATCACAACAATTTCATCACGATCTTACTTGTACTAAAGAGGAAGCTCTTCGTCTTTTACTCCGTCAAAAACAAACTATGGATGCTAAAGTAATGTGTTGTGATTCTTGCTCTTTCTTCGGGTTTTCGGATGTTTCGATTCTTCATTGGATATGTTATTGTTTCAAATCTTAGGTTATGTGCGTTTTCATTTTTGGTTGATAGTGTTAAATTTAGGGTCTTGAGTTTGTATTGATGGAAATGAAGTTGTGTGTCAATTGGGAATTCAAATAAGGGATAGTGGAATAAGTGGATTGTGAATTTTTAGTAGGTATTGAGATCGTGTTATGATTGGAGAGGCGAGGCAGGGTTTCGGGTTGGATGTTCTGTTTATGATGTTTTGTTGGCAATTTTGGGATCATTCTGAAATCTGATGCATTGTTGATGTTCTGCTAGCAGCTGGCCTGTTGGTGTTAATTTCTGCTTTGGTTTCGAGGATACTATTGAAGATCACATTACACCGTGTGTATGTGTGATCCTCGGGGTTGTTTTTTGTTTCATTGTACTTGTGAAGTGTGGTCAGTTTTGTAATGTGCTTCTGTTTATTGTAATGGGAGGTGATTTTCTTCTGTGTTTGTTTCGAGAAAAGCTTTGAATGTGAATGTTAATTGCCTGTTAATCATGTTTGATAACAGCTTCAACTGTTTATCAGTGAAAGATTTGTATTTCTAATCATTGCATTTATTCATTTTTTTAGTTGAAAGATTATACTTCCTGTTATGTCATGTTTATCTCAACGAGTATGCTATAATTTTTTTAGTATGAAGTCTAAATATTGTGGCTTTGGTTATGTCAAAGTTTAATAGTGGGTCACATCCAACTATGATGTATAATCCCAATTATGCTAATCACGATTCTATTGAGTTTTATCTTACAATCTATATAGTTACAAGCTCTCTTACATCATTGCAAGTGCTTGACTGTTACCAAGCAAGTGATCAACGCGAAGATTTTCCATTTTAATCTTCATTTCTTCTGCTAGCTCTCAAAACATTTTACATGTTATGTATATTGATCATGTGATTTCAACTTGTATAATGATTTCTACATCTTGAAATGAAGTTACTATATCTTTGATATTATAAAGGGGTTATGCATGTGTAGGGGAAACTTGATTGATTGCCTTTGCTTTATCGTCAGATAAACGAAGCAGAGATGAAATCCTTAAACCAACAAAGAAGAATAGAAGAGCTAGAAGCTCAGCTCCAAGAAGCTGAGGATATAGTGAGTAATCTTAGAGTAGAGCTGAATGAGGCGCATATCAAGTTGGAGGAAGTGGAAAATAACCAAACAAAGAATTCACCAAATACAACCGAAAGGGCTCACAGTGAAGAAGGAACCGAACAGCCTGAGAATGGGCTATCTGAAGCTGTCTCAGTTGCGCAAACTAATTTGTTGGACACATCAGCAAATGGGCATTACGTTTCAAAAAATTCTTTAGAGGAATTTGGTTATTCTGGTGATCCGGTTGTTCCTTCAATAATTATGAGAAGCAAAAAACCTGAGCAATATAGAAACGGCTGCACGCAAAGAATACGTGCGTATGAAGGGAGTCTTATAAATGGCCATTTTTCTCTGTCTGGAGAGTCGGATGATTTGAAAAATGAGAAAGCTACAAGCGAAGATAAAGAAAGTGAAGGGATGTACATGTCTCCTGTAGTTGCTGGTACTACATTTTCTTCAGGGAAGGAACCTTTTGACAATCAAGAAGTAAAACATGTGGACAGAGGTATTAGCTTTGTACAAGAACTAAAATCACGCTGTCGTGGAAGAAAAAGAGCTGTTAGACACAGAAGAAGAAATGCTTCCACACTTAACACTATTCCTCATTTGGCCAATGAAACCCTTTCCAGTCTTTCAAACTCACAACCTTGCTTAGCCAGTTTTCATGACATGCATGATACTAGTGATGAACATAAGGAAACACTCCCACACTCACCGTCAATATTGCAATCAAGTGTTTCCGAGATGGGAGTATTATCAGAACAGGTAGCAACTGCCCGAGGTGATGAAACTCAGGTTCATGCAGCTGTGGCAAATGAAGATACAGATGTAGCTAGTAGTTTGAATTTGATTAAGCAGCAAAGTGGTTCTGGTGATTGCATAAATGTTTCGAGTTCAAAACAAGATCTTAAAAGTAGTAGCATGCTACAAGCATTAAAACCACGCTGTCATGGCAGAAAAAGAGCTGTTAGATGCAGCAGGAGGAGAGATCTTTCTGCATTTAGCGTTGTTCCTCTTATAGCCAACGAAACACTTTCCAATCTTTCAAACTCTCAACCATGCTTAAATAATTCCCATGACTTGCATGAAACTAATGATGGATCTGATGATATAGATAAGGATACACTCCCAAACTCATCTTCAATATTACAGTCTAGTGTTTCCAAGATATCAGAACATGTACCAATTACCCGAGGTGATGATACTGAGGTTTGCGTAGATGTGGTGGCTGAAGATACAGATGTAGCTGCTAGTTTGAATTTGATTAAGCAGCAAAGTGGTTCTGGGGATTGCTTAAATATTTCGAGTTCAAAAAAAGATCTTGAGATGAGTAACTCTTCTTCAGTAAACCTCAATTCTACACTGCTGGAAGCTGGTAATGTTTTCTCTAGTCCACCACCAAAAGATAGGGTTCTTAAGTATACTTTCCAGAGAAAACGGAAGAAGGAGTCCGTAAGTGGTGATGATAGTAGTTTGCATCAGGAGAGTCCTTTGAAAAGAATTGCTGTAAAGAAGCAAGATGGCGATCTTGAGCCCCCAAACTCTAGTGCCGCGTCTGAATCATCACGAGATAGTCGAAGGATGGCACAAGTGGCACGCCAGGTTGGTATTCGTCTCTCAAATTTATGAAGTTCTATTTTCCATGATTTGGCAAGCTTAATATTTGGAATTACTTTTGATTTTGCTTTCACTGAACTCCATTAAATTCTAGTTGATCTTGTGGACTGGCTGGTTTAGTGCTTATATGTGACAGTGACTGCATCATTGTAGCTACCTTTTCAAATAATAATAATAAATAAACAAAGAAAAGAGGCGTGCTAAGCTATAACAATGAGCCCAAAGTTACCATGAATTATGTGTTGACGTTTGAGTGATGTCAAATGTTAACGAAGTTGGTTTCCTCTGATGATGTCCATTTTTTGCCTAAGGTATTCGTTTAGTGGAGGATATGATCTCTTAGGCCTGTCTTTGGTTATAGAATAGATGCACATACATGGAGGAAACAAAAATACTATCTGCAGTGCTGCTGCTTATTCATTTCATGTATCTTAATTTGTTAGTCATCCTGCATTTTGTAGAGAGAGAATTTCTTTTTTTTTTTTTTTTCAGGTTTCTGGGAGATTAATCTTCTGATTACATGAGGTTGTTGCTCATCCTTTATTGCATTTGACATAATTCAGATTTAAGAAGTTAAGTCTTTGGATGCGCTTTATTGTCAAACTGGAAGTTTTTGCATGATAGATGCATACATGCAGAACTGCACTTGCTCTCAATGGAATTAAGAGAGACAAAGTTGTGTTTATATATGGAGTTTTCATGAGTATGCTGCAGAACAATGGAAGATGGAAGAGCTGCCCCAATCCAACTGTGTGTATATCTTAATGACCAATCCTCGAGCTTATTATATGCTCCAGTTGGGGTAGCTTGAACAATTTTAAGTTATTTGTATGTTTTTGGTGTGTTTTCTGATTAGAGATTGTTGAAATATATCCTACCGAATAACACATGTAAGTGTCCCGCTTTGGGAAAAGAAGAGAGAGTTAAAACGTTTTATAAAGCTGAGGGGTTACTCCTCCTATTGCCATATGGTTTTGGGATGGAACTTCCTTTGGCCTTCTGAAGTGGACTCTCTCTCTCTTGATTTGCGGGTGCGGCCCAGACCCGTATTTAACAGATTTTTTTGCACTATGGCTTATCTCTATTGCTTGGTTGGATAGGAATTTAAAACGGGAGCCGATGGTATAAGAGGGACGGACAGGGAGGTTAAAAAAAGTACAGAAATATGTGATGCAATATTTGGTATGGGATGATTATGTGGGAAGGGGAGGGGTTAAGAGATTAGGGTTAACTTTTCATTGTTTGGAGGTTTGGAAAGATTGTAAAAGGCAGTGAGAAGGGGACACTTGTGATTCCTATACTCAATTGAGCTGTAAGTTAGCCAGATTAAACTTCCTTTGTTGAATTCAGAGTGATACATAAACCTTAGTACTTTTTTTTATGAGCTTTCAAGATTAATAGGAGTGATTTAGGAGAATTAAGAACCAATACATTCTTTCAGGATCAATTGAGCAGATTGTCTTATTGGTGAATACTTTGGGTTAGATCCACGTGACCTTTGCCCAACCCATTTGTTATTCATACCATGGAAAATATACCCCTTCTCTCTCTCCTCCTCCTCATCCCCATAAATCGTTCTACCAAGCACGTATTCAGTGAGTTTGCTGTTTGGATATACTGTTTAGCATGGTGCATTCGATTATAAAATTTGCTGCTTGTGGACAAAAGAATTAAATTTGCTTGCAGAATAAAACAAATTATTAAGGAGAAAAATTAATGGATCAGCTTGAAGATGCATTTCTAATGGTCATTCTCCATTAGTGATTTTGTATTGCGTACAAAGTTAGTCTGCACTCGAGAGTGAGGACTTGAGTGTTTAGATCCAATATCATTGGATGGCTACATTAGCTGAAAATATTCAAACACTCTTGTCTAGGGGCAAACTATGTGATAATTGTGGCTGTCTCTGTACTCACGTAACTGTGTATGCATTCTTAGGATTTCTTGCTAATCATGATTGCTGAATCCTTGGAATGTATTTTATTATAATCTCTAGGTAACTGGTGGGTGGTATGCGTTTGAGCTTCTAGTCTGTGTGGCTGATCAATACTATCTTATTGTATTTTATTTGGACTCTTGGAAATTCTTATCTTGATGTGCATACGTATGTGTCAGATAGATCATCTCATTTATGGATGCAAGTAGAAGTTTGTCTGGCACTGCTTTTCATTCAGCTCATTTAGG
This sequence comes from Chenopodium album, assembly GCF_948465745.1. NCBI lineage: Eukaryota > Viridiplantae > Streptophyta > Magnoliopsida > Caryophyllales > Amaranthaceae > Chenopodium > Chenopodium album. The sequence goes on along the minus strand of NC_137844.1, from coordinate 6,488,309 downwards.
AGGAGCATTCTTTGATGAAGTAACTGTAATGTTTGTGTCAAACACGTGGTAGTTTCCATTTGGGGACCATGGCATACATTCTTGTTAGATTTGAGGTACTATTTGATTTGAATTATTTCACCAAAGAATCATGAACTTGGGAAAAATAGCATTAATATATATATCATGATACCTACATGAAATTCAACCTAAAGGAAGAGCGGTAACCATATTGATAATATTAATAAGAAAACCTAATGTTCTAATGCTCTTCCTAAATAGTATCAGTACTCTTGGTAGCTCTAATGTTCAAGCAGTATATTAATGCTTTTATGCTCGACTAGTGAAGGGAAATGGTAGTAGGGAGAACATCCTCCAGAGTTAGTTACAAGAGGGGTAATCTGGTAATTGTATGAGAAGCTAATTAGAATGTTGGAGTAGAGAGCAAGTCAGGCAATTGCGAGGGAATTATAGTGGATAGGCTGCATATTGCGGGGTGTTGAGAAAAGTTGAGAGAAAAATAGTTACTTGGGAGAGCACCAACCTCTCGAATGTTGGCTATGTTTAATGGGTGACTTCCACCTTGATTATCATTAATACAATCATGTCGTACTAGTTTCCCCTAATCTGATATTTAACATTCTTAATTCCTCAGAATTTTCTGTTTAGTAAGAATAGCTAAGGATCATCCTCATTATTAGCATACATATGGTGCTGAACTGCTCATGTATAATTTCATTGGGGTTTTATTTATATCTAATTTAGTCATGACAGTGACATTCTTTTTCTCGAGATTCATTATGAAGGATTTCCCTTAATAAAAAAATTGAAACTATGATATTGTTCATATTTACGAATATAGCTGGTGTTCATATTACTGCATTTGATGAGAAAAAAAAATGTTATGCCTTCCCACATACATCCTGTTGTAACAAAGCCAAAGCTTTAGACATAGCTACTGTAATTTTGCTTCTATGTCTATATCCTGTCTATTGGCTAAGGCATCTACCTAAAGAATTTTAAATTGGAAGAGTTGTATGTAAAATTCTGAATTTGAGTTTGTTTTGTATTGATTGTTTCGATGTTCAATTTGGAAGTTGTGGCTTGTTCTCCTTGGCCAATTGCAAATGTAACTGCTGTGTTGTTTGATTGACCTGGGCCTATAAGGCTATAATATGTTTAGGGCTCTGAATATTGGAGGGATCTCCAACCAAACTTCCTTGCAACCGTTGCTCGAAAATTATCTAGTCCGTTGTTGGAATGTTTTGTAGACTGTAATCCTTTCCATATAGGTGATACAGAAGAAATCAATTATGGAATATTACCTTCATCAAGATATAATACTCGTAGATAGCTCTACGCCAGATAGTGAAAACTTGTGAAAAGAGGGAATGTCTTAATAGGAAGGTTATGCAACTGGTATGCTTTCATAGTTTCATACCACAATAATTCGATGACAGCTTTTTTGATAGTAATTCCTCAAAATACATTGCTTAAAGTACATTTATACATTTTTTTTTTTCAATATACTTGGATTTTGTTACGAGAAGTAATATTTTAACCCTACGTGCAGCACTTGTTTATACTGGTTGCTTTTAGTGAATTTTATTCATGTTTGTGGTTAAAAATCCACGGTTACCACTTTTATCCTGTCAATATAATAACGGTGTTCTCTCTTCTATTTGCAGCTCATATCACTGTCTGAGAAGAAGTGGTGGAAGTAGTTAACAAGTTCGTTGCTTGCTTAGTTACTGAAACCAAAGCCTAAGGTTACGTGAATTTAGATGGAACAACCTTTCAACGTCATTGTTGATATGAAATTAGCACCTGATTTAACAACCACAGCAGCTGCTGCTTCTATAGAGAGGGATGGAGGGAGCTGTAAATCAGCTCAAATTAATTAAGTTTCCGGCGTCCATTCAATAAAGTAATGTTCTTATTTGTTATAGTAATTTTTCAAACATCTTTGGTTAATACAAAGATGAATCGTTGTCACTTGATTACGTTGAATGTTCTTTACAATTAAGAAGTAATTAATAATATATATATAGTCATTGATTTTACTACTACTCTATATAAGATTTGGAGTACAATATTTGAGTATGGGCTTGTTTGGTAAATGTTTTTTTATTGGCTTTGTTTGGCAAATGGTTGTTGGCGGTTGGATGTTGGTTGGTTCACTTGGCTTGTTTGACCAGATGGAATGTTTGGGTGTTTATAATAGCTTTTGAAATTGGCTGTTTAAGCTAGCTATTTATAAAAGTGTTTGGTAAATTAATTGTTGGTTGTTGGCTGTTTGGGCCAATAAGCCAAAAGCCAACAAAAAAAAGCTACTCAAAATAGCTTTTTTATTTTGGCTTAAAAGCCACCTTTTTCGCTGACTAAAAAGCCAATTACCAAATACATTTTTTGGCTGTTTGACCGCATAAAAAAGCCAAAAGCTAACCAAAAAGCCATCAAAAAGCCATTTACCAAACATAGTCATTGGCTTTTTGATTGAATTTTGGCTTTTAGCTTTTTCATTTGATCAAATATCCAAAATTTAAGCCAAAATGAAAAAGCTACTCTTTTGGCTACCTAAGTTACTAATAACAGCCAATTTTACCAAACATGTTTTTAGACTAATAAAAAGTCAAACAGCTAATAAAAAAGCCAATACAAACAGTCAGTCAAATCAGCCGACAGCCAGCAGCCAATTGCCAAACAAGAAAGCCTATTTCTTCTATGAACTTAATTACCTTGTCAGGTTATCTAGAGCTCTTTCAAGTTGTTTTGCTACCGTTGTAACCTCGACAAATTTATTTATTGCTCAGAGCTTTCATTCTTTAATTGAAACATAAAACTTGTTTCATTTTTTTGGTCACGAATTAATATGTGGATATAGTACGCGATACCAGTTAGCATTGTCCAAAAAAATAACCTACATTTTCAAAATTAGTGAGTTGTGACTAACCTTTCAAATATGTTCTTATAAAGGAGATATTTGTCAAATCTTTCAAATATGTTCTTATAAAGGAGATATTTGTCAAATTATGTTATACCCTTAAATATAAGATGTTTGTGTAATATGATAGTTAACTTTATTTTTCTACTCTACTTCATTAATCATTATATACAAAAAAAAAAGGTTGAAATTGTCGGAAACAATCATTTTACGGATTTTTTTTTTGGCAATTTCATACCTTACCAAGTAAAATACGATCTAAGCTACTTTCCAACTAACGCTAACTCCTTATTTTCCAGTGTTGGACCTAGGTATGTATGGGCCGGTTTGACACGTGACTTCTTATATATAATCTTAATTGCACCCTTTTCCCGCCAAATCGCTCACATAAAACCCCTTAATCTCTCAATTTCTTAAAATGATAAACTATTGTTCAGTAAGAAAGTAACTTTAATCAGCATACAATGTGGTTGACCTTCAAAATCCTTGTAAAGAATCGTCAAAGATTATAATTTTCTTCTTTTCTATGAAAGTTCTACGTATTATGTGCTTCAATTCATCCTCCAATTTTATTCTTCGGAGGGTTAAACAAAAACTATATATCACCCAAGCATTTATAACATTCACTTAGTTTGTGTTTCATCCTTGATCAAGAATCATAATTATTCATCTGCTACATTCGTCGATTCTTTCAAGGACAAACACAAACTATATATCACCGTACCCTCCAAAACACGAAGAGGGTTCATTTCTTTCAAGGACAATGTTGCATTGATTACATTTTTTTTATGTTGATTTGTTAAATGAAAATTGGATCATATTTTGTTAATCAATATTCTTATGCATATTTATTCTTATTGATGAACATGTTAGATTATAAACAATCATCATTCTATTACAAAAAATAAGGATTTTGTTACTATACATATATTTTGTCCTCCTGAAAACTGAAATTTTTTAATAGTTAAATTTAAAAATAAATACTTCGTATTAATTGAATTCTTTTTTTTTTTTTTTGAGGGATATTAATTGAATTCCTTTGTTAGTTGGATTGTAAAAAAATTCTTGTGCAAAATGTATACGTACATATAGATGGCTAAAAAAAAATTTATAATTTTTTTTTAAGATAAAAGCAAGTAAAATAATTATATATATATATATATGTATCATGAATATGAATCTTGTTTAAAAGTATTTTTCTAATAAAATCCAATAAAAATTATATGGAGTAACTACCATGGTGCATGGATGATCCAGCAATTGTTTTAAAGCATGTGCATGATCTCTAATATAGGGGATTAACTAATAGTGTCTAGATTAATTAGTGTCATAATCATTATTTACATGGTCGTACTATTAGAAACTTGTCAAATATTATAGTATTGCTATTGCATGATGCGAGAACGATAATTCAATTTCATGACTATTGCATCAATGCATGTAATAGCGATTAGCAAAGATTGGAGATCAAGATTTCATACAAGTTGAATTTTCCCCTTGTTTTCCTTAACTTTGAAATTCAAATCTCTTATTGGACCTAAACTTATTGCATTTAGCGCGTACACACTTTCCATTTTTCATACACACGGGAATATATGGTATAAGAGATTATTGCAAAAAATTATGAATTAAACGAACATCATATCAAAATACCAAACTTGAATTATTCCATTCGAAAATATTTATTACCTACACTCTTGACTACAAAGATAAACTTGACCTTATTACATCATGGACTCATGGTAAGCTAAATAATTGTCCAAAGAAATCACACAAACAAAGTTTGCTTTAATCAATAAAGCTTCAATCAATTAAACTCAAGAAAACATAATACTACGTACCAATAGATCTACAAACCACTAAACATGGATGATTATCATCAAAATGATCAAGAACTTGAATAAACTTGGAAATAATCTTGTAATTGTTTGATTTCCATACCTAAAATAATAATAATTCTCATCATAATTTCTTAGCTAGCTTAGATGAACCGCTTGAATCACGTACAATAATGAGGAGCAAATCTTCCATGAGATTCTTGACCACTTCGATTATCTTTAAATCTTGGTTTATAGCCCTTGGAGGCGGCGAGTTCACGACAACTATGCTCAGCCACACTACAAATATCGTAGTAAAGAAGACCTAAACACTCAGCCATGGAGAGGTTGTAAGGTTCGACGTGAGCGTGATCATTAGCGTCCCTGTAATACTTATCGAAGTCAGCGTCAAAGAAATAATGAGGGATACCCGCCATTGTTGTGTTCTTCATCTACTTGTGTTTTATGTGAAATGACTTAATTAAGGAGGAAAGAAATGAAATGAAGAAGATTACTAGCTAATAGGAATTTTAATATATGAACATTTGGTTATTATAATTATATTATTGCATGGGTATTTATAATATAGATAGATGGATAGGGTTACTTTATTAGGTCAACTTACGGCTACAATGGTCTAGGTTTAGGAAGGCAAAGAATATCTTGTTTGATTTAGGGATTAATTAGGCCTTTCTTATATTCACTAATTGGTTAATTAATTAAATATTAGTATTTGATAATAAGAAATCAGATTGTGATGTAGTCACTAATAAATCCTATATGATTTTATTAAGATAAATCAACAAAGATAGTGAAAGTCAAATGTGTTGTTATATAGTCTATAAGTCAATTGAGTGCATCTAATTATTTTCTTAAAACGATCATTAATTCATCAAAAGAGAGTCGTTTGCGTTATTAATAGCATTTATTTGGTATACGGTGAAATTCACCTTTATCACAATTGGGGTAATATGCAATCGCGTATTATAGATTTATAGTAAGCGTTTAAAGATAGAGTTCCAAAACTATTACATAGCACTCGTATTATAATAGAGTTAAAAAAACAATTTTATACACGAGGATACGTCATAGACTCATGGCGACACCGGGACACGGCCCATGTTTACTTTACCAAAATGAAAACAAAACAAAACAAAATCAAGAAAGGTTCTTGTGAAAATAAAGAAGAGATTTTAGAGAGAAATGGGGGCAGCAAGCAAGGTGGGAGACTGGGCATTCAAGGGGTTTACGGCAACACTGGGATTGGCAACCATCTATCTCACCACCACTTTCTCCTTTAATGTTTACAGAGGTCTTTCTTGGCATAACGCCCAATCGGTATTTTCTCTCTCCTTATTTTAAACCCTATCAATTTTCCCTTTTTGTAGATTCACTTTCAAACCCTTTTCTGCTAATTTCTTGTTTCTTTGATTAACATCTTGAATTTTTCTGGGTACCCGTTTGATTTTGATATAGTAGTTTCAGCAATTTGGGTTTTGATTTGATGTAATGTTGCCATTTATCGATATCTTTCTTGTTTCTGGAAATTTTGATTTTTTTTTTCAATTTTAGATTTGGGTAGTTGATTAATTCATGAATTGTGAGATTAGCTAAGTAATCATGATCGTGTGGAATATGAGTTGATTTTTATTGCCCGATTTGCATAAGAAATTTGCTTAAGTAGAGTTGTGCAAGACTTTCAGGCTTGTGAAATTGTAAGTTTAGCTCCCGTACTATGTACAATGACACTTTATTTTGTAAAAATGTTAGTTTTAGGGCTTAATTCCTTTTGCTGAATTGGTTATAGCCTATAATTTAATAATTGGAATAAGGGCTTGTTTATGTGAGGGCAGATCATCAAAAGTGTATCATACAAAGGTCTTTTGCATCTCTTAGGAAGATTTAAGGACTTCGACGCGACCCCCAACCCGCGAATTTGCTCCATTAATTTCCAAGGTTTTATTTACTGCGGAGTGTGGATAAATTTGGTTTTCATAATTATGTACATGGTTGTGCTCTCCAAATTCTTTTGGCCTTCATTGCCAGACCTATGACTTAACCGAATATGAGATTAGTTGATGATTATGATGATTTTGGGCTCAGCCTAGGAGATTGATTAGGCTGTATATTTCAAATGGAAAAATCAGCTGTTTTGATTGCATTTTTGTTTGTTCTCACTACTCATTGATGGCATTGCAAGTAGTCATCTCTGCAATTAGTTGCACTTAACAAAATACTAGAAGTTAAGCCGTATCTGATTGTTAGAGCTTTGCAAAAGAAAATTTTAATTGGAGATTTTTCCCTAGACTACCATACTGTATTCAACTTAGCTGTGAATAGTAGCAGTGTTAGAAAGAATTCAATCATTTTAATATCAGTAATGAGGCATTTGGCTGCAAGGAATTTCTTTCTTCTGGTATTTGGTTCACAGTTCGTTTTTGGATCAAATGACATCCTTCTACTTTTAACTGACTAGTGGAATTGTGAATTTTGGCAGTCACATGTTAAATTATGCAAAAGTTTAAGTGGAATTGTTGAATTTTCTTCATGAAACTTAATAGGTAGAACATAGAAGAATGTTCAGAGAGTGACTGTTTGCTGTACAATGTTGTTGATAAAACCTTTGTGATCTGTTCTGGAAAGTTGTGCACATTCACATTAGTTTCTTTTCCAGTACAACCAATTTTTCCTTGGTCTTTTTTTTTTTCCCTTCATGACGACACATTTAATGCAAGTCCTTGCCTTTTCTTGATTGCTGTCCTGGTTATGTGATTCCTGTTGGGTTAATCTCCCAAAATCACATATTAGTAGTATTATTCTTATTATTGTATTGTAAAAAAAAAAAAAAAGAAACGGTGGTGGAAGTATCTTTGGTCTCCAAAGTGAAGTAGTTAGTCAAACTTTTATTTCATAGGTGCTAGGATAGGTAGTAGACTTTGACTATTGTGCATTTATGCTTAGCAGAGTACCTTGAGGAGCAAGGCCTTTTATGCCTATTTAAAGTGGCATGTAGTTGTGAATTTGATGCAAGAAGAAGAGGTGAAATATGTGGAGTGAAAAGGAGGAGTAGTGTAAGTGTATTAGTGTTGAAGAATACACAAACACAAGTGTGAGAGGGAGTAAATTGGTGTGAGGCAAATACAATATTAGTAAGAGGGTGTGTAGGATTATTTAGTTGAAGTACCATTGTGAAGGGTACTAAGTAGCACTTTGTCCTAAACACATATTGTTTAATATTGTAGCTGTAGTGGTATCCTTTGTACTCCCAAAAATATTATAGTGACGTTTCGTCCCTTGAGATCGGGATTTCCCTAGTTTAAGAGGGTTTTCCACGTAAAAATATTGTGCCTTATTTTCCTTTATTTTCGTACCTTATTTTCGTACCTCCCGTCGATATTATTTTTATCAGTTTCTCGATTCCCAACAATTCCTCTTTCCTGTTGTTGATTGCTTCGGCAGTGACTGTCTGATATCATTACTTTTGGGTTTCAACTTCCTTTTATCTCCCTTCTTAGCCTCACTATTTCACTTTTCCATTGTGAAGAGTCATCTGATCTCTCACAAGTTCCAAGTGAAATTTGCAGTTAGTATTCTCATTGTGATTTAAGACCATGTTATGATGTGCATAGCTCTTCTCATTTAGACATGTGAAATCTCTCTTGTTAAATGTATACTACAGATGTTGTGATTGGTATATCCTTTCAAGTTTTTGGATTAGAGGAATTACTATTCACTGGAAAAGCTTTCAGACACTAGACACTGGATGAGTGTTGCATTTCTTGAAAATATTGAGCCCATCTTTGATCATTGTTTTGGAAGATGTCACGATTCACGTTAATCTCTGATTTATTTTCTGCAGAAATTGAGCGAGGAAGAGCAAAATGATCAGAAAAATGCGGCCTGAAATTTTGTAGTTTGCCATCACATGTTGAATAAACACCCTTTTGTTTTATGCAATATGTTTATTTTTTTTATATTTTTGATAAAGAATACATGTTAGACAAGTCATATGCATAAATCACAAAAATTACTTGGTAGGATTCTGAAACAGTGTATTGCAAACTTTGTGCTTCATGTATGGCTTCTTTTTGAATGTAATACGATGTATTTGCACTGAGAAACTTGATTAGTAAAGCTATGATTTGCAGCTGATTCAGTTTGGTTTACACCATCCAAGTCACATTTAAATTCCAGGATTGTACAGGTTTAACCAAACACCAACATGCTATTTACAGTCACGGCCTTTTGCTCACAAAGATACCACCATCTTTTTTGCATCCATGATCTATTTGCTTATTTTCAATTTTTCATTGGATTTGCTGGTGTTGTAGGGAAGTAGTAAACCCGACTTAAAAAGGAAAAAGAATTACGCTATTGTACTTGTTTGAGTCCAACATTGAGTGAAAAAATTAGAGACAAAAGTTGGTTAACTGTTGTTTTTTATTTTATGATTTATGACAACTGCGAAATCCGTATAACATTAACAATAGGAAAGAAAATACTGGTAGTATTAGCTATCTCATAACTATGTTGCACCTGATCCGGTGATCCCTACCTACTTTGGAGACGGTGCAATGCGCAAATTTCAAACCTTCCTATTTGATACTTCCCCTTTTGTATCAAAATACACGATTGTGCTCCCTTTGAAGTGCTTGAACTAGAAGCCCCTTTTGTATCAAAATCCACGATTGAGCTCCCTTTGAAGTGCTTGAACCAGAAGCTCTTAATAACATGCTTTATCCGGTGGCGGAGTCGGGATTTTCATTTGGGGGGAGGGGGGGGGGGTGACAAACTATGGACGTTGTTCAACAATTTGACAAAGGGATTGAACCCATGACCATGAAAGCCCATAATAAACACTTTGATCAATAGACTAATTTTTTTTGCTTCATAATTATGTTGCATAGAATTATTATAACCAAATTTTTATAAAATTTGTCCCCACCTCACTCCGCCAGTGCTTCTATCGATAACAATGATAGAGTCGGTTAAAAGGCCCAACCTATCCCTATTCTACCATTTTCTTTTTCCAAGAACCATCAAGTTGAATGATAATGGGTTGGAAATGGTGGAGGGCAGTCTGATCATGACCTAATGTTGCGACAAGATAACACGGTAGAAAATTCGAGCTTTCATCTAGGCAATTATGAAACTTTATTAACCGCCTTTTTTCAATTAATTGGGTTAATACTATTATTGTAACGAGCTTGACATTTCTTTATTTATAAATAAGAGAATTGTTCCACTATCGTTAGTCGAAAAATCAATTTTGATTTGCCACCTATACAAAAAAATATAGTTTTTGAACCATAATAAACTTGAGACCAATTTCAAATGAGTCATATTGGTGTACAAAACTAAGTTTTCTTTAATCTCTAACACGAAAGACATATTCAAGTTTGATTCAAGAGAGGTAAAACTGTAAAAGTAAGAACAAATGAATACAACGGTATACATGTAATATAACCCCGTCCCATTTTAACCCTTTTTAATAACCGGATCTACTTAGCACCAAGGAAAAAGGAAAAAAAAAAAGAAAAAAAAACCTAATTAGTATAATTTGATACAAATTACACATAAACCTAGTAGGACCCTTGTTAAATGAGATTGGAGTAACAGATCAAATGTTAAATGTATTGAAAATGGACAGGCCAAAGCCCAGCCCCAACAAAACATTATAACTACAAAGCCCAAAAACCCCCCTCATTCAGAACCCTAATTTCCCCCCACAAAACCCTATAACCCTAACTCCTTTCTCCCCCTCCTTCATTTCTCTCTGCCGCACAAACCCCCTGCCTCCAAGGAGAGAGAGAGAGAGAGAGAGAGAGAGAGAGAGAGAGAAAAGCTTGAAATCTCCAACAATGGCAACTCCAGCCCCAACACCAGTCCACTCAGTGCAATGCTTCGGTCGCAAGAAGACCGCCGTAGCAGTAACCTACTGCAAAGAAGGCCGAGGTCTAATCAAGATCAACGGCACTCCAATCGAGCTCGTCCAACCCGAGATTCTCCGTTACAAGGTCTTCGAACCAATCCTTCTTCTCGGCCGTCAACGCTTCAATGGCGTCGATATGAGGATCCGCGTCAAAGGAGGAGGTCACACTTCTCAGATCTACGCTATTCGTCAGAGTATTGCTAAGGCTCTTGTTGCTTACAACCAGAAGTTTGTCGATGAACAGACTAAGAAGGAGATCAAGGATATTCTTGTCAGGTATGATCGTACTTTGCTTGTTGCTGATCCTCGTCGTTGTGAGCCCAAGAAGTTTGGTGGTCGTGGTGCTCGTGCTAGGTTCCAGAAGTCTTACCGTTGAAGAGCTTCAATGGCGGAGGAGAGAGAATACCAGAGCTTTTTTTTTTTTTTTGGTTTGGAATTTCTACCTATCATATTTCTCTGGTTTTAGGTAATGTTATGGATAATTTTTATTATTAGTGGTTTTCTGATGATTATGAGCTCTCTTTTTCGTTAGTTTAAACCCTAAATTTTGGATTAGAAAAGTACTTAAAGTTTCAATTAATCGTCGGATTTTATATTTTCATCATTTATATCGCAATGTTTTGATTCTTATATGCTTATTAATTTACTGTTTGCTATTTTGATTCTATTTTGTAATGTTTGATTATACTGGTATTTGAATTTTAAATTGATTGAAAATCTTAATGGAAGTATCGATTTTATTGATTTTAGGGATAAGTATGTTAGGTTATTGCTTGATAATAGATACTATAGCAATTTGCAAAATTATTCTCATTTCCGGTTTGGGTATGCGTACTTTCAATGGTTGTTTGAATGAATCCAATGTGTGGGTTATGAAAGATTAAGGTGTTAATGAATATGGGCTCCATTTTTTAGCATGTCTGAATTCAGTAGTTTCAAGCCTTTGCGTTCACTGCTGCTTGCTTTTTTCTAAAATGGGCATAGACATGAATTTCTAGTGAGATGTATTGGTCGTCGATTAGCACTTAAACAATGTAGGCATCTATTGTTCGATTGGAGGTAAAAAACTGTTGAACTAGTTCCAGATTCTATGCTTAGGATCTCATTGTTTGTGTTGGTGGCCTTCTTCCTGTTCCTAATGGTGTAGCCGACTAGCTGTGTAGCCTGTGGCATGATACTCCTCAATTGCTTTCGCCTTTAGTGTCGAGTATTGCTGTTTCTTATGTTCTCTTGAGAGCTTTCCATGTTTTGTACATTGACACTCTAGTTATTATTGCCTTCGGAGTCTATAGATTGTTAATCATTTATGTTGTCTAAAGTTAAGAACGTACTCGATCTCCATGTTTTGTAGGCTGACAATCTAGTTAATCACTTAATTTGTCCGAAGAACTTGTATTTTGTATGCTGAAAATCTAGTTCTTGCCTTGTGACTCTATTGAAGCTAATTTAATCTAATATACATCAATGTGTGACACTATCATTTGTGAGTTTGTTTAGTGTATTCCTCAGAGTAGCAAGAAATTTAAAGTTGAATAGCACTTTTGATGTATATATAGAGTGGAAGGGATGTGTTCAATTTATATGAATACTTATTTTACGTTGTCTTGAACCATTTTTTTTAATTACTATTGATTTCAGATTGAACACCCTTAACTTGCATTGATTTGTGAAATTTGAAGCGAATAATTATTGATTCTATGAATGAGTTTCGACTCATTTTCTTGACTAGCATGTTGTACTGTTAAATTTTTCTTCAGATCTTAGTTTTCCTCTCTAGTCGAATAAGTAATTATGACACTTTATTTGCACACAGCAGACCTTTTTGATCTTGTAAAGGGTCAAAGCAGAACTTGAGCCAATTCAAACTTATTTTTCTAGACTGTTAGCGGGCAGCTCAGCTTGCTTTGAGAATTTCTCCTCCAACTTGGCTTGTGTTTTTTTTATCATATCAAGTAATTAGGTTTGTGAACTTGTTATTGAATCAAACTGGACTAGTGTGCTCAACTTACAAGTAATGCGAATTTCTTCTAGGTTACTTTAAGGTTCAGAATTGTACAGCTCGATTGTGTTAATTAGCCCTCATTCCCAGTCCATACAGATCAAATGATGTAACCAGTAGCCCAGTTGGGCTTATAAATTATGACCAATCTTTAAATCAACGAGCTGGTCTCGTATAGTCCACCATTTCACTAATTACTACTAGAGCAGTTGCTCAGAACATAATGAACTGTGTTGTCTATGTCTATCTAAGACATTCTGAATATTACATCATAACACTAGACCAAGCTCTTAGATTACATTGCTTAGGGAAAAAAATACGTACTAAATGCTTTTCTAAGTAGCTGTGAATTGTGATATCATGAAACGATAAAATACATCACTAAATGATCCGTGTCAAACTTTGACATGGTCCATGGATTAGATGAGAGTTGTACCAAATACTCCGTAATGAAGAAACACCGAAACACAAGTAGTATATTGACTAGAGCACGGCCTAGGCCAAGTGAAAAAGAATCTTATCATGGCTTTTCGATGAATTGTGTTGTGGTTTCACTGGTTTGGGGTATCAAGTACGCTCTGTACTCAATTTCACTGATTATGTTCTTTAACTGGTCCTGGTGAGACAGAGAACTAGACAAGTTAGGTTGCTTTTGCAAGGTTGTTAATACCTAAAGGAGTAAAGGTGCACTAGTGAGAATTTATGCATATGTATTGTCTTCAAGGATCTTGATTGATGCTTTAAATAAGTAATGCAATGCAATGTGGAATTAAGGTGTAATTCTAGGCTTTTATTTATGTTTGTAATTATTAAGCATTTAGCTTGTTTCGAGATAAATAAGATAATGTAAGGAGGCCGAGAAAAGCAAGCTGTTATTATCTCAATTTAATGTCACATTTTTTGACCTACCAACGTAAAAACAATTTTTTGTAACAGCATAATGGACTTGAGACCTGTCCCAAATGAGTCATACAAAAGTACAGTTGCAAGACTGATCCTCTAAATCCTGCGGCTTTCCTAGTACAAGTATAAATTATTCATATAACAAGTACTCCGTACGTATTAATCTCCGGCATGAAAAACATAATCAATTTTGGTTCAAGGGGAGATTGAAAACCTTAATTTCTATAACAAGCATGGGTGATGGGGATTGGGGGATCGTTAAGTGAGCCATTAAATATGAGATTAGCAAACCAGTGATTTGCACCTTCAGTGTGGTGCACACCATCCCAACTCACATGTAACGCTGGGTTCTTGCAGACTGCTCCATACACTGTCGTGCCATTCGATATTGCACCCTTTTGCCCACACCATACATGATCGTACTTCTCATGGTACCCACAGCATACATTCATTGGGTCTGCCCATCCTGATTTGAAACAAAACAGAGAAAGCAGAACAATTACTTATTTGACAAACATATGTTAAATTTCCATATTTTGGTTCAAAATGGAGTGTTGAATGTTGATAGCCGTGTCTAAGTGTCCAGGATCTAATGTATTTGAGGTGAAAAGAAGGATCCGAGTAACTGTATATAGATTGAGATTTGTCCGGAAACAAACATGCCTGGTATAAAATTGAGCATAGTGATATAGATTGGCTTTACACAATTAGTTTAGGTTGCTATTCATTTTTAAGTCTCATCAAAGCAAGATTTAGATTGAAGATAGTTTAAAGATCAATTAATCTGTACTTCTGTATTAGGGAAATAGAGAAGTTGTAAAGATAGCATGAGTTGATTACCTAGACTCTTTGTTTTGCTAACTAGTCCATACTTTGCAGAGTGAAGATCCACATATGTAATTGCGGCTTCAGTAAGTTGTGCCCTGAGTTTTGTAACAGTATCCTTGAGTTGCTTATTGAACTCGATAGCCATATCATTCTGCCCTTTTATGCAGCCAAATTCATCAACAATTCCGGGCTTAGGATCTATAATGTAGAATCGGTTTACAGGCAAGCAACCAATTGGACCGGTATTATGTATCCAGAATGACCTTCCTCCTTGTTCATATAAATGCTGCCAAACAATTCAAAGGTGCATACTTTGTAAGAAAAAAAAAAAAATACTTCCTATACATATTTTGACAGTCAAGATAATGGTGGTGTTTTATTCTTAGAAACTTACTTGAACTGCAGAAGAAAACTGGGAAATGATGTTAGGGATGGCTGCACGAATTTGTTCATTGCTCAATGTACGGAAGGCAACAGAGAGGTCGTTCTGGCCAATGTCGAATGTGTAAAGAGCCTTCGCAAAGTCCTCTTGTCTAGGAAGCACACTTTTCTCAAAGGGACTCTTAACTGAATTTCAACAAGGAGTTCATGCAATAAGCACAATGTAATTCAAGCATTATCCATTCCATAATCCAATCATATAGAAGATTTTACGGTTTTACCTTGGTCGTAAAGATCCTTGGTTCTAGACTTGAACTGATCATGATGCCAAATTTGGACATCAAGTGAGAAAGGGCTAATCCCATATTGAAATATTGTCTCATTTTGCCTACGGATAGTAGATCCACCAGTAGCGAAATTAGCACCGTGGCTAAAATTTGCTCCAATCGAGTTCAAGTATGCACTCAAGAACGGCAGTCCTAATTGCTCCGCTGCACAAAGAAAGTCACATCTTTTTTAATTAATCAAAATTGAAGTATGTTGGTGATTCTCAAGTATATGAGTAAAAGAAGTTTTCTGACATGTTAAATTTGTCCAAATTTTAGGAAATTAAGTAGCCAAACAGTTTATTAACCTTTATTGAATAGACTTTTGTCAAGTTTTAGTAAGTAACACTCAAAATTTTATCACATTTGTAATCTATATAAAAATACTCAAAATAATATCACATTTCCAATCCATCTTTTTATTTTATCTACTACTAGTATTCTAGATACGACGTTTAACAGAGTAGGTGCTATTTGCCAAACTATACATACACATAATGACATAAATTATAGACTATAATTGTCACTATACAACAAGCAAATTGTAGTAATTGACCATGACAGTTGAAACACAAAAATAGCATAAGCCAACTAAATAATGATGTACAAAACAAAATTGTTACCAATAAAATCCACGAGAACACGGCCGTCGGAATCACGACCCACCGGCTTCTTAAAGAAGGTCTGGCCGTAAGGCCACTCAATAGGCTGAAAAGCCGCTGAAATGCCACCGGTGTCCGAGTTCGAATCCCCGAAATTATACATTGCTGGGAATTTACACGGCGGCTTATCTCTCACCGACTGTCCCGCCACCACTTCCACCACCATTAAAACTACCAATACACCACCTCTTAAACACCCCATTTTTTTTTTTAATGTTAGAAATGAAGAGGGAAGATTATGGAAGTTTAGTTATACTTTGAGCTTGAATAAGAGTGAAAGTGGAATGACCCAAATATACTAGGAATTTTAGGATTTGGGTATAAATTGTTGAAGATATTTTGGGGACCTTGTGATTTGTTACGTTGTTTTGCACCGAATAAATCATCTACAATTTGGGCAGTGTGTTTATCCAATTATCTATTCCAAGTTGGCTCCACCTTCGACATCCAATAAATGTTTTAAGATGTGTATGTCAGTCAATTAGCTCTATTTTTTTTTAACTAAAATTAGAACAGTCGGAGTGATATTAATTACTCCTTCCGTTCGCAAAAGAAAGTTAGATTGGATAAGTTTACATGATTAATACGGAGTATTAAAAATAAGATAGTGGACAACAATGATTAGGTGTCACATATATCAGGGACTCGTTTGGTTGTAATGGGAATTAACTTCCTATGGTAATTTACAATTCATGGAAAATTATTTTCTTCCTCAAATTCCTAGGAAATTGTTTTACTTTGTTTGGTTGGCATTAGGGAAATTACAATTCCTAGGAAATTTGAATGACCTAGTGGGGTGGGTAAGTGAATTCCCACATTATGTGGGAAATAGAAATTCCTAGGAATTTCTATTTCCTCCATTTTGCACTTTTTTGGTTAACCAAATAACAAATCAATAATGCATTTCCTAGAAATTTTGAGTGCCTACATAAAATTATTGCAACCAAACAAGGGCTTAGTATTAAGAAATTAAATTAACTTCGAAATATGAATATTGCATAGGATGTTAGTACGGAGTAAATAATTTTGTACTTGTAAATACACCAAATAAGAATAGTTGGATTGGGAGTATGCAAATATATTGATAAATGAAGATAAATACATGGAAAACTTGTATGTATGAGAGAAATGTGTGAAAAAATTAACTATTTTTTATCTTGAATATAATAGAAACGTAACCTTAATGACAAGCGTAAACCCTCTTTCAAAAACAGGAGTAATTTTTAATTATAACCCGAAATTGATAGATTAAATTTATTCTACCTAACTATTTTAGGCAATTGATACATTGATGTTAAATTTATTACATTACATGGACAATGAGACTTATGAGAGTAGGCTGTAGGCCCAAAGAAGATCCGCTCATGGTCTAATGTCACTAAATCAAGGGAAAAGGAAAACAAGACATCATATTAAATTTCAGCTTTTACGGGGAAATTAATGTTTATGGCAAATTTACACCGACATCGACACATACTAGACACCGATGTTATTTAACACGTCTTTATGTTTGAAATTATAAAGTGATTAAATCGTTATATTTCATGTTTAAGATTTTTTGATAATTTTTTACATAGAATTTTATTTCATTTCAGCACACTAGATATAAATTAAAAAGTAGCCGTTTTCTCAACCCATCTCATTAATAAGTAAAATAAGGTTAAAAAACAGTAAGTCGATATCTAACTTTAACAACATCAATCTTTCTCAAAAACAAAAAAACAAAACATTAACACCATCAATCTCATATTCATACATGTAAAAAGAGAGATGGTGGGAAACTTGAAATGATGGTAAGGAGATCATTCAAGTTACCTACATATTCAAACGTCAAATGCACCATTCATTCTTCAAGATTTCCTATGTTAAGAGTCAAGGTCATATTAGTAGGTGTAAACTCCCAAAATATCAGGCAATGTGGCATTACTTCCGATAATCTTCTCCGTCTTTGATGGTTGCTGAATAGTTTATACACATTTTCTTCGAAGTAACGTCAATTTCGTCATCAAGGTTACTTAATGTTCAGAATTGTACAACTCTATTGTGTAGATTAACAAGTATTCTCTACACTATATTTACCTAGGCAAGCCCAATTAGACATAATCACACAAAATAAGGCGTATAAAGTATGATCAATCCTTTAATCAATGAGCCGGTCTCATATAGTTAGCCATTTTACTAATCACTAAGAATAGTTGCACAATATATACACAGAACAGAATAAACTGTCTAAGCTATACTCAACATTACATTGCTTAGAGCAAAAATACTCGGCTACAACAACCCAAACTAGAATGCTCTCCCATTAGCTATGATACCATGAAACAATAAAACACAGCACCACAGCATCAAACTTCGACATAGATTAAGCAGTAGTAGTATCAAATAACGAACAAACACGAGAAGTAGTATACTGACTAGAAAATGGCCTAGGTCACCAAGGGAAAAAGAATCTTCTCTATAAACACATTCCAATATTTGTGTATTGCAAAAGTAGCTTCTGTGGTAACATTACCAATGACTTCCTCAACCGCCGGAAACCAAAAGAAGAGGAAGTATTATAGTTTAATCAACTTGATTATATCAGTTTTTTTACGCAGTGTCAACAGTTACACATGTACCATTTGCTAGTGTTGCTTACTGGAGTAGCCAGTCCGTATTCCGCTCACCTGTTTAACAATAATACTAACATAAGTTGGGGAGACAATTTAGCAGAAGACCAAATTAGCAACTAGAGAAGATAACAGAAGACAGAGACAGAGAGTAGATAGTTAAATACTGCATATGAGAATAATTCTTTGTAAATAATATTCCTAGTACTTTCATTTAATGAGCTTATCACATGGAAATGAAGAAACAGCCTAGCCTGCATATTATTAGCCACTTGCCAACTTCATCAACCAGGCAACACAGATTTTTATACATTAATTTATCTATCTCCAACTAATGTAAGATCATTCCTTGCTTGTTTTGTACACGTAAGAAAATAGCAACATCAAAGATCCTTCGTACTAATTTAGGCTATGCCCGGTTGGGTTGCATGCATGCGCTAATATCGGAATCACAATGATGGATGCTTGCTAGGGACTAAGATCTTAGTATCTTACATACTTTTTAATTCAATAGCTTTATTAAGGATTATAGGAGATGTTAGAATTAGAAACAGAGAACATAGCAAATTACCTTTAAACTACCAAATGTAATACTGATGACCATTTACTATGTCAAGCAACATTACGTACACTCCGTAATACTCTGCTAGTTGATACCGCGGTAGCTCCCCTTGAATCACCATGTATGTCAGCCAGAGGATTCATGATAACTCCGCCAGGACCCCGGAGACCAAACCTCCGATTCTCAAGTCCGATTGTATCACCAGGCCTCTTATCAGCCATAGTACGCATGGCAGAAATCGAAGGTGTGGTGCCACTAAAAGAAAACCGAGAGGTTGAGCCACGACCATCAGGTCTCCTCCAAAACTTAGAGCTCAAGAAATCCGGACCAGGCAGCAAGCAACATGAGCTGCTCCTAGTGGCTTCGGCAGAGGACATCCTTGCAGTTGACATGGCCAAGTCATAGGATATATCGTCCAAGGCCATTTCTAGGCCATGCACACGAGTCTCAAGAGTACGCATACCATCCTGTGAGCTTCCAATAAATTTCTGGTTCAGTAAAAAAAAAAAAAATTAAAAAAAAAAATAAATAAATCAATGTTAGCAACAAGAATAATGTGGTTTGATTGAATAAGGAAAAGGAGAGTTGGATAAGACCAAAGCTAATAAAACAAATTACAGGAAAGTAGGATAGGATTAATCTATAAAGTTAAAGATCCTTATTGTTGAATGTCGGTGAGACCAAATACTAATAGGTAAGCAATAATCCAAGAATCACCTGCAGGACATCCATCAAACTGGACTGCTGGCTTTCAATTTGAACAAGCTGCTTACGGATAAGAGAAAGATCCTCAAAATCTTTGTGGTGTTTACAAACATCTGTGGCGGTATTGCTGACAGTTACAGTAGCTTCAGAGTCATCCTCAGGATATGGCATCACTCGAGAACCAGAATTCTTGCTAAAAAGCCCTCGCTTAGTTTCATGCTTTGATTGTCTGACATCAGCTCTTCGTAGAACGCCCTCATCATCTCCCACTGAATTTTCTCCATAAGCCGGAGTACCAGATGAACCATAATGATCAGTAGCATCAGTGTTCACATCAGAAGACTTCTTGCAATCAAGCTTCCTGAAAACTGGTGGGCTTGACCTCTTCCCTGTAACATCAGGAGCACCTCTGTTTCTAGCTGTGGTTTTCAAAGCACTATCAGATGGGGATGACTTCCTAAGTGGAAAACGTTTTCTGCTTGTTTGAGGAGTGTTATTAGAGTCAACTGCACTAGAAGTTTTAGATCGGCCAGCATATCGTCCATCACTAGCATTTTCTGTTATCCATGTCAACCAAAACCCATCAGAACAATGAAGGTACAAACACGCTAAAGACTCAATCGAGCATCCAAATAACAATATAGTTAAATATAACAACATAACAAGAAATGAATATGAGCATGGTTTGTAATCCAGATGTAAACAAGAAGGATAATCAAATTGAGGTAAAAGAAGTATCTTAATATCAAAGCAATTGTACATCCGAATCCATGGATATGTAATAGTATTCTAATGACAGATAAACCCTAAGACCAACTCCTTAATCCATGGTTACTTGGATCAATATCTTCAAAAAACTTCAAACATAATCCTATAATGAAGGTGTGAGTTAACTCAATTCAAAGCAATAAATCCATAATCAAATCCCGTCTACATAATTGTCCTTTGCAGCTCCCTATACACCAAATCGAATCAATTTCACTTAAGACATAATCTAGTAATCTACCCTCATCTGAATTAATGAATCACATATTCATCAAAATTTGCATTTCAAATTTTAATCAAAAACTACACTAAAAAACAATCCGAAGAGAGAGAAAAACAGGAAATCTGACCTCTGGAAGATTCTTGAGAATTAGGAGGTGGTGATCCATCATCAAATACATCAGGAACTTCCTTCCAAACCTCCAATGTCTGATTCATCGATTCTCTAACCGCTTTCACCTACAAAAAAACAAACTCCATTAAAAAAATTAATCAAAACATTCATCAAAATCGAATCAAATTAATTCAACATTTTTCTATTATTGCATTAAAAAATTAATCAACCTTATCAAATTTTCTGGATTCAATGATCTTCAAGCAAGAAACCTTCATCTCCGACAAATTTTCTCTCTCCACCATTGCAATCTCCTTCAACGCATCAGCAGCCGCTTTCCTAGCAGCCCAATCCTCAGATTTCAAAAACTCAACAAAACAATTAACCAAATCTCCCAACAAATTACAATTCCCAATCTCACAAACCCTAATCGAACTCTTGATCAACAAAATCAACGACGATTTCGCCTTAAACCCGTCACATTTCACCAACTTCAACCACTTCGGCAACACCTTCATCAACTGCGAACTCTCCACCGCCGGAGACGCCTCAATTGCGGCGGAAAGACACATGGCAGCCGCCGATTGGGCCCCGAACTCCTGCTCAGAGGAGAGAGAATCCGCAAGTGGTCGGAAAATGGAGGAGAGAGAATTGCTGACGTGGCGAGCAAAGGAAGCGGTGGTTACGGCGGCGGAAGATCGGACGGCGGAGTCAGGGTCCCGGAGACGGCGAACAACGGCGGAGATGAGTTTAGGGAGGTGAGGAGATAACGCGACGCCATGAAAAGAGGAGAGAGAAGCTAGCAGTTTGAGGGAGGAGACACGAACGGCGGAACGGTCGGCGGCTGACGTGGATGAGAGAGAATTGATGAAGAGTGAGAATGTTTCAGTGGTGAGTGTCGGAATGATGGACTCTAACTCCGACACTGCTTGCGGGAGTGTGTCTCTGTCGGAGAGTTTTGTCATGCACGTGAGTACTCGGTGCCGGAGATCACGTGACATTGTCGCCGCCGATTGTTTTGGCGCCATTTTTGGCACTGAGGGTAAAATTGGAATTTAATTTTTAAAGTGGCGGTAGTTGAGGCGGCGGCGCGGTGGGGAATTCCGGTGGCATTGGTGGTGGAGGGAGGAGAGAGAAAGTGGGGTGTTTTTTTTTTTTTTGAAGGGGGGTAAGGTGGAAAGTGGAGTTTTTTTTGGGGCTTTTAAACTGTAAAGAGAGGAAGAGGAGTTGTCAGTTGGAGTCATGTGGAAACAGTGAAACGATGCCGTTTTGAGGGGTTGTTTTGGGCTTTTGACTGTAATTGTGGGTTTTTATGGTAGTGGGTAGTTATTGATTATGTGAGTCTTTGGTGAGACAGTTATTGAATTCTTTGTGTTTGTTTGTTTTACAAGTTTTGATTATTGTAGCCTTTAGCTAAATGAAGAATGTTCAATGCATATAATTACAAATTGCCGTTATTCTAACAAGCTAAGCGACACACGAAAATTCGTGTGTGGATAAATCAGACTCGATTCTTTGTTTTTTCTTTTTAGATGGAAGGTTTTTTTTTTCTTTCCAGATGATAGTTTTTTTACGTAGTAGTCTTTTTTGTTTAGATGGTAGTTTTTTTTTTTTTTTTATTTAAAGAATTGTAGCTTTTTTTTCAAAAAAAATAAAATAATTGAAAGGGGTATTTTGGAAAAGTGAAATTTTTCACCCAAAACCCCCTTTCACTTTATATATAGGATTAAACGGTGGGAATATACGGGATAAATTAATTATCATATCACTTTTTTATTGCGTAATATCTCTCGTATTAGGAACTTATTTTTTGAGCAAAACGTGAGCCGGAAACATTAATTTTAAATGTGTTAGGAATATTGATTTTAAGCTAGTTAATATTGTAACTCGTGTTAGGAAATTAAGATTACATTACTGCTATTAATGAATTTCATTTACCATTCTTTGTCTTGCTAACGTTGTCACCTCATGTATTCTGCTATTGATTTTAAATCAAGTTTCACATATGATGCTAAACGATAACATTGATTTAATTAATTGATAGTGCTTGATGATTTGGTCACTCTACTAGGATTAGGTTTAGTTTAGGTTATCTAAAATTCATGAGTAATTGATGAATTGCGTCATTTTGTCTCAACCGAATGGTATGGATTACATTTCTTTTATTGAAATATCAACTTCTAACTACTTTAACTACTAAGTTGGCTATTGTATGATTTGTAGTAACATCCGAACAAAGAATTTTGTATAAACAAAGTATTAGTATATTGTTAAGGAAAGAACCTTCAATTTTAATCTTGAGGTTGAGGGTTCAATATCCACTAGAGACATTTTGAAAATATGGATCCCGCCATTTCCCTTCTCTAATAGACTAATACAGAAGTGTTAGTATGCTATTTTAGGCTATTTAGACTTGGAGGAAAAAAAAAAAGTTTTATACAAATAAAAAAGGAAGTAGAAGTAAACATATAATTAAGTTTTATACAAATAAAAAAAATAGAGTATATACTTTAAAATTTTACTTGCAAAATTATACAAGTGTTTAATTTATGATAGCACCTTTCATTATAATATAATCTTACAATATACTTCGTACGTTGCACTTGATGTAGAAGAAGTGTATTTCATGTTTTAACATATTGTTAGCTAGATTGATGTTTTTGACGTATTGTTAGGTAAATTGTTTATAAATTGATGAATTGGAGAAGAATAAGATGATGATGATGATAAGTTTAAAAGTTCTCCAAAATAAATGTAACGGCCAAATCCAACTTATTTCTTAAATCACAAAGAGCTCCTCTTTAGTAAGATCATACACAACAGCAAACTCCAGCTATATCGTGTTAGGTTGCAAGTGTGAGTTGTTGTCCTACATGAAAAAATTAAATAAAGAACCACTAGTTTATAACTTAAGTGAGCTACTCTTTCTATTGCCATATGGTTTTGGAACGGAATCTCACTTGGGCTTATCAGCTTATGTGTGGGCTTTTCGATCTATCCCCTTTGTCTTTCCACCGTTTCCTAACATATCGATCACATCAATTCCAAACTCATTCTTGCGTTTTGCATGTACTCCAAAACTCAGTATATGTACTAATGTACATGTAGTTGAACCCACTATCTAAACCAATTTGGGCTAATTAGCTAGTTGGTACGTACATAAGTCATACAAGTATATAGTGAGTCTAGTTTACAAGCAACCACAACCAAAAAAATTTCACCTGAACGAAAATGAAACTATTTTTAAAAAATCAAATTTTAAATTTAATGGCATAAAAAATTTGTTGGGGAGCCTGAAGAAATAAAAAGTATGAAATACTTGTATTAAACATGGTCACACATTTGTCAGAGAAAACTATACAAGTACTTAGCTAAGGTGTACATATTTCATTAATATTGAGTCTAACCTACACACAACCACAATAAAGTTCTTAGCTTGCCTTTAATTATACTTTGTATGTTTGTAGACTTGTAGTAGTACCTAAAAGTTGAATTGAGTTATACATGCATGATGGAAATACCGCCAAACAAATTGTGAAAAGGTGAGAATTTGAAAAGAATGAAAGGGAAATATAATTTAAGCAACTCTGGGGAGCGATTACGTACCATTATATGATGAAAACTAGTATCGTGCAAACTGCAAAGTCCAAATGGAGGCCAAATTTTATTTCATTACTTAAGTTATACTCCGTATATTGATCATCTGTTTAATACGCCGTATAATTTTTCTTGCATACTGTACGAATAGCTTTCAAGTAATGTATCGAGTGGATAAGTACATATAGGTGTTGCAATCTCCATGAATAACACATTCTATATTCTTTCGGCGCAAAATCTCAAACTCAATGGCATAGCACTTAATAAGTATACCTCTCAAAGTAGTTGGGGAGCCAAAAGTGGTAAAAAGTATGAAACATAGTCACAAGAATTTGCAGTGAAAAAAAAAAAGACAATAAAAGTTATTCCAAGTGGAGCGTAAAAGCTACAATATTTACTACAAGTAATTTAAATGATGAAAAGGGTAAGATAGTTTGAGTACAAGATATTGTTATAATTGGGGTTTATGACAAGAAATGTGAGGGTATATATTCACCTACCTCTAATAAAAGTTAATTCTAGGCAAAAAAAAAAAAAGAAAATTAAATATGGTTGCATGGAAGTAAAGGGTGGAAGAAATGAATGTACACGAGGCAGAAGAGTATGGGATATATGGTCCCTAAAAGATAGGGGTATCTCCCAAATGAAGCAATGTTTTTGGACGTTTGATGTCCTTAAGTTATGGTTCTTATGCTTCAAGCTCTAATAGGACACACCCCTCTTTCATTTGTCCATTTTCTTGTGTTTTGTATGTTGTATCTATATCAACAAGATACATTATTATATTATTATGTCATTTTACATTATTATAGTAACATGTTCGATCGTGAAATGAAAAAATAGTAAAAAAATCATAAAAAAAAAAAAAAAACTTTGATCTGTTAGTGTATTGATGATGCATGTAGACGTAGTTGCATGTGATTTACGTATTATTTTGTGATTGTTGTTTTGTGTTTAGTTGTGTCGTAACATTTTTTTGGTTATTAGAAGATTAATTACAATGTCATGGACCATAGACAATGAGAAGAAGTGAATGCTAACCATCCCCCTCCCCCAAGAGGCAAAAACGTTGCTATTACGTTAATATTTGAACCTCATAACCTTCAAATTTAACCACTATATGTAAGCATTAAAAGGGTATTATTTAGCTTCCCTAAAAAAGTGGGAATGAATGCGAGAATACCATCAAAATATGACCTAAAAAGAATTTGCATATATCATGACATCCATCAAAGTATAATTTTATTTTTGTAAGTTACTTATTCAACCAAAATACTTTTATAGAAATTACAATTAACACTTATACATACTTATAACTTGGATGAAAGCTCATTATCACTTGATTAGCTAGCTAAAAGTGTGGAGAAGTAGTAGTAAAATGCAAGAAATATTAAGGACTAAAACTGCGCAATCAATGTTAGCTAAAAATTGAACACAAGGCAATGATGATCTTTTCTCAATTAAGCGTTATATTGTTGGGTTAGTTAGCAACATTTATTTCAATTGATTGACAGATTAATTTTCAAATAGACCACTCCCCTGCCCCCTTTGTAGTTTTAATTGTGTTGCTAATCTTGATTTTGATTCCTAAATATGCGTAAAAATTCAGCTCCAACATTCTCTTTCAATGCCTCAATTGGTGCGGTTACTTTTCCGGATTTTCCTCTTACACTTTTACCTTAAAAACTTAATTACTAGGGTTACAGTAAAAAGCAATAGTAAAAGCACTTTTATTCATGAGAAAATCTATCTATCCTCATGTTTTGAATGATAATAAGCATATTGCAATATTCAAATCCGATACATGGAAGATTAACAATTTACTCCGGAATATTAATATCACCCAACCATTCACGCAGGATAGCTAAGGACTTGCTTGCAATTTTAAATAATTTTTAACTACTAGCTTCGCCATTATTGGATGATACAATCATTTTCTAGATTAATTAATACAATCATTTTCTATCTTAATCACTCCTTCCTAATCGAACATACTTAAGAGTCCTATTTATGATAGATTCGATGACAAAACTCAGTCTTTATCCTTCAACTAATGCTAATTCTAATACTAGCTTTAGTCAATTACAAGCTGTTAATTGTGCTTTTATGGTCTCATCATATTGGTAATTTGGTAGAGTGGCTAATTATATGGTAAAATATTGACACAATTTTAAATTATTAAATTAGGCAAGAAAAACTAGTTACAACATCAAAATTTAATAAACACATGTTTTACAAATAATGAAAAGCTTCCAGTTCAACGCTATTAATTAATTAATGGGTTAATATCAGAATTAGGTTTTAATTTGCTATCCAACAACCCTAACAGTTCTACCTTAATTTAATTTGTGAGTTTGTGAATCTTGAGATGGTACATGTATTTTTGTTTTTTTTTTCGAATGATGGATATTTTACAACTCTTGTAAAGTTGTAAAGGGGCTATCTTTATACGATGCATGGAAAAATATCAGCGCTACATAACTATTTAAGATCGATACAATCAATTAATAGCATTATATATTAAAAAATCATCTATTACCTCCAATTTTTTTTAGTTGCAACTTTAGAATTTTTTATATCTCTCAAATAATACTCCAAAGTTACAAAAAAAAAAAAAAAAAAAAAAAAAAAAAAAAAAAAAATCGGAGATAGTATATTAATAGGTGATACCATCAATGGTGAAAAAAAAGATTAATAAAGGTCGATTAGTGCAATCCAATTTCACATAACAACTATGTCTAAGATCCTTTATGCAACTCTATTAATGAGAAGGCAACACTTATGTATTAGTGTAACATCACTATATTTTGGGGGGTTTGAGTACTCAATAGTTGCTCCAATAATGACAATACCTAACAACTTAATAATACAAATCTTTAATTTTTTTTTTTTTCATAAACTTTTGAGGTTCCAAGTCAAATTTAATCGAGTTATCTTCAATTGAATTCAAAACAACTTATTAAGGACATGTTTGACAATACCTTTTAATTTGGATTAGGTTTTAACATAGGTTTACAAAATACAAAGTATATATCAAAATATATTTGGTTAGTTAAGCATTTGACAAGCTTTATAAAAATAAATATTTGGACAATAGCTAAAGTGTTTAAAAATATATCACAGTATTTGGTTAGATGATATGGTAGCGTTTTAAGTTGAGGATATATAATAGTTGTAATAGTTTTTATTAACCAATAACAATTACTATGACGTAAACACTAAACACAAAATTTTATTTTAATATATATCCCCAAAGTCGGCTAGGAAGGGCGTGAGTAAAGTTAATCATTAGCTCTTAATATGGATAAGAAGCCTGCAAGTAAGTTCTTCTACTTTTATACTAAATGTTATGTGTCGCTAATTATACATGTCAACGCACCAAAAAGCATAAGGAGAGAGATGGTCACGCGTGAGTTACATATAATGGTACGTCTACCTTTAAATATTTGAGATTATATCTACATAATAATATAACTAAAGTAAGTTCATGCTACGAGTTGAACTTCTTCAATTCCATTTGATTACTTATATTATGTTGTTTTCTTTGGTACATAAAAGTTAGAAATCATAACACTTTTAATATGTCAAATTGTCAAGCCAAGCATGTCTTTTCTTAATTTTTTGTTTAATTAGACGACTTTAATTGATAATCACTCAGCTTAAACAATTATTAACAATCTAAGGACCCGTTCTTTAGAGCTGCTCTGCTCTGTTGAGCCCTGTTCTGCTCTGGTCAAAAGAAATTTGCTCTGCTGTGCTCTATTTTCAAATAATAATTAATAATAACAATAATAATAATTAATATTGTATTGATGATAATAATTTATTATTTTGAATAATTATAATAATTATTAATATTAAAATAATTTTAATAATTATTAATATTAATAATAATTAATATTTATTAATCATAATAATAATTAATAATAATAATTATCAATAATAATATTTAATAATTCAAACTACTAAGAATTAATATTTAATAATATTATTAATTAATAATTTCTAATAATTATAAAAATTCTTTCAAAAAAATAAATAATAATAATAATAACAATTAATAATAATTTCATTTTATAAACATTTGATATTAGAATCACAATGTGTAGAAACATTTTATGTGGGTATTGATTGTTAGTTCATTGAGTTAAATTATTTTTCAAATCTTTCCATACAATTTAAGAATTAAAAAAAAGAGGTTAAAAATATTATTTTGAGGGTTAAAAATATATTAAAAAAAGAATTATTATTTTGAGGGTTAAAAATATATTATTAAGACAAATTTATAAGTAAAATCATTATTACTCATTAATCATTTTATTATAAAAATTTTGTGAAATAAATATAAGTAAACCGTTGTCTTTTATCTTTCTACTATTAACATATGTTAAATATGGTACACATTTATTTATGTTTTCACTCACCTAAATCAGTGGTATATGTACTTAATAATAATAATAATAATAATAATAATAATAATAATAATAACAACATTAATAATAATAACATTAATAATAGTATTAATAATAATGTTGAAATCTGCTCGGCTCGGCTCGGCTATCCTGAAATCTGCTCTACTCTGCTGACCTCTGCTCTGCTGACCACTGCTCTACTCTGCCCAGAAGCTAAAAAAAAACAGGACCTAAATCTGTATAATGGTTGTTCCATCTCAAAAAAGTTCTATATAATGGTATAACTTTAACAATACATATATAACATACATTTTAAATGGCCTTTTTAAGTTTGACTTTGTTTAGTTAGTTCCTATATGATGTAGAGTGAGTAAATCTTAATAAAAAAAGTTTCGAAATTATTTTGTAAATTAAAGCATTATGGCCTTCTAATTAAAATTGAACTAAAATGTTACACTTGATCAATATTTGCAGAAATTAATACTATATGTTTATCAAAAACTTTTTGGTGCAGCAGGCCATACTGTGTGGCAGAGGTTACCCGAGTTATTCATTCAGGGGTTACTCAAGTTACTCGGTCAGGGGTTACTTGAGGGGTTCGGACAGGGGTTACTCGAGGGGTTCACTCAGTCAAGGGTTACTTGATGGATTACTCTGTCAGGGGTTACTTGATGGGTTCGGTCATGGATTACTCGAGGGGTTACTTGGTCAGGAGTAACTCAAGTAACCCCTGACCGAGTAACTTGAGTAACTCCGGCAACTCGAGTAACCCCTAATCGAGCAATTCGAGTAACCTCTGCCGCACGGTACAACATGCCACATACAAAAAATTGTGTATGTTTATTTAATTGTTATTTTAGTTTTAGTACCTTGATAAAACTAAGTGAAATAATTGTTTAAACTAATTTTATATGATCAACCAAAGTTATATCTTACATAGTACTACCTCCGTTTTTTTTTAGTTGACATGTTTTGACTTTAGCACTATTTACAAACTCCTCTTTGACTGTGTTTTGTGCTTTATATATAATGAAATATATAGTCATGTAAAATCTTGTTAGATTCGTCACCATATATAATTTCAAAATATCAACTTTCATAATTTTTACTTATCGGTAACTAAAGATATTAATAATTGAATTTGTTCATTGATTGACAAATGTGACTAAACAAACGCGTCAACTAAAAAGAACGAAGGAAGTATATGTTACGGCAAGTGGATGCACAGATCTTTGTCGAACAATCATTTCATTGAAAAATGAAGTAGTAAAACTAGTAATAGTGTAGTACATGTGAATACGTGATGAATGTTAAGTTGTTTGTGTTTTCTCCCACCTGTATTTGTCTTTTACCACTCATTTCTAACAATTCCATTGTTAAGGTCACACTATTGTTGGTTGACTGGGAGGCAGCTCCCTATCTGAGATGAAGATCTTGGTTTGCGATAAGACCGTAATCCCTTTGTCCCATTAAAATTATACATCAATAATTTTTCTTTTGAATATCTCATTAAGTTTGTCCCATATCATAATTGGTCATAAAATATTACCAGAACACTTTATTCTCACATACCATGCCTGTGATAAATTGATCTTACCAATCTTCTCAATCTCTCGTCAACTTCATCCGTTCAAAAATTTATAAATTACAAAGTAGCTATTATATTGAGGCAATTCTAGTAAGAGGAAGGAAATATATGATAGATGGGAGATTTGGTGGTGGGAATAAAAGAAATTTGTCAAGTAATGTGTGATTAAATTTCTCGCGGCCCTTTCTCTTTCACTTTTGATGTTACAAACCCTTACAAGTTACAATCCATGTGATATGCACGAGTAACAACAATTAACAAGTAGTTAGATAAATCCAAAGCCTTTGAGAGTAGTATGTTGGGCAATCCATGTGTTAGGGTTCATAATTTCATATCACATATGAAGTATGTTTGTAGTATATGAGTTATATTTTATATTAACGCGCATATAGTCATGTGCCTATAGGAGGAACATTGATAATAATATTCAGCATGCAGAGTCCAATAAATCAATCCAATACCTATAGAATTACATACTATATAAATGAGTGTTTTTTTCTTTTAATTTTTTGATTTTTTTTTTTTTTATGGAAAATTTGCAAATTACAGCCAATTAAAGTTCGTATTTTGCAAATTACAGCTATTTAAAAAAAAAAATTGCAAATTGCAGCCCAAAAGTTCGTATAAATTGTAAATTGCAGCCCGATTCAACTTTTTCATCGGTTAACATGTCAAAAAATCTTCGTTAAAGGTTTTAGGGGTCATTTTAGTTCTTAGGGGACCGAATTGAGCTCTGAATTAGCAAAAAAATAACGTCTCATTTTTACAGTTTCCCACAAATCGATACATCTTTGATACGCAAAACGAGACATTTGCGTTATTTTTTTTGCTAATTCCGAGCTCAATTCGGACCTCCAAGAACTAAAATGCCCCCTAAAACCTTAATAGAAGATTTTTCGACTTGTAAACCGATGAAAAAGTTAAATCGGGCTGCAATTTACAATTTATACGAACTTTTGAGATGCAATTTGCAATTTTTTTTTTAAATGGCTACAATTTATAAATTTTCCTTTTTTTATATATATTTTTATGTCATAGTATTGAAGAAATGTACTTGTATTTATCTATATCTTTAAGTGTATGATTTCAACATTCAAATACACGATTCGACTTTAACACTTGGCCCCTTGGTAGTTAAATTTCCGGCTCCATCATTGATACAAATGTATTTTAGTACTTATTTGTATAGGATTATTTAGGATATTACTTGAGTTGAAGTATTATAAGTATATGTTGTTATTTATTAGCCAACAAATGTAATCACTGAAGTTATAATATGTAATTAAAGCTATGCTTTATTGCTTTATAGCATGATTAGTAATGAAACATCTAAGCAAAGTTTTTCTTACTAATAAAGCAAGAGATTTGTGGCAATGAAGACCAAAGTTTTGGATCTCACCTTAATTAGCAAACTTAATTTACCTACTTCACATTTATTCAATGCTATCAAGTTTTCTTTCTTGTGGTAAACATTTTTCTTTGGGTGACTTGCAATGCAAGAAATTGGAGTAATTTGATTTGTGTTGCTTGAAATATGTAGTGGGCCCATCTTCAATGGACATATGGCACATATTTGTGCCGATGGAACTGTGGAAGGACTGTACATTCTTTGAATTTATATTACCTATTTTATTAGGCCCATTATAGCTTACTTTTAAAAGAAAAAAGGAAAATTTGCAAATTACAACCATTTAAAGTTCGTATTTTGCAAATTGCACCCATTTAAAAAAAAGAAATTGCAAATTGCATCTCAAAAGTTCGTATAAATTGTAAATTGCAGCCCGATTTAACTTTTTCATCGATTTACAAGTCGAAAAATCTTCTACTGAGGTTTTAGGGGCCATTTTAGCCCTTAAGGATCCAAATTGAGCTCGGAATTAGCAAAAAAATAACGCAAGTGCCTCGTTTTGCGTAATAAAAATGTATCGATTTGTGGAAAACTGTAAAAATGAGACACTTACGTTATTTTTTTGCTAATTCAGAGCTCAATTCGGGCCCCTAAGGACTAAAATGACTCCTAAAACCTTTAACGAAGATTTTTTGACATATAAACCGATGAAAAAGTTGAATCGGGCTGCAATTTACCATTTATACGAACTTTTGGGATGCAATTTGCAATTTTTTTTTAAATGGCTGCAATTTGCAAAATACGAACTTTAAATGGGTGCAATTTGCAAATTTTCCAAATAAAATAAAATAAAATTAGGTGTTCCCACCTATTCACCCTTTGGGCAAATTGGATTCAGAGTTCAGATATGCGTTGTTAGGTTCCAGTCCCCTTCCAATGCTATCATAGTTAATGCGCCATTCACCGTCATTATGGGGTCGTTTGGTTGAATTATTTGGAATGAGTTGGAAATTTGGAATGGAGTTAGAATTCATTCCATCTACATTTATGTTTGGTTGAGCTTTTTAGTAATGGAATCTCATACCCAAGAGGTTCTAGCTAGGGATGTCAGTGGGGCGGATTAAGTAGGAGATTCGCCCCATCCCCACCCCATTGGGGCGGGGATGGGTCTCGATTTGGCGGGTTGTGGGGCAGTAATGGGGATAAAAATCATACCCGCCATGGGTGATGGGGCGGGGGTGGATTTTAAGTTGTACCGCCCCGCCCCGCCCCACCCCACCCACCCCACTTCGTACCCGTCCCATTCCCATCTAATACCCACATTTATATATCTTTAAAAACAAAATTATATACTTTTATACTATTTTATAAAATAATTACATGAAATAAAATATCAATTATAATATTTTGTATTACACTTATATTATAAACAAAAAGGTGTGTAATATTAAGATCGATTTTTTTTTATTGTAATCCGTATTAATTATGTTTGATTGTGTACTTGAAAGGCGGATATTAGGCGGGTCTTGGGCGGGGATTAGGTGGGTTTTTGGTGGGAATTAGATGGGGGTGGATATCCAAGTGGGGGGCGAGGCGGGGATGATTTTGGAGTTGTACCCGCCGGGGCGGGGATGGAGATTAATTCTGGACCCGCCGCAGGGATGAGAATGGGGATGAAAATGTTAAGTGGGGATGGGGATGAAAAGGCCAACATCCGCCCCGCCCCGCCCTGCCCCATTGACATCCCTAGTTCTAACTCCACCCCATACCCATGGAATCCCATACCCACCTCTTCCCATAAGATTCATATTCCATTCTATTAATGAAGTAAATAATCCGTTCCAACATTAAAACCAAACAACTTTAGACTAATATGGGTTTTAGAATTCATACCTCTCTAATATTAGATTTCATACCAATCCATTCCAATATAAAGAACCAAACACCCCCTAAGTAAATTTTACTTAGTCCATTCTAAAATAATTAACAAGGTCAAACTTGAAATTTTTTTTTTACTCACTAACTTGAACTTTAATAAAAATCATAATCATAATGAAGTTAATACAAAGAAATAATAGTACAAAGGCAAATTATCAATTACTATACACTATGGGAGAGTTTAAAATTTCACCCATTCGCTACCATTTTAAGTGATCAATTCAAGGACAATTGGAAAATTTCTATCTAACTTTACCATAATTTACTATTTACTCGCTAGATGGCCCATAAAGGATCTCACCAGATTCATATGATACAATCACAATTAGAGCCTTAATCCCAACAATAGGGTCTGCTACATGAACCAAGATTACATCCATATGATCATGAACAAAAAAGACTTAACAAAAAAAGAAGAAAAACAGTCATGATGTCTCACAAGGTGCAATAATCCCTCAACACCTGCCTTGCAAGATCAACCGCTCCACTTCTTTTGTAGATCAAGTGCAAATTGTACGCTGCTTCTCTCCGGAGGTCACAATAGCCGGATTTTACATCTTTTGCAGGACTTTTATCTACTTTGATAAGCTCTGGTAAGGGGCAGTCCTCTTGGGAAATTGCAAGGACCCTCTCATAGTAAGTAGCTGCTAATGTGACAAGTCCTACGTGGTGGAATGCACGAGCTATATTATACAAGGCTTCCTGAGAATGACTTGGGTTAGTAGGTGACTCCTTGAGATCATGCACACAAAGAAAAGACTTATTTATTAAATTGGTATAACGAAGTTACAAACTTAGAAAAAACATTAATATTAGGCAATCAGGTAATATTTATTAATGTAATAGATACTTGTCAACTTTTCAAACTTCATCCCTGAACAAGTTTTCTTATTAAACAACACCAGCTTACCTGGCTATTTTCACAAAGTCGCAGATTGTTGTAAAGGAAAGCTAAGCCTTGTGCAACACACTGATGCTTGTTTTGAAGTCTATGTCCAAGGGCTAAATTGACTAAGGCAGTCCCTGCAAAGGAAGATGCATAAGTTAAATGGAGAATCGACACCAGCACACTCACAATAATCAGATTCGGATCAAATTACATAAAACGTACCAACACAGAGATTGGTCAGTGGGGAATTTGGCATATGTTTATGTGCTTCCAAGTATTCCCTTGCAGCTACTTGGTGTTGACTGATCATTGTAAACTGATTTCCAGAAATAATCATGGGTGGCACTAAATCCTTATGTTCAACTCGCATATGATGCAGGAACTTATTATGCTTTGAGAGACGGTTCTCTAATCTAAAGCCAGATGAAGAACAATAGTAAGAATTAATAAAAGATAGTTTCTAGTTTCAACCAAAAAAAAAAATACTGAGGGAGAATAAGTCGAACACAAGTCACCTGGGAGTTAGGCTGAGAGCAATGTCTCCAACCACCAACCCCACACCCCCCCCCCCCCCCCCCGCGGGCGAGGTTTTGGTCCCTCGGAAATCGTAGGGAATTCCCATTCCCTTACCCCTTCTCTCTATGTACATTCTAGATAAATAATAAAAATCATAACGCACAGCTAACCTAGAAACCTCCCTCTAGTGTAGGCAAGCAAATTAAAGCTCGTATTATCAGATACCTACTACTACTACTTATCTATTCTCATATGATTTGATATAAGTAACAAGGTAAAATAAGGTGAACTAAGCATAGCCTAAACTTGCTCAAAAATGTAAAATTACATGCAAAGCAATACATCTTGAATCAGTGATTGGACACCTGCAAATCAGGATCATCTAATTATTAACTAGGGAGCCAATTTAGCCCTTCTGTAAATTAAAAATCCTAATTCCTAACTTTAACCTATTGGGTGGCTAGGCACATAAATGATATGAAGGTAGAGACAGACTGATAACGTCTTAAAGAACAATTGATGATATCTGGGAACAAGGCAAGAGGAAATATTGAGGACAGGAAAATAAAAGGAATCCTCAAAATATCATGAATGTCATCCAAATGGGCAGAATGCCTAAGCCACAATTTGAAGGTCTGTGGATATCACTACAGTGAAATGCCCAGGGCATGATAAACACAGCTTTAAAATGACATAGGTTGCGGTTAAAGCTAGCTCAAGAGGATGGCATCGTAAAGACAACCAATTCACTAGTCAACTAGACTTCAACTTGTCTCTTCTCAATCAATTTCCAATTCTCTTATTCCAATTATCTAACCCAAGTCAGGATTTTTTACCACACATACATTCCCAAATTATTTAACCAATTACAATTCTATTAACCCTATTATCTAACCCCCCAAGTCAGGGTTTTAAACAGATACATATATTCCAAATTCGCACTTCACACCAAAACCTATATTGGTACTCTTTTCTTGAGAAAAGTACCATTAAAATAGTATTTATAGAATTTTATAAAAATTAAACTTCTTTTTTGGTGTTGCTTAAACTAGGCTAAACAAGACTTCATTCAGCAAAAAACTAAAACTGGTTCAACTGGATAGAGCAACTTTCTGCGAAATCAAATTTAAGAACCAAACTGCTTAGTTACAACATGTTAAGCTATGAAGTATGAACAGGGTTTTAAGAGCATTATAAGGGTATTATGTACCTCAAGACTAATCGATAATAACAATTCCAGGCAGCAACACTCTGTGAACGCTGCTGAACAATGTAGCGTACATAGTCAAATCCATCAGATGGATCAGTAACATTCAAGGCTATTTCTGCAACACAGGAGATACAAGATGCAGCTTATTAACAACATAAAATAGACATTCATAATATTCATTTTGATGGAATTGAAACAAAATTAAAGTGCTAAAAATAAAGAAAATGGGAAAATATCAATCCACCATGATGTCATGAACACAACAAGTAGAGAAGAGTTATGAAGAATCTTGTGTTAAACACTTACGAGCTCCGAGGGACTGAAATTTCTCCTTTTTCTCAGCAGGCAGTGTCTTGTAAGTTATTTTCAAAGTGAGCTTTATAAGTTCCAAAGCCTCACTATACCTTCTCAAAGATGTCAATGCTTTGCATAGCTAACACAAAAGCACACAGACGATCAGTTCAGGCAAATAAGCATAGCAATAGAACACAAAGATACAATAAAGTTCGCGATAGAGAACAAATTAATGGAGAAAAATAAAACACTCATGACACAAACAGCCTATCTAAGAATCAAACTTGGAAAATAAGTGCAGAAATCCTTCCTCTTAACGTAGATTTCTAGATGGCAGGTCTTAATTTATAAAATCTAAAATCATTAACAAATAGGCAATCTCAGAAGCTTGCCATGGTGCGCCTAAGGCATGCATAGGCGCTGAGGCACAAGGCATCCTAGGCCATCAGAAATATGTTCAGTTTTTAGTAAGTGAGCTTCACTCTGCGCCTTCCTTCATATACATTGAGCTTGCCAAAAGCAAAAACAAAGTTAATAACCTTCAGGATATAGACACCTTCACTTTTACCTACATTAAGAACAAAAAAATTGGCCTTATATATACCACAGGTCTTCTAGTAATACTCTATAATCAAAGCTTTCAAGGAGTTTAACATTGAGATTTGAGAACCCCGACTTGCTAATTAACAGAGGTCAACAAGGTGCTGTCATCAAGCAGTCCATTGTGATAAAATACTGTGTGTACAAATGAGAACTAGACAGCATAAGTATCACAAAATCAATCCATCCGGAAACAGGGAGCATAGAGCATGCCACCTAAGCAAGCCATGTTACAGTTTAAATTTTACATAACATATAATTAGAGTTTCAGTTTGATATAACTAAAAACATATAGTGTAAAAACAATTCAAAGTTTAATTTACTTTAAAAAAATTAGAATGATTATGATTAGTAAATTAAGCATAATGTTTGCTACATAATTTACCATATTTATACATTATACCACAGATAACAGTTCAAAATATGCTCTAAAATAATACGCATATTTCATGTATTAACACATCACATTATACAAATAAGTACAATTTAGTTTTATTAGTTTTAATTGTCTCCAGTGCATGATTTTGACTGAATATCTTTATCTACAGACTCAAGAATTGTGAAAAGTTGATAATTTGAAAGCACGCATTGAAACAAATCTAACAAGATCCCACATGACCATGTTCTCCTTGTACATAATTATAAAAACGGTCAAAATTTGCTAAGTTTGATTGATCCATGGAAAGCAAGTAGGAGTATTATAATAGAATGAAGGTAGTAATTAGGGTTGGGAAAGAAGCCTGCAACACACGTATTAATGGGATTACAAAATCTACCCTACAAAACAAGCTGGTGTATGTCAATGAAAACCAAAGTCAATTTACTGCATGTCAAAAACTCCCATAAATTTACTTAGATAATTTCCGCATTTCCTAATATGCCTAAATCAGAAACTGTGCTGGCAGTGATATTAGATAAGGCAGCGAGAAAAGGAAATTCAGATAGGTCAAGCATACAACACCTTTTAATGAAAAAACTGAAATTTGGCAAGCCTCGATCAAAATAAAATGAAATAATGTAACTTAACAATATTATTCATGCAAGCAGCATTAGCATAGGAGTCATGTTATAAAGACTGACATCTGAAATGAGATTATAATGCTCCTCGTCCTTGAAGAGATTGGGCAATGGAGGCTCCTTCAGTGGTTGTTGCTGAGCACATCCCAGACAAGAGTAATGAATAATCACATCCAGCAAAAAAAAAAAAAAAGGAATTTTCATCAGGATAAATTGAAGTTCCAAAGTCGAAAATATGTTTTTACCGGAACATCATCTCCTGATTCATCACTCTCCCAATCAAGTCCAGCAGCCATTGCAGTAGATATCTTTTCTTCTTTAAATGTTGCTCTCTTTTTAAGCAACTTTGCAGCCCTATTAGCTTTCAACCTATAATGCAAGCATAGAGC
Source organism: Chenopodium album (assembly GCF_948465745.1). Taxonomy (NCBI): domain Eukaryota; kingdom Viridiplantae; phylum Streptophyta; class Magnoliopsida; order Caryophyllales; family Amaranthaceae; genus Chenopodium; species Chenopodium album. The sequence goes on along the minus strand of NC_137844.1, from coordinate 6,449,762 downwards.
AAAGTGAGATACATGCTCCATATAAGAGCAATCATCCTGTATTCAGAATCTTCAACCTTAGAGGCATTGTAGGAAACAACCAAACAATTAGTATAAGAGCACAAATACTCCCTCTGCCCCAAGAGTAACTTCCCACTTCTCTTGGGTACATAGTTTTAGCCTTTTAGGAGAATATTAGTGGCAGGGTTTTGTTGAGTTTATGAGTACAAGAAAACACAATGTAGTGTGCATATTGATTGTTTTACAAATGAGGTGAGAGAAAGTGGAGACTGGAGAGTTGGAGACTATAATGCTTTAAGAAATTATAGAGAAGTTAAATAAAACAAGTGGAGGGGAAGCAAAACACCACTATATTAAGTAGAATAGTAGACCTATCCAGGGAAACTTGAGGCGTTTTTTGTGGAACAAGCATTTAGAGAGAAATAAGAAGTTTTTTGTGGGATAGAGGGAGTATATGGCACTGCTAGTCTGCTACTGTGCCATCAATGCAAGGAAGAAAAAAAATTACAAATCTATAACCCCAAACACACAAACACAATATTGTAGGTGGATTAGTAGAAATTATTCGGTCGGATTAAATTCACAAATGACCTCACTACATATGTTTAGCAGAAGGCAAGACGTATAACAAAAAATTCAGTGGTGTTTTGGAAGTGCAAATCATCATATTCACCATAATTAAATAAAAATAAAAAATAAAATAAAATAAAATAAAATAAAATAAAATCTTCTAGTAAGATTCGGGGCCAAAGGATGCACATACTTACAACTCCTTTCTGGGAGCAGGCCTTCTAAAGTTTTGGAAGACAGAATCAGTTTGATGATCACCAAGAACTTTAACTCTCTCAGATAGTTCATTCATAGAGAGTCGTTTCCTCTGTTTTGCCTGGAGCACATAGAAAAGAGAGGCCAACATAGTTTACAAAGATGATAGGAATATGATATGCAATCATAGTATCATACATCTCGTTAGATGGTTTATAATCATAGCACCTAGCAGATACAAAGACATACATATCACCTATCACATATGGTATTTTACTGTGCAAAAAGTCATTAATAACCAACAATGAAATTATCACAAGTCTTTATTTAATTATTTAACAGTTGAGTGGAAAGACAGCTGGAAAATAAAAACATGGCACTAAATACAAAGGAAATACCAAAGAAAGTTTCTTGAGATTGCTTAGTTGCTGGTACAAGGAATGGGTATTGTCCAGGATTCATTAATAAATATATACTTATGTGTAAAAAAGCATTAACACAAAAATGACTAAATGTAGATGGACAAAGATGTGTGTTCATTATTTGATAGCATTGAAACAGTTCCAGTTTGATCAAGTCCAACGTAAATGCAATCCTAGTCATCATATCCCATCAGAATTCAATCAAGAAGACCATACAGCAAACAACATCCCTATTTTTAACCTCCCTTCTCTCCCTTGCTTCCTGTTTCTTTTTCTAAATTTAAACAACCTAACCAAGCTTCATAGTTGCAAACAAAACCAGCAATATCATCGAGGATCCATCAAAAATAAGTGAAGCAAAAATTATAGCATTTACTAACTACAGTAGTGGCAATCACAAAGTAGGTATTAGGTAATGGAAGCAGAGTCACAATTCAGGAAGGACAGCATGAGATGAGGAACGGAAACCCATAGGAAAGGACTCATATCAAAACCATAATTTTGGACTTTTAACTCATACACTAAGTGCTAAGCTTCCTCACATTTGCATATTCACAGTAATCTAGTTCTAAATTTAAACAACCTAACCAAGCTTCATAGTTGCAAACAAAACCAGCAATATCATCGAGGATCCATCAAAAATAAGTGAAGCAAAAATTATAGCATTTACTAACTACAGTAGTGGCAATCACAAAGTAGGTATTAGGTAATGGAAGCAGAGTCACAATTCAGGAAGGACAGCATGAGATGAGGAACGGAAACCCATAGGAAAGGACTCATATCAAAACCATAATTTTGGACTTTTAACTCATACACTAAGTGCTAAGCTTCCTCACATTTGCATATTCACAGTAATCTAGTTCTAGACTTAACCAGCTTTATATATTCAACATCAACCTTTATAAGGAGGAAAACAAGCTCTCATGTGGCCAGATTCACCATCATTTCCTTTTACTTTGATTTATGATATTACATTAAATGTGAGGTCTTATAGTTTTCCAACAGCACCCATATTAAAAAGACGCACATAAAAGGAAGAAGCTAGAACTCCATACGTCCAACCCCACGTAGGCCAACTATTTTTTTATTTTTTTTCCCAAGTTTGAATATAATATTAGCATTTTTGACCATATGCTTCCTGTGCTATTATGTAGTTGCAATAGTTTGACCTTTGCACTATTCACACACTCCTCTTTGACTCTTCAATGATAAGAAAAATATAGGGTCTTGTTAAATTTGTCTCAATTCATAGTTTCATACTATCAAAACTTTATAATTTTTACATATTGATAATAACTAATATATAATTGAAATTTTACATTGACAAACGTGAAATGAGAGGCGTTGCAACTAATAAAAAAACAGAGGAAGTACTATACTAAACATTTATAAATTAAAATACTTTCATAATGCTATATTTTAACCGTTTGATAAATTTAAGACAATTAATTATTATAGACAATTAATTATTATAGACAATTAATGGTTATAGTTGAAAAGTTTTTAAAGTGGAGACCTCTCTTCAAAGGAAAGAATAAAAGCACAAGAAAAATTGATAAAGACAAATTTAAGCAATCAATGGCTTTGGCTATGAGCCATGGAGCAGGGAAAACAACTTGTGTATGATTGTAAAATGTAATAAAATAAACTAACTTAAGGAGGGGCATTATGGGTAGTCTAGTACTTAGTTTTATTATAAATAGAGGGAGAGGGTAAAGGAAGAGGCAAGCAGATTTTTTGAATAACTATTTTGAGAGTGGTGACCTAAAGTAACTAACAGAGATTGGCAGTCTAAAGTTGCTAGCTTGTACAAATCCCCATTTTCAATATTTTCAACAAAGATTCGATCTTTTCTCTCTGTTTGCAGTGTTAATTGTGTGTGTGAGACAGTGAGAGTCCAGCAAGCTTGAGTACATTACATAAAACTCCTACTTCCACTACTGCAACGAAACTACTATATTTGAGTATGCTTTGCTTGATTTGTAATTTTCACAGCATCCATTGGGTCCAGAAAATATGACAGGTTGACCATCCTATAATGAAAATAAACCGCATGATGAAAATTGGCTTGATTCTGTCTTTCAGAAAAGTTTCTGTACTAGTCCCAAAGCAACTAGGAGTGAGGTTGCATAGGTCTCCACCTCATTAAACCCTAAGTATGCCGAGATCCACACTAAGGCATGCTTGTTTGTGTTTTTTTAGCATGTCAATTGCCCAAAACAGACACAAATTTTACCATACATACACATGGCATGGAAAAACAACTCAACATAGAATTAACCAATATATGCATGATTATTAGCTGCAGGAACTTCCTCAAGAATAGACATAATGCCCTAATAGATGCATGTTCCACGCAAGTATGTTGGATATACTAATATACAAGCATGACTGAAAACAGGTAAGGATACATGCAAGTGCAAACTTGTGTGTCTGGTTGTGTGGATGTGTAAACAGGAGACAATCACTTCCAGAGGCTACAATTTCAAGAAAGTACCTTCTGATCCATCGAATCAATCTTAAGTGATTCATGGATAATGGGGTAGATCACTTCAACAAAGGCCTCAAGCTTCCCTTTAGTTCTATAAATTTGAGCTAACCTCAACTTTACTTTCACATTGAGCCACCAAGGTTCTGATTTATCTGCATGCATGTCCTTTGAGAATACTGGAAAAAAAGAATATTTCACAGGAGAGGATGTCATATAACTCTGATCCCCACATATTTTTAGAAGGAAAAGCAGTCAAGAAACATGCCACATCACTACCTGGGTTAGGTGGAGGTGAAAGCAATTCAACCGCTTCTTCTTCTCTGTTTTCCTTAAGGAGAAGGGAAGATAGAGTTAAACGAGCATCAATGTTATCTTCACTTGCTTGTAATCCTGAAATGAGAGACTAGTTACTAGCAAGAATTAAGGTCAAACGACTCAAACCACATCAATTTTTTTAGCAACATCATATAGTATATACTACGAGTACTAGCAAAGTTCACAGCATACAACATTCTCAGCTAAAATAGATTTCTACACTAGACAAAGCAATCTCAATGAAGCAGGTAAATGCTGGGAGGTGGGACCTATACCTTAGATACAAGACAATATGCAGCTATAACTGATACTGTTCTAGTTATAACACTACAATACAATCAAAACAGTTACTCTCTCTAACCCAAAATAATTGAATACATTTGACCTGGGTTTTGATTAAGAAAAAAAGTTATAATGCCATTAATTTTTTCACAATTCAAAATCTATATTTCTGCCAGTCACAAAGCGATACGACGACCAAGGTTAACAGAAAAGGTGCAGTGTGATACTAAAAACAAAGAGTATTCTATCAGTTTTGGGATGGATTAAAATCAAAATCTACCCTTGCATATATCAATATAGAAATGGATTTACCTCAATATTATATGATAACCAATTTCATGCTAATATAAGAGCCTGTCGCGAGAGGGAGATAGGGTTGAAAATCTGAAAAATTTATTATTAAGGGAAATAAGGAATGAATCTGGTCCCAAAGACAAATGAATTGATACTAGTAGTACTGGAAAAAATTTCAATGAAGTTGATATTTAAGAATACATTGTGGCAAGATTGGGTCACTCATTCAAAAATATTTTGGGTGGTGGAAAGATTGTCAAGTTGATGCTTGCGATACTTTCCAAGAAACCTTAAAAGCTGACCTGACACGAGGAACTAGAGCTGGCAAAAATTGACCCAAACCATGAACCTAGACAAAATTAGCAGTTTCTGTCATAATATTTGACCCAGTTAAGTAATTGAGTTGACACAACCCGACACGTTTAAATCAAAGTTAGGTTAGGGTTGAGAATTTCAACCCGCAAAAAGCTATTATCTTATTGCACGGACTTTGGCATTTATAGATTCACTGAGAATCACGCATTTACTTTTTTTTCAACATATATTGGACTATTTGTAGTTTGGGTGGATTGGGGCCTTACATAATAAAAAAAAAAAATTCTTTCAAGATAGATTAGTAGTTGATTTAATAAAATAGTCTAGAGTACTGGTAGAAAACCTCATTATAGAATCGTCCTCAGACATTTTTTATTCACTCACATATCTCTTCCCCTTTCTTTCTTTTCCCCCTTCTCTCTCAGTTGTGAAAATATTTTACCTCACAAACTCCCCAGAAGCTGCCAGTCTGCAACTTCAACCTTCACTTCACAATTTAAAACCTCATATTTTCAAACACAATAGAAATTCGAATCAAGGTTACCTTTGGTTTGGTTGATGGTATCATAAATCCAAGTAGAATCTAAATTACTACTACGTATTTGTAATTATAAATTTATAAGTTGCGAATCGCTAATGTCTTTCTTGCAAATTGCGTCTTCTCACATGAGTACTTTATCTCTTGTATAATTGTATTAATAATTTGCATGGATCACATATATGACATCAACTGTAATGATTTTATGTTTTTTGATTCAAAACCAGCATAAACATAAGAGTTAATTAGGTTATGCTGGTCAGACTAGATTAGGCAGGTTAGGTCAGGTTGTGTTCAGGTCTGTCCAGACTTACCCGTTTAAATAAACAGGTTATGGTTCAGGTCATGGATTCCAACCAGTATAAGAGTGAACCTGATTAGAATCAAAAACTCAAATTGATATGAATTAGGTTGACCCAAAACCTATAAACTCAAAACACAATTCAACTCAAGATATTATAAACTAGGCTCTAGGGAAAAAATAATAACTCTCGGTTCAACCCAACCTATTATTTACAAGATCTGAGAAAAAGTTGACACCTAATTCAGCACAACTTGTATCAAACCTTGATTCAAATATGACATGAGTATTGAAAATGAGTTCCAATAAATCTCAAATTAATCAAACAAAGAAATTAAGGCTACTAAATAGCCGTGAGATCAAATATACCAAGCAGCTATAACACCACAGCACTGCATTAATTAGTATGACAAAATGAGTAATATGATTAACTCAATTCAACTTACTTATAAGTGGGCACTATATAAATTAATTTCATGCCTACAAGGCTATAAGCTTAAAGAAGGGCAAGGAAAAGAGCTTCAGAAAAATTGCAAACCTTTGTAGAAGAACTGGATAGCTGAAGTAGCTTTTTCCAGAGCAGAGTAGCAGTGAGCAATTTTCAAACTTACGAGCTCCTACCAAAATGAAACACAATAGTCTTGTAAAATATTCAAATAGAGAAAGAATTTATCCTAGAAAATTAAAAATTAATATATATATATATATATATATATATATATATATATATATATATTGGGATCCAATGAGAAGTTTCTTAAAATGAGAAGGATGGAATGTGCATAAGTTTTTTACTAAATGTGCATATTTTTTTCACTAAATGTGCAAAACTGATTTTTGAACAAATAAAGATTTTGATTTTTCTGGAAAAATAGAAAATGTGCACGTTATGAACAATATTTATGCACATCGAATTTGGGTCAATTTTTTTTATTTTGCACATTTAGTTCAAAAAATTTGCACATTTAATACAAAAGTTATGCACAAAAAATCCTTCTCATTTTATTTATATATATATATATATATATATATATATATATATATATATTAAAATTTAAAAAAAAAAAAAAAGGTACAACTCGTACTGTTATTAGGCACTTGATAGATTGATGATGCAGGCTGCTTTACTTCTATACAGCCTTTTCTAGATAGTCTAGTAGCCAGTTTACTGTATAGATATACTTCATGTATTTCATTTTTCATTAATTAATTATCAACATTTTAAGGCTCGTTTAACTTTTGAGTCTTTAACCCCTCCAGAATCTTGATCAATTAGACAACAAGCATAAGTCCCCCATTATTCATTTCTTATGAGTCTGCATAACAACTATTCATTTCTTCTGCTCATATTGCTATTATTATGATGTCATGAGATTCAGTACACAAAACCCATATACTACTATACTAGGCAACAAGCACAAGTCCCTCAGTATTTGTTCCTTATCACTGCGCATATCAAATATTCATTTCTTATGTTTATAATGCTTTAATTAATTTTCATGTGATGTCATGAAATTCAATACACAAAACCCGGCTATCACTCAAATTGGGACAGGGAATCAGATGTATGTAGCTCAAAACCTGTGTTACTCAGACTATTCAACTCCCCTAAAGTACTTGTGTCACACCCTCGCCACTCCAATTGAAGTATGCACTTAAGTGACTTGACACTTCATTTTAAACCAAAAAAACAAGGAAATTTTGCATATAAAAATAAATAAATCTAAATTTTGACACTTAGCATGTAACATAACAGTACACATTGCTAAGCAAACACTAAAAATGAAGAAAATTTCAAACACAGTAATAAATGACCTTACATTTTTTAAGACACAGCCGTCTAACATCAGATAATACTTCAATGCTAACTCATGTTGGTGCAGATTCACATATGAGTTGGCCACTGCCATCATATAGTCCATTTGCTGTTCCACATTATTCCTTTGAAGAAGAGAGAAACAAATCTGTACATCATTGGAAAAATAATAATACAATAAGTGTAGAGGTACCAATATCATTTTGAACATAACTACATAATTCTTTCTACCAGGCAATCAACAATTAACAAATACAAGCCTTTGCAGATCAATAACAAGATTTTTTTTTTTTTTTTTTTTTTGGGGGGGGGGGGGGGGGGGGGGGGGTGGGGGAGGGGGCTAAGGCATAGGCACATAGCATACATATCAGAGAAGAAAGCAACTACTATATGTAGCTAAGCATTCAAGCAACCAGAAAACAAATAAACCAACATTATAAGTTAATGCTTTCACTATCATTTAAAAATCATACCTCCGCTTTCTCTATATTCCCAAGATGAGCATGGCAAATGCCTTCTCTTACTCTCAGACATAAAGGAAACTCTTTCACTAAACCACAGGCCTTCTTTGCATGCTCAATGTGCTGAAGTGCTTTAGTATATGAATTGCTTTCTATGAAGAACAAAGCCAACATATCAACTACGGTTAAATCAGCTTCAGAAGGATGGTTGTTCAGGTAGTCCTCCAAAAGAGTAATAGATCGTTCAAATTGGCCAGATCGTTTGTACAACTGCAAATTAAAACTAGTCAAAGACATACATTTTCAAAATATAAAACATTACTACCTCTCATTGAAAAAGATTGTTCTCCTTTCTGCTTCGGTAAGTTTCAAATACGTAATAACAGAATTATTACAACACATTACACATTTTACATGTCCTTTGGACCAAATAAAACAATTGATTTTACGCATGAGACTTTATACTACTTGTATATAGAGAGAAGATACATCCTCAGCTTTTAATCTTCAAATGAGAATTGAGAAGTGCACAAAAATCATAGCAAGGCTGTAAAAAGAAATTTGTAATATGACAACATATTATTCAGGCCAATCACAACACAATACCAAAATGGCTTTGCATCAGTCACAATGTCGCAAAGAGCCCTTTAATATTTTATAAGCATCTTTTTACTGATTGTTATAATGGAAATTCAGAATTATTCAAAACGATAATCTTTGTTTTCTCTACTAGTAATAAGGTAATACAAACGGGAATGAAATATAAGGTCAATGAGTAGAAAACCCCCAGATATTTAGGACCATCTCTGAAACAAGCCTAGGAGTTTAAGGCATCATAATCGGAACTTTTTCCTACTAAATGTGTATCATTTCTCTGTCACAATAGCAAACACCACGCATTCTAAAAGTCAGTAGTCATCAAAAAAGGGCATAGAGAGACATCAAATATTACAAGCGACACAGCAATCCAAGTCATCAGCAAAAAAAGGTAAAATATATATAAAAATTAAATATCTACTATAGAAATTTAAAGATGAGGATCAAGACTATACCATTGCTGCAGTCTTGAGTGCTTCAACATTATCAGGGCAGATTTGAACTATCTGATCATATGATTCAGCAGCTTTTAAAAAATCTCCTGCCTCCATGCAAAGTGAAGCACGATGGTACCTGAGTGTAATATCAGCTGGATCCGCAGTAATTGCCTTAGAAAGACACCACCAAGCTTGACCAATATTACCCAGCTCTCTGCATAAAAAATTATGAGACCATCAATCAAGTAAAAATACCATCAGCATATTGTATAGTATCTGATAATGGAGCAAAACTCTTGAAAAATTCTACAGGTGAACCTCATGAGAAATCCATTTCTAAACTTTCAAAGTCAATACAAACAATATGAACACCTCAAAAGTATATAAAATCAGATAGAAATAAGACAGTGATGGGTTTATAAGATATTAGCCTATCAAGGCTCCCCTTTTAAAGCTTAAATCGACCCTTCTAAAAGTCTATTCGGAGTTTTGGACATTACCAATTATTTACAGAAGTGTTGGGCTCAGTTAGTTCGATTAATAACAAAGTCACTCACAAAATCTATACTTTCAAGTAAGAATATTGAGACCTAAAATGCAGTTTCCATGATCACCTTAGTCCAGCTAGGTTACAAGTAATGTGGGAAGCCATTGCCAATGATCTGTAGCCAACCATTGCAAGGCAAGAAATGGCCCCACAAAGAGGTTGGTGACAGATAATATTAAAGATTTAGTATACAATCTATATTATAATAGGTTATGTCCCAAGTGGATGGATCTCCATTACCAAGTATGTGTTTTTCTTCATAAATTTTTATTCTCATTCATTACCCTTAATTATGGAAGTAATTTGGGGTGATAATTAGTATTAAAAAAACAGAGAAGATGGTAATCCATAACCTGGGACATTCACAATCTCACAACGAACATTCCATAGAGAATTACAGACAATCTCATGATTAATTGACTATTACCTCAATTTGCCACCTTGTAGGCCTGCATCAAAGGGCCATTCAATCTTTTAGAAATGTTAATGGAAATTTCAGTGAACCCTGACTTCCAACCATAAACAAAATGTGTCTTTAATGATGTGTGACCCCATAGTAATTAACTTATATGGCCAATATGGGTGAAAATGGAGTGTTAAGAGTTTTTTGGTTTTTGTCAGCCAATGGCCCACACATGAACTTTGAAAGCAGATCTTTTCCAAAATACTTATGGTAACCAAATTTTTACGCTTACTCTCATTTTACCCTTTATATTGTAAGAGGGTGTTTGGTTCAAACAAAAAAAAAATAGGTATAAGGTATCAAAACCCATACAGACATACCTACTGTTTGACATACCTATACCTTAAACCCACAAGATATGGGGGTATAGAAACCAAGGAGGAAGTGAGATGGCTCATAACAAGCCTATAGGTATCGAATAAAAGGAAAAAGAAAATTAAACATTTTTGGATAAAAACAAACACATGGCATTAAGAAACAAGTTTCAAACCCATACCACCTTGATTTCATTAAATCCAAACCCATACCAATTTATAAACTAAACACCTCCTAAAAGTGTTGTAAATGTATTACTCTTAGTTTGAAATTGCTATCTTAACAAATTAAGACCGATTTTGTTACAAAACTACTATATTATAATTTGCTTTATGTGGTTTTGGATACTTACATTTAGAGAGGAAAAGGTACATAAAGCTACTTTCACTTGTGTTTGTTCAAACTCCTTATGTTCCATATTAATCCTTTTTAAGATAAAAATAAGTTGATTGAAAAATTACATCAAAAGCTATGTAATAAAAACATCACATTCTAGACAGGGGTATTCTTCCTTTTTCCAAATAAGTAGGAGAATTCAAAGCATTCCCAAGGATTTGTCATTGAGATCCCACATTCCCACATGAACAAAGAATAATCAAAAAGTTCAAGGATGCTTACATGGACCAAGTCACAAGCGGTTTCCACAAAGGTGATTCTTTTGGACCAAAATTTGCAGCTAACATATAGCAATTCACAGATTTCGCTTTGTCGCCCATAGAGTTATATACGAGCCCAAGTGTATGATATGGATCCGGTAGGTTTGGGGCCAGTAGAACCACTTCTCTCAACAATCTGATAGCCTAAAACAGAATGACCAGAAAGTTAATGGACGCCAATAAACTAAATTGAGACAGGAGCAATGTTGAACTGAAAAGCACCTAAACTTTAAGCTTAATTAAGCGTACTAATGTTAGTGGAGTAATATGAGCAACTACAATGAACTACAACAAACAATGAATATTATCAGTGAAAAAAATAATGATACCACAAATTAAGAGATGCGCGATCCAAATATGGACCACACCATAGACTGGGGTCATAACTCAAAAGAGGTAAAGATGTAGACATAATAAAGATATCTTGGAAGTAATAGCCAGAGTAAGACAATGTGAAGTGGTTGGTAGATCAACAAAACATAATTAACTTGATAAATTATTGCACCAGCATATATAAACTAAATCAGCACATTATCAACTGTTTCAAATTACTATTTCCAGGCAATATTGCAAGCTGAGAAAGGGTGTAGCTTGCACACATTATACAAAAGAGAAGCGTTTACATTGGTTTAGAATGGGAGATATTAAAAAAGGAAGGACTCAAAACTGAATTCTTGATTTATAAAGAAGTCATAATCAAAGCAAGGCAAGGCAGAAAGACAGATATACAGGACACGATTGCTATGACATGTTAAGTGTATTGACAAATACATGCTGCATCAGCACATTGCCAAATTGTTTAAAAGTTGAACACTTTCAGGGTGAATAACAAATGACAAAAGAGAAATGTAGCTTGCAGGCAAATAGGCAACCACACAAAGGGGAGATTTGGTTCAAATCGGTACAAAGTAGAAGAGATAGGAGTATGGGACAAACATGAACCACTACTATTCCTGGAAAATCAAGAACTATTAGCCAGAGTTTCCTAATTCTCGTACACCCCAGCATACCATGCTTTAGGCTCCCCCACTGATTCTCAATTTCTCAGCATTCCACAACTTTGAGAGGTCAAACTAGTAAACTCTGAAAAGCAAATCCCCTTCAACACAGCCCTATACATGGTAGACCAGAAAGAAGGTGAATAAATTACTTTGGAGGTGTTTTAAATAGGTTTATAGCCTGTTTTCCTAGATTTACCTCAAACATTAGCACCAAGGGTAGACCTCTAGTCTATACATTATCTTCCTGCCTTATAATCATTGACTTAAAATTTGGCTAGAGCAAGAAAAAATTTCAGAGCCCTGTTTTCTGTTTCTCAAAAGACCACCATACACTGATGTGGTCAATTAGTAGTTTGACTCCTTACACTTCAAACTCGCCATGATTAATCGTATGTACCTCAGTGACGGTACTGTGAAGTGTGAACCCATAAGGTTTGAAGTTTGAACTGTGTAAAACGAGATAAGTTGCACGTGTAGACTCTGGATATGCTATGTCGCAAAGCAACAAACAGGGAAAAATCCTCAACTAGGCCTCCTATACACAAGTTTCCTCTGTGTTTTAGCTTCCCATTAATATCCGCCCACATTGCATGAACGGACCAGGACCTAAATACATTTAGGTTTCTAAAAGTGAAGACTTCCTTGAAGTACAACTATGGATCAAACCCCCAGCAGGTGCAGCATCTCAATATACAGCCTTTGTAAACAATCACTAGTAGAACACATAACCAACACTCCAGTTTATGAAAAAAATTTAAGCATCCTAAGGAAGTCTTCAACCCCTTGTAGAAGACAGTGTAAACCAGAACCAGCAATAACTAGAGTTAAACCATATTCTTCATGTGATGTGCTTTCTCTAACACTGCCACTAACAAAGTGAAGTGTAAGGATACTACTAATTAGAACAATTACTAGTACGTACATAATGTTACCAGTCAAATGAAGCACCCTAGTAATAGGATTCTTAATATGGACCTCAAATTTCAAGTGAAGTGCCTCCCTAATTTTGAACATGAAGGAAACATGATCAAACCCCCAAATTGTGAACAATTGAACATAACCCATTTAGTCTCCTTACTCGTGCCAAAGAAAGCAAGTTTCATTTCCCTTTCAAAATATTCACTTATAACAAGTCAGAATTTCTACCTTTTCAAGAAAAAAATAGGTAAACCCCTTAGATAAGGAAATATCTGCACAGGAAATAACTCGTCTACAAAAACAATGAGAATAAATAGACCAATAGAGTGCCAAACACGCTTCAGTCGTTAAAAGGTAACCCTAGGAAAATCTGCATATAGTAGCCCAAAAGAAAAGCAAAGTAGGCCACTCTCAAAGCCTCATGAAAATAGTTGTATTCTGAAAGCTCCATCTTGTAGTGTTAGAGCCATATAGATTAATTTGTAACTAGAATTACAAAATTTTATTACTTCCAAAATTTTGCATGGCTGGCTATCTAACATGCAAAAGGAAAAGGGGAAAAAAGAGGGGGGGGGGGGGGGGGGGGGGGGGGGGAACTATGTAATACAGTATCTTATAAAAATAGAATCTAAAAAGCAAGAAGTGCCCTAACTTTTCCCAGAAAGTAACTTGATCGCCGAATTGAACACTCCACAGACAGATGACACAAACATCAAAGAAATTTTACGGCTGTGTATCTTTGTGGGTAGTTAACCATAAGTTTATTTTTGTAGCACACCATCTTACACTAATTTGTCAGCTTCCAAAAACACTTCCAATCATTATTTAGAGCACTACAATAGTCTTAATTTATTAGAAGTATAATTGCATTCATTTTCGTTCCCTAACTGAACTCCTAGAGAATAATCATTATCTAGAGAATGTGCTAGACATGAGAAGGCCAAAATCTTACTCTGATCATGCAGGAAAAAAAAAAAACATAATTCAATGCGATTAAAGAGGAAAGGGAAAATACATCAATTGAGTAGACAATGTTTGATTTAACTTAAAATTCAACTTGCAAAATTAAAAAAGGCACAAATGTTAAATAGAGCAACACATACTTCTTCATAGCGGCCATGTGCATAATGAAGATTAGCATCACCAAGCTTCTTTGTGATTTCAGTGCTAAGCTTATTTCTTGATCCTTTACGCCTCCCTCTCTTCTTAGGCTGTAGGATAATATAAAACAAGAGAACAGAGTGAGATGTGATAAATCACGAAATGAAGCAATAGTAAGGAGCAAGGGAGATATGCATAGATCATAAGATTATATTTCAGCCTTACAGGTCACCATATAAATCGATACTCAAACTAATTAAATAGCCTCACATTTTAAAACTATACAATAACAAGGATAAAAATTAATAATAAAGAAATTTTTTTTTAAAAAAAAAGGTGTAGCTGCAAAATGTCCTGCCATGATAACTGCAGCCAAGGGTCCCAAAATACACAAACTGACTACAAAAATAAGGAAAAGGAAGAGCAAGGACATGCCAGGAATCATAAAAAGTGAAGAACTTCAAAACCATGTAAGTGTAAAACATCACATCACATAACTATCCAGAGCAAACAAACAAATAATTCTATCCATGACTAGATTAGTGGGAATTTGATAGAAAAAATTTCAACACATGGTAATGAAGCTTTCCACCAAGTTCTACAACAAGCACCATTGGTATAGATACAAGCATTTAGTCAATATACATAGATGAACAATATTAATCACAACATGATATTGATATATTTCTCCCATCCAGATGTGGTGTTATTGTGAAGGCATAATCACAGCCCGTAACTAATCCTTAAGCACATTAATAGATAGAATATTGTTTTTTTTTAATCGATACGCTTATGCACCACATTGTCCACATATAACTTTACATCTTACACTTAACTTACGCATGTCCTAGCTATCCATGTCCTAATTACCTTTTTCACACTTTCTCCAGACACAAATGTTCCTATATGCGATAAGTTTGATCACTAAAGCAGCCCTTTTAACAGATAAAGAAAATTCCATCATAATAAGACTTCACAAAAACTCACTGGAGAAAACAGAGTCCCAATTACCAATATAATTACCTTCTTAGATCTTCGCCTAGAAGCATAACTCATGACCTCCTCCATTTCTGCAGGGGTCGCTCCAGCATTAATCTCCAACCTCTGCTTCTTAACTGACCCTTCTCTGCCAAAATAACCAATTTGTAAAAATTCAATGTCAACACACCAGGGAAATTCCTAAATAAAGCTTAGTATAACCTTGGGAGATCAAACTGATTAAGAATGAACCCCCCCCCCCAACACAAACACACGCACGCGCGCGCGCACACACATAGGAAGAAGAATTAAAAAATTATTCACAGATCGCCAAATCTCAGGAATCCAGGATATAACCTAATAAGGGGATAGCAGAATAAATTTGTGCTCCTAAAACATTAATAAATCTAACAAATCCACAAGCAGCCAAAAAGTCATTATATTGCTGGAAAGCATTATGTAATTGCTATGTTAGTGATCCGTGAAGACTTTACATCGGCATAAGTAGCATCGAAGGTCTTCATGCATTTAAGAATATACGAGGACTAAAAGCAGTAAAATGAACCTTCATGCAAAGTGAAGAATATGCACTTAAGGTCTTCAATTAAGTGCATATATGGAAGTCGATTCCTAAGTATTAACTAATGAAGACATAGTTCATAGTTGACTATGTATCAACAGTTTAACACCAACTTGCTAATACTAAACACAAATTCGCTCAAAACAGATGATTGGCATATGCGTTTTCATGTTCTATCTAACCACTTTTGAATGCTATCTCTGCACAGCATACATATTTGTTCTCTTCATCATAAATAAACTTATTGCATGAGAAATAAGTTATTCTGATCAGGGCTACCCGAGCTCAACTCAGAATTACAATAAGCGTTAAGATAAGTCAATTATATGCAAAAAAACACACTTATTTTTCCACATACATTAATGCCTCATCACTAAATAAAAGGTTGGTGCTAGACTGCTATTCATGCTAGACTGTTCTTGTTTCGATATACAATTAAATACTACATATTTTAAATTAAAATTATGCAAAAGTTAACACAACTATAAGGAAATGAAAAATAATGCAAGGTGATAAAGTAAAATACCCTTGGCCTTTGCGGCTCTTCCCAACCAAAGTTCCATAGTTGAGCTTTTCGAGCTCTTGATAAAGTTGAATTTCAGAAGTACCTTCTTTAACAAAATCCAAAGGGTTTATATTCCCTTCAAATCTCACTGAACATTCCTCTTCTTCCTCCAACTCATCCTCGCCTTCTTCACCTTCTCCCTCCTCACCTCCATCACCATCATCTTCGTTGTCTTCTTCTTCCTCCTCCTCCTCTCCCCCATCTGATACTTCTCTCTCCTCGAAGACATTGTCTTCCTTCAACCCATCTTCGCTCTCCATCGAGATAGAACAATTCAGGCTACCCTGCAACAAAAATAGGAAATCATTGTGACCAAGCGATCTGTTGCAGTCATGTTAAATCACAAATTAAACAGAATTATTTATACCCTTAACAAAAATTAAACAGAATTATTTGAGTATGATACGTTGTATAATTCCGTAAAATAAAAAAAAAAAATATGATTAAGCAAGTGACAATTAAGCAACATGATAATCTGATTAACGATACTCAATTGAAAATTAAATTCCGGCAACAGTCAACTAATTCACAACACAAATTGTACAAATTCCGCCGTATCAACCGGAGTTTGGAGTTGTAACCTGGGTGTTCTACTGCTCTTTGCCGCCAGAGTTCGAGCACAAGTGCTGCTATTCCGTCAATGTTTGTGAGAAGCTGAAGAAGAGGAGAGAGAAAATAGTGGTTTTAGGACTGATAAAAATGGTGGTTTTGGGACAAAGGGTTACTGGTGACTTGGTGAATGCTGACGAGAATAATGGAGGTTTTTTAAAAGAGAATAATGGAGGTTTTGAAGACTGAAGTGAAGAGTGAAAAACTGAAAAAACACTAACCACTTCTAGATCTTCAGAGCTGCCCGCAACCCAAATTGGCTTGGATCCGGTTAACCTTTTACTCCGTATCTAGTACTCCGTATACGAAATTGCAAAGTACGGCTAGTCATACCGTGTGATTGGTCTTCATGAAGGTTAGTGTTATAGAGGTTATTTGGTCAGTGTTATTGGAGTTACTTCGTTAAGCGAATGCGCTAAGGGATAAGATAAGTCAAATGAACTGACTTACTTTGGTGTTAGATAAATATTGCTTCTTTAAATATAATAAAAGCAATATTTAATTTTCTTTTAATCAAACTTGACCGCACATACATAGTCATATTGGAGTTAAATGAGGTTTTACACTTCTATTGTGCAATTATAACTTCTTGTTGCAGTTGCCAGCTGGTGCTCATTTGCGCGCGCGTGAACCAACCTATTTTTTATATATGAAGAAACAGAACTTCGTTAATGATATATAGTCACATGACACTTACAAACAAATCTTAAGAAATCTAAAAAACAAACACAAGTATAAAACACCTTAAAAATTAAAGAAATTGCATATTCGATCAACAATTGGCTTAATAAAAAAAATTATCTGAAACAATACATTTTGTGAGTTAGTACAAATTTTACACGCAATCCACTGATGCATAGTCGATTCGGTGAAAATACTCATGCAGTCCTCCATATACGTATGGAGATTATTAAACCCTAGATTTTCAATTTTTGTTGGTTGATCAAACAACATAATCAACCATAATTAAAAACATCACTAAACCAACGGGCTATCATATTAGTGACAACAACTTCAATTGCTTTTAACGTAATTTTTTATTTTCAGAATTTATGATTTTTTCCCAAATCCAGTATGGGTTCAGCTGAACCCATACTGAATCCGTCATTGCTTTATGTATAATGTATATCTCGTACATTTTGCACAGATACATTTTACTATTTTATTATAAACAAATACAAAGTACATTTTGTTCACATGTTTTTAACATTTATTGTTTGCACTAACTATGACAAGGAAGATGGATGGTGTAAAAAAAGGTTGAGTGTAAGATTTTTTTTTTTTTTTTTTTGAGTCGATTTAATGACACAAGAAAAATACAAAGTAGTGGAAAAATCGGATTCATGATGTTTTTAACATGGGAAATTCTCTTTGGTGAACTTCAACTTTTTAATTTTCTAAATGGTAAACGTTTTAAAATTTTACTATCAATGGTAAGCCTAAATTATTGATTACCATTGATAAGTGTTATTTTAATAAAAATCCTTAAATATATTTTTTATTTAATTATATAAAAAATATTTTTCAAAAAAAAAAAAAAAAACCAAACCCCTCCCTCACCCAACCTAGCCACCAGCAGCCCCTCCCCTGTCGGCGTCCACCAGCCACCTCTCCCCCGCCCCCACCAACACTAGCGCCCAGCTCCACCTTCGCCGGTGCGCCGTCCTTCAATACCCCACCCCCACTTCCTCTCTTTCTCCCAATCTCGAACCCCCCACCACCCCCATTTCCTTCACCGACTACCGACCTCGACCCCACCCCAAACCACCCCGAAAATCGGTGTACCTTCTCGTCGACCCCCCTCCCTAGTTCGCCAACCCATAAACCCTTAAATCCACCCCAAAACACCAAAAATACCCAAACCCGTTTAAGGTTTTGAAACCAAACCCAAGAAACGGGTTTCGGTTTTTTGGTGGTTATGTGATTTTAGGGTTTTCGTGGTCGGCTCATAGAGGAGGGGGTTTGTCAGGGAATGGTTCTAGTTTTCATGGTGGTTTGGGGTACGATTAGGGCTCGTCGGGTGGCGGTGGGGGAAATGGGAAAGAGAGGAGGTGCGGGGCGAGCGACAATGGGGGGAAGGGGAATGAGAGGAGGTGCGGGGAGTCACCGGTCGGAGGTGGGGCAAGCTAGGCGTCGCCGGCTGGAGGTGGGGAGGACAGACGTCTTTTTTTGTTTTATAAAAAAATATTTCTAAAATAAATGTAAAAAAATAAAAAAAAAATAACTTACTATGGCTAAATATCTAGTTAAAATTTATCATTAATGTTATAGTTGACTTAATGTAAAAAAATTTAGGTTTACCATTGATGATAAAATTGTAAAACGTTTACCACTTAGAAAATTAAAAAGTTGGAGTTCACCTAAGAGAATTTTCCTTTTAACATTTACTCCGTAGTATTTGGATAAGAATTTACAAAAAAGATTATAAAATAATAATGATAATAATGTGAAATAGTAAGTGGCCATAGAAAAAAAAAAAAAAAGAAAAAAGAAAAAAAAAATTGTGAGGTATGTAAAAACATGGGTGTATATGTAAAATAGATGGTTGGAGTAATCAAGATTAAGAGTTTGTTCACATTTACTAAACCGAGTTGAGCTGAACTGAACTGAGTTGAACTACTTGGAGCTCAACTAAACTGATCTGAGCTGAAATGAATACTATCACCGTTATATATTAGTTGCAACTTTTGTCATTTCGGGGTGCTACACATTAGCTGCAACTTTCATTTTTTTCCTATTTTAGTAAGTTTTTTATACAAAATTACAAAAATATCCTTACTTAATATTTCAATAACACAATTAACTCACCACATCATAACTCATTAAAATAATAACCTAACTTAATTAACATAAATATTCTCACCTAATTTAATTCACCCAAAACCAGATTCAATCAACAATCAACATAAATTCCAAAAATCATCAACTTCCATCAATCTTCATCCCAGCTCCACGAACTCATCCAACCACCACTTTCAATGTCGCCGCCACCTCTAGCCACAACCTTCAATGGCGCCACCACTGAATACCACCTTCGATTTCGCCACCACTAAAGACCACCTTCGATTTCGCAGCCTTTGACCACCGCCCCTTCCTCTCCAGAGTTCCTATTTCCCCCTCTCTCTCTTCAAATCGTTTAGATCTGATGGTTTGGAGTGGTTTTCGTGAGTTCGGGTTGGTTCACGGTGACGACGGGTTGGATTTTACGGTGGGTGAAGCTGGTTTAGAGGTGGTTTAGGGTAGGGAGTGGTTTTCGTGGGTGAATAGTGGGTGAGTGAGGCTGGTTTCAAGTGGTTCAAGGTGAGGGGTGGATTTCGCGGTGGTGGGTTCGAGGTGGTTCGTGTGAGTGGGGGTTGGGGTGGTGTTAGGGTGGTTCATGATTGAATGGTGATGGGTTCGAGGTGATTCAAGGTGAGTGGGTGGGTTTGTGGTGGCTATATGGTTGGTGGTGCTGATGAGGGTGGTGGTGGACTGGTTGGTGTTGGCAGTGGACTGGTGGTGGTGTTTGAATTATTAAACATCCCTACTCTCTCTCTTAACCTTAATTGTATATCATTTAATTCATTAATTACATATTATGAAATTTTGCCTAGGAGTCCGCGAACCTCCTAAAGTTACAACTAACTTGAAACGGAGGTAGTATTTTTTAAGAGAAGGAAATTAGGAGCTGAACTGAACTGAAATTAAGCTGAAGTGAACAAGCCCTAATGTAAAAAAATTAGAAATGAATGTATGATGGAGTAAGAATAACAATATAGTTAGAGTAAAGAAGCTTTTTATAAGTAGGACATTAGATAATACGAAGAATATGAATATGTCAATAACATTATCCTTAAACCTTATAAAAATGCAAATGTTGGTACTATTCCTTATGAATAGTATTTTTTGGTGTTATTACAGCCTTGCCCCCAACATTAATGAATTGCCAATTATACCCCCTATTTCCACCGACTTACTTGGCCCTTGCTTTTCACCGACTTCCTCACCTTCTGACCTTCTTGCTTCTTCCTTCTTCCAACTCTGTCTGAATCTGAAGGAAAAAGGGTCAGTATTTAGGGGAAACAAGGAGAGAGAAACCTAGAGAGAGAAACTTCTGCAACTCAAGATCAACGATCATCCATTTCGACGATGGTGCTTCGATTCTTCTCAGCGTTTCGATTACTCTTCTCCTGTCGAACAATTACAGGTTCGATTGCCAATTGTCTCCTCTTATTCTTTCCTTTCTTGATAATTAATTATTAGGGTTTTCTTAATTTCCAATCAATTTTAGGGTGGAATTACTTCAATTTTGCACCCCTTTTGTTCGACAAGGATTGTGATTTATGGTTTTGCAGAATTTTGTTTTGAAGGAAGTTCGTCAATGGCGACTGTCAATTTTACCATGCTTCCAGAGTTCCAGGCTATTCCCTTTCTTGCTCCTCCTGTAATCGCCCTAATCACGACACTAAGGTAACTTCTTCCCTTTTCTTTTCCAATTTCGGGTTTTCCAAGCGTTTGAGATTTTTATTCACCCAAAATTTTAATATCTGGGTAATTTTGGGCCTACAACGATATTTTGTTCGTTGATTTGTTTTTTTTTTTAAATAAAATCTTTAAAATTTTAAATTATTCCTGGTATTAATTCGGTTTTACTGGGTTTATTTTTGGTTGATGATGAAAGCTAAATTTTTAATATTTAGTTGATTGGATTGTATGTTTGTTTTTTTGTTTTGTTTTGTTTTTTTTTTTAAAAAAAAGTTCATTTATTGGTTCTTTTTCATTATCTTGGAAATTACATGTGTAGATATGTGATCAATCTTCTGTGAGTGAAATCAAGTCTGTCATGCAAAATTTGCTTCACAGGATACCCTCTTCACGATTTGGTAAATGAACTAGGATTTCTTTCATTACGCTATTACCTTTTTGTTTTACCTTCATATAACTCTAAATGCTCCCTGTCTAATAATCTAATTTGCTTAACTGCTACATGTCAATGATGCTGGCATTCTTAAAGATATTTGAATTACAACTTATGAAGGATAAATTTTATGTTTTTTCTGGCTAACAAAAATGCTACTATACTCATTATAGTTGCATTGCTAATAAGCTTTTTCAAAATTTATATTCTTTCAACTCTGAGCTAAATTGTTCTGTACTTCTTTAAACTTATTGGGAACTTATGCCATGATAGGGTCAATGTTGCCTCATGACAGAGTCAATGTTGGCTCTGTTAGAGAAGGTAATGAAATTAATGATTTAGGAGAAAGTATCTGGAAATTTGAATCTCTTGATCCTGAGGTAAGTACTCATTATTGCACTAGAATTATTCTAATAGTCATTGCATGTTGAGTATTGCTTGACCATCTTTTGCTTAGCTGAATGGCGTGCCTTTCTAAGTTTCTCTTTATGAATTCATCTTTTTGTGCTGTACAGTCATTGGCTCGCATGAACAAGAAGGACTCGTGGCTGTTTTGGTGGAGCCTTTATCTCACAGTGAGTGAAGCTCCTCGTTTCATTTTATTTTCTTTAAAAATAATGTAGTCCCTTCTTGCAAATAAATATCTATCTATTTTTTTGAGCCATTACAAATACAAATTAAAAGTTACTAGGTACTCTCTTAAAATTACATCCTGTTCCTGAATTGGTACAATTGCTTCCTAAAATAAATTTGTTAAGGACTTAATGAAGTATACAACGGTTCCAAACATGTCTATCTTATATAATTTGGGATGCTGATTTTGGTATTTTGCTATCTAAGTCCAGGTTTGTTGATTTTTCCTTCTTTGTAGGCTGCTGCCTGGATCATTCTCGGAATATTTTCTCTGATACGGTTTCAAGCAGATTATCTCCTTGTTGTAGCAGTGTGTTTGTCTCTCAGCATTGCAAACATTGTTGGTTTTACTAAATGCCGCAAAGGTGAGTAAAATCTGTGTGCATCATTGTTGATTATCTGAACTAAATTAAAAGATAGTTTTGTGTGGTGTCCCTTTTTTGGTTGCTTAATCTGAGGAAACTTCTAAGTATATAAGTTCCTTTGTGGATGGTTGTATAATCACTTGGTCACTAGAATGCAATTAATAAGGTTCCTTTTGCATTTCTATATGCAAATCAATTTGCAATTGGGTGTTTTTTTTTTGGGAGGGGGAGGGGGAAAAAGAGAGCCCTCAGTTTTATCATGTATGTTGATATGATCCATTACAAAAGAAGCTTTATGTTGATAAGGAGTTAATATATGAGAATTATTTTGGGGTATGAGATGACACATAATTGCATTACTGATAATTTGCAGCTAATATGCCTACTTGTCTTGGTGCATTTGATTCCTCGTATTGCTGGTTCTTCTTATGCATGCTAAATGGTGATTGACCATCCCTTTTGTATCTGTTCTTTTTTATTAAGGCTGTTGCATTTGACTTACTAAAAAATGATTCAAATAACTATTATACAGAGTGCATCCTATGAACGAGAGGTTATTAGATTCCACACTTGACGTTATCATGGTTTTGGGATTCAAATAATGGTGTGAAGAGGGAGCAACCTTTTTGGATACTTGTCCCCCTCTTCTTCACCTCACACTCTGTTTGTATTTAGCAATCATGCCACTATTTTGTTTGTGTCTTATGTTATGATTGAAGTTAACTGAGGATCCAAAGGGAGTATGTAATCTACTAAATAATTAATTGGTTTGCATAATGACATTATATATAAAGAAATATAACTTGAAACATCATATGACGTGTAGAATGCATACAACGATATTTTGTTCATTGATTTGGTTTTTTTTTTCAATAAAATCAGGAGGAAGAATAAGCAAGATTTGGTGGATTCGAGTTTAAGGTGAAGAAACTCAGGTAATATTGCATGGTTGATCTGTGTTTTTTTGTAAAAAAAAAAAAATAATTTCTAGAATGTAATGATTAATTTATGATGTGGTTGTGATTTGTGTGTTTTGGTTGATGTTTGTGTTTTGTGGAATTGATGGAATTTTAATTTGATTGATTGATTGAGAAACAAGCTCAGTTGAAGTTAGGAAATTTTTTATGGAATTTGAAGTGTTTTTAGTAAATTGGTAAATGAATTGGTGAGAGTTTTGAGTGGTAATTTTACACATTGATTTTTTTGTTTGAGTGGTAAATGAAATGGTACATAACTTGATTTTTTTGTTTGTAATGAATATTTTCAATTAGCTCCCCCCACTCCCCAAAATAAAGTTGAGTTGTACTAAATTATTATTTATCTCAAAAGTTTGTATTAATTCCATGTATTTTAATTCAGGTATCATTGTGAAAAATCGTTATTGTGCCTTTTTTGCATAGCTGATCATTTGAACTACAAAATTTATCAAGTTCTTTAAATAGGTACGGAGAAATTAGTATTGATATTGAGTTCTTTGACATTTAAAATTTGTTTTCATATTACTTCTTTTGTTAATTTGTGCCAAAAAGCAGATAGAGGTTCTAAAGGTCAATATAAGTGACAAAGAAGCTCATTCGAAGGCTGGGCTTGTTATGAGGGGTTATGGTTCAAATGCTGAGGTAATTGCATATGTACATGGAGTGGTGTGTCATATATGATGGTTGTATTTTTTTCTTTCATAGGTAACTAGATTAGTCTGAGTGTCAGGGTGGGGTGGGGCATGGGGATTGAACTTTGCTGGTATTGGTGCTTTTTTTGTTATGTCTATCATTTTTCCACCGAAATTCTCCTTTTTCTCTTCAATATTTGTTTGGATTTTAACTGATTTTCTTTAATCTTGGAATGGAAATTGTAAGATTAGCCGAGGCCTTTGATCTTGGCCTCTTGGAGTTGATACTTCAACAAACTAATATAAGAATAAAGGTTATGATACCCTATAAGGCTTTCTAGATTAAGACGTGATGTTTTATAGTGAAAATTATCTTAAGAAGGTTTTAGGTATAAAAAAAATCACCTTAATACTTTACAAGTGTATGCAGGGACAGAATAACAAGTTTCATGTTTGACCTACCTTGGTGCCTTAAACCATGGACCAACTCAATTTTCTTAGATGTTAGATGAAGAAACTGATAGTTTGAATGTTTAAGTTGTAGTACTGGAGTCGGTTTTGAAAAAGCAGAAGAGGGAGGAAGAATGGTGTAGGGAATATTTCAAGCATTATGACCCCAAACTTGAACCCCACTGTGATCATACACTAAAGTACGGTGGCGTTCCAAAGGGAAAGAAAAAGAGCAAAAAGAGTCGCCAACAAGTTTTAGGAACTTGTAAACCCAAAAGACAATCCAAAAGGACCATCAACTAGTCCATAAGGTCTTGAACCAAACAGGGTCCGGGGATGAGGGTACGAATCCAATCTACAAAAGAAAGGACCCGCCCTATAAAATAGGCCTCTACTTTGTTCTGCTCGTATTCATGCGCGCTTTTTGAATAACATACAAACATCATATTGAACCTACCCTGTTTATCTATGTTGGTTGAAATTAATGCACAAATAATACTATTATTGGCGATCACTTGAGTTAAATCACATTAACCTAAACCAAATTAATAATTATCTTATTAAGCGTGATTTCAAGTACAAATTCCCTTTAACAATCATAAAAGGTGTGATCAAGCAATAACAATAAATAATATAAATCAAGCAACATAATAATAAACAATAATGATAATAATCAAGAGCATGTTAATAATAAAGCTTAAATATAATAGCAAGATCCTAGGCATGATACTAACAAGATTAATAACAAATCCTAGCATGTCACTAAACGATAAAGATCAAAGCTTTAAACCTAACATGGTACTAACATGATATTATAATATTAGAAAAGAGCAAAGGCATCCTAAACATGATTCTAGAAAGCATAAAAACATCCTAACATGATACTAAGAATATTAAACAATAATAAACATGCTTTCTACATTGAAAGAGAGTAATAAGATTACATACTTTGAAGCCTCGTACCTCTTTCTAATAACAAAATACACAAGTTAGTAAACTTCAATGAAAATAATAAAAATTAATTAAATAATTAAATCAAAATCAAATTAAATAAAGTTTTGACTAGATTTGGACCAAAACCTCAGAAATTATCAACCTTTCACGTCTAGGGCGAAGGCAACTTCGAACTTGGCTAAGTGTTTCAAGATCTTGTGAATGCGGAATATTGTATGTAAAAAGGTTGGTTTAGAAAGAGAGAGAGAAAATAAGAATTAAGCAATATTGCTTAGAGAGAGAATAGAGAGAATTGATTGGGAGAATAGATGAGAGTTCATGAGAGTTGATGATAGAGAAAAAGAGGTTCGGGACCCTATTTATAAGAAAATAGTCCGGAAAATCATAGAATTTGATAAGGAATAAAACTCCACTCTGTCGCTAACAAACCGACTTTGTCGCCAGAAATTTATCCTGTCGCCAGGCGACAGAAACAGTTTTTGCGGATTTTGTTTTTATCATATCTTTTGATCTAGAAGTCCAAATAAGTCATATAATATGTCGTTGGAAAGCTCTTGAAGTCTACTTTCTAATGAAATTAGAATCAGATTAAAATCTTTTGTAGATAAAAAGATATGGCTGAAATAGTGAAAGGGTGTCAGTTTTGGATAGAGTTTCGTATATCTTTCATATCTTTTTCGTTATAGCTCGGAATTAATATTATAATATATTATTGGAAAGATAATTTCAAGATCTATCCAACCATATAAAATTTGGATAAAAAATATGAGGCACGAAAATAATCTCTGACTATCTTTGAACATCTTTAAATCCGAATAGAATTAGGAAAGTTTTAAAAAAAGGAAAGTTTATATTTAAATCAAATTCCATGATCTTATCTTTTCAAAAAAGGATAATTAAGATATTTTAGAAACTTATAGAAGATTCTAATCAATCCTAATTAGTTTAGGAATAGGATTAAACCTTTGGACCCTCCTCATGATCATTGGGTCGTAGGTAAAATCCGATTTGGGCCCAGTTTAGTATTTTGGCCATAACTTCCTCATTATTCATCGGAATTGGGCTTATAATATATCGTTGGAAAGGTCTTTTCAAGCCCCATCCAACTACACCATTATTGGACCCTTATCATGGACCAAACTAAACTGGATTGGACGTTTTCATAAAATAGAGTGGGTTTTCAAAAACAGAAAAAAGAGATTTTTAATAAAAACTAACCGCATCACTTGACTTTTCACACTTTCACCTCATTCGATTATGGTTCGACGCGAAAGGTATTCATCACTGGGTTTGGTTTTGGGGAGACACAAATGGGTGTCTACAAATGGGCTTTGGCCAAGGAGGATCAGGATGTTCAGAAGAAGAAGAAGAGTTGAAATCAGGAAGCTGATCTTTAAGAGGGCTGAGCGACACTAAGGAATACACAAACCAGGTCTGAGCATGTTATTTGTGGCGTGTATTCTTGGTGTATGGTTATTTAATTAAGTTTCTGATTAAACTTGTTTATTATTGTTAATCGGGAGAGGGAATTGATCTGTCTCACAAGGGAGACTAAATTGAAGGGTGGATTCTACGTCAAGCCAGAGCCAAAGCTCCTATTTATCATCCGTATTAGAGGGTGGGTGATCAATTATTTTTCAATTAGTTAACTATGATAGTTGGCACTTAGGATAGAGGCAGAGGTGTCCAATTTTACTTCTCTAGCTACCGATCTTTCAGATGCTAGATTTTCTTTTCATGCTTCTTAATAGATAAAATGACACTTTATTTTGAATAGTCTACTAGAAATGAGGCAATTTGTGCACTTGATTAGCTCCAGGAGTCCGAGTCCGAATAAAGATCTTTTCGGTCTACGGTTCATAGATTAATGTTGACGTGGGAAGAGATGGTTTGAGCTCTACTCTTCTTTCATTTCTTATTATAATTGTTTCCAATTGTATTTACATGGTTCATAACGTTGGAATAAGAAGAGGTGGTTCTTAAGAGGTGTTGGCTTGCTCAATATTGGAGTTTATGTGTACGATGTGGTAATTGATTAATTTAGCAAGACCCTGCTGACATCTAATTATTGTTTTTCATTTTTTTTTCCCTTATAATGCAAATAATGAAAGTTGATATATGGCTCTATACATTTCTAAGGTATCTATCCAGTCATCACAGAAGCTAAACTCGAATATTGGTCATCCTTTGCCCCTCTACCTGTCGAGAATGTTATTGCTGCAGGACCGAAAGCAAAGGAAGACAGTCCCTCAGGTGCAGAAATATTGTTCTTTTTGTTTATTATTACTTCAATAGATCATTATATATTGCTTCTGAGTATTACTTAAGTAATTAATTTTGTTCTGTCTCTTATTTTGCAAAATTCCTGGACTTTCACCATTTTACAAATTCCTCAGCTCTAGATTACATGTACAAGCTCAATTTTTCATCACTTTCTGCTCACAAACTTAGAACTCTTTGTTTCATTGGTTTACTGATACTTTTTTTGTCCTTTTGATTTCATTGGGTTTTCATCTTCTAGGTACTCTTCATTTTTTTTTTGTTTTTTTTGCACTCAATTTTGTTCATTAGATTACTTGTATCATTGTATGTACAGATATCAATATAACATGAGATTCTTAGTTTTCAACATTTCATCTATACTTGGCGCATATATGTACTCTACATTATTAGAATATATACACGCCCAACATTTCGATAATTATTGTTTTGCATATTATTAAATGAATTAGTGTTATTACAATTTCTATTGTTAATTAAACCGTGGTTGCTGTAAGATCAACAATATTTACATACGGAGATTAGAGGAATAATAAAAGGGGAGATTCTAGACAAAGACGGAGGAAACCATCCTTATAGAAGGAAGATATACAAGAAATCATCTTTAATGTAATTGTGGAATATATAAATAAAACTTTTTAAATTTTGACAAGTCATAAATATTGTACAATTCTTCTACATATAGAGAAGAGGATTTGACATTAAAAAGCAGATGTTGACTAAAATTTGTAAAACCATCAAAGTATTTTGCAAGGATAATTTTTTTAAACTTAGATATTCTCAAATTTGCAAACCTTACATTTGTAAAATTTGGAGTCTTTCCAATATTGGTGAACGTGGTTAGTATCTCCTCTATATCCCAGAAATTTATTTTTCAATTATTGTAGCTAGGAAATTGTTTAACTTAAATACTTTTTTGGATTTACATGACAGAGAGAGAGAGAGAGTTTAAAGCTATGAATCCACTAAAAAAGAGCAAGGAGAAGGAGAGTTTTGGGAAATAAAGAAAAGGGCTAGGAGAGAGATAGAGTAGAGTCAAGAGAGGAAAAGGGACCAGAGGAAGAACGAGATATGTAGATAGAGAAGGCAATGTCGAGAGGAAGTGTTAGCTAATTTGTAGCACTAATTTGTATCACTTTCAATAGATATTTCCCCATTAAAACTTTATCACTAATCCTAGCTTGTTAATACTACAAATTCATGTGTATCATTGCTATTATAAAATTCGAACACACCACAAATATCACAATAACCGAACACAATTACGAATATCACAATAACCGAACACAACCACGAATTTCACTTATCTTACCGTTGGGGGAGCACTCGCATCGCGCGTGCTCCAACGACTAGTAAAAAAAAAAGTAAAATATGTTAAGAGCATTATGGAACGTATGCAGTTTACTAATATGCGATGCGATGCCTACTACGGTTGAAATCATTAGCACTACATGTTTGTTTTAGAAATATAACCTCACATTAAAATTGCAAAATTACAAAAATATACATTACATGTTTTTATTTATTTTTTTTAAGGAATGCACTACCTATTTATCAAGGATATAAACCTTTTCTTTTTTTTTTTTTTTTTTTTTTTTTTTTTTTTTTTTTGAGGGGAATCAAGGATATAAACTTGAATTCCCCTAAAAAAACAAATCAAATCTATTTTTTCTTACTTTCAACCTTTTTTTTTTACTTCATCCTTGTCATAATTATTGTGCAAACAATAAATGATAAGAACGTGTGAAATGTCAAATGTACTCTCCATTTATTTATTTTTCTTTATATTTTTTGTTGGCATTAATTCCACCTAGCATTAAGCAAATCAAATCCAATCCAGCGATTTTGTAAAAGAATCCAAATTAACCATTTCCCTTTTTTTTTTTTTTTTTTTTTTTTTTTTTTTGTCTCAATCCAATTTACTCCCCCAAATATCAAATTCCCCAAAATACCCCTCCAACCCAAAATTTTACCTTGGGGATCAAGCACACACGTACATCTAACGTCATTCACACAAGTCAAACCCCCAATAAACAAACGACACCGTTCATCACAAACAAGTGAACAACAGCTGAAAAATTACCCTAAATCCCTGTAAATTCAAGAAAAAATCAAGGGTAAAATTGGAATAAAAAGATTATATATATGATTGAGAAAATGTTATGATGGTTTTTTTAATTGACTGCGAAAAGGCGAGCGAGAGGAGCAGAGCAGTTTCCGTTATCCATTCTCTTTCTTCACCATTTATATTTTTCTGTCAGATATTTTTATTTTCTTCTTTGTCCCATAAAAAATAAAAATTCGGAAATTAGGGTTTTTGATTTCAATCAAATTCGAGGTTTATCTTCAATCATGGTGTCTGATTCAACCATCAATGCTTCGATTCCTAATGTTTCCAAGGATTTCGGCAAGAAAAAACGGGTAATTAATCATCTTATCTCTTTAATTTGATTTTATTTTGGGAAATTTTTTGATTGCATGAAAATTTGTTTGATTATGGAGTTTTTGATTGTTCAGGCGAATAGGTCGGCGAAATTGAAGCAGTGTAAGCTTGATGCTCGCCGTGAACAGTGGCTTTCTCAAGGTACTGCATTGTTTTATTATTAATTTTTTTTTTGGATTTTTTTTTGAAAATCTTGGTTTGGTTTTGGATTAGTGTTTGAAAATCTTGGATTGGTTTTGGATTAGTGTTTGAAGTTTGATTGATTGGTGAAATTTGTGATGAATTTAATTTTAATAATAGTGAAGAACAAGAATTGCAAGGAGGAAGTGAATGTTCCTGTTGTTGATGTTGGTGGTGGTGGTAAATTCAATGGGCCGGCGATTGAAACTCGGAAGAAGGCGGCGCAATGCTGTAAGGTTTTAGAAGTGGATAATCCGGGAGTGGAGGAGATCAGCCACCACTTTAGTGACTCGGAATCATCCCCGTCGAATAGTCCGACGAGTAGCATTTCTAGGGGAAATGATTCAGGGATTACTTATACTGGTAGCAGCAGCAGCAGCAGCAGCAGCTCGAGCTTCAGCAGCGGCAGGGGATGCTTCTCAGGGAGTTTGACAGAAGAAGAGGATGGTGATGGTGTTGGTGGTTGTGAGGATGATGAGTGTTTGGATGATTGGGAGGCTGTTGCAGATGCTTTGGTTGGTGCTTCTGATGCTAATCAGGGTCATAACTCTAACTCTAATCTTTCCCCTGGCCGAGAAACTGCGGATGGGTTGAATTTTGAAGGTCAGCTGCCTATCTGTGAGAATGTGGATGCTCAATTGGAGAAATCGAAGAGCGTTGGGGTTGGGATATTGGGCAGGGGTAGTGAGAATTGCAAAGCTTGGAGACCGGATGATGCTTTTAGGCCTCAGAGTTTGCCCAATTTGGCTAAACAGCATAGTTTTCCGACTGGTGCAGAGAGGCTTCAAGGATTTGGAAACCCTTGGGTTCGTAACAATATGACTCCTCGTGTGCCTACATCGTGCCCTATATGCTGTGAGGATTTGGACTTGACGGATTCCAGTTTTCTCCCTTGCCCGTGCGGGTTCCATTTGTGCCTTTTTTGTCACAAGAGGATTCTTGAGGAGGATGCGCGTTGTCCTGGATGCAGGAAGGAGTATGCTTCAGAACCAGTAGAGAAGGAGGCCAGTGTGTCCGGTGGTAGTCTAACAATTCGTTTGGCTCGCTCTTGTAGCATGTCGTCTTCAAGGGTTTAGGATATAAAGTTGTATTTCTTTTGGGGCTCAGCTTATGTATGGTGGAATTCTCAGTTTTTACTTTGTGTTGTCTATCAGTGTCGTGTTGATCTAGCCTGATTCTAGTTCGTAGATGTGGGTGTAAAAGCTTGTGGTTTTAAGCACCGAGTTATTGAGCTGGCTTGAATATAGAGAGTTTGGTCCTAATCTATGTGGTGCTTTTGCTGATTGTAGAGGAATTGATGCTAGTATGTGAATAGATAAGTGGTACAGAAATGGAAATACATTAAAGATCATTACAATCTTGTCTGTTCTCCATTTGCTTTTGTCTTTTATGTTAGCAGCAAACTATTTGATCCTTGGATTTGATACTAGCTATATACTACGGATACGTATTTTGTTTGTGCTGGAGAGAACTTGGTGTCTGTTTCATCACATTGAAAGAGAATTTGATGGAAGAAGCTGAGATCCTTCTTTACTGCCTAGTATGTATTCTTCTTAATTTTTTTTTTCTCTGTGGGTTCCATTTTATGTTTATTTATGGAGTCTTTTTTGACTCTTTTCCACACCACTTATTTTTCAGTTTCACATACCCATGAATGATATTTTCAAAATCCTGTCTTAGAAGCACAACTATGTAGGAGGCTGTGCTATTCTTAGTGAGAGCTGTTAGTGCCCTCTGCTCGTTAAATACTGGTTTGACTCCACAACAAGGTTGTTGGGGATACCAAATTTGATTGCCATGATCTGAAAGGCTGATGAGGGGAAACTGACATTGGAACCTTATTTTTCATTGTTTAATTACTATTCATATAGACGTATGACACGTATCAAATAGTGGTTAGACCTGCAGGTGGTTAAGACAACAGCCCATAAATCTTCCATCTCTTAAAATTGTGCTAGGCCGAGCTCTTGTGCTTGGGGCACCTTGGTTTATTTAACTTCCAACACATTTTTTTTGGCTTAATATTCATTTTTGTGTTATGCAACTTTCTGAGTTAGATTTTTAGAGAACTTAAATGGAACTTGCAGGAAATGTTCATTCAGCTTGAAGGAAATTGCATGTTTGTATCTGTTTGGAAATATTAAGAGCTCTTACAGATGGTTTGGTGCTATGGCTCATAAGACAGGAACAAGATAAAGTACTGATATTGTGAAAATTTCTTGCCTGTAACTAATGTATATCACTGCTATGTTGTAAAGTCTGTATGGTAAATTGAAATTTGATGGCTTTTGTGTGTGTGTGACATTCAGGATCTCTATGGTTTTGTACTGCATCTGATAGTGGCTTCTAATCAGTTGTGAAATTACTCTGATTGCTGTTGAGCAGCATTAATTTAAAGGAAGGCAGAAGCACATCTTAAAAGTTCATAAATCTGTGAATAGGTGCATTAAAATTTTGAAAGAATATGGAAATTTTTTGATCCGGATCCGATACAAATCTCTAATCACAAAAATCTGGATCAATCATCTATTTTGGTTATATCTGATGATTTGGGTCTGAAATCTGTAAATATTCAAATAATAAAATCAAAATTTTGATTAAAAAAACCGGTTATCTGAATTTTCTGACTTTTTTTACTTAGCCCTTATGGAGTTAATGGAATACGAGGGTGTTAACTTTGGTTATATTGATAATTAAGGAGCTTTTCTTTCTTCTGTGAGCTTTATCTAGGAGCTATGGGTAGTGTCTTGCTTTTTTCTGGCTCATTGTTGCTGAAGGTGGATCCAATTCTACTAAAGAAAATATATCTTTTATGTGTTTGGTGAATACAGTGTCTGCTGCTGCCGGAAGAAATCATTTTGGTGCCCTTGCTGTTTTTATTGGCTATTATGGGTTATTGATTTAGGTATGTAGTATGCAAGGTCTAGGATGCTGATCGTTATGTAGTGAGCTAGAGAATTTGACCCATGAATTTTAATGATGTAATTAAGAATCATCCAGAAACTATAGGACAGGATCAATTATAAAGCATGCAGTCATTCCTCTGAGTTTTGCTTATGTAAATAATGAGTTTGCTTATATAAATAACCATGGAATTTGTTTGTTTTTTGTTTGTTGGTTAATGGTTACTATTATTATTTCCCTTCGCCCCTTATTTTTGTACCATTTGACCCAAAATGCCCTCACTTAAAGTGGATCTATGGTGCAAAAAAATGGGGACAGACTACAGAGGGGTACAATCTTGTTATTGTCATCATCATTGTTGTTGTTACATATTTTCAAGTTCTTTTAAAGCTTGGCCTTTCTAGATTAGCCTGAAATCACTGAATTGTCCTGTAGTTTGACTGTTTGTTTTGGTATGGGCCCATGGGCCGGGGCTTGATTTTTTGGGTTCGAGGAATGTTGTTTCAGTTATTATTGATTAGTTCCTTTATGTTGTATGGATACCTTGACAGCATGACAGGTAGTGCTGATGATCTCCAGTCAGGTAATGAACATTTTGTTTAAGGATCTAGTGGTTGTCTTTGATATTCTGTTAGATTGAGGCTTGATTGCCTGAGGATGTCAAACATGTAGGGTTCTTTTTATGCGGTTCTTTCTATGCTTGGGAGAATATGCCATCTTTTTCTTTAATTTTTTATTTCCTGGTCACATTTCCCTGGATAATGAAGCCATGAAGGTATAGTTTCATTTAGCTTAATTGTGATGTAACTATGCATGATGTACCATAGAGTTATAGGCCTTATAGGCTTATAGCCATGTTATTTTTTAATGCATTTGTAGCTTTTATTTCATGTTACTTTCAAGCTTGAGTAGTGAAATGTTACAGCAAGTAGCTTTCAAACAAATCCTTTTTTTAGTAATCATGTTTTGAATTGATTGATGTCAAGGGTCTATATATCCTGGTTTTGCTCTAATATTGTTTTTTATGTTTCTGCCAATTTTAATTTTCTTGAAGCTTGAAGGTCTATGTGGGGGCATCATAATATAATTTGGGAAGTATGACATGTAATTATGTTACTTTATCCACGTAAGTTCCTTTATTATGCAAGCCAAAATTTCAGTGTAGAAAAATGTTATACAGAGTTGTAATGTTGGTGCATAATTTACCCTGAGAAGTTGTATTGTGGAGAATAATTTTGACTACTGTTTGGCTTTGGAGAGAGTTGATGGATTGATCTTCTGCGGTACTGACCATTTGTCTCCCATATGAAAGTGATATGGAGCTATGTATGGACTATGGTTTTGAAACCTATAATTTTTTTTAAGCTTTTTGAGTAATTTGCTTGCTCACTTCAGACCATTTGATGTTTCTTCCTTTATCCTTGTCAAAATTTTTGAATCTTTTATCTGGTTCAAGAATGGATAGTTTGTACTCACATGCAGACTTTACTCACATTAGTGTGAATCATTGCTGTAATTTTTCCTATGTTCCTCTTACAAAGGTTGGACATGGGAAAGTGTCACTCTCCAGGTTTTTTATATTTATTTTTTTTAATTTTTTTTTTGTAAATAATTTTTTTTAAAAATTATATTTTTTTAGAAAAATTAAATTTAGTTTTATTTTAAAATAACTTTTTTTAAATAGTTTTTTTTTGTTCCAAAAGAAGTCTCAACTTATGTTGAGAGTCTTTTAACATCTGTATCCTGAACATTGTTGTGGTTAATTACCATATCTTATTACCCCTACTTGCGCTCTTATCTTGTTTCTGACCTGGGTGTGAAGAATTGCATATCACCTTTTAATTACAGAGATTAGAATTTGTGAAGTAAAGATGTAAAGTCAATTGTTCTTTTACTGGTGATTTGCCTGCAGTGTATGGCCTTGTTAATTTCACATATTAAAAATGTGGTCTTATGTAATTAACTGATTATATTGCAAACTATGGTAGTTGTACAAGTGATGTGCCCCCCTTTTTTTTTTTGGTTTGTGTGTGTGTGTGTGTGTGTGTGTGTTTAGAGAGCCACAAGGGCGAGTGATAATAATCGATCCTAGGATTAACTGGAATCGGGAGGGGAGCTCTAACTACTTGAGCTATCCTCACTCTCAAGTGATGTGCCTTCTTCATTGTTTATCCATCTTGATTTTCGTTGTCAACCTTTAATTGATCAACAGATCTGGAATGTTGTGTATGAGACAAGCTATTTGAACTGGTTTGTGCAACAATGCTCTAAAATTAACACATGACACAAACATGAATCCTGGGTTCTAAGTCTTAATTGTTGTGGTTACATGATGGACATGGTTTATGTTGAGAATTTTTTTGTCATGAGATCTTAGAATCAGGTGGTATTCAATCACTTGTAACTTTTAGTCTGTGTCATTTGGGAATGGCTTATGACAGTGTTATCATATTGCCTGGAGAGAAGAGACTACCAGTTTAGTTTAGTTGTGCTGCCTTGTTTTGGATGTCAGTGTTTGTTAAGTTACAGAGTTTGTATGGGCCGTATGGCCATAGGATTGATAGGAATGATGACAGAAATAAAAGCAGAGAAGGGAGAGACTATGTCAAGCTCCCTCTGACAAATGTAAAGCTAATAACT
The DNA here is from genome assembly GCF_948465745.1 of Chenopodium album. Lineage (NCBI taxonomy): Eukaryota > Viridiplantae > Streptophyta > Magnoliopsida > Caryophyllales > Amaranthaceae > Chenopodium > Chenopodium album. Next base: position 6,413,640 of record NC_137844.1, on the reverse strand, counting down.
GAGGCTAGCAACTTAGTGATAATCATTGTGTATGTGCACCTGGTACTTTTGCCTTGGGTTATTTGTTGCTATACCAACCTTCTAGAAGCTGATAGCTCACCTTTGAGCCTCCCTTTTGTGACTGAGTGTGCACCTATCTGATTGCTTGTGCTGTCTTTTGAAGGTTATAATTGTTTCAGGCTTTCAGCAATGATTGAGATCAAAGTAATGCCTGCTTAAGTTCTGTTTTGTTTAGTTATTGGAGTAATTTTTCTGATGTGCTGATATTTGTTCAATAGCTTTTTGAGTGAATGCTAAATACTTCCTCTTAAGTTGGATAATTTGATGCTTAGTTTTGTTTTGATAACCTGCAAGGGGGAATTGGACACAGTATTATTATTTTTAATTAAGTTGTCCAATAGCTTTTAAATGAAGGCTATGTAGTTCTCTTAAGTTGGGTAAGGAAGCCCACCAGCGTCTGAAGATCAGGCTAGGCTTTGGCATTATTATGCCAACGATTTGCCTTATCTTGGACTTTAGCCAAAAAATTACTATTTGCTATATACTGTAGTAATTTGTCTGTTGGGCGCTGCTGGAGATGAAAGATTTTCTGAGAGCCAGAACAAATTTGCTATATACTGTAATTTATAGTTAGGTATTTTGAGAAGTTAGTATTTGAAGTTTAACCCTTCAGTTAGCTGTTAGCATGTAAAACCAGAGATGCATTATTACATTGTTAATCTATCTTCTAATTATGCCCTACTTTTTTTTTTATTTTTTTTTTATTTTTTTTTTTATATTTTTTTCCAGATTCTGAACTCAGCTCTCTGGCTATTTATAGGTGCTATGTATCTGTTTAAATTATCTCATCTGCTATTTTCTGAAATTGAACTCACGGTTATCTAGTTGTTGGTATCAGGTGCTTTGTGTCACTTAAAAGATGATGTCATTTTCTATATTTTAGAATCTGAACCCCAATTATCTATTTATTGGTAGAGAGTCTATGCATCTCCAGTGCCACAGCCGTTGTCTGTTTACAGGGGAAATTCAGGAAAAAAAAAAAAAAGAAACATTTTCAGTAAGCATTACTAGTAAATTGTATTCTTGCAAATTGCTGATTCCGAAAGAGACTGGAGTATATAATATTATACATGAAATAGATCTTTGATGCAAGATGATGATCGATGTTGGATAGGGAGCCTCTTCCACCACTGGACAAAGGAGGATTCATTCAAGAATACGTCTTTGCCCAGCAGCTCATTCTGGACCCATAATGATACATTTCTTTCAAGATGGAGAACTCTCTCCTCGACATTTTCAAAGAGCTGTGTGTTGCGAGTAATAATGCAAAGCTCCTCAACCTCAGCCCAGAAGCAGGATTCTGGCACTGGTTCAGCCTTCATTTTTGTATGTATCTGTAACGTGATGGTCTACCTTTGTCCATGTATGATCCAGTGTCCTCGTTCTTTAGATGGCGGTAGTAGTTGGCTATATCCAAGGGCTGAACAAGGCGCCTGTACCCAGTACCAATCTCAATCCACTCTTTATTCCCCTCAAATTCATCAGGTAATTCATTTCTTTTCAACATCTCAATTATCTCATCCCATATGCCTGCTAACTCCAATCTCCTGATGTTGTTGTGGAAGTCTTCAGTGTGCTTTTGCATTTTAAAGGCGTCATAGTATCCTATTTTCCGAACCTTACTATTGGCTTGATATCTTTCAAGCATATCCAACACTTCTCTGATTTTGTTCTTGTTGCTGCTGATCTTGATTTGGTTTCTAGCTTTCTGTTTTTCTAGCTCTCCTGCAGCTCGAAGACACAATCTCGCTCTTGCACTCTGGAATAACAATCAGCTTGTTATTAAAAGTTTAAATTGGAGTACATGTTTGAAGTGTAAAAAAAGGTTAGTTTAAAACTCACCAATCCTAAATCATACAAAGCACCACATACATTGAAATTTTCACCTTCTCCCATGTTTTCTGCCGATAGAGGCAGATCTTCCAGATGCTCCAAGTAAGCTACACGGCGCACTGCCATGCTCTCGAGTAATTCGTGCTCATAGATTAAATGCTCTTTCAGGCTTCTCTGGGCTACCTCATTCCACTCTGATTCAGAGCCTAGCTGAAGGCAGTAAAACAAACTTTGGTGAATGGCATCAGAATTTTTTATAGTGACAAATTTTCCATTCCCAATGCAGAAGACATAGGTCCCAAAAGGTCTGTAAGGGCTAAGCTCAATGAAATTGGTCACATTTTCCAGTAACAAGTTTGTACAACCCATGAATTTGCAGGCTGCACGACTGGTCACTAATGAGACGTTTCTCATCACTGTCAGAATGAACGTTGAAGCTTCCGCTGTTCTTCCTACAGAATCACTTGCAAAAAAGGGAGATTTTGGATTGTAGTAATGAAGAATCGTCTGCAATTCTTTCTCTATAGAGGGAAGAGGAGTGAGGGAAATTCTAGGGATGATATCATATCTCATGATTAAGTGTGTGAAATATTGACTCCAATGTTCTCGTTTAACAGCATGGGTTAATACATTGTCACCCACGAGTGGTGATCCAAAGGTTATACAGCGGGGCGGGCCGTGGTTAATGCGTCTCTGGTTCCAGGATTCCAAGAACCAAAGAGTTGCAAAGATAGCTGTTGCTGCACCTGAGGAATGTCCTGTAAACACTATCTGCTTCCCTGTTGCAGCTTTTTCCACCTGAAAATCTGAATTCTGTAAGGTAAATGTTCTCGTTTTTAAGTAGAAAATATACATAATTTTATCATGATAGTACAAACAATTTTTATAAAATCATACCTCATTCTTGAATGATGTTTTTGCCAATAGCGCTTCAAATCTTTGAAGGTATGCTTGGTTTACTGTCGCGGCTTCGTTGCTGCCAATAGTTTTAAGAGATGGGAAGTGATTAAGGTTGATCTTTGCCTCTCCAAAAGGCTTATGTGTAAACCAGTCACCCAAATCCCAAGTTCCTGTGAACCCAAAGATCACCTCTGACAACGAGCTCCTAGATATCTCACATATATACGGCTTACCAGTTGGTGACTTGTGAGCTTTTATGGCTACAGCGCAAGCTCGACCGATTAACTCGTCACTTAATCCTACACTCTCTCCTGCCATACCTGTACTTGTAGTTTTTATTTTTACATGAAGAGAGCAGAAGTAGCTGTTGTGATTATTGCTGATTGTAATGGCCAAATTTTATGTTTGGGAGTGTTGAGGTAGGCTAACAGTGGAATGATAATTACTGAAATGCCCTCTTGTCAGATTAATATAGGCCGATGTATGACGTAGCTCAGAAGGGCATATTTGTCATTCTACTTTCATTGACCTGAAAGGTGAAATTGTGCTATTTCTATGGTCATAAATAAAATGATTGTAAAGATTTTTTTCGTGGAAAATTCATCCCCGCTTCCCTCTTACGTGCTTGACTTGGACTTTAAAAGGTCACACGTCTTTTTCAAGCTAGCCACCTTAATCAAGATTATACTGGATTATACTTATCATAGGTTTTTTTTTTATTTTATTTTTTTATTTTGACAATAATAATAATGTGATATTAGGAAGATGCAAGGCTAGATTATCTGTAGCATAACTTGCATTCTAATATAATAAATCTTAATTAGTATTAAAATAAATGTTTTATGCTACATTGCTACCTCTTAGTACATTTAACATAGTTGGCTAAGCCAACCCAAAACTTTATCCATCATTAATCTTAAACGCAGCAGACGACTCAGGATCTTATTTACTATATACTCTGCTACGAGCTGTGAGAACGAGGACGACATGTTTTGAAGCATCCTGTTAGGGAAATCATATTCCTCAATGATCCCTACAAAAAGGATTGAAATTATGATACAATAAATAACATATAGAGGTTGGTAGTATGGAGTACATTCTAAGAAAAACAGAGCAATGGAGTTACCGCGGCTAAGAAGCAAGACCATATCGCTGTCAAGAACAGAAGTGATGCGATTTGCAATTGTAACGACTGTACAACCAGAAAAGTAATGTTTAAGAGTTTGTTGTATACGATTATCAGTGGCTGTGTCAACCGAAGCAGTGGCTTCATCTAGCACAAGAACCTTGCTTTTCTTGAGTAGTACTCGCCCAAGGCAGATTAATTGCCTCTGACCCATGCTCCAATTTTCTCCGTTCTCATCAACTGCATTCATTTTTGAAAGAAGAACATACATTCATATAAGTTATTTCAATAAAAATCAATGCACATATGATTAGCCATACAAACCATTAGCATCCAACTTCGTTTCAATCTTTCTAACTTCATCTCCAAGTTGACATTTATCCAAAGCCAGCAAGTTTTAAATTCATTTGATTTAGCATCAGCAGTTTACTTTCCAAGGCGAATGTCGTAGGATTATGAATTATATCATAGAAAGCAAAGGAAATGCACGAGCACACACTAACTAAAAAAACCAACCTCCCAAATTTGTCTATCTGTGTATTGTTCAAGTGGGTCCAAATTACTTCGTATTGTTCCCTGAAACAAGGTAGGATCCGATGGTCAGTCTTGACCTCAGATCGTGGAGTCCAATAGTTGAGATATCAATGCCATCAATTACAATACAACCAGTTGTAGGTTCAACTATCCGAAAAAGTGCTTGTATCAGAGTTGATTTACCAGTTCCTGTTCTTCCTACAATACCGGTTTTTGACCCTCCTGGAAAAGTGCATTTCACACCGTGCAGCACTAGTGGCAAATGTGGAGCATACCGAACCTGCAAATTATAGGTGTCGATTTTCCCTTGTGATGGCCAAGAACAATCTGGCCGATTTTCTTGTATGATAAGAGGAGCCTCACTAGAAATGTTCGTGTACTGAAGAATTCTCTCCACTGATATAATCTTGTTCTCCCAATAGCATAAACAACATATTAGCACTGACAGCTGACCATTGAGGGTGATCCCATACGTTACAGCTAATCCTGCAATTGCTGTACATGAAGTCACGAAGATAAGACTTGCAGTTTCACATTTGCCATTACAAAGATGAACACGAAACAAGAACAAGATGCAATACTAATACATATATACCAGGATCTATGCTTTCTCTGAAGTACACAGAGAGAACTAAAAGGGAGGCAAATGTTATACAAGAGAATGCATCTAGCCGCAACATTAGCCATTTCATTGCAGCAGCAAGGTGGAATTCAGGGCGAGAATAAGCATCAACATTTTTCATGTATGTTGGCTGGAATCTTGACTGTTGATCAAAGCTCCTAATAGTTGTGATCCCCGAAATAGTTTCAGCAAAATATTGAATAACTGGAGCTTCACATACTGGACTTAACCGTGATAATTCTCTTGATGCACACATATAATTAGAGCTGTCAAAAGCTACCTAACCCGAACCTGATTATTAACCGACCTGTCTGAACCCGAAAAAATGGTGACCAGAACCCGACCTGAAACCAACCCTAGACCCGATTATTTGAGACCCGAACCTGAACATGAATTGACCTGGAGATGACCTGACTCGAATATAACCCGTAAATTATTGACCTGAATCGAACCCGACCTTAACTGAAATTGACCCAAACCCGTTTTAACCCGTTAAAACCCGAATTAAACTCGACCTGTTACTAACCCGACTTGAATTCAACCTGACCCATTCCTAACCCGACCCAAATTTAACCCGACCCGTTACTAACCCAACTCGAAATTCAACCCGACCTGTTACAAACCCGACCTGTTACAAACCCGACCCGAAATCAACCCGACTTGTTATTGACCTGACCAAATTCAACCCGACTTGTTATTGACCTGACCCGAATTTTACTCGACCTATTACTAACCCGACCCAAAATTCAACCCGATCTGTTACTAACCCGACCCGAAATCAACACGACCTGTTATTGACCCGACCTAAATTCAACCCAAATTGTTCCTGACTCGATTTCAAATCACCTTAAATTCAATTTAGGCCACCTTATTATTATTATTGATCAAAGCATTTTGTCTAAAGAGACCAAGTCGGTCCAGGCCAGCAAAAGAAAGAAGCATCATCCCCAAATTTAAGAGTTAAATATAGTATATTGTTGTATAGTCAAAGGAGATAATTATCTTCCTAAATTATAGGCTATAGTTCCCTAGTATGTTGCCATATATATTGTTATATAGTCTAAGGAAATAATTAGCTTGATAAAAATGATAATTATCTATTTATATTTAGTTAGAGTTTAGCCTATAATGATTGACAAAGGCATGTACATTCTTTATTTAAATTTAGTAATTACGATTTACAAAAACTACTACTTTTTAGGTGCAAGTTCAATTCTATATTTCAGTTAAGCAATTACAGTTTACAAATACTACTACTTTGTAGGTGCATGTGCATTCTAAATGTAGTCAATTACATTTTGCAAATACTATTAGATCTTAGACTTGTTTGTTTTATCTTATATTGTATATAAAAAAAATTATAATTTCAGAAAAAAAAAATTCGGATAATGATTGAATTGAACGTGATAATGATTGAATACGAGCATGAGTATATGACAATGATCCGATGATAATCTAACCCGAATAATTTACCTGAACTCGATCATGACTTGACTTGTTTGGACTCGAGAAAGTGGTGACCCGAACTAGAGATGTTATAAGGCTTTTATTGGACTTTTATTATTCTAATTTTAATATTCATTTGCCTATTTAATTTTATTTAAACTTTTTAAATGATGCCATTCAAATGTTTCAAAAAAATGCCGTTAAAAAAAACGTGAACTCGGATATGAACTTATAAAAAATAAACAAGTTTAGATAATTTCAAATAAAATAAGTTTAGAAAAAAAAAGTTATTGTATTTTTTTTATCTAAACTAAACCTATTTTAACCGAATTTATATGAACTTATTGTATTTTATATAAACTTATTTGAACATGTCATGTCGAATATAAACTTATCTAAAATAATTGTTATCCTACACTGAGTAGAATCAATGTGAATAGATTAGAATAGGGTTTGAACTTATCTTCTAAAGATCTAAACTAAACCTATCTTACAAGAATTAATATGAACTAAATATGTAGATCTTATCTAAACTTATTAGAACTTATTAGCTCGAATTTAAACTTATCTAAAATTATTTATCTTACAATAAATGAAGTAATTGATAATGATTAAACGTGAACGTCATTACATGAACTGTTAACAAACCGACCTAAAAAATGTACCTGAACCCAAGGTGACTTGACCCGAAATCAACCCAAAACCCAAATTAACCCAATATTTGAGACCTGAACCCGAATATACCTCGACTTTGGAAATGACTCGACCTGATCATAACCCGCAAATTATTGACTTGAACCAAACCTGACTTGAACCCGAACAAGACCCGACTTGGAAATGACCCGACCTGATTGTAACTTGCAAATTATTGACTTGAACCGAACCCGACTTGAACCCGAGAATGACCTGTCTTGGAAATGACTCGACCTGATTATAACCCGCAAATTATTGACTTGAACCGAACCCGATTCAAACTCGAGAATGACCCGACCCGATTCTAACCCGCAAATTGTTGACTTGAACCGAATCCAACTCGAACCCAAGAATTACCCTAACCCGTGAAAACCCAAATTAGACCCAACCTATTATTCACACGACCAACTGTTATTAACCCGACCCAAACTCGATAAGATGTATGATTCGACGTGACCCGACTCAAGCATGATCCAACCCGAACCCGACCCGCATAGGCTACGGCATTAACCCGAATTGACCCGACTTTAGTGGAGCTTGATTTAATATAATTTCCGGCTTACTTTTCGTACTAAAAGTACATGTTCTTTCCATTTGATAGTGCTTCTTCAATTACCATTCAAATTTCAGCTACTTGCTTGCATTACTAAAGAATCATGAACAAGTTTGCATGCATCATATATTCATATTTTAAGTGAGACAATTTACGCACCTGATCATGTACTTTGACAGTTTGACTCACTATGAAGTATAATTGGCATAATATGGAAGTACAATAATGAAAAAAAAAAAAAAAAAAAACGTAGTCTTACTTGTATGCTAAGTTGATTGTTTTTATTTATTTTTTATTTTTTTTAATGAATGTAGTAACCTTTAATCAATCGACGCTAACCAATTTCCTCTATCGCAAATACATGCTGAATGCAACAGCATAGAAATAATATTTTCAAACGGCAAGTCTGTATTTCTGTTAGGCTGGTCCGAAAACTACCTAATAAGTAATGCATCTTAGATAATAATGAATCACAAAAGTTCTTTCGAACTAACACAGAGAGCATTTGATTATAAAGAGATCATGGACTAATACTTTATAACTCTATTTGCACTAAGCCAAAGGCCTACATCGACTGAAGACTAAAGTTAAGTATCAAGAGGATACCCTTGGGTGATGTCTTGTACGTCGTGGCTAAACAAAACAGAGATAAGAAAATAATTACACCACTAAGCATTATGCACCGCCAGAGCTTTTAAATTTAAGCAGTTCACAGCTTGAAAGTTCTGCTCACCAAATGACAGAGAATCGAATACGGCGGGATTGCCCCACCTGTAGGCTGCTGAAAAAAACAGATGCCTCCCTCTCTTCAAATGACATATATAGGGAGCGGCAGAGAAGAAATCCAAAGTTTTTAATACCCCTACTGGCTGAATTGCAAGCAACAATGGCAAGCCGCAAGCCTAAGGATAGCCAATGCAAAAGGAAACTGGGAAAGAGTGGTGAATCTGATGATAGCAGTAGACTTTAAATAAGCAGTAGTCATGTAAAAAGACAGATTATTTGGAGTACGACAATGTTCATGAATACAGGGAATCTATGTCGAAGCACAAGTGAAGCAGATATTCAAAGGAAGACAGAAAAACAAGGTTAGCTAGCTGACATTTAAGCAAATGAAGCAACAAGAGGAAACTTGCAATATGATTAGGGCCCTGAAGCTGTATTGTTGAATAAAAAAACCAATATCTTGTACTAATGGACTGGACCAAGGTACTAGCAGTAGCAACTCCAGATAGAGCAAATGCTGTACTAACAATGACAATAATAACAACATTTCTGATGTTTTTATCATTTTTATGTGTTTACCATATATATCTGGAAATGAAACAACAAGATCTCTACAAGTTCTACTGAGTCAAAGATATTTAATGTTAATAGTTTAAGCTAGACTCCATCACTATAGGATGCTGATATCTCTACTTCAATATTTGTACCGACAACTAGACGTTGAGTATTAAGTGATTAACCATATCTCCCCCCCCCCCCCCCCCCCCCCCTCTCTCCCCTCCCTTTTTCTCTTTCTCCCCCTCCCTCCTAATCTTGATGTATCATACTCTGATCATCATCTAGCAAATGAGAAAGGTAAAAATGAAGAATTATGAAATTAAACAATGTCAAAAGAGGTATATATAAACCAACGTGTTTTAACACACGAAAACCATACAATAATCATACAATGTCAAAAGACTTAACAAACCTTTTAACGGGTAGGATGCCAATTTGTGGCAAAAAAAAAAAAAAAAAAACCCAAATTAAGAGCATCTGCATTGCTTTACTTGCAATTGTCTAAATTCAACCAATCTTCTTCTATATTCAATAGTTTCACGGGTAGGATGCCAAAGCCTTCCCTTGGATTCCTTTGTGCAACACTAAGCTCTCCACATAAGTCTCAAAAGATGTCGGGCCATCAATATAATCTTCTAAATGTTGTATTTGATGACTTCTAAAGTTATAAGAATACAATCTACCAGCACTCTGTAAGAAAAATGTATTCTTCTCCACAATGAAAATCTTCGTATGAGTAACACTTTCAAGAAACTGAAGACCATTTAAATCCGCATCCCCAGAATACCATAGCCTCCAGGAATACTTTCCATTATCCTTAACCAAAACCCATATGCAGGTACGCTTAGAAGACATACTGAAGAATGCCACTGACTCACCAAGAACGAAATTAAATTTAATGGTATCTTGTTCTGTAGCATCAGGCAAATCCACAAAGTCGAACTCTTCCGAATCATAATCAAACGATACAAGATGAGTATGTAAATCACACGCCACACCACGGTTGTACTTCTCAAATCCTAAACAATATATAGAACCCTTAAAATAAAGAACATCCCCAACTTCACCGTAGAAACTTAAAAACCCTGGAATGTGAACATCCAACCTATCTTTAATCCTCCAAAGGTGATCATTTAGTGAATAAACTGCAATCGAAAACTCGGGATACTTACCATACCCGAAAGCAAACACCTTATAATCATTACTAGATGGAGCGAAACCCGGCCAATAAGTTATGAATTTGTATCCCATTGATACAAAAGGGCAAGGAGGAATCAACAAGGACTTGAGAATACAAGGATTATAGAACACAATCCTATTCGAAAACCATAAGTACTTGATCAAAATCAACCCATAACAGCTCCCTAAAACATCCCAATTCTCAGGAATTCCGAAAAGTTGATCAATTTTCCTACATGTGTCTCTACTATGAATATGCATACGATGCCTCTTACACCATTCCGAAGCTAACAAATAGGATTGATTGCGATTGTTGTTGTAAATTTGAAGATGCATAAGAATGAAATCAGAGGAATCGATTACAGAACACCAGGTTTTACAAACAGACCTGAATCGAATTAGGGTTTTCGCCGGCAGCCTAGCAAAGATCTCCCTCCACAATTCTGTCGGCAAATCTGGCAATTCGGCATCGGATGTTGTGATCTGGATGATGCTTGGTTCCGCCATTGAAATCAATTTAGGGAAATTGAGACTGTGACTGTAGAAATGAAGGGGACAAATTAGGGGTGGAATACAGTGGTTGGGGAAGACAAAGTCTCACACACTATGATTTACTTTGTATTTGTATTCTCGGAGTATTAATGTGAGAATGTGCCCTTATTAATGTACATTTAGTGGAGTCTAACCCGAACTGAATTAATTATTATTCAGTGGGGTTAAATAGTCGATAAATAAAAAATTCAAGTGTTGAATCTCAATTTAAAGGACATAATGATATCTACAACATATGAAGTACTTGTATTAAATTATTAAAGATTTCGTGGGTTTCAAAAAAAAAAAAAAAAAAAGTTATTAAAGATTTCGTAGTAGAAAAAAAAAAAAAAAGATTTCACTGTGATCTTTTAAGAGATACAGTTAGAGGCTCAGAGCTGCTTTAAGTATTCAAAGACAAGTCATAGAGAAACAATCTATCACGGATGGATCAGTGATTAAATCTTTGATACTCCCCTATAGTATACTCCCTCCATCCCTTATTGTTGCCCCATTTACCGTCCTTACAAGATTGCCTTATTTTAATATTGAGCAATAGCAATCTAGTGGACAACTAGCTAGTGCAAAGTGCTTGAATATTACTGGTACCCCCGGACCATTTTTTGCTAATGTAGATGTAAGATTACAGCCTCGTTCATTCCCTTACCGAAGGGATACATAAACTAAAAGACTACTAGGCATTTTCTCATTTGTATACCAACTACGAGGACTCGAGGAGAGCCACAATATCAATTAGCTATGAGAAAATTAACATAAAATAGGCAGGATAAAGCAATGTTAGTGATACATATGGGAATCATTGTTTTCAGCTGTTACTCTGATCCAATAGTTCAAATACTTAAAAGTGCAGTTTCAAAAAACATTCAGGAGTCCAGACACATTTTTTCTAATACATAAAACTCCAACATGTGACAACCCTTTTAAAACTCCATTAAACTATTTGCTGCTGTTACAATTACAAAATACTAGCATTTCTGTCTCAAGAATGTGCAATAAAACAAACCCATAGTGGCATTTATACAGAGATCTAGCAACTTCCAATCAAGAATAAAACTCATTTACATATAATCAAGCAATCACAGGCTGAAAAACATGCAGCGTTTGGGGGTTACAGATTCTGCAGTTTTTGTGCCTCTAAAATCACAAATAACAGTTATAATTCTCAGGAATGCAGACAGTGGGAAGTTGGGAACACTATCCATTGCTAGTAAAATCTGCATTCACTGTAACAAATAGAGGCAGCCAGAAAACAGAACCTTTGCTAGTAAAATAGTATTCGGAGACAGAGGTGGCACAAAGCTTAGACATTCTTGAAGCAGCAATTATACATAGGTAAAACTACACGAGGGATCAAGATTGAAGTATATAACTTGTAAAATTTTAAATTTTATTGAAGTTGCTAGATCTCTGTATCACGTCATTTTTTAATGATCACTGCCAGGATGTAGATTAAGAGCTCCAGTTAGTTGCAGAAAGTTAGAGGGGGAATTTGTGTTAATTAAATGGAAACACAGCGAATGCATAATATAGCAGCATCAACTACGTGCTTTCCTCTTCAACATAGCAATAAAATGTAACAGCAACGCTGCCCTGCCCAAGACCACCACTTCATCAAATTCAAGCCACTTTGGCTGCTGGGTCAGTTATAATTTCCTTGTTAAATTTCCAGTAAAGACACATACCATATATGTCACCATAGTCCTACAGGACTCTTCAATTAGTAAGCTTATATAAACAGATGAAGACTCAAAATTACACGACCATCACTAAGCCCCATCATCTATGCCAGTTGGACTAAAAAATATATTTTGTGTTTGAAGGTAAAGAAATGCAAGTTCACATACTTATGAAACTTCACACATTTAATTCACAGCATCAAGTAATGTAGTTATGTGACAGTAGGTTAACTGATCCTTCATAAGTACGATATCAAGAAAACTATAGTTAAAAAACAAAAGCAGGTTTGCCTGAATAATGCTTTGCAAATCAGAACAATTAAAAAACAACACAGCAATTAAATAAATGGGTATTTCACATGTTTTAGAAATGCAAGTAGGAAGAAGGTCATAATTAAGAGAGTTATTGATATTACCTATGATCTTCATCTTCCAGAATCAGCCATCATCCACACTTCATCGATTTCATAAAACATATGTGAAAAAGAAAAGGGAACAGGTTGATCTAAAATTTAGGCATAAACCAGCAAAAAGGAGAATGAAAACAAGTTAATCTAAATCTTTGGAATAAACCATATAGGAGCAAAACACTCAGTTTATTATTGGGTTCATAAAATGATTGAATATCTCCTGTTGTCTTGTCAAAAACACCCATGTCAAGCTCAATACCCTTGAGTTGTATGGTAATGCAATGAATTGACCCTACTTCCTAAGTCCTAACTGATATCAAGTCTCTATCAATATAAGATTATAATTTTACCCCTAGTTTGCGCCTACATCCATCTGATGAGTTTTCGGACCAAGGGTGGAGGGAAAGACTGGACTCTGGAGCAGCAAGCCAGCAACAATTGACCCGCACTAGCACCATATCAATGACAACAGCATCATCTATTATTCTTCATGAGTATACTACAGTCTAAAAAGGGTGGTCACTTGAATTAGAGGACCTTGACGTATACTCTTTAACAAGTTTTGAGAATGAAGAATTCTTGTTTTGTAACAAGCTTGTAGGAGGATCGCATTCCTCAACGAGCCCTACAAAAAAAGAGGATTGGCAATTACTAAAAATAACAATGAAAAATTAAACTTTGGTGCCTGAGAAAAATGAATGTGCAATATTTACATGTAGGGAAATTGATTGTACCATGACTAAGAAGCAAGACCATGTTACTGTCAAGAACAGAAGTGATGCGATGTGCAACGGTAATAAGGGTACAATCTGCAAAATGATGTTTGAGAGTTTGTTGTATAAGATTATCAGTGGTTGTGTCAACTGATGCAGTCGCTTCATCAAGGACCAACACTTTGCTTCTCTTGAGTAATACTCGCCCAAGACAAACTAGTTGTCTCTGACCCATGCTCCAATTCTCCCCGTACTCATGAACTATATATACGTTGTTGGGAAAAAAAAATTGCATTGGAATTAGTATGTGATCATATATATATATATATATATTAAAAAAAAAAAAAAACCTACAAAATATATTGAAAGTGTGATAGGAAAGAAATTAATACCATTAGAATCCAACTTTCTTTCCATGTTCCTGACTACATCTCCAAGTTGACACTTATCCAAAACAAATAAGTAAATTATACAACACAAGTAAGAATGCATGGTTAATCCTTCAATTAAACACCAAAAGAATAAAAAACACTCACATCCCATATCTGTGCATCTGTGTACTGCTCAAGTGGGTCTAAATTACTTCGTATAGTTCCTTGAAACATGGTTGGATCTTGAGGAATAATGCTCAGTTTTGATCTCAAATCTTGGAGTCCAATGGATGAGATATTAATGTCATCAATCACAATATGACCTTTTGTAGGCTCAACTATCCGAAAAAGTGCTTGTATCAGAGTTGATTTCCCACTTCCTGTTCTTCCTACAATACCGGTTTTGAGCCCTCCAGAAAAAGTGCATGTCACCCCGTGTAGCACGAGTGGCAAATGTGGAGCATACTGAATTTGCAAATTGTGAATACTTATTTCACCACGTGACGACCAGGAACTAGCTGGCCTGTTTTCTTGAATAATAAGAGGAGCTTCACTAGGAATGGTCATGTACTGAAGAATTCTCTCAACTGATATCATTTTGGTTTCCCAATGGCATAAACACCATATTAATGCAGAGAGCTTAAAACTTAGGGTGAGTCCATATGTCACAGCTAACCCTGCAATTGCTGCACATGATATAAAACATATATTACTATATTAGTCCTTATCATATTTTACCATTACAAAGGGAAATAAATAAAAGAAAAAGATATATACACTACTAAAACATACCAGGATCTATGCTTTCTCTGAAGTACAAAGAGAAAACCAAAAGGAAGGCAAATGTAATACAAGAGAATGCATCCAGCCGCAACATTAGCCATTTCATTGCAGCAGCAAGTTGGAATTCAGGGCGAGAATATGCATCTACAATTTTCATATATGTTGGCTGTAATCTTGACTCTTGATCAAAGCTTCTTATAGTCGTTATTCCCGAAATTGTTTCAGAAAAATATTGAATAACTGGAGCTTCACATACTCGACTCAATCATGATAATTCTCTTGATGCAGGCATATAGTATTGCTACATATAATATTTGATTAGTGTTTGTTACATAATTGTCAGCTACTGCATACTAAAAATATAAGCATACTTGTAGAATCACCATTTAAAAAGCATTACCTGATACCAAATGGAGGCGAAGATCAAGGGGATGAATATAACCAAAACTTCCCATGCTACTGTAGACATCAAAGCAATAATTCCTAGAAGTTGGATGGTGAGGGAAATGAGACCCTCAAGTATGGACGGAATTCGAGTCTCCACAGCACTTTGATCGGTAGAACACTATATCAGAGGAAGTGTATCAAACTAATCAGTAAAATGAAAATTGAATCTAGTATCTCAAATGTGAATTGTGACTTACATAACCAAAACATACTTTGTGACTCATATATATTTGTGAACAAAAAAAAAAAAAAAATTGAGTGGATGATAGATCACTTACTCTGTTAAGAATTCTTCCAGCAGGTGTAGCATCAAAAAAGGACATAGGAGCACGAAACATGGTGTCCATCATTTTTTTGAAAAGTATGATAGCAGTTTTATATCCTGTGGCTACAAGAAGTGTGTCTACAACAAGGGTGAAGAAACATATGCCAATAGCCAAGGATGCATAGACAATCAGTAGCGTAGATCCACTAACAGCAGGGTTTACATCCTTTGACAGTGGAGTTGCCCAAGCCAACCAATAATTGCTCCCTATTTGAAGAATTTGTAAGATAATTGCGGCTAGAATTACAAGAATCACAAGAGCTCCTCCATATGCTGTTGTGATATATTTCCAATAGACATGGAACCCGACTTTACCCCTCTCACGTTCTTCTTCTTTTACGAGCTGTGCTGCAGGTGCAGAACTAGCAGCACCCCTGTCATCATCTACTTCACTATTCACATTTTCAAGTCTGATTATACTTTTAGTATTGTCTGCAGATATAGGTGCCGACAGAGCTGCATTTTGTGCATCTACAAGCTGTATAAAATCAGACCCTGGAACGAGAATGTCTTCATACTTTCCAACTTGTGCAACCCTTCCATTTTTCATGACCTTAGAAGAAATACATAAGATCATCAAAAACTCAGATGACTTGATGATCTCAAAATGAAATAAAATGAAGAAAACAGACTATTACTGAACTCACCACAATTAGATCAGCAGTGTTTAAGAACTCAACTTGATGAGTAACATAAATAACAGTTTTCCCTCTCAGTACACCAAGCAATACTTCCTGTAATCCAAAATCAGATAGTATTACCAAATCAAAATTTTAATTATCTTACTAATTTGAACATGTAAAAATAAATGGTATAAATACTTCACCTTAAATAGATGAGAACCAGTATGAGCGTCAACAGCACAAAAATGGTCATCAAATAGATAAATTTCCACATCATGATAGAGAGCGCGAGCAATTTGTATTCTTTGCTTCTGTCCGCCACTTAAGTTGATACCTCTCTCACCAATAATAGTTTGATCACCAGATGAAAGGACTTCCAGGTCCTTTTTAAGACAACAAGCTTCGAGTACTTGATCATATCTTTGTCGGTCCATATCCTTACCAAACAATATGTTCTCTTGAACCGTACCACTCTGTATCCAAGGTGACTGAGCAACATAAGCCTTTGTCCCACACAGCTTAACTACCCCCGAGATCCTAGGCATATCACCCAAAATGCAAGAAAGTAAGCTTGACTTACCTGAACCAACTGTACCACATATGCCAACCTTCATACCACAAGACACTTTTAAATTTATGTCTTTTAATGTTGCCGTAGTAGTAGATGAAGAAGTACTATCCCAAGTGAAGTTCCCAGCAATAATCTCAACTGATGTATCAGAACTGCCCAATGGCAGCTTCTCTAAACCATCATCTTGGAGCTCATCGAGGGAAAGAAAAGAGGCGATTCTCCCAAGGGAAACCTTGGCTTGGACTAGCAAGGATATAGTATCAGGTAAGAGGAAATGGGCTGTCGAAGAACCCGAAAGGTAGCAAGTGCAGACAAAATTTGCCCCATGTCAAGCAGGATTCCCATATATATACAAGAGCCAAAAGCAACCAAAGCCACTGAAATTGGACCTATCTCATAAAAAAAACCCATCACTACTGAGCTATATAGATATTTCTTCAACCATTGCATCTCCACTTCTCTTAGTTGAAAAATCTTAGACAAAAAACTCATCTCCCATCCTTGAAACCTAAGAACTCTAATATTCCTTAAAGTCTCAATAGTTGCCTTCATTCTGTTATCCTTAGATTCCATAAGCTTTTTTTGAAACTTCTCCTGCCATGTCATAAATAGAGAGTTTGCTACCACAAAAATTATTGTTACAGCAAAAGAACCAACGGTGGCAAGAAATCCTAACTTGTTGTATAAAATTAGCAAGGCTAAACCGATTTGGAAAAATATTAACCATGTATCATGCATGTAGACAACGAAACCTTCGATTCTCTCGACATCAACAGCCACAGCATTGATAAGTTCTCCTCCACTACCACCACCTCCCATCTGGTCGCCTTGCAATTGTGGCAACCAAGAAGGAAGGGTCAAGCTCTTATTGTATAGCATTACAGTTGTCACTGCTCGAATCCTAATTCCAATCTGTTGCATCTTAGAGATCCAATGTCTCTGAATGAAATCCTCAAGAAAAGTTGTGGCACAAAATGTAAAAGCAAGAAATAGCCTTGGTTTTTAAAAGACTCAATACCATTAAGGCATTGAAAAAAGCTATCAATAAGATATGGAGCAACAAATTGAGCTAGTGTGTATATTATCCCTAAGAGGGCTGTCCAAAAGATTTCCTTCCAAACCAACAAGAAATATGCCTTTGCAAGCCTAAACTCAGTAGTAACAGCTCGACTATTATCTTGTTTATCAGCTTGTGACGATGACTCAAAAAGCCTTTGGAACACTGGAAATACTCCAAACACACTATTAGAAGGGCCTAGTTGAGGAATATCTTCAAGCTCTAAGGTTGATTTCTTGATGCACAATGCAAGTAAAGGAGTTAACCAAGAGAAGAAGAGAGTATGGAAAAAACCGGCATTTTCGTAAGGAGTCACAGTATCACACCCTCTTGTCTTGGCATTATTAACACCATGATCCAAAAGGGGTTCTAAAAGATTAAGTACTTGATTCTCACTATTCAAAGATCCTATAACATAACAGAAAATCAAGCCATTTTTTAAAAAGATACTAATACAACAGGTATATCAATAATTTACAAATGCACGTTAACGATTATAAACTCCATTCAAATTTAGTTGTCACATTACTAATTTGATGCAACAATTGATTCTAAACAAAATGAGAAATAACGTGTTCAACTTGAATAACACATCAAATGTATACCCCCTAATGAGATCAAATTACAACAATTGATCATTATGCAACAGTGTATAACATAGCTGTGTTTGGAAATCACACACAATTATTGAGGAATAATTTAGGATATTATCAAGATTTCCGGAAAGTAAATATATTAAGTAAATCTTACTCCCTTTATATATCAATATATCCCATAACACAATTTATTTCTCTGAAACCATAATCTCGAATCTGTCACCAAGGACTTTCGAATCCTCCCCCGCCTTTCTTTTCTTCCTCCCTGAAAACCCAAATTGCCAGGAAATCTCAATTCAATTCTAATTCTAATCAAACTCTACAAATCCCTGAAAACCCAAGATTAAAGTTTTTATAATTTACTTTTAATCTAAAACCCTACTATTTTAAACCAATTTATCAATTTGCCAATTTCACCCAATTTACATATAGTTCTTACTCTTCAATTGTGAATTAAGGTTCTTAATCGGGGGATGAATTATTGAAATCCTTGAATGTGAATTGGTAAGCCAAAGTAATATACTAAGGTTCTACTCATCTTATTTTCAATTATTTCAATAAAAATAAGTTCAAATTAGAAAAGTAGAGATGAATACCTTGGACCATTGTAACGATTTGACGTGGTTGGGTTGTTGCCGCCGTCAGAGGAGAAGTGCTAATGGTGGTGATCGGTGAATTTAAAAGGGAGGAGGAAACAGAGTATCTTGAAACAGAGTATCAATATTAAGGTAGAGGAGTCCAATAGAAACAACTGAATATTCACTGACTTTTTTTAATGAAGAATCTGTGAAAATACAGATTTATCATCACCAAATTGCCACTAGAATACTAGATAAACAAATTTTGTTATGATAAAATTTGACTCCCTTAAAGAATCTCTCATCGATTTTATTTGTACTTATCAAAAGTTAGGCTTTGTTTGGTTCAGTATTAGTAAAGGAAAGAAAGGGAAAGGAAGGGAAGGGAAAAGAAAGGAAGAGAAGGGAAAGGAAAGAAACTATAGCACCCAATGTTTGGTTTGATATTAGTAAAAGAAGGGAATTGAGAAGAATATATTGTTTGGTATGACATTAGTAAAGGAAAGGAAGGGAAGGGAAGACTAATTTTGAGTTTAATAGATTTAATTTCTTTCTTTCCTCCCAAATTCCTCCAATTTCGAGAGGAAAGGAAAGGAAAGATTTTGTGAAGGGAGCTTTCCTTCCATTTCCCTTCATTTTCTATTATATCCCATATAATTTTTCAAACCAAACATAGGAATCTGTATTTTTCCTTTCCTTTCTTTTCTTTTCCTCCCAATTCCTCCCAACCAAAAAGGGCCTTAAGGTAATTATAAAACATTCCTTTAAATTATTCCTTTGACATTCTACATAGTAATCCTATTAACCACTATATAACATCAAGCCCTATACAGTTACAAATTATATATGAGGGATTGAGGGTTACAACGTGTAACTTCTAAAAAGAGGGACACAACTTAAAAATTACAATATCAGAAGGTTATTATGTAGAATTTCTCAACCTTAATACCTTTTATAGGTAATAATTGAGGTTAGATTTTTTTTTTTTTTTTTGGTGTTTGAGCCACAAAGGGTGAGAATCGATCTCGTAATCTCCTGAAATAGGGAAGATTTAACCACTTGAGCTATCCCTCATTCTCAGAATCCAATTATTTATGCATTCGGACATTATTGCGAATTCAGAAATTTTATTTTTCACTTTACATTGGAATAGCAATAACCACATACTCCATAGTGCAAAAGAAGGGTTTCAAATTTGCATATGTAAATTTATATCACGAAGACACGAAGTACTTCGTATAAGTTTGTAATTAGTCATGTTTTTAGACTAACACAGCTTGAACAAGGCATACCCCATATTATGTGAAGATTTGTTTCGCTAATTTTTCTTGCATGTTATAATAACAAGCATAAAACCAATTCACACGAATTTCTTCAAAAGGTACTTGGCCAAAAATTACTTGCTATGAGTAAAATCCATTTCAACATACATTGTTTTTGAAAAAAAAAAATACTGCTTCATTTAGAGAAAAAAGAAATCCTTTTTTTCTTGCTAGACTTTCGGCTTTTCTCCCTCGAATTTCTCTTGTTCTCTCTTCATTTACAGTTCATCATATGCACACAAAAATCTCTCTTTCAGGCACAAGAAAACCAGAGAATGACGGGTCAGGGTAGCGACAACTCTGAAGGATACTCAAAGCTTCTGCTACGAAACCTGAGATGCCTTGATCTGCAAACACACTTTGGTGAAGAACACGAAAAGCTGAGACGTAATGGATTGATAACGCAAGGTGAAGGCACAGCTGATGGGAATGATTTTGGTGATGACAGACCTTTAACCTGTAGACTACTTGGGTTACAAATACCAATTTCCTTAGCTTCATCGAAGTCACCTGTACTCATGATGAATTCTTTTATGCGTTTCACGTCTGAAAGTTTCACAGGCTTTACTATATAATCCTTTGCTCCCAACTCCAAGCATCTGATTGAGGAAAATTGTAATGGTGTTGGTAAGTTACTTAGTTACTAGAAAAAGAAAACTTGAGCTTGCATAGTCTCAAGTCAGAAAAGGAATGTTTATGATGTACAGCAATATAATTGGAGACATTAAACTAGAATATGCCATCAAAAAACACTAATATTACTTATCTAATACTGAGATTATATCACCATCACACGAAGAGTGTTGACAAAGTGAGTTCTATATCCAATTAAACATAGTGCGACTCCTAAATTTTAGCATAATGCGCGGTAAGTGCTAAAAATCTGTACTCCATATATATCACAATTTTTTTTCTATTGAGTACGAATTCAACACTTCTTAAAAAACATTTTACAGAAGAAATCTTCTACCCTTTCAGTTATATTCTTAAGAGTATGATAATGAAATTCATTGATAGATTTTGTTGTTTCTTATGATATATAGTCAGTCATTGACTTGAATTAATTAAGGATTATTCTTTATGCTCATCGAATATCCTACTTTTAACAGGTACTTAATACCTTAAACTTAGTGGAACCTGATTACAAGAGTCACCAGATCAAAGCATATTGTTAAATATAATAGTTTCAAGATCTCATTGAACAGATTAAAGTTGAAGAATATCAAAATAATCAGCAAGGACATCATAGATCAAGTAGGTACAAGAAACAAGATGCTACAGTATAAGATAAACAATCAAAAGGTGGGTGTAAATTCCATTGACCATATGGACCATATGATAATTATATTATCTATATAGTGTTCACATCACTATCAAGAAGATTATCAAATCTTAAGCATGCGATTTGCAATATTTGACGAAGATAAACTAATGCCAGTTAAGGTTACGAGTAACCTGCGTGCATTCATGCATGTCTAAAGTCAGACAGGATTTAACTTCTTGTCCGATGAAACAGAAACAGAAACCAGAAACAGAAACGGATTGAATGTGCCTTATCACACCCTGAGTTCATTGTTTGCAATTCGAGCAAGAATATGACTTTAATATTTTTCATCACAAATTTGTATACCAAATTACCATTAAGAAGATGGTTCACAAAGCTTAACTTCATAAAGCTCTTTATGAAAAGTAAAGTTCATGATACTCTTCTTAAATGGTAAGGTGCAGGACTCAATAAATCGGACCCTTTATGTGTCAACCCCGTCCCTATAGGCAAAATTCGAACATATGACCATAAATTAGCTTGGTAGTAGTGTTACCACCGGATCAAGCTCACTAGGTAAAGCAAAATTCTTTGCTATTACTAGCTTACAATCCTTATCAAACTATCAGGAATTGTCTAAGCAGCCATACCTATCGATTCGAGTAAGGATGTTCTCAGATGACATTATCACCACAGGCACTTCCTTGAATGTTGATGATTCCTGCTAAAATTAGAACAAGAGAAAAAGAAATCACATCAAGAACCTGTGGAAGACAGACAGCAGAATTATACTCAAATTTCTGTTTAATACTCAAAATTCTGTTGAATACTTAAAGTCAAAAGCATCTCTGCCTAAATTCAGAATAATTATATTCTGACTTTAAATAAGGAAGCCACAAAATTTAACCAAAACATCATCTATACAATCCTCTAGTTTTAAATCAGTGCCAAAATATATAAGAACAGGCATTATAAGGCTGAAAATGGCATTTTTCCAGCAGAAATTACCAAACAAAAGTACAAATTAAAACTAATAATATCATAGGGCAGAATCATAGAAATTGTAAGAAAAGATTCAAAGAGGCAAAGATAACCTTGATTTTTTTCAGCAAATCAAATCCAGTAACTTCAGGCATGGAATAATCTGTGATAATCAAATGCACCTTCAATCCCTAATAAAACATCACAATATAATGAATTCATCAAACATAGTACTGTATAATTTATTTTTTAAATAATAACATAAAATGAAAATTGCACATACTGTGTACTCAACAGAGCTTTTCTCTTCATCTAATCCCAGCAACTGTAATGCCCTCTTCCCACTTTCCACCACTGTCACTGCACAATTATTCCAAAAAACACAACCCATTTTTAGAAACTATTGCAAAAAAAATACTAACCCATTTAGCCAAAAATACAAAAAGAAACAAAAAAAAAAAAAAAAAAAAAACAATTTTTCCCTTTCATCAACAACAAGTATATTTATACCTTTGCAAGATGAAATCTTTAAGAGTCTCTCAATAAGCTTTCTATCCACAAAACTATCATCAACAGCTAAAACATGAATTTCAAATTTTTCAGCCATTATAGTAGTTAATCTTAGAAGAAATGGACTACTTTTTGATTAATAAGCTTGAAACATGCAAAACCCTTTAAAAAGACAGAATATTTTGCATTAAATGTTGGGATTTTTAAGAAAAAAAAAAAGAGGATTTATGTTTTTTTGGGGATTTCTGTTGTTTGGTTTTGTTGAAGAACAGAGAGAGAGAGAAAAAAAAAAAAGGGCAGGATATTTGTATTCTTGTGGGTGGCAAAAAGTGACAAAAGTTGAGATTCGTAAAATCGGATTTTGTGTGATTTTTTTTCCCGGATATAGTCCATCCAACTTGATTTCACCGTCTATTTTTTTGTCCAAAAGGCTTGATTTGATTAGATTAAACAATTTTAAAAAGTGCTCTGATAATATGATCAATTGGTAATTAAAGTTGAATTGGTACATTTAACTAATCATTAATGCTCAAGTTTTTTTTTTTTAAATATATTTTTATGTAAAGATTAAAGGAGGTTTGGTTAGGTAAGTGAAGCAAGTTTGCAACTTGGTAAAATTGTTTAGAGAAAAATGTTCCACTGTTACCAGATGGTGGATGGACTAGATGCCAATATGGCAATATGCAATTGTATTTGTTTAGAATTTTAAGAAAATGTTTGACATAAATTTTTGAGTTCACTTATTACGATAAGCAATACTTTGTTTTATGAGTATATACACAAGGTGAAAAGTTTAGAAGTCCACACTATTAAAAAAAAAATTCAAAACTTGTATTCTTAAAACGTGTCAATCATTTTTTTTGAAATGATCATGGGATGGGCCAAGCTGAAGGCTAAAGAATCAGCCTGTTAAGTTGGACCGAACAGGTTGGGTCAAGGTCCGGTCTGAAAATGCTTCATCAAACCTCGTAAAATTTACCCGTGCCAAGCAATGTTTTCGGACCTGTCTAAAAAATCAACAACAAAAAAAAGTTTAAGATGCTTGTTCATGGCTCACCCAAAAGAATTTTAAATTTCAAGCCGAATTTTATGTCCATAACCTACCCAAAATTGGTCTGGATTAGGGTTGACCCAACCAATTGTTGACAGTTTTGGCCACCGGTTTGGTACAGGTGGTCGGCCACAAGGTACAATGAGGTCACTGGTGCCCAAAACCGTTAAAAACTAGTCCAGACCGAGGGCCAACCGTTCTCAACATATTCAAGCAAGAACTCTTGAAAGGAAGGCACAAAATTTAGGTAGTCGTTTGGCCACTAGTTGGCATGTTTTAAAAGCTGGTGGATAAATATATTTTACTCCATTTTAGTAATAACAAGTACTGTAATTGACAAATTCCCAATTTTTCAAATATTAAAGTTGTAAATAAATGAATTATTTTTACTCTATTTATTAGCAAATTTTGCCCTTTAAATAGTGATTTTACCTGTAATTTTACAAATTTAACCAATACCCTCCTTTTACCTGAAAATGGTGTTTAAACAGATTAACCAAATGTTAAATTTTACACTCTCCCTTCTCTCAACTAAACTTCGAGCTTCAGAAAAATTCAACAATGGAGGAAGATAAAGCGGCAGCGTACTACGACGAGTTAACTCGGAAAGGAGGTGGCGCAGCCCGATTCAAGCAAGGACTTGGCTTCTCCTCATCCACAACCACCACTACTTCCGACGAACCACCAAAAAAGGGTTCAGCTTTACCTTCTTCATCTTCATTTCTCAGCAATTTCGTCAAAGCTTCAAGCCCCACTAAGGAAACAGAGATTAATCGAAAAACCCAGCTTGAAAATATCCAAAATAAGCTCAAAAAGAAGGAACCCACAACCTCAATTGATGCCCCAAGTGAGAAAATTAGGGTTAGGGATTCTCAGAAAAGCCGGGATCGAAGGAGAAGTAGGAGTAGAGAGAGAGATAGAGATAGAGAAAGAGGAAGAGAGAAGGATTTGAGGAGGGGGAGGAGTAGGAGTAGGAGTAGGAGCAGGGAGAGGGGGAGGAGTTGGAGGAGTGGTGGTGGGTCTGATGAGGAGAGAGAGAGGTTAAAAAGGCGGTATCGAGGTTCGAGTAAAGAGAGGAGGAGGGAAAGGAGTAGAGAGAGGAGAGGGAGGAGGAGGAGTAGGTCTAGGAGTTGTTCTGGTGATGAGAGAAGGTCTGGGAGGAGGAGGAGGAGTAGGAGTAGGAGTAGGAGTTTTTCGCCCAGGGATAGAAGGCGGTCGGATAAAGGAAGAGAAGGTGGTGGGAAAGATGGGAGAGTGGTGAAGGAGGGTAATGGTGTAGTGGATTATGCTAAGTTAATTGATGGCTATGATAAGATGGTATGTGTTCCAATTGAATAATTGATTATGCTAAAGTATTTTGTTGTAGTGGATTTTGTTGAATTTAGAATTTATAATTTTATATACTACGGAGTACTTATGTTGCATTATTGTTTGTTTTGTTCAAATTTGCTGAGAAATTGTCTCACTTGAGTTGTCCTGCTCATTGTTCTTTCCTTTGATATGAGTAGCTATTAATACTTGATTCAAGCTTTGAATAAATGTAGTATAAATGTATAATTGTGTGTATTTGTTGATTGATTTACCGGAGTTTTCTCAGCAGTCACTGATGGGTGATGTATTAAAAGGTCTTCAACGCTTCATGACCCAGTTGTATTAAAAGGAATTCTACTTCACACCTGTGCTTTACAGTTGACCTTGAAACCTTCTAAAGCCTTGAGATTTTTTCTCATTTGACATTCATGGAAGTTGCACTATTGCTCATTGTTGGCCAGGATCTTAAGATTCTTCCAATAATGACTCTGATGTGAATGTGCATTTTGTAACGGGTTTTCTTGGCCAAGCAGTCAACTACCTTGACAATTTCCCGATGAAATGCATGTTTCTATAATGCAAACGTAGACAAGATGAAGTTGCTTTAGCTCTTTATTGAATTCCCACTCTGTTCTTTCCACCTCAATATAGGTTGCTACATGACCAACAGACATTCTGAGGGCTCAATGTAGCCCTAGATATTAGCCTCATCTATATGCCAATTATCTGCATTTGACCTGGTTACCATGATCTTTTTTATGAAGGAAACTGTTATTCATCACTTACCTGCTTATAACTGTTCCATGCTGTATCACTCTCTTCAGCCAGCAGGTTTGATCCTTGCTTGCTAAATCAGTATCTGCTCTTGACACCTTTTTGGTTTTATTGGCCTTTGTACATGATTTACTCCCTTGACTGTAACTGTAACCTTCAGTATATTGGTTTGTGGTTGATGAAAAACAACATAGTTGAAATTCCAGGATTTGAGGTCAAATAATGGGTTTCATATGGTGGTATTATTGCACTAGATCAATCAATTTGGCGTGAATGAGATGTGATTTTCTTGCTAAAGGGCTGTTAAAATACCTAGTAGCTCTTACACATCTCGGATACATAAGCCTACTCTGTTATTCATGAGTATGATCGAGGAATGTGCCGGGGGGGGGGGGGGGGGGGGGGGAGGGAGCGGTCTTACTGTGCCATCTGCCGCTCCTCTGTCTGTGTGCAGGCATCTTCAGGAACTTTGTTACATTTTATTGACAAGTGTGATTGATAATATTCCATTTTTACTTGATTGTAATAGACACCTGCAGAAAGAGTCAAAGCTAAGATGAAACTTCAGCTTACACAAACAGGTATTACCTGACTTTTGTTTGTTGTCTTGATCATAGACTGGATTAGTTTACTTGCTTTTTTTTTTTTTTTTTTTTTTTCAGTCAGTGTAGGAGTATTTATGAGAGTTGGGCCTGTCTAACTTTACACTTTGTAGCTCAAAAGAGATTACAAATTGTCAGTTACCCTAGGAGGCTGGGACTATGAGATGGGGTCACATATGAAATATGATATCGTACCAATACACACTTCACTGATATTTTGTTCCCTTCTTTTAGTCTCTGTTATACACCTCAGCACCTCTACATATGTTATTAAAATATCAATTCAGTTATATATTTTGAGGGACTTGTCTATGTTTTATGTCAAAAAAATGTTACATGTGAGATTACATCTACCTATTCCTATCTCGGCTATCTGGTCCATTTATTTTTACCTGATACATCATTCCCCCGTGTCCTTCAAGATAATGAGCTATCTGCTGTATACGGAGAATTGATTAGAATGCTTGAAATGTGATAGAGGCCATAAACAGACCACTAACTACCAATTCTATTTGGCTTGCAAGTAGGAAACATTTTTGCTTCATCTGAATAAATAAATAAATTATTTCCATCCCTCTTCTTTCATGCTACATGTTCTTTTTTGACATTATAACCTGTCGGTGTAACCCTCTGCATCTGATCCAGACCAATTTCAGTTAACATTTAGGCTAGAATTTAATGATGAAGGTTCTTAGTTTTCAATTATTAGACACATATTCTGTGTAGCATCATATTTTAAAGCATTGAGTTATACATTCCCTTGCTGAATTTTAACTATATTTCTTTGTAAAGGAATTCACTGTCTAAACTTTTACAATTATCATTAAGTGTCATAATTTATTGAATTTTAATCATTAGTGTATTAGCATGGTGGATTAGTAGGACTTGTATTTAGTGATTGATTAATATATAGATGTGTAATTATTTTAAAGTGGGACAAACAAAATTGTAGAAGCTAAATATTTTTTATGTAGGATTGTAGGAGGGATTATTACTGAACAGTCATTAGCCAAATTCTTGCCCCTGTAGTTTTATTTTAAACCCCTTATAGAGTAATTCTGATAATGTAATCCTATATTGGCTTATGTATGTGTATACACAAAATGGATAATCTCTCTTATTGATGCATGATGGACTTGTCCCCCATTCAACCAACATCATGCTCATATAATCAATAATGTTTTGGCATCCAATATTAGCTTTTTCACTTCTATCAATTATGGTCAAGTGGCTGTGTCTGGTGGGTGTTATACCTTGATTATTATTCCATTTTGGTACAACTTGAAGCTCCTTTTGTATTGTAGTGCACTTTGTGACACACCTTGCATGTTATATTATTATTAGCAAAGCTTGATAAGCATTTTGACTTCAGTGGGATTAATATCTTGCCAAATTGATTATTTGGAGAATTTCATCATTTTCCAAATCTGTATAAAATTGGGCATTCTTTTACTTCTTGCTTGAATTTTTTCTAGGAGACACATTCAAAATTGGACTGTGTATTCTATCTTGAAGAATTGTCCGGCTTGTTATTTAGTTATTTACCATAATATAGTTAAGCGCAATTGCAGATGCTCGCCTGAAGCTACTAGGTCGTGCATTATGGGGCTGTACAGAATATTAAATTTCTGTCACCCACTTACAGCTGTATGAAGTCTTGATCACTAAGAGATATATTAGCATTCCATACTTGAAATTGGCCATAATTCTGACCTTGTTTTCCCGATCGTTGCATGGTTAGCAGGTTTTACTGGGAGACCCAGCCAACTTAGTCCTTGATCCTTGGCATTTCCCATCATTTAGAAGCCTTGTTACCCTGAGGTTATATATGTATGGGTTCCCGCACCGTATTAAAGGTTATGGCATAGGTCACAACTTGGTGAGCCCTTGTATATCCCATTATAGAATCCATGGCCAAGTGTTATATCTCCGAAAGGTAAAGTTTGTTGCTCCAAAATCCAAGATCCCCTAGCATTATGTTACCCTGAGACCATTGAACCCACACTGTTGGATTGTTCTTATATTAGACTTTAGCCTGGAAAGGTTAAGGTCCTGAGCACTAATCTTCATCTTACAATTCCTACCTCTAGTGTAGCCTGGAAGGCTCAAGGGGATAGGAAAGTTTTGGAATTGTAGGAAAAAAGATAGATTTGGGATACTATTAGTAACGAGGTCAATTATTATGGTTATAAAAAGTTTAGATGTATTTTTTAAAGCTATTGGGATCTGACTATCTGCTCATATCGTATCATCTGCTCAGTTCCTCATTTGTTTAACCATAAGAAATTGATTTTGGTTTCAATTCTTTCCTGCAGCTGAGAAGGATACTAAGATGGGGACTAGCTCACAATGGGAGCGGTTTGAGTTCAACAAAGATGCTCCTGTAGATGATGAGGAAATTGAAGGTAAATGGATACACATTGGTCTGGTAGACTTCAGGGACACAGTGTAGTACATGAAAGATGTTGGTTCTGCATTTGGGGGCAGACACCAGGGACTAGAATTGATAATAACAGTTCTCTCTATTTCATTTTTAACTTTTAAATGGGTTATCCTCATTTGCCTTCTACTTTGTACTACGTATGTGCTTGCATGCATTTGATGTGAAGTTATGTTAAACTAAGATTGTAATCCTTCCTGCCTGTAGCTGCTGATGATGATGCGGCACTAGTCAAGCATATTGGTAAAAGCTTTCGGTTCAAATCTTTAGAGGTACTTTGTAATCGTAATCATAATTCTGTTGCTGTTTTTTGGGCGGGCAAATCTTGTATCTGAAAGCAGAACCCAAAACTTTTGACGTATGATTGCTTACCTAATGGGGGTTTTCTTGTCATATTGAAGGCAAAGAGTGAGGATAAAATCCAGAATGCTCATGATGAAGCCATGTTTGGAGTCCCAGAATCTGGTCCATCATATGCATCAGATAATGGAGAAGGGAGAGAGAGTGAGAATGAGAATGGAAACGAAGAGACTAGAGGTGATGAACTAGCTAGTAGTCTCATCAATGAGAAGGTAAGTTTCTAAACTGAACACTTGTAATATTGTTCAATATAAAAAATATTATGGGAAATCATGTGTTGCAATTATGTATAGGTGCTTTCAAAGCCACAAGGTTCTTGGCGGGATAGGGCTCGCCGAACTGCTGGATGATTACTGGTAAACAAGGCGGAAGACATTTATCACAAAAACCTTTTGTTAAAGTGCCTCTGAGGAACTTTTTGTCATATCCCTATAAACGTTGATTCAGTATAATTTGTTGCAGCTGCAATGAAAATTTATGCAATTAGAATGGCTATTGTTCAATATGTCATTCGTTCTTTGTAAAGTCGTACATTTATTGGGTTATGGTTTTGGACATTAATCACATTATGATTATATGTAACTACCATTTGATCTTTGCAAGGAGCTGGTTAGTGGTGAATTCTTACTCACCGAGCAGCAGAACTGCAAAACTAGTTTCAAAATACCGATTAATGAAGCAACCTCTAATATGTCATATTCGCGCTGTTAAAGTATGTTCTTACATTCACTTTTGCTGTTTAAATGATTTAGCCATGTACAATATGAATGCAACGGTGTTGCTTTTTTTGTATTTGGATTAAAATAGTGGCACTTGAGGTTGGGACTTGGGAACATATATTTGCAGTTGATTTTTGCACCTAACAAGTACAGATCATGATTTACCCCTTTTATCCTTACAATTTTTTTGGGTTTGAAGAAAAGATGAAGGATCTTATTGTGCCAGAATTCCTCATGGGTTAACTCAACCCAGGTTAATGGGTTAGACAATTTGGGAGAGTTGTTGACTCACATCAAGTATAGTTTGGTCTTTTTGTACTTAATATAGAAATTATTTGATACATCCGGGAATACTATTATATTTTAATGGGTATATTTACTACTAGTCTAGACGGGTGTGATGTATTTTAATACAGAAATTCAAAATGGGCGGTGATTTGCTTTGCGTGTGGACTCAAAGCAAGTGGCAAGATGGACCGCCCCATATTTTACCAATGGGCGCCCATAGCATAACAAATTCCAGCTGCGTATCTGACTTTTGAAGTCATTGAGGTAGATCCGAACTTTGACTCCCAGCCTTAGGGAGGAGGAAGAAGAAAATATCATAATTAAACTGTCCAAATAATGTTAAGGTCCTAATAAAGCTACTTCTATAGACTACAAATTACAAGATTCATTTGTAAGATTCCATCTACCATGAATTAAATTACTCCATGCATATACAGAATGATTGTGTACAGCAAAAGAAGCTTTGCCAACATACATACACAGTCTGCATTCAGGAATGAGAGCCATGTGGTGGAAAATGCTCAACATCCA
Organism: Chenopodium album; assembly: GCF_948465745.1. Classification (NCBI taxonomy): domain Eukaryota; kingdom Viridiplantae; phylum Streptophyta; class Magnoliopsida; order Caryophyllales; family Amaranthaceae; genus Chenopodium; species Chenopodium album. Next base: position 6,382,555 of record NC_137844.1, on the reverse strand, counting down.
TGGACGGGAAACCAGATTGCGCCATTTTCATAGATCTAAGCAAACTCTTTGCTGTTTCCTTTTCCTGCAATATTAGAAAGGGAGAGAAAAAACATGGTCAGATGTTGTAAAGCTGATTCGAGCTGAGATATTAGCAAACTAATCAACCAAAATCATTGTTAAAGTATACAAGGACTTGGATGTTAGGATAACTCACAGGTCCTGTGTAATCCAACAATCGGGTACAATAGATCTCTGCCTCTTCAAATCTTTTCTGGGCTCTATAATATTTAGCAAGGAACATCAAAGCATCAACTAAGTTTGGTCCTTCCCTTTCATCTGCCTCCATTCTGTCTAAATCTTTCTTGTAGTAAAATGCAGCCTCTGCATGCTGCCCTTGCTGATCATATAGTTTTGCTAATCTGTTAATAGCAATCGCCTCAGTGTCTTGGCGATTTGCAGCTCGTTTATAACATTTGATTGCCTCCTTAAACATACGTAAATGGTCACTCTCATAACAATGAGCCATCGCAATCCACAATCTCGGATCATTTGGCTGCAGGAAAACAGATTTTTTGAAATAATATAGAGCGTAATGAGGCATTACCATCATTTCATAGGCTTGCCCTAATCCATACCATGCTCTATAATCACATGGATTTATGTCTACTGCCCTACGATAGGCATCCACTGCGGCTGCTGTGTTCTGCATCTCAACATACTCGTGGCCCATTAGAGTCCAGGCAGATAAATAATTTTTGTCCAACTTGAGAGCCCTCCTGAAATACAAAACTGATTTCTCATGTTGGCCCTTGGAACTGTAATAATTACCAATGATACAACATGATTGAGGTCGATATTTGTCAGTCAAGAATACGTTATGGGCTAGGTAGCTGAGGGATGAGAACGCTTCCTTTGCATAAAGCACGTTAGAAAACATGTCCATGTCTTCAATTCGGTATGGATCATTTCTTAATAACTCCTCAAAGATGACTTCTACCTGTTCAAATTCTCTTAAATGATACTGCACATTTGCCATCCGAGATTGTATGTAGCTGCTAAATGAAAATGTTTTCTGGAGCTGCTCGTACTTATCCAAGGATTCCTTGTGCATCCTGAGTTCTTCATAAGCTTTAGCAAGAAAGAAGTCTTTCATCCAATGTGTGTTGAGATTAAGACTGTTTAACATGTCAACGGTGGTGCAGAGTGATTGCAATGCCAACCATGCATTCCAATTCCATGGATAGCTATTTACAGACTCCACGAGGATAGCACGAGCAAGGTTCTCATTTCCCTTGTCTTTTAACACTAGACCATACAAGTACATCCCAAATGGATCCAGAACACCTCTTTTCCGCAACATGGATAGTTCCCTTTCAAGGGAAACCAATTCGCGATTCATAACATTACTTTTCCCTAAAGGCCCCTCCAGCTCTATTATCTCTTCTTCCTTCCGCTTCTCCCCTGCCTTTACAAAAAATTTAAAAATAAATTAAGAAGTCACTCAATTGAAATGAATATATAAAAAAAAAAGTGGAATCCTGCTGTTGAGAGGTATGGGAGGTCTAGACGAGGCTTCATCCTAAATTAGGCTTATTAATTTAATTTCAGCAAAATTAAGTAAAGTTCAAAAAAATTGATTTATGATAAATTCCACAATCATACGCTAAGGATGATGATAGACAAAACATAGAAAGCAATAATACAACAAATACAAACTGACATAACCCAGCTATTTAACAATGAGATGTATAATCAACAATGCCATATTTGTTTGTCAATATATATTCGATCTAGTATAGTAGTATCTGAGCAGCAAACTTCTCAAATCATGGTCCTGATCGCTGTACTCAAGTGTTCAGATTTTGGCGTAAAAAATATAGGTTTCGTAATGGTAAATAATATGATTGACCTGCATAAGAGAATCCAAGGATGTAAACTTGTTTTCAATCTTCAGTATCCCCTTGGCCCCAATCTTGGAGGCAGACTTAAAGAGTTACAAGTGCATACCCAATTTAATGGATCCAGTCAAAGGACTCTCTTTCAATACATACTAAATTAATCAGCAGACTGGACACTTTTTTTCACTTGTTCTGAGGTTCATTATCATAATAGAAAATGTCATAGAAATATACTGTCCATTACACTAGTGGCTCTCTAGAATCTTTGGCAGTTTTCTTATTAAGGTTATTATATGGAAGGGTGCTATCTTAATGCAAATTCTGTTTACTAGCAAACCTTCATTAGAGAGGCCTACTTCATGATAAAGAAGAAGAGATCAACCAAATGAAGACAATTCCGTCCCTTGTAACCAAAAGTAACGATTTTCAAATATTCTTCCTTGCAATTTTGTTGGAAATGGACATGCTTTGTTGAAAATGGACATATAAAATGTCCAGTAGACATGCTTTCCTTAATCAACATAATAAATAAACCAACATCCCACCTTCACCTACTTATAGAAAAATGCCTCAACATGGCAGCCAATATCACCTAACACAATGTCTAATATACAACTTCAACAGCGTCAAATTCATAAATCCAAGGATCCACATATATTCTACACACTCCACTCGTATACATTCTTCTGTTGAATCCTTCCTCAAGGGAAAACAAGAAATAATCTAACAATTTTAACTCTTTGCACCACATACCATTAACTGTGGCATCCTACATAATGCTATCATATAAATTACTAGCCTCTCAATAGCTCAGTGCTCTTTAGTGCTTTAAAAGAAGGAAGTGCATGTTTAAAAACTCATCTTATAATTGGTTTGCTACAAACAAATGAACTTGAGCTCATACAAATCATGTAAGATCTCCAATTTAAGGCCTAATATTATACACTAATTGTCACTCAAGTACTCTAGATGTCTCAAATAACTTGCTACATAACAATCCAAAACCGAGGAGTCAACAAATAATATATAACAAAGACACAAGCAAGTTGATTATCTAAACTCAAGATCATATTTGTGCAGCAGCTTACAGCTTACACTACAGAAATCATAAAGCTAAAAGACAGGGAGCAAAGCATACCAAGTACAAGGCATAACATCGCAAGAACACAGCTTTCCGTCCAACCTGGTCTCGAAGTACATGGGCAGCTCTCCGGAACTCCTTACAATCGAAGTACGACTTGGCCAAAAGGTAGAAATCACTATCCACAATATCATCATCCTCTTCTGGCATTGGTGTAGAAACAAAGGAAACACTAGGACTAGGCGTTGAAGTAGGGTCATGGGTTTTAAATCTACGACGAATGCTAGAGCTACCTCGTTGAAATCGAGTATGAGAAGGTGTAAACTTTGCAGGGTCTTGCTCAATACCTAGCAATTGTTCAGCTGCCCTGGAATAATTATCATGCCAAATCCACAATAATACCAAATTTAGTTTCTTTTTTAAAAATTTGATCATGTAAGGAAATTTAGACAGAAAATCCAAGAGCTATAACCCTTCTTATCAGAGGAAATTCGTCGAACAGATGGTGGGCAAACCCATAAGAGACAGAAAACTCCAAAATTTCAAGAACCCCACATAAAAAAAATTTAAAAAAACCAGAAGTTAACCAAGAACAATCAATTTATTGATTTTCAAGCAATCAAATAACAAGAAATTTGAATTCAAATATAAGATCTATGAAATTCAAACCACACCCAGTAAAGAATAGTACCAAAACAAGTTAAAATCAATCAAATTACTCTAAAAATCAAATCTTGCACTGAATTACATATACCCATGAAGATCCTAACCCCAGAAATTCACCCAAAAATTGTCAATTGAAGAAATTAGGAGAGAAAGAGGGGAAACTGACCATCTGGAAGGGGAATAGAGACCGCGATTTGTGAGTTGACGAATTGCAATTCGGAGTTCATTTCGACAATTATCTTTGGAATCCATGATTTAATTTTGAATGATTGTTTGATTTGATAGACACAAAGAGAGAGTGAAGGGACTGAGCAACCATTGACGGCCGCGCCTTGCCTTTTGATTTTTTGAATTTTAACGTCTGTCTGTCAGGTTTTTTTGATTCAAATTTCTATATTCCGTTACTCTGCATTAATTTTTTTACAAAAGAAAGTACACTACATACAGAACATCAGTTATTTACTTATTTTCTTTTTTTTGACACACAGTTATTTACTTATTTTCGGGTATACCTAAAATTAGATTTGTTAATTATGTCATGCTTCGTCTCATAATATAGTTTTTATTTGTATTTTTTAAGAAATATAAAGAGAAAGTGAATGAAGTATATTAATAGAAATGAAAAAACAATTATTGACAAAAGTTAGAGAGAGAAAGTGAAAAAAGTACATGACATATGCAAAATTAAAGGGTAATTTAGGAATGACAATGAATAAAGTTAAAAAAAAAATAATGATATAATGATCTTTATATTCCAAAAATAAAAACAGGAATAATATTTTGGATCTCTAAAATAAGAAAGCGGAAACTGTATATTATGGGACAGAGGAAATATATATACTTCTTCCGTTTCTTTATACTTGTAACACTTCCCAAAAATGAAAATGTCACAACACTTGCAACACACTAAAATTAGAAAATTGTTTTGTTAAAAGTTGTATTACTTTCCTTATTTTAATCACATGGCCCACTAAATTGTACTCCTAACCATCTCTCACCTCATTTTAATTGTATTAAATCACATGAGCCCCACTTTTTTTAAATACGTGAAAAAGTGTGTGTTGCACGTATAAAAAAACGGAGGAAGTATATTTTATTTTTTTGAAACATGTTGCATTGTTCATATTTGTACTCATTACTCATATAATTTACATTAGATATATTTTCAGGAATATGATATAGGTCTTTAGAATATTTGAAAGCTCTCTAGGGAGATTATTCTTGCTTCCTCAGTTCCTTTTATGTATTTCTCATCTAGAATATAATACGAGTATTTCATTTGAAATTAAATATATATTTTCCATTCTCATCCCTACCTACTTGTTATATTTTAAACCCTTTTTCCATCCCTGCCCCAAATGGTTACCAATCTAAAACAATCTCTGTCCCACCATCAACATCCACACCAATGACCCGCCTAATTTCCACCTTTTCCACCCCATTACTTGTCTAATGCCGCCCCAAATCCATCTCCTTTTTTTTTTTAAGGTCATTTAAAAAAAAAAAAAAAAGGGAAAGTGTGCCTAGAAAAATTCATATTACTTATCTATTAATAAATAAATAAAATCAATAAATGTAAAGAGAAAAAGAAAAAAAAAACAATTTAAATCACTTTCATAATACAATACAAAGCTAAGTTTGATTTAATAAAAAGAAGAGCATCTTCCAACCATGTGTTTGGAGGTTCAATCCCCACTAGTGACAATTGGGGGGGGGGGGGTTGGAATTCCCTTACATTTCCCCACTCTCGCAAATTTTCTAGCTGACCCATAAGGGGTTCCGACCTAATAGGGCCCTTCATCTTACATCGCTGCCCATTGTACTGCACTTCCCTCCAACACTAGGTCCTTGAACTTATTGGAATCTATCTATGATTTATTTGTGATTTGTGAATTAGGATAAAACGACTTGTAGATCATTAGTAATTTAATACAGAGTACTAAGCTAGCTAGGGTTTTTGCAAATATTGTATGTGTTTAATTGGATCTCAAGTACGTTCCCTACTTAGGCCTTGTTTGGGAGAAAGCTGAAAGCTGAAGCTGATTGAGTTAGCTGATTTTGACTAGCTGATTTTATTAACTGATTTGACTAACTTATTGTATTAACTGATTTTATAAAAGTGTTTGGTAAATAGCTGATAGCTTAAAGGTGATTGAGTATGTGAAATGACCAATAAGCTAATTGTGGGGTAGGTAGTTTAGATAGGATTTAAAATTAAATGAGGTTATAGGTGTCATTTCACAATAATTAATGAATAAGCTAATTGAAAAAGCTCCTAAAATGAGCTTTTTCAAAAAGAGCTTATTTAGTGGAATAAGCTCTTTCAATAAGCTTACTACCAAACACTTGTATTAGCTTGTTTGACTAGTCAATCAGCTAAAGTTAGTCAAATAAGCTAATATACCCCCAATAAGCTTTCTCCCAAACATGGCTTTAATTTTTTGTAGGATAATATGGCTTAGGCCTTAGGGAACGCTATAGATTAATTATGAAATTGGTCACTGATTTTGAATTTTATAAACAATAACTATACAGTACCCTGAAAAGAAAATTTTAGAATATTACTCCCTAAAGCCCCAAATTCATTTCTACTATCATTCTATTATAGTATATAGTACCCGACCCAACCTGATCCCAAACCGATCCGAAAAATATCCGATTCAGATTTGAACTCGCATGGACATAACAATTTAGTATGACTTAACTTAACTTAAAAAATTTACCCGACCCGACCCGACCAAATTAGACCCAATCCGATCATCCGAATTGACACCCCTAATTGCTAACACACACATTTCTTAAAGTTTGAACTTCTAAAGATTTCTAATGCTATAAATTTTTACATACAACCAAACGATCACCTTAAGTGTGTCCTACAATATGCAGGATTGTAATAAGTATCAATGTATTATGTTTAATAAATTCATACCAATTCAATTAAGCTAATAAGTAACGAGCATAATATTGAGAGATGATACACATAAACTTTATGTGGGGCCAATATAAACTTCCAATAAAAAGCTAACACATCACCTTAAGCTAAAAAAAAGAGAGGGAAAATTGGGAGGGAAGAAATTTCAAGTTGGGACTAATTTTGGCGGACTTCTTTCACTCCTTCCTTTTTTGGCGCTCAAAATTTATTGTGTTACTAAATAATTATATAATGATACTAATAAACTGAATTTGTTGCTAGAAATAATAAGAGTCATTAATGAAGAGAGAGGGTTTTTTGTAAGAATTGAATAATATATCATTTGATAATGTTTCTTAAATTACAAATCAAAAAATTATTATTAAGACACCAATGAAATTCTTTTTTAATGCTCTTTCTAAAGACATCCATATTGATATATTTTCAAAAATATTAAATAGTTAGACAATTTTAACCTTATTATAGTTTTGTATTCTATCTTTATTTTTTACTCACGATTTCAATAAACATCGTTTTGTTATAAAAAATGAATATAACTTTAAAGTAAAGCAACAGAGTATAAAAATAACATGTTAAAGGATTACAATAAAATATTAGATTGATGGTTTGTTACAATAAAATTATTGTAGAGATATAGTTAAACTAGCAATTCGGGACATCGTCCGGGCCACACACTAGTTACTGATTATCATAAGGCACACCAATTATTAAACTTGTAATATACTCATTTCGTTTTAAATGACCTTCCCTCTTTCTATTTCAATTCCTCACTCATCTTCATTATTTTCCCATAGTTTTCTGATTACAATAGTCCCAATAAAAAAAATATCTCAATGTACTGTACTTTATTCCAAAATAATAAGTCGTGGTTCCAATGTACTTAAAATGAAAAGATTATCCAAGTGAGGATATCATTTTTTACGGAGGATTTATAATATTAAGTCGTGATCAATTGTAATTTTATAAAAGTAAAATAATGGTTCTTAGTATTAATATTAGATAATTGTTACTTATAAGGCACTACAATTATTTATCTTGTAATTTGAAAATACTAAATCTCGATCAATTGTAATCAAAAAATGATATTATGCAAAAATAAATATTAAAAAACTAAGAGTAAGGACATGTTCTCTTCAGCTTAAGTTCAGTTCAGCTCCTAATTTCCTTCTCTCATAAACAATTCAGTTTAGTTTTGTAAATCAGAACAAGTCCTAACTCTTGAAATACTCAATTTTTGCTTCAACCACCCAATATGTAACATAAAACTTAAATTGAAGGGATTAAATTAGATAGTGTAGGATTAAAATCAAATAGTGGAGAATTATAATAAGTAACATTTCGAATACAAAAAATATTTTTCAGTTACTAATAAATTTAGCGTTATGTGAAAGAAAAATTTAATATTACATATTTATAATTAAAAAGACTAAATTTTTTATAACTATGTTATTTCTGTAACAACATCTCTAACTAATTTTCGTTTTATTATCCTTTTTCTCATCATATAAGAAGATTACTAATTGTTTTCAATAAACTATTCAATCATTATGTGTTTAGAGTAGCAATATGATCTTATTCCTTAATAGTTGATAATTGATTATTACAAGGCAAAAAAATCATTGTAATATACTATTTAAATATATTTTGTTATTGTAATCTAGTTAATGAATACTATTAAAGTAAATGTTGTTACTAAATAAATTAGAAATTTATAATCGTTACCATCCGTTTTTTTTTTTTTTTTAAGATACCTAATTTTATTTCCTATTTTATAATTTAATTTTTTTCCTATGTTTTACTTTAATTTGTTTTCAAGAGTTTGGTGCTAAAACTGGATAATAATTTCTTATAAATATGTTATTAGTCATCGTGATAATTCAAGGAGTTTAATGTGTTGTCCTTGTAATTAATCTAATGTCCAACATCTGTTAGTGGTAAATAATCTAACTTGCAGAATTTTTAAAGTTTGATGTTTAAATTATGGGAAAATTGTTCGTCAAAAAAAATCAAGGTAAATTGACGAACATTGGAAATAACGATGTTCACATAATATAGCACGATGTTTCAATCTGGGTGAATTTTATACTTATAACATAATTTGTCTACAAAAACAATTGGAACAATGAAGCTAAAAAAAAAAAAAAAAACAAACAAAACAAAAAAAACAAAACTTTTTCTAGATCTGTAACAATATGATGTTCATAAAAATCAAACTATGAAATACTAGATCTATAACATAAAAATAAATAACACATAATTAATAATTTATTGTATAATTCAATGAATTTTTTTTTAAAAAAAAACAAATATTGTCAAGCATAGGATGAATTTTTTCATAAAATCATCAAGAACATGAAGAACATAATAAGAGAGAGAAGAAAGACAAAATCAAAATGGTTAAAATTGAAATTCGAAACGCAAATTTTTAGCCAAAGATAATATGCGATGAATTAGTCATGAAATATAATATACATTGTATTAAAAATATCTGGAACAAAAAAAATTTGAATTTGAAGTTAAGAACATGAAGAACAATAAGAAGAAGAAGAAGAGAGAAAAGAAAGAAAAACAAGACCAAAAAGATAATCAGGCATAAAAAAAATGAGAGGAGAGAGAAAAGGGTGGTTGGAAATGTGGGGGTCATTCATTATGCATTGAAAACACAAAACTGATTTGAAATAATTTAAAATTTTTGGTTTTAAATTTGAATGAAATAATAAAATACACTACGTATTATTATTGGGGCCCAAACCTTTTACCAATCAAAGAGTGCCATGTCATCGGTTTATACATGGCCCATATAAAATGAGTTTATTTGTAGTCTTTGCCCATAATATTCCATGCACAACATATATAGTTTTCAACAAAAAATGGCCCAAAACGTGCACAATCAATAGGCAATTAATAGCAAGCAACTTGAGTTTTAATAGTCTAATATACTCCCCACTCCCACAAATAAATGTCATCTAAAATAGGACCACATATTAAGAGTCAACAATAACAGCTTAATGGTTGTGTTTATTGGTAACTAGCTAATTTGACTAACATTAGTTTATTGACTATTAAATATTCCCTCCGTCTCTAAATTACATTCCTCCTTTCGATTTTGGGTATTCCAAAATTACATTCCACCTTTCTATTTTTAGTAAGTTTTTTTTTTTTCTAAATATCCCAAATACACTATCTTTTTTAGTAGTACTTTTAATGTATAATTAATGTATTTACATTCCACTTTTAATGTTTGGTTGGCTAATGTACTTTTTCAGCCTTTAATTTTTCAGAATCCTTGTGCCAAATTACAATGAATATGATTGGTTAAAAATTTTCAATTAGGAGTATGTGATTGGTCCTTTTTTTTTGCAAAGGATTGATGACATGTCATGAGTAATCACTAATCTATCTTTGTTTTATTCAAAAACACTATTTAATGTTTTGTACTTCCCATTGCATTATCTAATTATTGTTATTTGTCTTATTCTTTCCTCCTTAATTCCCGTGTAAATTTTCAAACAAGAATGTAATTTAGGGACGGAGGGAGTAGCTTTTTTAAGGTGTTTGATGGGAAGTTTATTTAAAGAGCTTATTCCACTAAATATGTTGTTTTGCAAAAGCTCTTTTTAAGATCTTTTTCAACTAGCTTATTCAATATCTTACGGTGAAATAGCACTTATACTCTTATTTAAATTAAAAATCCAACCACAACTACTTACCCTCACAATTAGCTAATAGGTCATTTTACATACTCAAACAACTTTAAGTAATTAACTATTTATCAAACACTTTTATGCAATCATCTAAAAAATAAGTTAATTAGTCAAAATCAGCTAACACAGTCAACTTTACCTTTCAGCTTTTCACTAAACACGACCGTTAAAAGGGAGTCTTCTATTATTGCTTTCATTCAATGACATTAAAAAATTGAATTTAGGGCCTATTTCGATTTACTGAAAACAACTGAACTAAATTAAATTGAACTAAATAGAGCTGAAATGAAGTGTTTATGAGAGAAGTAAATTAGGAACTTAAATGAATCAGCTAATACAATCAACTTTACCTTTCAGCTTTTTCACTAAACACGACCGTTAAAGGGAGTCTTTTATTAACACTTTCATTCAATGACATTAAAAAATTGAATTTAGGGCTTGTTTCGATTTACTGAAAACAGCCGAACTGAACTGAATTAAATTGAATTGAATAGAGCTGAAATAAATTGTTTATGAGAGAAGTAAATTACGAACTAAACTAAAGTGAAATTAAGCTGAACAAAATAGGCCCTTAAAAGTTCAATATTTTCCACATACATTTTATATTTTACACATAAGCGTATCATGTTGCATATTATATTCTCGAGATTAGTGGTTATGATGATGACTTTAAGAGAAAGGTCCTAATTAATTCTAAGTCATGACATTCATAATACAACTAGGATTAGTAGTTAATAGTGATATTTCAAGTGTGAAATGTATAAAAAGCCGCCTCATGAGTCATGACAGTCATAAGTCATAGACAACGGACTTAATAACCATGCAATTTCATTTTCAAAGGGAGCCTTGCTTGTGCCCCACCAACTAAGTCCAAACGGCTACTAGAATTGGCTCAAATTTGAAATTAACTAGCATAATACGAATTATACATATGAAGGCATAAATGCATGGTTATTTAATAAGTAGTTGGCGGCACCAAACATCATAACTAGCATTTTGAGATCAAGGATAAATAGGGTCTTATGATATATTTTTCGGTATCTCATATCTTATCCCTTCTTAATTTCTAATAACGGGAGCAAGTATAAGAATTGGGAATAAAATTGAGAAAATAAAAGATAAATCTCATTTAAATTGATACAAATAATAAGTCATTCATACGATTACGTAATTAACAAGCATATCAATCAAATTAATTCAGATTTATCTTTATCAACTTTATTGCATTTATGAGCATGTTAGGTAGTTAAGTTCTATAATATCTATCTCAATTTAATTATCAACTCATGCCAAATTATGAAATTAGATAAGAAAAAACATCATTTTAACTTTATCCCACATCTTATTCTCCTTATCTTTATCCCTTGTATCAAACGCCCCAAAAAAGTTTCCATGTAAACTTTGTGAGATCCTATTAGTCAATTTTTTCCTAATTACTCCTACGTAGTGGTATTCATTTTGGCAACATGCACATTTAATTTAGTATCCAGCCCCATCTTCTGAACATGCACACTCGTAATTGTCATTTTCAATTATCTTCCTTGATAACGTAATATACTCTGACATTAATCCAATCAGGCAAATCAGCAATTAGATAATCATTATGATATCATTTAATTTGATACGGATAAGTCGTCATTCATACAATTACGAAATTAATGTACATATCACTCATAATAATTCAGAATTGTTAAGATTACTAGATATAAGCCCGTACGATGCACGGTTCTAGTAATCATTTTATTTAATTTGAAATTGTGTATATTTATAAAGATCATTCATTAAATATATGGATAAAATTTCTAATATCATAAGATAATAAGTTATCTTTTGTTGTTTTATTTATTTTATGTAACGCTTGAATTTAAAATCCCACACCTTATTCACTAATTTTGCTTATGTGACAATTTAAATTTTTAATTCAAAAAAGAAATGACAAATCTCGTTTTTTTATTGATTAAAATAAGTCTTTTGCCTATGTGTTTATTTAATATACTCGTTCTGTTTAAAATATTAGTCTCATTTATAATCATTTAACTATAAAATATTATGGGAAATTAGTCATATGAGATTTAGTTTTATTCGTCTCGATGAGTACATTATTAAAATCAAACTTTTACAATATTTTATAGGGAGAGATTAAAGATATTTGCGATTAAAAATTTGCATCCATATATGTAAAAAAAAAAAAAGATAATTATTACTTTTTTTTTTAAGAGAAGATAATTATTGGTTTTTAAAAATAATTTAAATTTTAATTATTCTCTATTCGTTGTTTTTACCTATGTGTTAAAATTCTTAAATCTTATTCGTCACTTTTGCTTATGCCTATTTTATTTATATATATTAGATTAGATTAGATTTCAAATTTATTAAATTTATGAGCAGGACAATCATGGATATGATACATTTCAATATGCGTGTATGTATTACAACTATGTATATATACGTTGCTCTATTTTATCAATTTAGAGATAGGAAGGATATAATTAAACAACGACTAATTGACCATAAAATATCATGATAATAAATACTCCATAAGTCCGTATAATATATTCTCTAACTGTTATATAACTTAATCTATATAGATTAAATTAGAATGGATCGATATCATCCGGTCATTTTATAAATATTATTAAGCCATAAAAAATAATGCGCTCACATAGATAAACATTTTAAGCTAATTAATTTCGCAAAATTATTTTTATTTTCCAATTAATTAGATAATACCGAGCTATATATATATATATATATATATATATATATATATATATATATATATATATATATATATATATATATATATATATATATCATCACCATTAGCATTACTTTATCCATCTCAACTTATTTGCCTCATAATTATCTTTGAGACCTTAAATTAAAATATCTATTATTTAATTAGTTAAATAGCGGATTAAATATAGTTTGATATCCCCAAGTTTGATATATGTCTAAAAAATCATGGAATTACAAGCTGTCAAGTTATTGAGTAAGATAATTTCCGTCCCAAAAAAAAAAAAAAAAAAAAAAAAAAAAAAAAAAAAAATTGGATGGATAGTGATACAGTCTGGATGGTTGACACATGATAGACACATCAAGGGTCATTTATCTTATTTATAATCCAATATTAGCAAATAAATAAATTTACTATTTACACATATAAATTAGACTATAAATACCTCTTTTTAGATATCATTATAAACATAACATTTCTTCTCCACTATATAAAATTACGCTCATTTACATTTCTTGGTCTCATTCTCTATTTCGTTGGCGGCTTCTACTCTGAGGTTAATTAAGGTTGATTATTATGTTTATAAAATTTCTTTTGCATTTACTTTTTATCTATTTAATTCTATTGTGGACTTCTATGTTACTTAATATTTTTATTTAATTAATCGATTTCACTAATAGTTAATTAAGGATAATTCATTATTATAAAATTAGGCTTAAAAAAATGAGGCCTTGATGATATAATGCATTGCATTTACTACTATACTATTTACATGTACGTACCATAATTGCCCTTAACGCTGAATACCCATCACCATAATGAAAATCGTTATCATGCTACAATAACAATCAACTTGCTCTTTTATACTGTAAATTGAACCACCTACAATAATATAAATGCATACACATCCTTGCATTATTTCTTTATCAAATTCACTCTTCTTTTCTGATTCTCTTGTATATATTTTAAATAGGTTGTCAAAGAAAGTTGATTTTTTGGTACAAGAAGTCAACGCAAGATGGTTTATTCTAAGCGTAGTTATGATCATACGATGGTTTGGTTATTAGTTGGAGCATTAACCATTTTCCAAGTTTGCTCGGCTCATAATGACCTAAAGGTTATTGATAGTCGGTATACCACTGCATCCCTCTCCGTGGATGTTTCTAAAGGGCGTCAAATATCTCCCGTCTTTTTTGGTATCTTTTTCGAGGTATATAACTCATTCCTTTTTATTATCGTACTCTATAATTAATATTACTCTCTCCATCTCATTTTACATATTTTAACAAACCCAAGTAAAGACACTATATTTTAATTATGAAACTTTTTAATTGTGATGCTTGATCAGGAGATCAATCATGCCGGGGCTGGTGGTTTATGGGCGGAGCTCGTTAGCAATCGAGGTGACTACATTACATTGAGCTTAACAATAACGATTTGATAGAGAGTAAATTAGTATTTCCTTTAGTATTATCTCATTAATTATATGTTTGATGACATGAATGTTTAGGATTCGAAGCCGGAGGTCGCTATGTTCCTTCGGCAATTAGTCCTTGGGGTAAGATTGGAGATGATGAAGCAATATACGTAGTAACAGAACTATCATCATGCTTCAAAAACAACCCCGTTGCCGTTCGGATGGACGTACGTTGTGACCAAAATACTTGTCCACCAGGAGGTGTCGGACTCTATAATCCCGGGTATTGGGGAATGGTAAGTAATAAGTGTTTAATTCTTATATGATCGAATATTTCGTATTAGTTAAGTGTCTAATAAAAAAATGATTTAAAATCTTTGTAGAATATCGAAGAAGGCAAGAGTTACAAAGTCGTATTTCACGTTAAATCATCCGGATCACTTGACGGTGTTATGTCATTTGTTAGTGACGATGGAACTCAAGTACTTGCCTTCCAGCGTGTTACGTAAGTACATATACTTTGTACATAATACATTATATTTTTTTTAATGAACCATGTTTAAATTGACTCATATATATTTGGTATGATCATATGTACATAGATTAAATAGATTATAAACCAATATTTGCCCAAACCATATTGGCATAATCCAATTTTAATACGACTAGTTATCAATTTATAGTTGATATGTTTTAAGTACGGAGTATTAAATTTTCAATTCAATGTATAACTCGACAAGACATGAGTTAACAAAATGAAGGACTCGTTATATATTTCTCATGATATGTTAATTAAATTGTAGGGCTGACGCTGAAAAAGTTAAGGATTGGACAAAAATGGAGTTCACATTAAAAGCTAGAGGATCATATAAAAAAGCTAGACTTCAATTCACTACCAGTCAAAAAGGAACTATTTGGCTTGATCAAATATCTGCTATGCCTGTTGACACATACAAGGTGAAATTTTCTTTCCTTAAATTTGTTTAATTATTTTTTTTTTTTTTAATATTCGTATTAATTTCTTTTATTATTGGATGTAAGACTTAAATTTTGAATTAATTTAACTGAATTTTTTTTGCTTAGGGCCATGGATTCCGAAACGATTTGATGGAAATGCTTCTCAAGCTCAAGCCTAGATTCCTTAGATTTCCTGGTATTTTTCATAATTTTGGGACAAATAATATCTTTGGATAAAAGTAAATAAAATACTTGATCAAACATTGAAATGCAGGTGGGTGTTACGTGGAAGGTAATTTTCTAACCAATGCCTTTAGATGGAAGGAAACTGTTGGTCCATGGGAAGACAGGCCAGGACATCTTGGGGATGTTTGGAATTATTGGAGTGATGATGGACTTGGTTATCTTGAATATCTTCAGGTACTTACCAAATATATAATATACTCCATCCGTACCATTTTGTTATAAAATTTAGTAGTTTCGTAATACAGAATACATTCTTTTTTTATAACAAAAATATTAATTACTTGTAATCGTAATACTCCGTACATTCTTTTTCTTCTTCCAGCTAGCTGAAGATCTAGATGTTGAGCCTGTGTGGGTTGTTAACAATGGTTTGTTAAACGTTCAACTCTTTATTTGTACAATTTAGGCTAATTTTCTTTTCTATGAAACTAATGTATATGATCTTATTGCAGGAATTGGTCTCAAGGATCAAGTTGATACCTCTTTAATTGCCCCTTTTGTACAAGTAATGTTCCTATACCATTGCAAAAATGATTTTACTACTGTTATAAAAGTATATTATTACCTATTGACTCAATATTTGTTATGGAAAATTAGGAAATGTTGGACAGTGTCGAGTTTGCTAGAGGTAGTCCAAATTCGACATGGGGTTCTCTTCGTGCAAAGTTGGGACATCCAAACCCATTTAAATTGAAGTTCATTGCTTTTGGAAATGAGGGTTGTGACTTAAACAGCTACACAGGTACAATTTACTTTACTTAAAATTCTTGTACTAGCATGCATCTGTATATAAATTCACTATTTTAATGTTGTTATTCCACAGGAAATTATCTTAAGTTCTACAAAGCCCTAAAGAAATTATATCCGGACATCAAAGTAATCTCAAATTGTGATGCAACACAGAAGCCCTTAGATCATCCTGCTGATATATATGATTTTCATGTAATATTATTTCCAACAATTAGCTATGTTTTTTTTTTCAAAAAATAAAAATATTTAGCATATTTCACTATTTCACATCTAAATAAGTTGGTCTAATCATGACTTTCAGAGATATACAAATATTCCGGATATGCTTAATCTCACTCATCTATTTGGAAAGGTTAGAAGGGATCCTCTTGCACCAAAGGTATGCATTACATGTCATAAAAAATATTATGTTAGTATGTTTTATGAGTATTAACCGGTACTCTCCTCGTATTTAGTTCTTATTGACAATTTAAGTTACACCATCAACACTTATTAATAATATTAGATGGAGACAAAACATGTCAATTATTGACACATGATTTTAACTTGCAGGCTTTTGTTAGTGAATATGCTGTGATATACCCAAAAGATCAAATGATGAATGGAACATTTGGGGCAGCATTAGCAGAAGCAGCTTTCTTGCTATCATTAGAGCAAAACAGGCACGCATATCTCACTTAGCTTATTCATTATAAAGTACTTTGATTAATTTAATCCCACCAAACTAAATTGATTTTATGTTTATGTTTAATGATTGTAATGCAGTGACATTGTTGAAATGGTGAGCTACGCCCCACTTTTCGTAAACCAGAATGACAAAACGTATGTACATAGCTTGGTGATTCAATACAATTCGCATCTCAATGTGGTTATACTATAGTAGTATAGTTCGTACGTATATAACATAATTTCATAAAATAATTTTTTTTTCTTGGTTTATTCTTATTGATAGATGGAATCCAGACGCGATTTTCTTCAATACATACAAAGTGTTTGGAATTGCTAGCTATTGGGTTCAAACATTTTTCAAAGAATCAAGTGGAGCGACACTGTTGAATGTTCATTTCCATAATCACTCAAAGCCTGAGAACACATATGTTTCTGCAATAAGTTGGACTGATAAGCAGGATAAGAAGAATTATAGATTGTGAACTACAACAATGTAACGGAGAAGTTGAAGATTTCATTCGATGGAATTGATCCTAACGCCGTTAAATTATGGAAGAAAACAGTACTTACTAGTGATAACTTGCAAGATGATAATACATTCGATAATCCTACAAAGGTATGAACTTTAATTTGCTTTATTGCTAATCATCAATTAATTAGAAGACTCGAGCTAAACCCGACTACAAATTGGGTTGGGATATTCTTGATCAATATTGTTTTGTTTTGCATCAATTTGGTTACTAGTCTCTAACGTAGTAATGTGTAATGTATGATTGCTAGGTGGTGCCAATATCAACTCTACTCAAAAGCGAAGTAGGAAAAGACATTGTTCTTGAGGTCGAACCATACTCGTTCACAGCATTTGATCTGATCAATAGCGCACAAATTCCAAAACTCGAAGCCAACCAAACTAATCAAGTATAAGCAAGTGAAATTCCATAGCTAATAAAGAGACTTCATACCTTGGAAATATTATACACGATTTGATCACTCAGATGCTTTAGAAGTTTAGATTTTCTTTTAAAAGTTTCTAGCTTTATCATCTCTTTTGGGTTGGCATTAATGTTAACTATAGTTTTTCAATTGTAAAGGATAGATTCGAATTTCTTTTTCTAATATATGAAGTGTTATTTGCTATCACTTTAAATTTGATGTTTCTCTTGCTTGTAAACATTTATCCTATATCCGTTATAAAGTTATCCAAAAATGAGCAAAAATTATCTCAACATGAATAAAAGTTACCCTGACATAAATAAAAGTTACGAAATATTTATGCTTTATTCATAAAAGTAATCTAAAAAATTGTAAAAGTGACCCCGATGTACAGTAAGAAAATTCTTGAAGTTTCTCTTGCTCGTAAATATTTTTTTCTCTGATTTTTCTTGTTTTTAATACAAGTTGTTGTTCTATTCTTGGGTATATCATGGTTTTGATGAAAATAGTTGTTCTAAGTAGGCATTTGTTTGAGTTAATTAAAATTTAGCTTCAATTGCATTGTGTTTTGCTGATGTTTGTTGAATTAAGTGTTATGTTGCTGCTACAATTTTTTTGTTAAATTTCCGCATTGATTTACTGAATTTTTATTCTGAAAATTTGAGAAGAGTTGCTGAATTTTGTACGACTACTGGTGTTATTTCATATTAAGAATATATATGTATCATCATAAATGTTTTGCTCATTTGGCCTTGTGCTCTTGTTAAAAATGCATGCCGGTAGAATCCCTTAAGGATAAAAAGTATTACTGAGGGGTTCCTGCATGATTTATAGCCAAATGCTTTTATTAATTAGGGGAATTCTAGCACAATTTCTGCACTTTATTAATCTTTTTGTTTGGAAATAATGTATAAAATTGATTATTGTTGTAGAAATTTGAGTTAAATAGCCATCCGAGGCAGGGGATTCGACGATTATTATCACGTTGTTTTTGCCTCTAATCCATAGTTTATAATTAATTATGATGTTTATTTATTGATATTTTTGAATTGATTTTCTATTGGTTGATGGCACATAATAGAATAAATAAGGTCAGATCGTGGTACTTTGATGATACTTATAGTTGCAAATATGAAATTGTGATTTCAGTGATTTTGTTTGGGTTTTCTCCTGGATATATGCGACTTAGAATTTTATTAATTTGGTTAATCTTGATCATGGATTAATATATATGATTTATATTTATCAATTCAATACTTTAATGGTATTACTAATGGGGTCTAGAATCGTAAATTTTATGTATTAGCTTTATTTCAATTTTATAATACTTTGATGGGTTGTGATTTATTAAATTTTAGTTGCCTCATGTATGTGTTTCCCTAAAATTTAAGAATTTTTGCTAACTAGATTAGTTGAATCAACGCATCTTTCTTATTATATGAATTATATGGACATGTGAATCTTGTAAGTGTTGAACTTGCACGTTGTTTGTCTGATACGGATATTTTATTTTAGTGGGGATCACTCAATCTTTGAATTTTGATGAAAAGGAACTGTAGACTAGGTGGATTAAAGTGGTTAAATTGGTAGATTTCTTATTCAGCTCCACCTAAGTGAGTAAGCGTGCAATTGTGCTCATTCATGATTTTGGTTGAAATATAATCTAGAAATGCTAGGAGTACGATATTTATTTTTATACGAATTTGGATTAGCCAAATTCGATCTGGTTTATGTAAATATGAGGGTTGAAAGATATTACAAGAAAAGGCTGATTATTACTTTCTTTAAACAATCTGAAAGAGATTGTAAGCTTTTTGTTTATTAAGATTTCAATGGTGTAACTTTTTTTTTTTTTTTTTTTTTTTGTTTTTTTGTAGCAACTGCTTTGTAAACTATGTATGTATGTTTCTGCTAAGGATATATGTAAATTATAGAACACTACTAGAATTCGGGAATATAACGACAGTTTTTCTACGACAGCTAGTAAAACTGTCGTAATATTTTAATTATACGACGGTTTTTTAAGCCGTCGTAATATTATAACAGTTTTTAGCCAATGAACTGTCGCAAAAGACACTAAAAATAATTATAAAAAAAAATTTTGGGCTCCCTTGTGGGCTCGCAGCTTGTTTCATTTCAACAGCCTGGGTCTGCTTCATCTTCCCTTTCTTCAATGGTTTTCTATTATGGTCTTTTTTTTTTTTTTTTTTTTTTTTTTTTTTTTTTTTTTTTTTTGCAGTTGTTACGGACTGGGAGAACCTGGTGCGGTTCTTCTCCCTTCTTTGGGATATTTGGTTGTCCCAAAATAATGTATGGTTTCGGCAACACCTTGCCTCTCCCGATGATGTTTTGCTGCTTGCTTCCCAGTGGAATGTGCGGGGGAGGCAGGCTCAGGAATTCTACCATTCTTCCTCTGCTTTAGGGCCTTTTCCTAGGCCTGTTAGTTCGAGTTTTGCTGCCACTCTTGCTGGGGACCCTTCTTCGGTGTTTGATATATGTCTGATTTGTGATGGGGCTTGGTCGTCCTCGGACAACGCGGCCGGTGCTGGCTGGGTTTTTCGTGATTGTGATTCTCCTTCAGTTCGAGAGGGAAGGGCCCGAGCTTCTCTCTCTTCTTCATCTTTACAATCTAAGTTACAAGCTTGTTTTTGGGGGTTATGCAATGCCTATTCTCGCGGCTTTCGTAGGATTCTAATTTACTCAAACTGCAAGCCTCTCTGTCTTATGTTAGCCCGACAACGGAGGGATGAGGTTTCTTTATGCTAGTTACTTGGGGATATTTGGGCTTTTCTGTCGACCTTTGCGGCGTGTAAAATTCTTAAGCTTCCTCGGAAATGGGTGTCTCTTGCTCACTAGTTGGTTGGAAAGGCTCGTGTTCGGGAGTGTCTTTTTTGGTTTTTCAAGTTGTTTTTGTTTTTTTCTTTCTTTGTTCTCACTGTCAAAAAAAAAAAAATAAAAAAAAATTGCAAAGTACGGAGTACAACTGTTTAGTGTGCAAATACTTGTACAGTTGTACCCCGTACTTCGCAATTTCGTATACGGAGTAAAAGGTTAACCGGATCCAAGCCAATTTGGGTTGCGGGCAGCTCTGAAGATCTAGAAGTGGTTAGTGTTTTTTCAGTTTTTCACTCTTCACTTCAGTCTTCAAAACCTCCATTATTCTCTTTTAAAAAACCTCCATTATTCTCGTCAGCATTCACCAAGTCACCAGTAACCCTTTGTCCCAAAACCACCATTTTTATCAGTCCTAAAACCACTATTTTCTCTCTCCTCTTCTTCAGCTTCTCACAAACATTGACGGAATAGCAGCACTTGTGCTCGAACTCTGGCGGCAAAGAGCAGTAGAACACCCAGGTTACAACTCCAAACTCCGGTTGATACGGCGGAATTTGTACAATTTGTGTTGTGAATTAGTTGACTGTTGCCGGAATTTAATTTTCAATTGAGTATCGTTAATCAGATTATCATGTTGCTTAATTGTCACTTGCTTAATCATATTTTTTTTATTTTACTGAATTATACAACGTATCACTCAGGGTAGAGGTGTCAAAAGCACACCCGACCCGATCCGAAAAACATCCGATTCAGATTTGAACTCGTGTGGACATAACAATTTAGTATGACTTAACTTTAAAAATTTACCCAACTCGACCCGACCATATCAGACCCGATCCGATCATCCGAATTGACACCCCTACACGGTGAAGGACACAATAACTAATTGTTCATTCTAGTCATTCGGCCCACCTCTCGATGATGCCTCTCTCTCTTCCCTCTATCGCGTGGCGGACCCACCCTTGGTCGGTGGGTGACGTGACATAGCAAAAAAAAAATAAATAAAAAACAAACAACGTTGAACGAAGAAATTGAAAGAAATGCTTTCCCAAAAAAAAAAAAAAAAGAAATTGAAAGGAAAAAAAAATAGTAAATTACTCTTCTCTCTCTTGGACAAATTAAGTCACAGTCCTCACGGAAATCGCTGCGCCGCACCTTCCAGCCACCGCCCAGCGCCTACGGCCCATCGTACAGCCGCACTCCAGGACTGCCTCCACTCCTACAGCCTTCTAGGTAATTTTGATGATTTACAAGTTTTTAATTTCGTATTATACACTAATTGTTGACTTGTTGGGTTGATTTTGTACTTAATTGAGTTGTATTTTAATCTAGCCAATTAGTGTGTATGTTCTTTGAAATTGTTGATTTGTTATTAAATTTATCAAATTAGGGAGTTAAGGTTTCTGTTTTTTTTAGGAATTGATAATATTGAATTTCTGATTTTTTTTTTCTTTGAAATTGATATTATAAATTGACAATGGGCTAGTAAATTTGATGATTTCATATTTAATCTATGAAATTAGGGGGGTTAAGAACTTAGGGTTTCTGATTTTTTTTTTTTTTTTTATTTGGTTTTGATTAGTTTGGATGATTGCATTTCTGATTTTTTAAAATTGATATTAGAATTGGTCAATTGAATTGAATGTAGTGATTAGTGATCTTGAATAATTGCCTTGAATTTGTATATGTTCAGTGTAAGCTCACTATTAGTGTTTTAGGCTTTTAGCTATACTTTATTATCAAGTTAGTTACTTTTGAAGTTGGTTCTAACTCTACCACTTGCAACCGCAAGTGTAGGAAGAGTATTTTCTAGAATGACGCAGGTGAAAGATAAATTGCGTAATAGCATGGGAGATCAAATGTTGAATGATTGCTTGGTTACTTATATATAGAGAGATATGTTTTTGAATGTTGACATAAATGATATTATACATCGATATCGAAACATGAAAACTCGTAGAGAGCAATTGTAATATTTTTTTTATTTGGTTGTAATATGGATATTTAATACTTTTGGAATTTTTTTTTAAAATCATTAGCCTTTATAATATTCTTGCATTAATTGATTAGTATACGGTAGTGACCCAGCACCCGAAAATCCTGGATCCGCCACTATGCTGTTGTTGTGTTGCAGCCCCAATCGACACCGCTATTGTTGCTGCGTTGTGGTTGCTCTTAATACCGTTGTTAGGGTTTCGGTTTTGTAATGTGTTCTTCTTCTTCTCTCCTTTTCTTCCCCCCAATTTTGTGTAGAAATGTTTATGTATTTATAATGTTGTTTTGATTTTGTTCAAATATTGAGTTTTGTTTGAATAATTTTGGCTGAGTTTTCTGTGAATTTTGTTGGAATTATCAGTTTTGTTTCAATTTCGTCTGAGTTTCGTTGGATTTTTGTTTGAGTTTTGTGTTCTATTGTTTGGGCGTTTTAAGTGCTGCGATTTGGGAGATTATTGGTGTTTGAGTTTGAGTGGTTTTGGGGTAGAATTGGCTCTAGTTTTGCAGACTTTTGGGGCTGAATTTGGGCAGTGGTTGCTGCTGTGTCGTTTCTGCCTCATATGTCTCAATTTGTTTCTATTCCAATTAAATTAAAGCAACAATATTTAACTTTGATTTAATAATGGTGAGATGTAATGATAGGTATACAATGATGATAAAATCTTGGTAACAATAACGAAACGATTAAAACCTTTAAGTTAAAAAAAAATGATTTATCTCGCAAATTACAAATTAGACTGGAAGAAATATCTTACTAAAACAAACATTAATTAAAGATAACAAATAAATATAATTAAACAACAACAAAATAATTTAGCATAAAACACTGCAAAATTAAGTAATCATATTGTTACAAACACACTATGATTCGAAGTGTGAAAGGCAAAGGAAAGAGGAAGTGAAGAACATACCCGGTTTAAGAGAAATATCAACTTATTTTTTTAAGATGGGAATATTAACTGTTTTTTATTTACTGTTAAAGTTAGACGGTACCTATTTATGTTTTTGTATTTTATCCTCTTTTCATATGTATATTGTAAATTACTATGTAAAAGTATTTTTTTTTCTTTGCAAATCGCATTTGTTCATTGAATAAATTAAATGGAATATTAGTGATTTTTTTAAAAATAATTTAATAATAATAGTATGGAAGTGCCTTGTGTCAATAATGTATGCAAACACCCTGTTATTAAATACAGTAATAATATATGTTTACACACTACACACAAGAATAGGATCTAATTTGCCGGTACATTTTAGGTGGAGTTCTCTCCAAACCCTTGGCCCTGACTTTTGCTCTAATAGTCACTCTGATAGTAGTCTCCAAATTAAGGAAGATGGACAATTCAACAGCATCAGAATCACAACTGGAAGCAAAAGCACCTGTAAGTTATTATCCCACTTTTGTAGCACTATTATATACGCCACATTGGCTGGACATGGACCAAATGTTGCAAAGGCAATGTAAAACAACTAACATACGAGTACTCCACATTAGTAGTACATGAAAACATTGTTATCTAATCAAGATGAAAATTTGTACTGTATGAGCTAACAATAATGTATCTCAGGCAAGAGAACGATTACTTGCTGCTTGTAGAAAGAAGCCGAGGACAGGAAAGTATTATTCAGAACCTATTATTCTCTCAGAAATCATCTTTAAAATATTATTACTATTTCCTGCTTCAGTTCTTGTGGAGATTATGAGGTTTGTTTGCAAGGAGTGTAATGCTATAATCACTGACCCGCTCTTCGTTCGAGCACACCTTCACTCGTTTTAATCTCCTGGTCTAGGTGGTTTCCTTGTTCAAGACAATGATCGGCAATATGCTAATTTAAAGCGGGCCTTTTTTTCTTTACCCAATTGAGGCTCCTCGATACAGTTGGACTAAACTCGAGCTTCCATTTCGAGCCATAATTTTGGGTTCTTGTAACGGTCTAGTCTTGCTTCAAAAGGCCGCCATTCGAAGAGAATTGTTTGTAGTGAATCTTGTAACAAAAGCTAACATTAGTCTCCCTCCCCTCAACCTTGCAGGGGTACGCGTTCTTCGTAAACCTTCTACTGCTTTAGTCTTTGCTCCTTCCTCTGGCCAATACAAAGTGGTATATGTTTCTTTCATCTCCAAAAATAAACGAGCACTGTATGTTAATCCTGGCAAAGAAAGTTATTATTGTGCCAGATTTGAAATTAAGGTTATGGTACATACAATGGCTGTTGACCGAACCTTGAGAGCCATTGACTGTAAAGGCATTACTGTGAGTAACGATGAAAAGGAGACTCTGATGAGTCAACCGCTCTCTAGTGCAGGGGGGTATATCTATTGGTTTCATCATCGTTAAAATTATGGTTTTGCCTTGGATGTAGATGCTGAAACCATGTATCAATTCGCCGGCCTTAAAGATTACGTAATGGATTCCAATGTGACATATAGTATAAAGATGGACACAGGTGTGGGTATGGTGCATTTGCAATCCCCTCTCAAATGCTGGAAGGTCTGGGAAATGATAGACCCAAAAACAAGCACCTGGGGTAGAGCTATGGATCTTCATGTAGCTTGTATGTTCTCGAAGCTTCGTGGATATTTCCCTCTTTGTTATGTTGGAGGCCATACACCATTTCTTATCAGTTTGAAAAATGTAGATCTTTGGTTTTATTGTCAAGTGTATTTGCAATATAGGTGGTCATGTACAATTGGAAGATGAGGAATATGGAGTTACCTCCAATTAAATGGCCATGGCGTGTTGCCCTCCCACATCTCCATGTAAACAGCTTGCTATCACCGAAAAAACTCTAGCTGTGGAGCGCAAGTGTTGTAGTTCAATGCAAGCATGTGGGAATGGGTACTCAATAATTGACATGTTGTAGTATTCCTAATTGCCCTAGTAATTGTCATTGATGTAGTGTTAATTATCCCATAGTTTGTAATAATATTATTATACTTCGTATAAATTAAGCTTTAATGCATGTTATGAACAAATTTTTCCTTTCGCATTAAATAATCTAAATGTCGTCAAGCTTTGTTTCTTTCGATATTTTGAAAGTTTTGAATTTGTTGTTGTATTTTCTTCATTATGCATATTAAAGCTTAATATGTACAAATATACTGTGATTCCATCAGATCAAATCTTGAAAAGAAAAAAAAACAGAGATGGAGAAAGAGGTCGGGGCAATTGTCTACGATGCACCAATCGAGCCAAAGAACACAATTGGGTTTGGGACTAAGGTTTACCTTGAAAACTTTTCTCATGCATTTGTAGAGCATTGGTAGAATAGTTGTGACTGTTGCAATGTTTTTCTGAATGAAACTTGAAATTATGGTAGATTGGAGTTGGAATTGCTCTCGTGGTCTTCGGCCTTGTTTTTGCTTTGTGAGATTTTTGCTCTTGCTGATGTAATAATGTATTTTATCTAGGACTGGGCTTCTTCTCGTGCTTCAACAAATTTTGAGCTAGCCTAATCATCTGAGTACGATAAAATCTTTTTCGTATAATAGGATTTTCTTGGTTCTCTCTCTTTGTAACTTCATTTCCACCCGTCTTTATCATGTTTTACTAGAGCGGAAATATACTTATCATAAGATGATGCATTCTGTACACTCTTGTGGACTGCTGCTCTTGTGCATGCATACGCTCATTCTTTTTATTAGGCGGTCTCGACTCTCGAGATTGAATCTAGACCTCAATT
The DNA here is from genome assembly GCF_948465745.1 of Chenopodium album. NCBI lineage: Eukaryota > Viridiplantae > Streptophyta > Magnoliopsida > Caryophyllales > Amaranthaceae > Chenopodium > Chenopodium album. The sequence goes on along the minus strand of NC_137844.1, from coordinate 6,356,068 downwards.
GGCATAAATGCATGATAATTATGCTATTTTATGTTCTGAATTCTTGGGTGATATACATGTGTTTGTCAAGAGATGTGTATAAATTTGCTTTTAGGGAAAGCATTACAGCTATGTTGTGATCATATGTTTATGCTAGTAATGTAACAACCTCTTCTAGCTCATCTACTTGAAAATTCTTTTTTGTGGTGGAGGCAGAGAGTTAAACTTCTTGCACACTATTCTGATCCAAGTGTTTCTTCATGTAGGGGAACCACTTTTGCATCTAATGTTACATGATTACACCCTTTCTTTTTGGCCAAATATATTGTTATTTGTTAGCTCTCTTAATATATAGTGAATTAGTGATGTGTGCATGAGTCTACCATTCTTTATCTTAATAGTTGCTTCAACGCTAATCAAAGATTTTAATAACAATGTCTTCTGATTTTGATCAAATTAATGGCGTTAGGTGCAAAATAGAGCCTTTTATGTTGATAGTTTGTGAAGGTTATCGATGATTTTGAGGCAAAAATGAAAAATGGTAATTCTGAGAGATGGACTTTTTCTGAGAGCATATGTCCTGCTTTATAGTTCTGAATTGCCATGTTCTTTTGTTTCTTCCTTCCTTCTTCTTGGCCTCCTTGCTGTTCTCATGCAGAATCTATGAAAGATCGGTCCTTGCATGTTTGGATGATGGGAATCGCTTGTTGCGTTAAACTTCTTCCTGTATAAATTAGGGGGCTATAAAAATTGATGCAGGGTTATTTAGGTTGTTTAGTTTTAGGATTTTCCTGCTAAAGATACATGCAGTCATTAGTTCTTTTCTTATTCTTTGCTTACCTGTGCCATGTGTTGGAGGTTTGTCTTCCTTATGTCTTATAGCTATTGCAATTATTCTAATAAGATCAACAATTTTTTTTCCCTTTTCCTTTTCTGATACTAACTTATTGTATTGGTATTACATTGGCTTTTCCCTTATATTTGCAGCATAACTTTCAGTGAAGACAGGGGAGCAGTCAGTAAAAATAAAGCTATCCAAAAAAGAGACAACAGTTCTTCAAGTAAAATACTATGAGGCTATAAGAATGTTTGGGGAGCTCCACGACACAATGAATTGGAATTGTGGTATTTTCTTGGCTTGTAAACCAAATTGTGTATGTCATGGCTTCTAGAAACTTAGAAGTCTTGACGAAAACAAAATGATGTCTCTAGTCCAAGGTTGGCTTTGAGACCTAGTTAATCTGTTCAAATCATGTTGAAAGATTCATGATTTCAGATATTAGCTATTGCAAATTTACACATTTTTGGATGTTACCTGCCAAAGGGGTTTGTAGACCCCTGGGGCCAAGGTCATATGTTACAGCCCCACAGGGCTACACTTCACCATGCTTGGCTCTATGCTTTACCATTACGTGGCCTGTGCTTATTTTTAATTTTGATTTCAACTCGAATGTCTTGCTTTTTGGCCAAAACCCCTAAAATATAATAGCTTGAACTTGAATTGCTTATGCTAAAAAAGTTGGTTGCTTTCTTGGTAGGAGGGGGTTGAATTGGAAACTGTCTAGACACTTTGGAGATGTAGGGATATAATACTTCTTCAAGTGGTTCATCAGCACACCTTATCTTTTCCCAGTATCCCATTACTATGAGGCCTTTCACAAAATATTTAAGATTCAGTTACAGCTCTGAGAATGCTCTTTTAAGTGTTGATTTATTATGGTCAAGATGTGAAGTATCTGTAAACAATCCCTATATTGACGGAAGGAGGTCCAGCGTCGAGACAATTAGGATAGGAGATATGATTTCTCTAGTTAGGACACTAATAAATACTGGATGATATAATGTAGAAATTGTAGAAAAGCCAAAGTTGCTTGATGATTTAGGGAGTTATTGCATTCCTTGGTTTTGACCACATGGCTTGCTAAGAGAGAGAACTTGGTAAAGATGGAGTTGAGAAAGCGAATTTCGAAAGTATGAGCTGTGAGAAACTTACTAGTGGTCTGCCTTAGTGATTTCATTATAGTTATTAGAAAATTGGTTAGAGTTATCTAGTTAATAAGGTGATCACTCTCGTAAAAAGGAAAGATATGTGGTCACCAATTCATCATAAGGGTTGGGCCAATTTCATCTGATATATAGGCAAAACTGCTATGTTGTTCAACCACTCTGCCAAATCTTCATGGGAAGCACAAAGACACAGTTGATGGGTGATAGAGTATAAAACATATTCCTGGGCATCAACCATTAGTTTAAACTTTTGGTTGAGATGGTCCACTAACTTGGTATCAAGAGCCAACGTGACACAAAGGTCACGGGTTCGAATCTCATCCATCCCTCTTTCAAAGTGGAATTAATTCGCACCAGGTTTGAGGCCTAGGAGGAATATTATGTGTGAAAGTACCATGGAATTTTTTTCAATGGTTGCAGCTTATGGTCCTATATTATCTCGTCACATCATTCTTCTATTGCTAATGTGAAATACTAATGGTTCAATTTTTTGAATATTTAAAGAAAATTCTACTACTAGATTTTCCGTGCTGAACGAGTAACAAAGGTCTGATTTTGTTCTTAAGAGAGTAGGCTTCAGCAATATGACGGAAAGAATCGTCATCTAAAGATCCAGCTACTCTTGAAGTGACTATATCTTAATTTGTTTTCCGGTTTTCCCAATCTTAATTTTTAAGTTTTTTGTGCCTAACTTCGTATGCCTGCTTTTCTTTTTCAGTTGTTAACATGGGTATTATTTTGAGTTTGGATTATTGTGGGAGGCTGAACTTTAATGTATTGAGCTGCCACAACATGTTAGAGGTCCTTGGTTGATGACTTTAACAGTTTAACTGGCCACTGAAAGGGGTTTTTGATGGTGCACGTTTTCTTATTGCATACTTATGGGTATCAAGAAGATTTCTTTTCAGTCTGTACCTATTCTTGTTTACCCCTGTGCTAAAACAAGCGTTATTTTGGTAGTTCTTCCATTGCGTTTGCAAAGACTGTAAGTCAGTCTATGTTCTTTCTTTTTCTTTTATAATTTTTTTTTTTTTAAAGCCAGTGTATTTCTAGTCTTTCGGATTATCCTTAGCACTATGTTCAACCAAACAAAATGACTGGTTTTCTGCCAATTATATCTTCATTGTTATGATAAGAACCATGTTAGAAAGGTTTGCGTTTTGTTTTATATTGTATGGTGAGATCTTTTGTAGACTTTTAAGTGATCAAAATAGCTATTGAGGTTTGAGCACAAGATATGATGCATGTCTCACTTATGAGCCTTTAAGGTCAAATGAAAACCAGAAATTCTTACACACATCATTCACTTATACTTGCATTTCAGCATAAAAGAACGTTTGGCAATTACTGTTATAATTTATGGGCATCATGCAGGGAACAGCAGTGACATTAGCAGAGCTTGGGGAATTGACTCGGGCTGCTAATGATCTTGAAGACTTGGCAAAAGTTGTTTGTTATATTCACATAATAGTGAACTGTGTCAAATATTTTAGACAATCTGAAGTATCTTGTCCTGTTTTCGCAGGAGAAACCAAGTGACCCAGATGCCTTTCGCTTGCTGGGGGAGGTAGAGTATGAGCTCAAAGATTATGATGGAAGTGTTGCAGCGTACAAAAGTTCAGCAAAGGTATCTATCTATGCTTTTTTTTTTTTTCATTTTCCACTTGCTGCACTTTTACAAATGGCCTCTATCTGGGATGAATATGTTTTTTTGCTATCAATCATAGAGGGAAGGAGGGACAAGACATTAAGCCTACTTGCCTTCTGTATCTTTATAACATTGGAAAGAATTGGTTGAAGGTGGATCCTTCTAATTTTTTCTTCCTTTTCTGCTTCTCATATTTAAACAAGGGTTAATGTATCATCCCTCATTTCCTTTTCCATTTCCTCAGAGTCCTTCATGCAAATACCTTCTAAATTAAATGACGAGTACTTGGGAGTTATAGCTTACAATGTAATACACTTCAATTTTTGGCCGTCCGGGATGTCTTGCTGAGCCCCATCTTGTTTTCTTCTTATTTTTCTACCGTGTGTCCTTAGTTGCATCAGTAAGCCCCTTATTTGATTTCTAGCTATTTTTTTGTTCAGAAGTCTTGAATTCCCCAAAGTTAAGGAGTATGCACTTAAATCATGGAAATTTGGATTTTTTTTTATTTTTTTTTATTATTTTTTTTATTTTGAAGTGCCTACGGTCACATCAGGTTGCCCCTTCTTGTTTATAATAGCTGAAAACGGGAGGTCATGTTTCCTTCAGATAAATTGTCCAAAATCATGTTTCCTGCCTTTCTAGTAAAATATTAATGGTGACTTGCATAAACTATTTGTTTATAATCAAAAGAGCCATTATAGTTTATACTCTCATCAGTGGCATAACCTAAAGAGAGAAATCAGTTTTAAAATGTGATGCTCTAGTTGTTGTTTTATTAAAAACATCAGAAGTTTATGCCAGTTAAGTTACTTTGTTGCTAGTTACTGTATGTTGAGTACATAGATGAAAGATTTTGTGTGTTTGGACTTTGCATTGTAGGGAATATTATTGAAAGAAAATGGGAATGCTGGAGATGCAGAAAGGATGTTTATACAAGTAAGACATTCATCTTGTCCCTTGGTTTTTTAATGCCAACTGTTTCACACTATCAATTTAGACAGTGTTGGCACAACTTTTGCTTGATCAATTTTGGGTTTGCTTGCATCAAATCACTCATTTTTAAATGCAATTGCATGGTTCTCTTAATTTGCATCAAAATACTTGTTTTAGATGGATGAAGTACTTTCAATCTAACCTAGGCTAAGACCTTTTCTCCCGGCAGTGTGAAGTTTTCTGGTATATCAGCTTCATAATCTATCATGTGTCCAAATTCCAATCGTGTACCCTTGTTTATTTAGCTAAGATGAATGCTCTTCATGAATCATGAGTCAGCTTAAGCTGTGTAAGCCATGCGTAAAAAAGACAATAATAAGAACTGAACATTCTTTTCTGAAGATGTTAATAGGAATTCAACTAATTGTGGAGATGTATCTTAATTCTATTCAGTCTTTATGCCGGAACTATTCTCTTATTATCTTTCTGAATATGTGGAAATTTCACAGAAGTATGAGTTGGTTGATTGACACGTAGATATCCCCTACAACTCTACAAGAGTGAATTGAATGTGATAAATATGTAGGTCTTTATTCTTAAGCCCATATGGTTGTACTATGAGGAATTGGTTATAACAATAAAATGCCTATGCGAGTATATCATTTTTGCGTGGTCACACATTTCCGCCTGTTTTATAAAATCTGCTAAATGGAGAATATGTACTTCGTAGTTATTTTTGTTTGACAGTTGACAGTAATGTGGTGTCTGGTGTGTATTTGAACTCCTGTGGTACCTAATTGTGTCTCATATGCAGGCATGTTTCTTTGCTCTTGAGAAGTAGAGGTGGCAAAATCCCAATCCGATTTGTAGGTTCGGTCCGAGCCGCCCCGACATATTATTATCCGTCCGACATCCGCATATATACTAAATATCTTGATCCGATATTGTTCCGACTCAATTCGATGTAATCCGAAAATAGTCTACATCCGACAATCGATACAATCCAAATCCGATCCAACCCTATACTGAATAATCATCCGAAAGTCGAATTATCCGAGCAAAAGTCTATCTGACATCCGAATAAACCCAACCCGAAACAATTGAATATCCAAAATGATCTGATAATAATGTAAAGGAAAATTTTTCTGGAAGGACCTTATATGTTTAAAGTGGTCTAAAAGGACCTTATAAGTTTATTTGTTGTTTAAGGGGACCTTGAGGTCGAAATTCGGTAATAATTGACTTTTTTCTCCGACGTTGACCACTCATGTGACCTTAAAAAAAAACCTCATTTTCTTTTTTTCTACGATTTCCCTCAAATTCCCTTATTTTGATTTGTGTCATTTGGGGATTAGAAGAGAAAGGAGGAATTGGAGAGAAATCGTGGAAAAAAGAAAGAGGAGTCATATTTTAAGGTCACGTGAGAGGTTAACATCGGAGAAAAAAGTCAATTATTGCCGGATTTTGACCTCAAGGAACCCTCAAACAACAAAATAAACTTACAAGGTCATTTTAGGCCAATTTAAATATATAAGGTCCTTCCAGACAAAATAGTAAACATATATGTCCCTTCTAGACAAATTTAATGTAAATGAGTAAATTTTAACATATTATTTTAATCTTACATTACTAAATTTTGAGAAAAAAGAACAAACAAAATTAGGTCCTGTTCACTTCACCTTAAAAAAATAATATTCAGTAAAAATAAGTTCAGTTCAGTAAAAATAATTTCAGTTCAGTAAAAATAATTTCAATTCAGTAAAAATCAATAACTTTAAAGAAGAAATATAATAGAAATTCAGTAAAAATAATTTCAGTTCAGCAAAAATAATTTTAGTTCAGCAAAATTAATTTCAGTTCAGTAAAATTAATTTCAGTTCAGCAATAATAATTTCAGTTCAGTAAAAATACTTTCAGTTCAGCAAAAATAAGGTGAATAGAACAAGGCCTTAGTGTTGGTATTCTTATATCTAGTGTGCAATACTATTTGTTTATGAAGCTTGCATTTAAAATTTAAACCCTAGTAATGGAGGAATGTAAAGTAGTTATTTCAATAATAGATCGCGAATCAGTATCCATCGACACGACATAATCTGAATATATCCAATCTGATCTGTTTAATATAAATTTGAATAATCTCATTCGTTGCAACCCGTAATCCGACACCTTAACATGACTCATTTAATCTATCTAATCCGACTCGACCCAATGAGCTTAGCTTCCAGGAGCCGAAATGGATCGAATCTGAACTAAAATGTCTAGATCAAAATCCGATTCGACCCGTCCAATTGCCACCTCTACTGAGAAGGCAGAGGCATTTGTGGATTGTTACTCGAGAATTTAAGACTAGATGTAACATATGATCAACATAACATTATACTTTTTCATGAGTTGTCTTTCTGAAAATCTTCACTTCTTTGTTTCTTAGAGCAACATTGGACTGTATTCTGAGGAGCAATCGCAACAAGTGTGCTTCCTTCTTATGCATATGATCCATTATGTGGATGTCCATTATAATTGGTTGGCTCTCTCAATATGGTACATTTTACAAATCAGATACATATTATTCATCAATGACCATCAAATTTCCCCCTCTTTCTCGGAAAATTTCTAGTTTATCTCGAGATATTGGCAATTTTGTAAATATAAATTACAATTTTTCCATGAGATATGCATATCTCACCCCGAGATATGTATATCTCGAGATAAACTGGACATTGCTCCTTTTTCCCTGACCAAACCAACTGTTAGCTGTGTTTGTCATCCACCCATGCTCCTGAGCGTTGCAAATCGAATATGTGGTCATAACTAGGGTTTTTGCATTAGATAGTGCTACTAGGGAACGATATTTTTTCCTGAGCATCAGAATTTTTGTGATGCATAGGAGTTCCAAGACTCTGATATGATACATCATACATGGGAGTTACTAGATTTATTATTTTTTTTTTTTAAAAAAAAAGGCCATTGTCGGGGATCGAAGCCGGGTCACCCGCGTGACAGGTGGAAATACTTACCACTATACTACAACGACTTTGCTAGTGGTTCGCCATTTACACTTTATATATTTTACTAGTTAATGTCCGAGTCATGCTCGGATTTTTCAAAACACATAGTTGGATTATTTTTATGCATAATATGGTAAATACATTTTGTATGTTGATTTACTTAGTTCTTTTTTTTATTCAGCCAAATTGAACATAGGATTATATATGTTAAAATTGAAATTTTCTAGCTTATCTTTTACCTTGATAAAATTAACGTTTAGTTATTGATTGCTTTTAAATTTCAAGCTTTATTACTAACTTGAATTATACATTTTTTTAATTGAAAAACAACAACAACAACAACAACAACAACAACAACAACAACAACAACAATGTTTCTGGCTGGAAAAATTTTTATGTGGTGTTGACAGGTGTAATCTAAGAATATTCCTGGGGATTACTTTAGTATAATATACTAGCTTAGGCCCTGTGCCATGCACGGTAAGTGTAATTTTTCTGTAAAAAATAACTATATATAACAAATAAAAGTGATACTTTAAAGTAATTTCTCTAGTATCAATAAAATGAATCAATTTTACTACGGAGTATTACTTTTTTAGAAAAATCTAATATTAATCCGCTTATCAGATAATTAAAAAGGAGTTGAAATAATATTTTAGGTAAATGTATTAAAAAGGAGTTGAAATAATATTTTAGGTAAATGTATATGGAAAAATTATGAACACCAAATAAAAAGTACTCAGTAATATTTTTGTCATAAAGATAATATAAAAGATTTGGAATGATATTATTATAATTGTATCAAATATTCGCCAAAAATATAAAAAAAAATTGGTTAAAAAGGAATGGGGGATTTTGGAGGGAAAAAACAGCACCAGGGTGTGACAAGTGTCACTCCCGGTGTCTGTTTTAATATTAAGTTATTGACTAGGTTAGGTTCCGTGCCATGCACGGTAATATTAAATACTTATTTTTAATTTAAACTACCTTTACTTAAAAAAAAACATAATTTTATATAAAACACTATAATGAATTTATTATGAAAGAACTTGTTAGCCAGATAGATATTTTCATATACATATTTGACAATATCTACATATTTTTGTATGTTTCACCAACAAATTGGTATAATTTTTTTTCTTTTTATTAACCAAATCTATATCTATACTTATATATTAAAAAGCGTTCCTGAAAACGTTTCTGTGCCACGTGGCACCCTTGCCATGTCATCTTTCAACTATGAGCATATTCTAATAAAAATGTCTATCATGAGATTCGAACTCACAACCACAAAAATATGCATTAGATGTCTTACCATCTCATCCATATATTAATCATGTTTTAATACTTGACTCATAAATATATAAGTATATGGATTGGATGGAGATCTGAACATTTAATAACTGCAATTCTTAAAAAAAAATTGATCCTATTATTTGCTGATTAAATCATCGAGATAATACATACAAGCAAGGAAAATTAACTATTGTTATAAATTTTAGTTATTTAATTATTTTGATGATAATTATGTCTTTATTTTCATTATATTATAAATTATATTCAAAGGATATATCTATATAATTTTTTTTACAAGAACATGTTTATATAATTAGTCAATAGTTGTTCCATAAATAATTTATTTAAAGGTTTAATGAGAAACTATTATAAATTTTAAACAAATAATGAATAAATAAATAATAAAGAATGAACCTATCTATTCAATTGCAAGTGTTAAAAAAATAACCCGGAGAATCGCTCGGCCCACACTGGTGAATTTCTTAAAAGTATGTACTACATATTTAACCCGTAAATAGATTTATATTTGAATTTTATTTTAGAAAGTAAATTGGTGTTGTAATAAACATAGTACATTACACTCATATGTCCCATTTTAATTGTGCACCAAAAAAAAAAATGTCACATGTTAAGAATCCAATATTTTTTTTTTCTTAAATTTATACTCCATAGTTGTTAATATTTTTTGTGGAAGGTTATATTAAATCTTTTATTTTAAGTAATTAATATTCTAATTACTTTCTTGGAGCTTCTAAAATACAATATTATGTTATAAAAAATATTCAAAAAAATATATGTAATTATTGAAGTACATGACACTATGTTTGGGAAAAATTATGTTGAAGTTTGAATTTTTTTTCTTTTACTTAAGTTTATATAGTTGCCCACGATACATCAAATCTTTTATTTATGTATAAGTTTGTTATACTTTATTTTTGTTCAAGATTTGTTCCTGGAGAAATAAAAAATAATAAAAAAAATTTTAAGGGACACACCAGAAAATGACACGTGACATTGCTGATGTGTTTTTTAGTATATAGTTATTGATTGATATATAAATATAGATTCTTTACTTCCATGAAACTAGTTTTATTATTATTTTTTTTTAATTATATATTTAATTTAAACCATAGTTATATTTTAAGCAACTTGCTTTTATTTGTACTTAGGCCTCGGCCTCGCTAATTGGCATCTTTACTTCTTTAGTAATGTGTGGGTTCTAACGTTACATTTCCATACATATAAATAGAGGTAAGGTAAAAATAACAATAAAAACAAATTAATAGTGAGCATCGTTTTGTTTTTTGTTTTTATATTTTGTGACTTTTAGAGCAAGAGGGAAAAATAATTCAGAAATGTAGCAAAAAATAAATGATGGACCTCCGTTCAGAAAATAAATAAATAAATAAATAAATAAAATGGTGGACCTATTAAAAGACTACGGAGTACTTTGTATATTACCCTACAAATTCTAATTTTACTTTAGCTTTAATAAAATACATAATCCTTTTATTTGTCAAAAAAAAAAAATGGTCACTGAAATTGTTAATAAATAAGAAATTTCATTTCACAAATAATATATTAAAACAAGGATGTTTTATCAAAAATTAAAAATGAGGATGTTTATATATTTTGTTTACGAATACGAAATTTTAAGCAATTGTTATTCTTTGTACAAGAATTGTATTTAACTATTTATGCTACGGTCATTATTATTTTGACTTGTGTGCACAAAATTAGGTAAGTTACCCTACGTCCCTACCCACAAATAATGCACAAGTTAATAGGAAAGTTTTATCATATGACATGTGATAGAGATTTATGTTTGGATGATAAATTTTATGATATAAAGTACTTAAGTTTTTAAGAGTAGTGATAGAGACTGATAGTATATGAACAATATTTTCAATAATGATAACATAAGGTCCATAACAAGTGAAAATATGGGTTCAAATTCTTAGTCCTCCATTGTTTTTTTTTTTTCCCTCCATTGTTTGTTTTAATGATAGGCTTAAATGTGGTTTTTTTTTTAAAAAAAAAAATTATTGAAAATTAGATTATGATTTTAGATGTGATGTGTTTCTTTTGGGCATTATGACGGTAAAAATTGTGGTGGATAGACATGTCATTTCCTTTTATATTTTAATAAAATATTTTAGAACTCAATAAATTGAATAATATGGAAAAAAAACTCTATTATTAATTAATTAAACCTTGTAAAATTAGACAAAATATGATTTTACAAACCTTAAGTAACCTTAACATGTTCCTCAAAAAAAAAAAAAAAAAAAAAAAGGTAATCTTAGCATGTACTTCAATTATTAAAATGTCTAGCCACTTGATTGTAATTACTTAATAGCTCAATCAGTCATCTTAATAAAAACTACTTACTCATTTCTTTTAATTTGTTTTATAAGATAGAAACTAAGTACTATTCTTAAAAATAAAAATAAAAAATAATAAAAAAAATAATAAAAAAAAAAGGATAGAAACTAAGTACTACAACTCTACAAGTCTACAACTAGCACTTGTAAAAAAAATAAAAAAATAAAAAAGTCTACATCTAGCATTGTGATTCAATATATAGTAATGAGACAAAACGTGTACAACGTCGTCAATAATTACTAGCAGTAACTAGCATTCGGCTACATGCTATTGCCTTCTATTTTTAGAAATTTAGTCCTACAATCAATTGGGTTATTTAATTTGCTTCTAATTATAGCAAATCTATACTTAGTATTTAAAAACTCAAACCAAAAAGACATGTGTCCTCATACTATTACACTTCTCCATCTTCTTTTCCAAGCCAATGTGCCACATGTCATCTTATATGTTTAATTTTTTTTATTACAATATCTTTCTTCACTCTTTCATTAAACCCTTCATCTTCATTTCCCCTCTTCAATTCAACCCTTTCCTTTTCTTATTTAATTTTAGTTCCCCCATCTTCTTTTTTACAAAGCTTCATTTTGAATCAAAGTCCAAAAAGATAAATTTCTTTAATCATGGTTTTTGTTACACATTACACCCATACTAATTTATTGATATTTCCTCACTCATCTCTCAATACAATTATTTATAAACAACCCGTGCATTGCACGGGACAGAAGGCTAGTTAATTTGAAAAATCCAAACCAATGTTCTTGATGATCTCTTATTTTATGTGTAGTTGGCTCCATCCAATTGCGATTTTTGCATAATACTCCATTAGTTGTATTTTTTTTTTTTTGTTCCCTGTTTATCTGCTTTTTTTCCCTTGATGGTTGAAAATATTATTCATAATAAATTTAGTATTTTGCGTTAAATTATAGCAGGCTTTTACTTGTTTGATTTGTCAATGAGCAAATGTATTAAAAAAATACTCCATAATATTATATACCTAGCTAGTTTTCTTTTATTGATTGGTTTAATGATGAAAACGATTGTAATTTTCATATTCCTAGTTTTTAATTTTCCGGTAATTTTGAAAAGAAAACAATCAAAATAATAATGTACTAGATGGCCAATTATAACCAATGTCATAGTAATCTAAAAATTGATGCCCATTAGAGGGACAAACTTTCTAAATTATTTGTTGTTAAGCTATATACCAAGTACGTTGGGAGTATATTTTATGAACATGTGATGTTAAAAGAAAGATAAGAATATTAATGTTGTGCACTTTTATTATTTTTACCTTAAAGTATTAATGGGCTACCTAAAAATGTTTGGACTATCATATATTCTAGGTTAAACTGATCAAATTAATTGCCCTAATAAGCCATGCTCTTGTGAACTTTTTTCAAATCCTATAATTTCTATAAATCCAGGTAATAATTGTGGCAACTTGTGCAGTAGAGTCTTAATTAGTATATATGCATTTCCTATTGGCTACTGCTTTTTTTTTTTTTTTTTTTTTTATTCCTTACTGCATTAATTAACCTGCACTCTTAAAATTGTCATTTTCTTCGTCCTAAATAAGGCAATATGCTCTATGCTAAGCTTATACTTCTGCCGCCCATCATTAATTGTATCAATTTGATTGGCCTATGATTTAAAGCAAGATGATTGACTTTCTTATACTCTACTGTATATTATTGTGTGTTAGACTATTAATAACTCCATAGTTTGTTGTAACTATGGTATCATTTCATTACAGTATAATGTATAGTGGGAAGTTTGCCACTTTGCCGTGATTTTTGAGGGGTGTAAGTGATTTTTGAGTTTTAAATAAAAAAATGAGTAAAACAGTTATAAAAACAATAGAAATAAATAAATAAATAAATTTATTGGCCCTTTTCTTTTATGAATTTGTTACAAGTAATCTCACACGAGTCACGCGATCTATAAGAAAAATTGTGGTGTGACTAATGCGAGATGGAGGGAGTAAGTAATGAGATTAGAAATAACATGATGGCTATTGATGCAATTATCTAACGCATCTCATCTAAGGAGATACATAAGATGCTTATTTATTACGAAGTAGCAACAAACAAATTAAGAATTCAAAATGTTGATTGTGTACATTTAAGAGCATATAACAATTATAAACTGGACTATGCTACATTTCTACCATTGTTACACAAAATTTTCAACTATATGGACCCTATTTCGTTTATCCATGTATAAATAGAGAAGATATATGGGCAAATTTTAACATAATTATGGATATTATTTAAATCAATTTGGAAAAAGTGTTATAAAATTATGGTTATGTAGATTGAATTAGAAATGTATGGTTCGAGCATATTATCATTATATTTTAGCATCTTATTCATGCACAAGAAATCTCGTAAAGTATTAAGTTTTGAATACATCATTTTAATACACCGTTAATAAGTTTCAAATACATATAACTTTATAAAAAAAAAGTAATGACAGGTGTGACTAATGCGAGATGAAGGGAGTAGGTAATTAAATTAGAAATAACATGACGGGTATTAATGCAATTAGCTTACTCATCTCATCTATGGTGATATATAAGAGAGGTGCTTATTTATTAGTAACAAACAAATTAGAATATATTAAGAATTCAAAAGGTTGAATGTGTACATTTAAGAGCACATAACAATTATAGACTGGCCATGAACTATGCTACATTTCTACCATTGTTACACGAATTTTTCAACCATATGGACCCTAGTTTACCTATATATAGATAGAGAGGATATATTGGCAAATTTTAACATAATAATGGGTATTATTTAAATCTCTCTGAAAAAAGTGTTATACAATTATAGTTATGTAGATTGAATTAGAAATGTATGATTCAACTCCGTTCAAGCATATTATCTTTATATTTTAGCATCTTATTTATGCACAAGAAATCTCATAAAGTATTAAGTTTCGAATACATCATTTTTCTTAACATTTTCTTCATATTATCATTATTTTCTTAACATTTTCTTCATATTAGATTGAATTAGAAATGTATGCTTCGAGCATATTATCATTATTTTCTTAACATTTTCTTCATGCAAAAAAAATCTCACAAAGTATTAAGTTTCGAATACATAAAATTTTTCTTCATTTTAAAAGTTTAAAAAGTAATAAACAAATACCTCCTTTATTATTTATTTTATTTTCTTTATTTATTTATTATAATGTAGATTATGATTTTCTTAAAGAATTGTGAGTGGTTGTGAGGAATACTATAAAATAAAGGTAAAAGGTAATGTGAAAATATGAGTGAGTGTTAAAAAAAAATGAAGTAGGAAAAAGGGGTGATAAAAGTGTGCATATCACATAATAATCGATATAAAGGACAAAATAATTGATAAAATTTGCTAAAAATAGGAGAAAAAATTAAAGGGATATGAATCATACAGTGTGATTAAGAAAAATAAGTCTAATCAGAAAGTGAGTTGAAGTAGACCTAAAAGAAAGAGAAGCAAATGTTGCTTCATTAATTAGAAGCTACTTTATCTATTATTACCTTTTTTTTTTTTTTTTTTAAAAAAAAAAATTATTAGCAATTACAGTTTATTTTTGAATAGCTTTATCTATATTTACTTGTGGACTGCTTTATTTTCCTTTTCTGACGTATGATCAATTAATATATGCATTATTATGTTTTTTTTTTTTAATAATCCATTAATTATTGTTACTACACTACAGTACAACTTTTATAAATCTTACTCCGTATTACAGTACTCTGTGTATTGATAACTACGTCAAGTTTTTTTTTTTTTTTTTTTTTTTTTTTTACCGAGGTTAAATTTTTACTGAGATTAATTTTTACCTGTAATAATCTGCAGTAGAATTTCGGCTATAAATATAGCTCCCTCATTCTACCATTTCTACTCCTCATTCTACCATTCATCTCAAACAAAAGACCTTCCTCGCCTTTCTTACTCCTCATTCTACCATTTATACGAGAATACGACCATTCGTCTCCAACAAAAAAAAAGACCTTCCTCACCTTTACTTCTCTTCTTCTTCATCAAAACACGCACTACTTGAAATTTATTATGGATGTTTCAAAGCCTATTTTCTCCCTTATAGTGTTTTGGCTACTACTTGGAGTCTTCAACCTCCACCTCACAGCCTCCGTTCCTGTTGATGATAACCGCCGCCACCTCACAACCTCCATCTCCGTTGATGTCTCCAAAGGACATAAGATATCTCCGGTCTTTTTCGGCATTTTTTTCGAGGTACGTATTATTATGATTACTACTACGTACTCCTTTTTTTTTTTTTTTTTTTTTTTTTTGAAGAAATGATTGCTACGTACGTACTCTAATTTAAACAATTATTAAAACTATAAGTTAAAAAAGATAAAATTCATACAATTAAGAAATTTGAACACTTATTACATAATTCAATCTAGAATAATATTACACAATTCTATTTAATTTAGGCCTTTGTAAAATAGCATAGCTGAAAGAAGCATATACCTTAAAAACTCTTGAACATAATGACCTCAGTATTGGCAAGCTAAGAGACACTAATTTTAATTTTTCAATTAGGAAATCAACCATGCCGGAGCCGGTGGGTTATGGGCGGAGCTTGTGAGTAACACAGGTGACATACTAATTAACTACTTTTACTTAATTAATTTTGAAATTACTATATACTCTGTATAATCTTGATTTACATGGAGTATATGATTTGACTTTTACGTTACATGCATTTCCTATAATACGTACATGTATATTCTTTTAAACATACTAGCTATATTCATTCATCCTCACTCATTTAAGATTACGTGATTTTTCAATTAGGATTCGAAGCCGGAGGTCACTCTATGCCTTCGTCAATTAATCCTTGGGCTAGAATTGGTGAGGATGAGGATATCTACATCGTAACGGAGCTAGTGTCGTGCTTCAAAAATAACCCGGTTGCGGTACGGATGGACGTACTTTGTGAACAAAGTACTTGTCCTCCGGGAGGGGTCGGGCTCTACAATACCGGCTACTGGGGAATGGTAATAATTCGTATTAGTTTAATTATTTACTCCGTATTTCTTATATGATTAAATATATGTGTTATAATTAATTAGCCCCTAATATATGATTTTACAACTTTAATTTGTAGAACATTGAAGAAGGTAAAAGTTACAGAGTGATCTTTTACCTTAAATCAACTCAACAAATTGATGCCTTTGTGGCATTTGTTAGTGAAGATGGTACAAGAACTCTGGCTTTTCAGCATATTACGTAAGTCAATATACATTAATTGATGTTACATAAATATTCGTAATAAATTTTTAGCATATATTCCTTAATATAAATATCATTACTATTTGTTGATGTTACACATATACTTGTAATAAACTTCTATTATTATTAAAAAAGAATGATACGGTAGTGACTTAGTGAGTACCTTAATATAAATATCATTACTATTAACTGTCACATAAATACTCCTAATAATTTTTCTAACTAATATTTCATTTTCTAAGCTAGCAAATATATACCTTAATATAAATATCATTACTATTATTAATTAGTTGATGTTACGTAAATGATTGTAATAAAAAATATATGCATAACACGATAGTCACGATTCAAATTGCCTAAAACAAACCTGGACCAAATCGGACCCATTAGCAACGTAATAGGTGTAGTCTCATACTATAATTATGTGAATGTGATTCCTTATATTATTGATGACTTGATGTAGAGTTGATGCTGCAATAGTCAAGAAATGGACAAAAATAGAGATCACATTAAAAGCCAGAGGATCATATAAAACAGCCAGACTTCAATTCACTACTAGCCAAAAAGGAACCATTTGGCTTGATCAAGTTTCTGCTATGCCAATTGACACATACAAGGTGAATTATTTACTAACGTATTTGTTTTTACGGAGTAACTATTTTTTCGGGTTCTAAGACTTTAAATTTGAATTGATCGAACTTGAATTTATTGTTTAGGGTCATGGATTCCGAAATGATTTGATGGAAATGCTTCTCAACTTGAAGCCAAGGTTCCTTAGATTTCCTGGTATTTCACAAATATAAAAACTCTAGTATTCTTTTGAATGCTTAAAAATGTGTAATATACACTAATACTTCTTATGATGTAACTATACATTAAAATGTAGGTGGATGTTACGTTCAAGGCAAATATCTAAGGAATGCTTTTCGATGGAAAGACACCGTCGGACCATGGGAAGAAAGACCAGGACATTTTAATGATATTTGGGGTTACTGGAGTGATGATGGTCTAGGCTACCTTGAATATCTTCAGGTAATTAAGTTAAACACTTTTACATTGTACTCGTATTATATTAATTGTCACTTCATCAATGCAAATTTCTTAGGAAAGTAATAAAATTAATTTATTTAATTATATAAATGTCATTACATAATTATTAGTTAACCAGTAATTTTGTTATAATTAGTCCTTTTTTTTCCTCTTTGCAGCTGGCCGAAGATTTAGATGCCGAGCCTGTGTGGGTTATTAACAATGGTTTGTTATGTTTAACTCTTCCGCTATATCCTCTAAGCTACTTTCCTTATCCATGAACTAATTATTACTTTGTATGTAATCTTACTGCAGGAATTGGTACCTCAGAGCAAATTGACACCTCCTTAATTGCACCATTTGTGCAAGTAAGTATTGAATCCTTGACCATTGAATTGAAACGTTACAAAATGATTTTGTGTTGCACTATCTTATATAATAAACTACCAATTGACTACAAATATTCACGTGAAAATATAGGAAATGTTAGACAGTGTCGAATTTGCAAGGGGTAGTCCAAATTCGACATGGGGCTCCCTTCGTGCAAAGTTGGGGCACCCAAAACCATTTAAACTGAATTACATTGCTTTTGGAAATGAGGGTTGTTATTTCGACACGTATAGAGGTACTTGAATCATTGCATATATATAATATGATCTTTTCAATTGGTTTTGTAAATTTGTTAGTTACTTTTCTGTTTTGTCTATTTTATAGGAAACTATCTCAAGTTTTACAATACGCTAAAGAAAATACATCCTGATATCAAAGTGATATCAAATTGCGATGCAACCTTGAAGCCTTTAGACCATCCTGCTGACATATATGACTATCATGTAATATTTTCTGATTCACTCTTTGCTTGCTATTGTTTTAACAATTTAAAAGCATAACTTTCTATTCTAGATAAATTAATCTTTTATTCTTTTTATGATTTTCAGACATACCCAAATAATACTTCAGAAATGCTTCAACTAACTAATTTATTTGGGAAGATAAGAAGAGATTCTGGTACCCCAAAGGTATGAATCATGCTATTAAAATATCATGTTAGTAGGTATTTTTTATTAAATTAAATGATACATTGATCATACTGTATAATACATTGACATTTTAGAGATGCTTCAATAGTATAATACTCCGTACATTAATAATTTGATACTATACGTCTGTACCCCTTCTCCCCTCTCAATTTTTGTTCAAATCAAAGTTTAAGTTACACATACTATCAATATTATCAACAATATTTTCCTCAAAATAAAAAAAAAATATTATTAACAATATTGACACACGTTATTGATCTATATATAGGCCTTCGTCAGTGAATATGCTGTGAGATATACGGAAGGTCCAATGATGAATGGTACTTTTGGGGCAGCACTGGCAGAAGCTGCTTTCTTGCTTTCATTAGAGCAGAATAGGTATACATATTTCACTATATATAGATCACTTTGATCAATTTTTAACTCATCAAAATAATCTAACTATATTGATTATATACGAGTATTATTTATTAAATAATGTTTATTGATCATAATGTAGTGATGTTGTTGAAATGGTGAGTTATGCTCCGCTTTTTCTAAATCTGAATAATTACAACAAAAGGTAAGTATATATACTTGGTGATTACATTTTGGGATTTATATTGTAAATCATACAAAGTATTAATTATTTCTCTTAATTTTACTTGTTAATCATAGTTGGATTCCGGACGCAATTTCCTTCAACACATACCAAGTGTACGGAATCGCAAGTTATTGGGTGCAAACTTTTTTTCAAAATTCAAGTGGAGCAACACTTTTGAGTGTTCGTCTCCACAACCATTTTAAACCGAAAAACACATTCATTACTGCTATAAGTTGGACGACTAAAGAGAAAAAGAGCCATATAATGATTAAGGTTATGAAAATCTCTACTCTTTGGTATCATACTTCTACTTCTATAATCAATACATTATACTAGTCTTACATTATTAAAAAATTTGCACATTTAATCACGTAGGTTGTCAACTACAATGATGAATCGTTGAAACTAAACATTTCTCTCAATGGAGTTGACTCAAACTCCATAATAATTTGGAGGGAAGTTGTGCTAGCTAGTGATGATCTACAAGCCGATAACACTTTTGAAAACCCTGTTAAGGTATAACTTTAACATTTATTTATACTATATCTTCTTATCATTAAATAATAGCCAATTCTAATGTGATGTAACATGTAATTGCTAGGTGGTGCCTTTATCCAGAATTCTAAATTCCAAAGTAGAGAAAGACATACTTGTGGAGGTTCAGCCGTACTCATTGACGGCGTTTGATCTAATTACAAGCAAGGCCCTCCAATAATGTCCACCGTCTTAATCAATTTAGAAGCCATGTTCTAATCAAAACATTCGGCACTTCAATTTTTTTTTAGTACCTTGTAGAAATTTGTACCGTTTTTTCAAGAACAAATTGTACGTTTGTAAGTTGTTTTTTTCCCTCCCTTTTGCTATGTTTTCAAGTAGTCAAGTAATGCAACAAGATTAGTTGTGTTGAGTTTAAACTGGTTCTACTATTTTGAATTCTGATATTGCAAGATTCTTCTGTATGTTTCCGTGGTCTAGTTTGTAATTGTATAACTTTCAATTTGAGGATAAGGGGTTATATTTTTACACTTGCCCATTTTTGGATGATTGAATTGAAGAATTTGTAGTATCTTGGGCTACTATATTATTCTGGTCTCGTTAAAAAAATAAATAAATAAATAAAAATAAAAACTGTTGGATCAACTGAAATTTTCTGACTTGCCGCAAAAACTAGACCAAAGTAAATCTGCGGGAATGTAAGGTTGATTGCTTCAAAGGTTAATTCAGAAACCAAAATCAATGGGCTCGTGATAACCCTGATCCTCTTATTATGTACAGCCTTCTGTTAGTAGTTTTGATTTTGGGCTTTTGGCCTTTTGTGCTGCGTTAGTGTCTAAGACTCTAACTTACACTTTTCTTTTGCCATTTAATTGTTTAATGCCACACGATTATATTGTAGCAGTCATTAGCATCGGGCCAAAAGGTGAATTTGAGCAAAACCGAAGTGACTTTTAGCAAATACGTTGACGTTGATCGAAGGAAAGATATTGTTGAGGCATTGGGGGTTCGAGAAGTTGAGAAGCATGAAAAGTATTTGGGATTGCCGACAATAATTGGAAAATCCAAGAGGACCATCTTTGCCATTCTGAAAGAGAGGTTATGGAAGAAATTGAATGGGTGGAAGGAAAAATTATTGTCTAAGGCAGGGAAGGAAATTCTGATAAAAGTTGTTGCCCAAGCAATTCCTACATATATGATGAGTGTTTTTCGTATCCCAGATGGTTTTCTTGATGACATTCAAGCTCTTATTGCTCGCTTTTGGTGGGGCTCAACGAACACTTCTAGAAAGATGCATTGGCATAATTGGGACTCCATGTGTTTGCCGAAAGCTATGGGAGGAATGGGTTTTCGTGACCTTAAATGCTTCAATCAAGCCCTTCTTGCTAAACAAGCATGGAGATTGCACAATGATACTAGTTCCTTGTTACACTCGGTCTTGAAGGCAAAATATTATAAGAATGGTGTATTTTTGAGTGCGGAAAGGGGGTACGATCCAAGTTATACTTGGAGAAGTATTTGGGGTGCGAGACCTCTTCTTATCGAAGGCTTAATTAAAATGGAGGGTGGGTAATGGCTTAAGCATTGGAGTTTGGGATGAGGCATGGCTGCCAGGCAATGGCACATCTCTTGTGCCTACACCAAATCTGAATTCTTGCAGTGAGAAGAAAGTAGCAAATTTGATTGATTTTGAGAAAGGCGGCTGGAATGAGGAGCTTGTTAGAAGTACTTTTGTAGAGAGTGAGAGTAATTTAATATTGGATATCCCAATCTCGTCTAGATGGCCTTCTGATCAGAAGTTTTGGTGGCGAACTAAAGATGGATGCTACACGGTTAAGTCTGGATATTGGCTGGCTAGGTTGGGTACAACGCAGGCATGGCACACTCTCCATGGAAACCAGGATGAAGGTCTTTGAAAGCTGGTTTGGGGTATGGAATGTCTACCTAAATTACGACACTTTATATAGAGGGCGTGCAAAGGTAGTATTCCAGTGAAGGAGAGGCTACATTATCGCCATATTACTGCTGATAACGTCTGCCAGGGGTGTGGAGCTGCTAGTGAAACTGTAATTCATGCTCTCTTTGAGTGCCATGATGCAACTGTTATCTGGGCTCAGAGTGAGTATATGGGGCTGCTTGCTGATGCTCCGTCTTCTAGCTTCTCTAATCGATTAATGTGTGTGGCAGATAGGATTGGGCGCAAAGGGATTGCTAAATTTTGTCTCCTAACATGGGCATCTTGGTTCTGCAGGAATGAGAGATTGCACCAGGGGCCTGTTTCTGATCCGATTCAAGTGACTGCTAATTACTCAAGGCTGATGGCAGACTATATTGAGTATGCTAAACGTGTTTTCAAGCCTGCCGGCACGTCTGTGGGGGTGTTTAATGGCTGGAAACCTCCTGCTACGGGTTGTATTAAAGTGAACTCTGATGCTCACTTG
This sequence comes from Chenopodium album, assembly GCF_948465745.1. Lineage (NCBI taxonomy): Eukaryota > Viridiplantae > Streptophyta > Magnoliopsida > Caryophyllales > Amaranthaceae > Chenopodium > Chenopodium album. The sequence continues at coordinate 6,333,972 of NC_137844.1, read as the reverse complement.
TCTGCTGGTGGGTTTGTGGGACTTGGTGTGATTTGATAGATGATGGGGGAAGATTGGTAACTGCTGCCACACAAAGAGTGAAGGCCAGGTGGGAAGTGGAACAATCTGAAGTGGCTGCTGCAAGATTTGGTGTCCAAATTGCTCGTCAGCTTGGATTCACAAAGATCGAGCTTGAATGTGATGCCCTCACAGTTGTGCAGACTATCAACAGCGAGAAAGTGGGCTATTCCCCTCTAATGCTGTTTTACGAGGATGTTAAGAGTTTGATTAGCGAGTTTGAGTCTTTTATTTGTTGTCATGTGCGTCGGGCGGGTAATACTTTATCACACTTAGTAGCTAGATATAATGTTAGTGAATCGTGCTTTGTATGGACCGATAATTTCCCTCAAAGTTTCACAACTTTGGCGGAACTTGATATGCTTTAATAATATTGCCCGGCTAACGTTCTTTCAAAAAAAAAAAAAAAAAAAAGTCTACTTTAGCTTTCAATAGTATATGTACTTTCCTAAAAATAGTAGTTATCGTTCTTGAAAATATTGAGAAAAATATAATTTTAAATGTTTGATTTAGGCATTTCCAGTTTTGGCAGGTATTTAGGTGTTGAGATAAGCCCTAATAAGCTTAAGGTCTCTCATTATTTTGATCTTCTCCAAAAAAAACCCTTGATAGAATTAGAGGATGGCAAGCAAAGCTTATCAATATTGCTGGTAGAACTACCTTAATCAAATCTGTCCTTAATTCATATTCAGTCTATTCCATGCAAACCAAATTGCTTCCTATTTCCATGATCCATTCCTTAGAGAAAAAATTGTAGGAAATTTTTATGGAATAAGGTGGATAGATCAAGATACATGCCTAAAACTAGTTGGTCAATTGTGAATAAACCTATGGCTATTGGAGGTTTGGGAATTAGAAAACTAAGAGAATGGAACATAGCCTTTATGGCTAAATTGGGATGGACTATGCTTACTGATCATTCTAAACTTTGGGTTAGGATTTTCAATGACAAATATCTTCATCGTTCTGCTCTTTTAGAATGTGATCCAAAGGTTTACCATTCCCCAATTTAGAGAGATTTATTAAAAGGAAGAACCTTGTTAGCCTCGGGTATGATTATTGGTATAGGAAATTGTGATTCTACTTCCTTATGGTATCACCATTGGGTTGGTCCTAAACCTCTTTATCACTACCTTAATTAATGGTGATGTTCCTCCTTCGAAAGCTCATTGGGCAGGGTCTAATATTATTAAGAACAAAGTTTGGTTTCTTGATAACATTAAACATCTTCTTCCTGATAATATTATCAAGCTCATTCTCTCAACTCCCATCTCTATAAATTCGAATTTAGAGGATTTTATTAGGTGGGCTCCTTCTAAGGATGGAAATTTCACTATTAAATCAGCCTGTCATCTTCAATGCTCTCTTTCTCAAAATTCGGATTTTCCCCAGCCTTCTCAAAATACCATCTGGAAAAAGATTTGGAAAATTAAAACTCCCCACAAATACAACATGCTTCTTTGGCACTGTGCTCACTCAATTCTTCCAGTTGCTTCTTCTCTTTCATCTTTCATTCCAGCCATCTCCCCTACATGCTATAGTTGTGGTCTGTTTGAATAAACCCATTTTCATCTTTTTAGGGATTGCTTTTACTCTTCTATCCTATGGAACTACATCTTCCAAACACTTCCAATTCCAAATAGTTTTGACTTTTCCTCCTTTAAAAATTTGGATTGGCATGATTGGATATCATTTAACTTAGCTCTGTCAGATAAATGGAAGATGATCTTTTGCACTTGTCTTTGGTATATTTGGAAAGATCGAAATACAGATGTGTTTGAGTTGAAAATGTTCAGGTCCCTGCACACTTACAGCAAGTTCTTTGTGGATTATCAATCCAATAATCATATTCTGCAGAGAAAAGGAAAGATGGAAGACAAAGGCTCGTCCAACTCTTGCTGGAATCCTCCTAGGGAGGGTTATATGAAGATAAATATAGATGGTGCTTGGAAGCACTCTGAGCTTGTTGCTGGTGGTGGAGTTATTAGAAGGAGCACTGGTGCTTGGTTCTTTGGTTTCTCTAACAAGTATAACGCTGTTACTCCTCTTGCTGCTGAATTATTTGCTATGCGTGAAGGCATTAACATTGCTATTGAGTTCAAAATTAAAAAGATTGAATTGGAAACAGACTCTGAATACCTTGGAAAACTTTTCATTTGTGTGGATCATGTACCTCATCATGAGTTATATGCTGTTATAAGTGATGTTGCTGAACTTTTGAGAACCAATGGAAATATTATAGTCCGTCATGTTCCCAGGCAGAAGAATACTTTGGCTCACAACCTTGCTTCCTATGGTTTGGATATGCATCTTGGGCATAAAGATCACTTCTTGGTTCCCCCAACCAATATCCATTCGAACTCCTTTTACTTGTAGGAGTACGTCTTGGATCTGTCCATTATGTTATGGCCGGAATCCTACTCACGGCGACCTAGTCGAATTTGGAGAAGCTGAAACGACAGCGCCTAGGGAATCATTCACTCATTTGTTGTCCTCGGTCTTGGGTTTTCCTAATTAACCCCCCAAGCCATGCACATGCAGCCCCCTCCCTTTGCCAAGCATATCTATGATGCAAATTTGGGAGTCCCTTCTTCTTCTGGATAGCTTCTTGCTAGGTTGGAATTCGTTGTTGTGGATGTCTGCTTTTGCTGCTAGTACTAATGACAGGGTTGATATTAGTCTAGTTGTTTTGTTTAGCTTTATCTATGAGAAATCCATGTTCATCTTTTTGATTAACAAAAAACGTTAATCTAGACCCACTTTAGGTTTTTCGCCCTCCATTAGTAAGGACTGGAAGGTCAATTCACGCGGCTTACATGGACATATGCACACTCTTCATGCTGACAACACCTTCCAACTCCCTTTATCTATCTAGATTCTATTTCTGTCTGTATTATAATTATGATAGTAGGAAGTTCTATAGTACCTATCCCTTTGATGGTGCTGATAGTCGGATTTGTACTAAGTTACAATACCAATTTTCCTTCCCCGGCTATGTATTTTGGTTTGCTGTTGTTTTGGCTGGGAGGAATATGGCTTTTGTTGTAAAATATACTTTTAAGGCTTTAAGCCAGTAATATAAGTTCTTCATTTTGTGTTAAAAAAAAAGATTTAGGCATTTCTAGATCAAGGAGCATATGGCCAATCAAAAAAGTCAAGAGCAAGCATCTGCGGAGCAAGATGTTTCTTTGAGAGCCACATAATTTACGAAGAGAAGTAGCCAAGTAAGGGACCAACACTTTTGAGTGTTCGTTCCCACAACCATTTTAAACCGAAAAATTAAACACATTCATTACTGCTATAAGTTGGACGACTAAAGAGAAAAGGAGCCATATAATGATCAAGAGTATGAAATTTTCTACTCTTTAATGTCGATCATATCTTCTACTTCAATTCTATAATCAATACATCATAGCATCATACTAGCTAGTCTTACATTATTATAATTTGCACATTTAATCACATAGGTTGTCAACTACAATGATATGTCATTAAATCTGAACATTTCTATCAATGGAGTTCATTCAAACTCCATAATAATTTGGAGGAAAGTTGAGCTAGCTTGTGATGACCTGCAAGCCGATAACACCTTTGCTAACCCTACTAATAAGGTACGAAGTATAATTTATGTATACTTTATCTTCTTATCATCGATTATTATAATGGACCTTCCTAACATGGAGTAATAACCAAAATCCTACTGTATTATTTAGGAAATTTTGCAAAAAATCACCTTTTATAAGAAAATTTTTACAAGAAACCACCTTATAAAATTTTTTTTGCAATGACATACCTTAATCAGAATTTTTTTTACAATGACACACCTTAATCAAAATTTTTTTTGCAATGACACACCTTTGGTTAGAAAAGAGGGTTTGACCCTGTTTTTCGGGGTTGACATGACCACGTGCGAGACACGTGATCTCTTTAAACCACTCTCCAACTACGTACACGTGAACTCTTAGGTGCAAATAATATGAAATGGAGTTAGTTTGTAAGTGACTTTTTTTTTAGCAATTTGTATTATGTTTTTATTCTTAATGTTCTAATTTCTTTATATTTTTACCAATCTAAAAGTGTCAAAGTATAGCAGAAGCTTGCTTGCTTATATCATCATCAATATCTTCAATAAAAAGTATTAAAGGTGGGATTGATTAATGATTATATAATTTTATATTTATGTTCTTCTACACTTACATTAAAATCTTATTTGATCGAATAGGCCTTGAAATAAGCGTTCCAATGATATATCATAAGCCCGATTTCGATTCAAAATGAAATAGGAGTGAACAAGACACTAAACTCGGCCCAAAACCGACACTCTTGCACCTAAATGGTCATATCTTAAAATCTATTAAAAAAAAAATTGACCTAATTCTAATTGGTTTGAAAATTATACTTAAAGATATTTTCAACGATATTATATGCCTTATTTAGAGTTATGGATTAAAAGTTATGAAAGTTTTAAAAATGCGCAAAATATGTCAAAGTACGTATCGCGTCACGATACAAGGCATCGTGGCACAGTACAACGCGCTGTAGCACGATACAAAGCACCGTAATTCTATATTGAGTCCCTTTTTCTGCCTTCTATCCTAAATACGGCCCTAATTCTACATTTTCGGATGATAGGTGTAGACACCCAAATGTGTCTCCCCAAAACCAAATCCAGTGATGAGTACCTTTCACGTTATTTGATTATCGAACGAAGTGAAAGTGTAAAAAGTCTAGTGATGAGGATGTTTTTATTAAAATATCTCTTCTTCTGTTTTCAAAATATTTCTTTTCTTACTCTATTTATGAAAATAGTCAGTCCAATTTGGTTTGGTCCATGATAAGGGTCCAATAATAGTGTAGTTGGATTGGGCTCGAAAAGAGTTTTCTAACGGTATATTATAAGTCCAATTCCGATGAATAATGAGGAAGTTATGGACTAAATTAAATTAGGCGCAATAATTTTACTTGTGGCCCAATGATCTAGAGGAGGGCCTATTAATTATTATTATTCCTAAAGTAATTAGGATTGATTTTAATCGTCTAGGAATATCTAGAAGGTTCTTTTTAATTCTAATAAAATTAGGATTGATAATTATATTTTAAAAGATGTTTTATTTTAAATAAAATATATGATTTGTCACAAATAGGATTTTAATCTGTTTAACGCGGAATAACCTGCTTAATCGTTTTAAGAAGATGATTCCGCGTAAAAAGCGCGTTGTACTTTTGATTCAGCGTGAGACGACAAAGCTGTCGTCTGGCGCTAACAGCTGTCGCCTGGCGCTGGCAGCTGTCACCTGTCGCCTGTCGCTGCTTCTGTCGTCTGGCGCCGACTCATGTCGTTGGCGACAGTAGGTATTTTATTCCGAATATGACTTGCTTTGATCCCGTGCTATTTTTTTCTATAAATAGGGGTCGTATCTCCCCGTTTTTCATCATTCACAACCATCACCTCTCTCTATTCTCTCTCTAAAGCTAGAAGCTTTCTCTTTCACTATTCTTTTTCTAAACCTTCCTTTTTACAAAATTTCACATTCATTAGTTCTATACATACCTAGCCAAGTTCAAAGTTGCCTTCGCCCTAAGCGTGAAAGGTTGATAATTTTAGAGGGTTTGGTCCCAAATCTCTATTTCAATTATTTAATTTAATTGTTTATTATTTTCCTTGAACTTTACTAACGTGTGTATTTTGTTATTATAAAAAGGTACGAGGCATTGAAGTAAGTACTTTAATGGCTTTATTGATATTTTGATATAGAAATCATGTTTAGATTATTTTTGTTGATTCCGAATATCATGTTAGGATGTTATATTGTTTCCTAGTATCATGTGTAGAAAATTTAGAGTATTAGTGATATATATCATGATTTGATTTTCTTAATTAGCATTGGTTAAGATGTGGATAATTAAGGGAGTTAAAAGATTAGAGATAAGACAAAAAATTGAAGTGGTGTTTTGCCGATCGGACACAATACTTTTTGCTTCAATTAATTGTGACGGTTGGTTACAATTGGTTTTGCGCTATATTTATATACATGAATATATATGATGAAAAAATAAGAAAGAAAAAGGAGTTGGGCGTGACTTTCTTCTTTTCATTCTCTTGGTTTGGCTATTATTTTTCAAGGTTCATCATCACAATTTACACAAACTTGTTTACATTGAATCATAATTGTACTACACATAATTATGATTGTTTCTTCGTTGTATCTCCTAAGTGAATTTCGTGAAACCCGGTGTGTAGTTTAAGGGTCGAAATATTACTTTTGGGAAAGTGATTCCGTTCACGCCTTGAAGGTTTATTGTTGTTCAATTTCAATTTCATCTTTGTGACCCTTGTTCAAGTAAAATCCCCAACATCATGTTTAGGGTAATAACTGAAATTACTAATATTTATGATATTATTATGATGCTTCCTATTTCTTTCCTAATATCATGTTAGTGTCATGTTAGGGCTAATTGATCTTTATTGTCTAGTGACATGCTAGGGTTTGTTATTAATCTTGTTAGTATCATGCCTAGGATCTTGCTATTAATATTATGCCTTATTGTTAACATGATTTTTATATTATTGCTTGATATATTATTATTGTTATTGCTTGATCACACCTTTTATGCATGTTTAAAGGGAATTTGTACTTGTAATCACGCTTAATAAGATAATTAATAATCTTGTTTAGGCTAATATGATTATAATTCAAGTGATCGCCGATAATAGTTTTATTTGTGCATTAATATTCAACCAACATAGATAAACAGGTTTAGAGTTAACCTAATGATTGTATGTTAGTCAGAAAGCGCACATGAATACGAGAAGAATAAAGTAGAGTCAATCTCTTTTAGGTTGGATTTGTACCTTCATCCCCGAACTTCCAGTCATGGTTCCAGACCTATTGGAGTTAACGATCTTTTGGATCGTTAACGGGTGTAACCTTCACCCTGTGAACGGTTTACAAGTTCCTAAAATTTGTTGGCAACTTTTTTACTCTAGCTTCATTCCCTTTGGATGCCACCATGTTTAAGTGTATAATCACAGTGGGGCTCAAGTGTGGGATGCTTGAAATATTCTCTACAATAGGCGAGGAGAACGGACTGAGTATGAAAGGAACACATCACCATAAGACTAAAATAAAATTGTAATACCCCATATTTTCATACGTATTTTCTAATTAATTAATTAAGAATTATTTTATAAAAAGAGTATTTTAGTAAATTCATTATTTGGAGCCAAAATAATATTTGAATTTTGGCGTCAAATATAAGTATTTAATCATTTGAATAATTAATTATTTTTGGATTTTTAAATTAATAATATAGGTTTAATTATCTTTTTTAAGGTCGGTCCATACTTTATTATACTAACTATTTCAAGAGAAATATCTAATATACATTATGTATCTAACTAATTTTGATATTATCTAAAATATTTATTTATTCAATTATTTTATTATGATTTTCATTTTTATTTTAAAAAAAAAATAATAAAATAAAAAAAATAAAATTTGTGAACGTGAGCTTATCATGTTTTTAAGAGTGATTTTATCACCTTAGTTTGTTAATAATTATTGAACTTAACCTCTAATTCTCTATCTCATTTTGTTCCTATCTTCCTTCTCCCAACCATATGTGTATCCATTTAATTATTCTTATCTTTTAACCAACCTACTAATCTAGACCAAATGTTACTCAAATTCATTCAACAAACTTAAACTTATCATGTTCTTATTCTTATCTCATTCCACCTTAAGCTCTATCCTTTCTACACCCTCGACACTATAAATAGACCCTTAATTCTTCCCACTTATTCACACCAATTCTCTACTTTTCTTCTCCTCTTCGTACACAAATCATCCCGTTTATCTTTGAAGCCAATTTTCGAGCACTTCTGGTCAGTTTTTGGGGTATTGACATTTCACAAAAGAATGTTCCTCTCGAAAAATGCTTAAGGTTAGGCTCAAGAATCACCCAATTCGGAGTTATATCAAAGGAGTTATAGCCTCTGCAAGTTCTGCCTATTCTTTCCAACGCAAATCCAATTCTTCTCTTTTCCTTGGTTTCTTATCTTTTCTTATTCTCTTCTCTTATTCAATTATTATTATTATTATTATTATTATTATTATTATTATTATGGGGGATTTATAAATAATTATTATGAGTAGTTTTAATTATATAAAATCAGAATTTTAATAATGTTTATGTTGAAAGGTTCATGTACATATAGTTGGGAGGTTTTAATTTAATTATTTGTGATTATTTGTTAACCTTATATTGATTAAGGTTATATTTATTTGTAGGGTGTGTTCAATCAAGGTTCTTGAGGTTCTTTTTGTGTGGTTTTTCTAGCAAGGATCAAGGTACGTTTAGGTGGCTAGATACCTTTGAAAGTAATTGGTTTGAATAACATGTTTTATATGATTTGATTGGTGATTGAATTAAATTGATTTTGAAATAAATTATGTTTGAAGGTATTTATTTTAATAAAAGTATTAGAATGATTGATTTTTAAATCATGTTTTGAATGGTTTGGATTACTAATCGTGTTTAAATAATATTGGGAACTATTGGATATTAAAAGGATTTATTGAACCATTGAATTATTATTATTAATGCTTTATAAGCATGTTAGTAATCCCACTATGCGGATTTGGTTTATTGATAAGGCCTTGGACTTTGTATGACCGGGTCTTTCCTCAAGAATAGCCTTGTAATATAAGGAGACTAGCTTGGGGGTGTGCACACTTGGGTGAGGAATTGGATTAAAAGGAATCGGTTTTGGAATAATGAGTTTTGAATTTATTGGATTAATTATTGAAATTGGTTTTAAAAGCATGTTTGCAAATAAATTGAGTTTACACTATCTTGCACTTATCGTACTTAGCATATTTTACTAATCCGTATTTCTTATTTGTTTTGGTTCGCCCTGTTTACCGTAATGGTAAGCAGTGTTGACTATTTTCAGGTGGAGTCATGAATGAGCATATGGGAGTCCAGGGATTTGCTTCACCTAGTTTAGGAATGTTGGTCGTCTTTATTTTTGAGCACTCATAACAATGTTGCTATTTTTATAAGTATTAATAAAAGAAAATTGAGTTTCCGTTGCAAGTTTTGTTGTTGAGTTAAGTACTTTGAGTAGCCTTGCGTAATCACGCGGCGGTAATACGCCCAAGTCTATCTCTACGGTATAATTATACGTATTATACTAGTATTTCCGTAGAGGGAGATTTGGGGGTGTTACAAAAACACAATAATTCATCCCTAGCTTTAACCATCCCTATACCTATTCTAATCATCGTTTTTAAGCAATTATATATTCCTTTGCAATACTTGGAATACTACTTGTAGGGAATATTTCAAACATCAACTTTGAGCCCTACTGTGATCATGTATTTAAGCATGGTGACGTCCAACGGGAAGAAAGCTAGAGATAAAAGAGTCGTCAAGCAACTACTTTAGAAACTAGTAAACCGTCTACGGGTGGAAAGGTTAGACTCCGTTCACGATCACAGAGATCGCCACTCCATTCAACCGTACTATACTACTACTTCCAATTGTAATTGACAATCTTTGTATATATTAGGTGCAAATAATATGAAATGGAGTTAGTTTGTAATTGACAATTTAATTTTTTTAGCAATTTGTGTTATGTTTTTATTCTTAATGTTCCAATTTCTTTATATTTTTACTAATTTAAAAGTAGTTAAGGTGGGATTGATTAATGATTATATAAGTTTATGTTTATATTTTTCTACACTTACATTCATTTTTATTTTTACTTTTTTGATGGGAACACTCATTGTAAATTCTTATTGTTATATTTTCTTTAATTTTTTTTTACCTATCTAAAAGTATTAAACTTGGAATTGTATACTACTTCATAATTTTATGTTTTTACTCCTCGACAATGGAAAAATACAAGTTAATCTGTCAGATAGACGAATTTTTGTTAATCTAATGGCATTTTTGCAAATATATTGAAAAAGCAGGTCATTTATTCAGTACTTTTGGTGAGCTGTCTAATTACTGTTTGCTTTTACTGTTTGGTGAGGAAATTACACATGTACCCCTCAACTAGTACATGAAAAGTCGCATATACCCCTCCACTGGTACTTGAAAAGACAATTCTGGGGAATTAACTGGGTATCCCTCTTTGAAAATTACACTCATTGTTAATTCTTAATGTCTAAAAGTAGGTAAACAAATCACGATTTGCTTTCACTAAATTACTTATAGAGTTATAGCTTATACTGATTTCTTGAGACCATTTTCGTTGATGAAGAGAAAAAGTAAAAAGTTAAGAAGGGTAAAAGAAAAAAGATTTGTTAATCCAACAACTAAAACTAATCAACCCAAAAGATTCTAAGAGTTGAATCTATCATGTGATTAAACTAAGCAGGGGCCTTAAGCAAGGTGACCCTTTATCTTCGTACCTGTTCATTCTTGTTGTAGATGTTTTTTAGGTCGTCTTGTAAGGAAGGCCATGGAGGAGGGTTCAATTCATGGGGCCAAAGCTGCTAGTTGTAAGGGGCTCGAGATTTCCCATCTCCTCTTTGCAGGGGCGGGGCAAGAAAATTTGGGGCCCTGTGCAATATCTTAAAATGGGCCCCTGTGTAAAATATTTATTACAAAATACTAATATGTAGTATTGTAAATAATAATAAGGCGTCACATTATACTCCAAATACAAAATAAAAAGCAATATTTCAATTACAAAATACTAATATTATAAGTAATAATAAGTCATCAGGACTCATCACATTACACTCATCACTAATATTATAAATAATTAGCATGTTTTAGGACAAAATCATCAACAAGACAACAACACTTTCAACATCAGGAGTTGAAGATTGCAAATTTGCCATATATCCCAATAATTCTGTAAATTAATTATTGTTTTTTCGACAACCTGTTTTAACCAAAAAAAAAAAAAAAAATTACTCCATCAATTAAAATTACACATATAAATCTATAATAAAAAGAAAAAAAAAACAATATTTACCTACAAACTTGTTGAATAATTGTTGAGATTAACTTGAGGCTTCAGCAATGTTTAAGTGAAAAAAATGAAAAACCTTGAATGAGAGAGAAAGTAAATCTAAACCAAAGAGGAAATAAAAGCAAATGTACAAAATAGAGTTAGAAAGAGAGTAAAAAAAAGGTAAAAAGTAGTAATAAAAAAATATTCTCAGAATTTTTTATATTGTAATCCGTGAAAGTTAACAAAAATAAATAAAATAAATTTTTTTGGCAAAGAACAAGATTCGAAACCTAACCCTCTATTCCATGTATGTACCTCTTTACCAGTAAACCAAGGAAATTATTGTTATTCATCTTCCTCATAATAAACCTATATATAATTTTGGGGTCCCACTATTACAAAAACTGGAAAAGAGATCACAAATTAAAGACCCTTTATTTAACTAACGGGTTTGTTTGGTGTAAGAGATCCAATATTAATTTTAACGGGTCTCTTACATGTTTTAGGGACCCACAATGGTGGTGAAAGAAAAAATAAAGTGAGAAAATAGATCTGTTTTAAAACTTAACGGGTCTGTAAGTATTTTAGGGCCCACAACTTTGATGAAAATAAAAAGTTAGAGTAAGAGAGCCGTTGGCAAATTGAACTGGTCTCTCACCTTTGTTCCAAGTTGCAAGTAGAGTAGAAGAGTAGTACATACAGAGTACCCTTCTTCTCATTTTCATGTCATTCTCTCTCCTAAAAACCCTAACCTCAACCCCTTATTAAAACCCTCATCCTCTCATTTGGATCACCCGTCATTCCCACTTCCTTCCTCCATTATATTGAAGCAATACATACAGACAATCAGATTTTGGTCAATGTCATAGCTTAACAAATCTAGGTAATTCTCCCACTTTTTTTTCCTATAATTTGATCTTAATTGTCAATTTTCTGTTCATATTATATAACTGATTCATGATTCCCTTGATGATAGATTATTGCTTTTATATTATGATTATACTTTTTAAGTTGATTTTTGACATGAAGTTGGGTTTTCTGTGTTGGTGATTTTTTTACTTTTTTTAGAATATTTTTCCTTCGATTTTTTATTTTGATGAGTACCCATCTCCGAAATGAATCTATTCAGGTCAGTATTTATCTATTGTTCCTTATGTTTTTGGTTTCGATTTCTTCTATAATTTTGAAAGTTCGTGTGATTAAAATTTTGATTTAGTTTTAGATTTATTGTTTAGATTCCGATCTTGTTTTTGTACTCCAAATTATTGTTGTGTTAATTTTACTTTTAATTTATTCTGAATTTTTGTATTTGGTTTGTTCAATTCTTACGGTGTATATTTTAAATTGATTTTACGTATTTGGTTTGTTATTGACTATTGCAGTTATGAAATTGGATGGAGATGGTGAATAAAAGTTCAATGGTAGATTGTGAGAAGAAAGATATAGATAATTAATATGTGGTCTTCTCAAGCTAGTTTTCCGTAACAAAGAATTGCAGTATCAATTGCATTTCTGTGTTTTTTTTTTTTTTTGGAACCATATTAATTGCAATTCTTTGGAATTCTTGAATGCTTAATATAAATTAAAATTGGTTGGAATAACTTGTAGTATATTTTTTTGGGAAAAAATAAATTTTAGTCCATAGTATATAAAGTTGTACAATACATTTTTGTCAGCGCCATGTGTATATATATATGTTATTTTATTTAATTTTATATTGTACTTCTGTAATTAAATTTTATAATTTCAGCATTCGTAATAGAGCGTAAAATGAAAAGTTTCAAATTGAAAATTGAAAATTCAAACAAATATTGCAGAAAAAAAATATTTATTATTTTTTTTAAAAAAAAAATCAAACAGACCCGTCGTTTAGTATAACAGGTCAATTTGACCCCCATTTAAGAGACCCCTTAATACAAAACACAGGTCTGTTTCCCTTCTCATATATCTATCATACATCACACCTAATAGATCCCATATCTCTAATAACGGGTCTATTTTTTTAAAAAAAAAACAGACCCCCCCAATGAGGGGTCTCTTTATCAAACAAACCCCTTAGCTAGAGACCCGTCCAAGACAGGTCTCTAAGGCCAATTTAAATGGGTCTGTTAGCCTATTTTTGTAGTAGTGCCCCCTTAATTACGGGGCCCTGTGCGGTCGCCCAACATGCACCGTGCCAGCGCCGCCCCTGCCTCTTTGCCAATTATAGTTTACTCTTTGCAAGAGTCAACCAAAGGGAATGCTCAAAGACTGTTGAATTAGTAATTAGTAAGGGTGTTGGTTTGTCAACACAAGAGGAAATATTATATTGGGGTTTCTTGATATGAGAAGGGTTGAGGAGCATGGAAAATATTTGGGCATCCCAACAACTATTTTGGTAGGTCGGAAAAAAATATTATTAATAATATAATGTCGAGAAAAAAAAAATTGGGAAGCGGTTTGGCACCAAAACCGCTCCCCATTACACTTCACATATCATGTGCGAAATGCAAATGGGAAGTGGTTTGGCGCCAAAACCGCTTCCCATTACCTCCAAAAAAGAAGCAGTTTGAACTGCTTGCCATTTAAATGGGCAACGGGAAGCCCCCCAAGCCCAAGCGGTTCAAAACCGCTTCCTATTAGAGGGTTTGAACTGCTTTCTATTTACGTTTTTCTACTAGTTTCTTATTCTAAATTATGCATTTCATTTTTAATTTTAATTATTTCTGAATTTAATTATTATGATTAAAGGTTCGGGTTAGGATGTCATCATCTCTAATATTAAAAGCAATGAACATAATTTTGCAAATACAGATATTATTAATAAATTGCGACAGCCATTGAAACGATCGCAATTTATGAATATCACATATTCTAAACAGTTGTAATATCACGGTCTTATTTTTATATGACACTATCGTAAATTCCTTTGTTTGCAATAGCGTATAGCAGTCGCAACGTTTGACTATTGCGGTCGTCTACACCGGTCACAATGTTTGAAAATTGTGACCACCTATACCGGTCGCAATGTTTGAAAATTGCGACCGCATATACCGGTCGCTAATAAAATTCTTTACGATCGTATGCACCTGTTGTAGCCAACTTTGCGACAAATGTGGAAACAGTCATTGAAAATATACAAAACGGTCGCAATAGTATTTGAGACCGCTTTCTTGTCGTAATTTTCCTTTTTCTGCGACCAAGCAAATTATAACTGGTGTGTAGCAGTCGGTAACAGTCGCAATTATTATTAACGACGTTTTTCGTGAAGACTTTTTTTTTTGTGAAGACTAATTATATAATTCTATGTTTTAATCTTCTACAACAATTTTTTATTAGGTACTAGTTTCTCACAAAATTTAGGTTTTATTAGGAAGTTTTTGACCAAAAAAAACAATGACATGCAAATCGAGATATTTTATAACACGCAAAAATGAGTCATTTATGCTATTTATTTTCTTATTCTGAGCTCAATTTTGACCACTAAGAATGAAAATAAACCTAGAAAACTTAAGGAAACATTTTTGGCACGCAAATCAAAAAATAAAAATTTAATTTACCAGCTTCAGCGGCGATAATGATGGCCAGAAAACTCACTAAAGATACGCTTTGCACACCCAAGTCATTAGTTTCTGGTGTTTTGGCTACTACACAAAAAATAGGGTGCACGGTGCACTTAAGCAATAGTTGAGAGTATTGAGGCCAATTGTGCCATAATTTTATAGATTTTAATGTATTCTATAATTTTACATATTAACCAATAAATTTCAATAAATGAGTAATATTTCAACATATATATGCAAGAATAATTTTATAAATAGACCATCTGTAAAAAAAAAAAATTAAAAAAAAAAAAAATAGTGAAAATGATTTAATTCAGTAAAATTAAGGTGAAGAGTACCTAGTCTAAATCATTTAATCTTAAAATATCAATATTTCTTCATGAATATTAAATAGTGCAATAATCTACATTGTGAAAGGAGGCAAATTTAAATTATAATCAATTAAATAGGAAGGGAATTATTCTATATATAAAATATACTAATAACAAACCAAATTCATAATCATATGTACAAGGAGAATATATTTCTAGAAGAGGAAAAGAATCATTTAATTATTAGAAAATAAAAAATAATATCATAATCTTCAAGTATACAAGGAGGTCAAAAGTTTGGAGAGTTTTCTTACATAGCTTATTATCTATACTTTAATTTAGGGGTGAGCATGGGACGGGTACCCGTATCATTAGTACTAACGGTTCGGGTACCCGATAACCAAAATCCCTAAAAGTGATATCCATAACCCGAACCGATAAGTTCGGGTACCCGGACTTCGGGTATCTGGATTTTCAGATTGGCTATCGGGTACCAATAAGATATCCAATAATGATAATTAAACTTAATTATGTAGTTATTATGATATAATTTACAACTAATTAACAATAATATCATATGATTTTGACCAAATTATTAATAATATTACTAATCATTGATATTATAAAGTAATTATGAAGTAAAGTAAGAGTTTTGATTTTTAAAAAAAAATAGATTTAAGTAGGAAAAAAAGCAAATTAAAAAAAAAATGCTTATCGAATCGGATCGGATAATCGTTAATTTTAACATGATACCCAATAACCATACCCGATAACAAATTATCAGAATGGGTACCCAAACCGTTATGATTATTGGATCGGGTACCCTAATTTTCGAAACCATTCCGGAACATTTTTCGGGTTTTCGAGTAGTTTTGCTCAGCTCTACTTTAATTAGGTACTAGCTTCTCACAAAATTTAGGTTTTATTGACAAAAAAAATGACACACAAATCGAGATATTTTATAACACGCAAAAATGAGTCATTTATGCTATTTATTTTCTTATTCCGAGCTCAATTTTGACCACTAAGAATCAAAATGAACCTATAAACCTTAACGAAATATTTTTTAATACGCAAATCAAAAAATAAAAATTTAATTTACTAGCTTCGGCAAGAATGGTGGCCAGAAAACTCACTAATTAAAAGTGCACTTTGCACACCCAAGTCATTAGTTTTTTGTGCTTTGGCTACTACGCAGAAAATAGGGTGCACGGTGCACCTAAGCAATAGTAGTTGAGAGTGTTGAGGCCAATTTTGCCATAATTTTATAGATTTTAATAGACAAAAAGTATTCTTTAATTTTACTGATTAACCAATGAATTTCAATAAATGAGTAATATTTCAATATATATGCAAATATAATTATATAAATAGACCATCTGTAAAAAAAATAATTAGTAATTAAAAATGATTTAATTTAGTAAAAATAAGGTGAAGAGTACCTAGTCTAAATCATTTAAAATCTTAAAATATCAATAATTCTTCATGAATATTAAATAGTGCAACAATCTACATTGTGAAAGGAGCCAAATTTAAATTATTATCAATTAAATAGGAAGGAAATTATTCTATTTATAGAATGTACTAATAACAAACCAAATGCATAATCATATGTACAAGGAAAATATATTTCTAGAAGAGGAAAAAAATCATTTAATTATTAGAAAATCAACAATGATATCATAATCTGCAAGTATATAAGGAGGCCAAAAGTTTGGAGAGTTTTCTCACACAGCTTATTCTCTATACTTAAATTAAAAAATCCAATCATTCATCTCCCTTCACTCTAAAAATAAGCAATAAGCTATAACAAATGGCTAGAATGACATTCTTTGTGTCCCTCATGCTAGTGCTACTAGTCATTTTTTCTTTCGGTAAGTGTTATTTTGTATTGATTAATCTCCTTATTATGAATTAAAATTATGCATATATTCAAGTTTTATAAAATTTATTCAAGCAAGATTTTTTTTTTTTAACACCTCGATACAGTTTAATCACTGTTCTTAAAATAATTCATATGAAGTACTATCAAATTTAGTTAATCTTTTTTATTATTGCAGGTTCTAGTGTTATGAGTTCAAGGCCTGACAAAGTGATCCTTAGCGATTGTAAAGCTTGTGCACCCTTAGATAATTGTACTACGAATGCATGTAAGGCTTTGTGTGGCATTGATTATGATTGCATACCCTATAAGGGGTGTTGTTTTTAAATTGCACTTGTGATTTTATGAAATAAACACATCGTGGTAGTGCAATTGCAATTATAATGCACGATTTACAAATTATATAAAGGGATGTTTTTACATTATTAAATGAATCATTATATATATCATCGTTATATTCGAATTAATAGTTGTTATTGTAAACACCTAATTGTGTCTCCTCAACCCAAACTCGGTAATGAATGACATCAATGACCTTCTACCGTTAATTGGTCAAGTTGCGCATTTTTATTAAGGATTGCTAGAAATACTAGCCCATTTTAATATCAATCCACCTAACTTAATCCATTTCTACCCCAAACATCAATTTAATCCTTTTTCCTAGCCTAAATCCACAAACCATGAATCAATTTTCTCTTTTATGAGAAAAATAGATTTTTTTGGACTTATAACTTTGATTTAAATCTTATTTGATCGAACAGGCCTTGAAATAAGCTTTCTAATGATATATCGTAAGCCCAATTGCGATTTAAAATGAAAAAGAAGTGAACAAGACACTAAGCTAAAACTCGGCCCAAAACCGACACTCTTGCACTTAAACGGACATATTTCAAAATCTATAAAATCTTTTGACCTAATTCTAATTGGTTTGAAAATTATACTTAAATATAATTTCAACGATATTATATGTCTTATTCCGAGTTATGGATCAAAAGTTATGAAAGTTTTTAAAATGCGCAAAAATATGTCAAAGTATCGCGTCACGTTACAAAGCACTGTGATCCTGCACATAATTCTATGCGCAGTCCTTTTTTCCGCCTTCTAGCCTAAATACTTCCCTAATTCTATGTTTTTGGATGACAAGCGAGGAGAACGAACAGAGAACAAAAGGAACACGTCACCGTAAGACCAAAATAAAACACAATAATTAAACCCTTTAACCATCCCTATACCTATTCTAGTCATCGTTTTTAAGCAATTATAAGTTCCTTTGCAACACTTGGAATACTACTTGTCGAGAATATTTCAAACATTAACTTTGAGCCCTACTGAGATCATGCATTTAAGCATGGTGACGTCCAACGGGAAGGAACCTAGAGATAAAAGAGTCGTCAACAAGTTTTAGGAACTTGTAAACCGTCCACGGGGGTGAAAATTACACCCCATTCACGATCACAGAGATCGCTAACTTCATAGTGATCTGGAACCATGATTAGATATTCGGGGATGATGGTACGGATCTAACCTAAAAGAGATTGAACCCGCCCTAAACGACATCTACTTAATTCTTATGATATTCATGTGCACTTTCCGATCAACATACATACATCAAATTAATCCTAAGCATATTTAATCTACTTAAATCTCGTGGGAATCATTTTTTTACTCCTAATTCCTTAGTAACTTTTTATGTTCTAACTTCTACATGCTTAGCACCTCACTAAAACTTAATGCCTTAGTTCCAATTAATTCTCTGAGTATCTATTTTTTTTTAAAACTGATTCAAGTTTAGATAAAATTTTGTCTTTCATGGATTAACTATATCTCCCATCAAATTAAAACTCACACAACTTACTTCTAAGTCCTTAGAAACTTTTTATGTTCTAACTTCTACGTGCTTAACACCTCACTAAGACTTAATGCCTTAGTTCCAATTAATTATCTGAATATCTATTTCATTTTTTAAACTGATTCAAGATAAATTTTGTCTTTCATGGATTAACTATCTCTCCCATCACATTAAAATTCATCCTCTTTATACTAATTGCTATGTGCAGAAAAATTCACTGTCATCCTTAATGGTAAAACATTTCACAGTTTATATCACATACTGTATAATCATTTATATTAGCTAGCTTCCTCCTCCAAAATTAAAACTTGATTTATTATTTTATACTGATTCGTATTTTGTTAGCTTCTTATTTAGTTTTTCACAAGTGAAAATTGTACTTGACCTTACAAGAAAAAAAAAAATAGAATTTCACTTTATCTTATTGTTAATTATTTTTTTTTAAAAAAAAAAAAAAAAAATCAATGTTAGGGCCTAATTTTTAAAATTAGCACAGGACCCCCAAATCATATAAGACGACCCTACCTTTGAGGGAATGATATTGAACTAACTTAGTAATATACTATTTCTGTTGTTGTTTAGAATCGAATTAAGAGTTTTCCGCGTGGCACATCATGTGGTAGTGACGGTTTACATGCTCAACACCTTATTGAGCGGTGATATTGTGGCTATATCAGATGAGTTAGTTGACTCCATCTCTGGGGTGGTTAATCTCTTTTTAGCTCAAAAGTGTCCTATGGAACTAGGAGAGTATATTGCAAGTGATCCTATTACACCACTTGTCAAGCCCGGTGGTGGTATTTGTCCTATAGTTGAGGGTACTATTTGGCGGCGTCTGGTTTCGAAGGTGGGTACTGTTATGGTTGGCCAGTCTTTAAGAAGTTACTTTGATGGTCTTCAATTTGGCGTTGGGGTTTCTTCAGGTGGTGAGGCAATTCTTCATGTTGTGAATCGGTTGATTAAGGATCGTGGTTCTGAGGTTAGTCTTTCTATGTTATTGGTGGATTTTCAAAATGCCTTCAATCTTGTTGATCGTACGGTCATGTTGCGTGAAGTTCGTCGTCGTTATCCGGCATTTTGAGATAGGTTGAATTATGCTATTCAAATCCAGCCAGATTATATTATGGGGACCAATCCTTATGGTCGTGTCAGGGAGTTCAGAAGGGTGATCCCCTTGGTCCTCTTCTTTTTGCTTTGGTTTTACATCCCATGGTTTGTAAAATTAGAGATGCTTTGGACTTATGTCTTCAAGCGTGGTATTTAGATGACGACACTGTTATTGGTGACACTTTGGTGGTGGGGAAGGTTCTGTAGTTGATTATGAAGGAAGGGCCTCGTTTTGAGTTACATCTCAATGTGGAAAAAACTGAAGTTTTTCCTGGCCTTCAGAGGACCCTTGAAGCAGGCTTGTGGGTGTCTTTTCGCCTAATATTGCTCGACCTTCACATAGTGTCAAGTTGCTAGGTGGTCTCGCTAGTTCAGATCCCGGTTTTGGAGGTGACTTTGTGCTGCAGAGGGTGTCCAAGACCATTGCTTGAATGGATAGGGTTGCTAAGCTAGATGATCCCTAGTGTGAGTTGTTTTTGCTTAGGGCATGTACCGGAGTTTCTAAACTCTACTTTGCTTTACGTGCTTGTTCTCCTAGTACTTTTAAGGTGGCTAAGTGCACTTTGAACGAGGCTCTTTGATGTGTCCAATTTATATAGTATTTTACCCCCGTCCCTTGGTCATAATTGGTAGTGTTTTTGGCTCTTTAGAGCCACTTTTATTACTAATAGGTGTTTTCTAGTGTTTTCGTAGTTTTGGTTGAGTTTTATAGGGAATTGCACTCTTGGAGCATTTTCCCGGGATTTTATGGAGCGACTACGAGCATTGGAGGAGCACAACCATCTTTCGTAGCCCAAGATCGGTTAGAGTCATCGAACCGGTGATTAAGGGCTCGACTTATGAGAAGATGAGGCATTGGACCGAATGATTAAAGCCCCAAGGAGGATATTTGGTTTGGGCCGAGTTACAAGCCTAAACAAGGATTCCAAGTAGCCCGAAGGGTCTCCGCCCGATAGCGCGCCCGATCGGGCGCGAGAAGAGAAACATTCATTGGGAGTAAAAAGGCGGGCCCGATCGGGCGCGTGTTGGCATTAGTAGATTTTTAATCGTCGTTTAAGTTTGTTTAGTTTAGGATTCTTGCTTAATATAAATACTTTTCCGTTAAGCAAGTTGAGTATCTTTTTTAGATTTTTTTTTTACCTTCTCCTTTAGACTTTCTCTCTCTACTTAGATTATTTTCTCTCTCTACAACTTTGTTCTTAATTCAACTCTTTAATTCCGATTACTTTGGTAATGATTTCTTCTTCTTTAATCTCAGCTATTTACTTTATTTCTTTCATCATGTCTCCTTTAATTGCTTTGATTAGTTTAGTTTTAATTATGTCTGAGTAGTTTTCTTTCTAGGGTTTATGGGGATCCATAAATAATATGAAGGGGTAATTTATTGTTGTTGATTGTCAATGCTTGATTAATTTCCTATTGATTGATTTAATGCTCTGTGACTAGATTAGGCCTGATCTTTTATGCATGAGTTTGACAATATTGATTCGAGATTCGAGAGATGAGAATTGATGTTTAGGTCTAGTTTCAATAGGCAGGTTAATTTATAAATGGTTAAGTCGAGATTCGAGAGATGAGATTTAATACCGGTAGATTAATTCTGTGATTGTAATACGTAGCGAAAGCCCTTTATGATCTGATTAATTGATGCAATGATGATTGATTATTATATTTTACCCTGGAATATTATTTATTGGTGAACCTATGCCCCAGGTCTTTTATTCCTTGATTTTCCTCCTACTTTTATTCCTTCCCACTTTCACTCTTAGTAGTTTAGTTCCCTTTTATAATAACAATTTGGTTACTTGATAATTTAGATTATATTGATTTATTAGGAATAAATTGACTTGTTTCCCTGTGGTTCGACCCTTCTTCCCTTTCTACATAGTTAGTGGATTTAGGTATAATCTTTGATTAGGTGATTACGACTTTAGCCTATCACTCTTCGATCTTCCTTGGAGCGTATCGCGACTGTTTTGGGACCTGGGTTTGGCGATTGGCAGTTGCAGCTTGCCACCTTACCATTTGTGTTTGGCGGACTTGGTGCTTATTCCAAAGATGATGTTTTCGTCATTATGCTTTTCTTGCCTCTCGGTTAGACGGTTACAGTCTGCTGGGTTGCAAACAAACCTTCTACGGCATGCTGGCATTGATGGCCTTGGTCGAGCCTTTGCGGATGTGTTGCTTCTGTTTAATGGAACAGTTGAGTTTGACATTTTAAGTAATCCTAGTGAGGTTGTTGCCTCTAAACTCATGATAAAATTGGCAAATATATATTTCACAAAGGTTACCGCATCTGCAGAATCCACCTTTTCTTTATCTCCTCGTCAATTAGCATTGTGGAAATCACAGCAGGGAGATCACACCTCAGCTTGGCTTTGGGCAGTTCCTATTTCAGGGTTGGGTTAGACGATGAACGCAAATACTTTACCGATGTGTGTTGTGCTACCGCTTGGGTGTTCCTTTATTCTCTATTTCGACGCCGTGCACTACTTGTTCAAGGGTTTTCACAGGGGATATTTTCAATGATCACGCGGTGTCGTGTGCTGGTATGCTTGGTATTAAACATCGGCATAATGTTGTCCGAGATACTCTTGTTGATGTTTGTTATCGATCTGGGATTTCAGCAAGAAAGGAGGTTGATATTGGGTTGTCTGGAGGGAACGACGAAGCCCTTAGACTTACATATGTGTTACTTTATTCCTGGGATTGTGGTCGTGATGTCTGTGTTGATTTGACAGGATATTCTCTTTTGACACAGTAGGGGCTATCTGACTTTGTTCATAGATGGGTTGTGGTTGATACAACTCATTGAAAGCAGGTCAAGTATGAATCTAGTTGTCGAGCAATTAGATATGGATTCCTTCCCTTCTCCTTTTCTTCACTTGGGGAATTAAACAAGGAGGTTGTTGCATTGCTGAAGCGGGTTCAGAAGTTCTCGACGACTCAGGACATCGGGGCTCGTGCTGTTGCTCATATTTTTACTAGGATAGGCTTTTCTATAGCTAGAGGAGTGGGGGCCCAGATTGTATCTTGGCTTCCCACTAATTTTTTATAGGTTGTATGACTTTATCTGTTTTTGAGATATAATAATAATAGTAATTATTATTATTATTATTATTATTATTAATAAACAATAATTATGAAATAAATTGAGTAATTAGTAATATTGTTAATTAATTTATTATAATTAATTAATGATTATAATTAGTTATTAATTATTAATTATTACTCCATAACTATTATGAAGTAATTATTGATTATTAGATATTAATTATTAATTATTGAGTAATGATTATCAATTATTGATTATTTATTATTAATTACTCTGTATTATTTATTATTTATTAATTATTAGTTATTACTTATTTCTTTACAAAAAAGTTATTAATTATTAATTACTTCCTCTGTTTCTATTTAGTTGACGCGTTCGATTTAGGCACATGTATTACGGAGAGATGGTGAGAGAAAATGATAAAGCAAGTGGGGTAGTTAGTAAATGTAAGGTCAAAAACTTACCCCAAAAGGAAATATGTCAACTAAAAAAACTTCCTAAAAAGAAATACGTGTCAACTAAAAAAACAGGCGCAAGTATTAATTATTATTATTAATTATTAATATAATTACTGATTATTAATTATTGGTTTTTAATTATTAATCATGAATTATTAATTATTCACCAATAGGATCACCCCACTCATGGTCGATTAAGTTCCATGATACAGAGTATTATTTAAAGTATGGTCTGATTTCATTAGGTTTGTATAAATTAATTGATTGATATGAATAGATTTCCCTTCATAATGAACTTTGTTTGTTTTGGTCTGAATCTTCAATGTGAATAGTATTTAACCCCGTGCAATGCACGAATTTATAAAAATTTATTAATAATAATAGTCAATTGAAAGACAGTTAATTGAAATTAAATGAGTAATAATTTTTTAAAAAAAATTTGAATTTATTAATGTTTATCATTTAAATTCTTATGTGTTACATATAATATATATAAATAAAATTTATTAAAATAATTTATTAATAGAATATTTTTAAGAAACTAAATAAATAGCATTTTGGAAGGAAAATCTTTTACAAAATTGTGCCAAGTGTCCCGGAATTTGGTGATTATTTTAGTGCTAGGTTAGAACCCGTGCGATGCACGTTTTATATAAAGCCTATTTTTAATTTGTATATTTTAAAAATAAAGGCTACTATACATGAATATAAATAAGAATTATGTATATTTTGTAATTTAAATTATTTTTATTTTAATCAAAATTATGATATGGTATCTGTTCAACGTTGTCTAATTTATAGTTCAATATATGAGGTCGTTTATTAGTGTGCTATTTAAAACTGTTTCAATTTCCTACGATAAATTGATAGGTTTTAATTGTAATGTAGAAGGTTCCAATATTTAAATTTCAAAAATGTTAAATATGACAGCTCTACCAAAAAAAAAAAAAAATCATTGCATTTAAGCGGAATTTTTTTTATTGAGAAAGCGACACGTAGGCAATGGTGATGTCAGCAAGTTCTGTTTTAGTAATAGTTAATAGATATAGTATAGATTATATTTGACAAGCTCTGATAAGATTTTAACAAAAATGAGAATAAGGTGAAAAAAAATTCTAAGGCTTTGCCTTTTCTTTTTTTTGAAGAAACAAATTAGAGCACAAAAATGTTCATTAATACAGTACATATGGAGAGACCTCATCCGAATAAAGATATCCTCCCAAATTTTAGCTCATCACCAAAAGACACTAACCTACAACTAGGGCTGAGCAAACTACCTGAAAAACTGAAAACCTGTTCTGTAATCGTTTCGAAAATTAGGATACCCGATCCGATAACCTTAACGTTTCGGGTATCCGTTCCGATAATTTGTTATCAGGTAAGGTTAATGGGTATCATTTTAAAATTAATGGTTACCCGATCCAATCCGATAAGCAATTTTTTGTTTTTTTTCCCTATTTAAATCTATTTTTCCAAAATCTAAACTCTATTAGAGCCCCATAAAAAAATAAATATTAATAGAGTAGTAGGCTAAGGGAGTAATGGAAAATATTGCTTGTTAATTGTTGTATTGTTTTTTGTGGAAACAAATATCGTTTGTTAATTTTTTTTTTCTTGACAAGAAATATTGTTCGTTAGAGCATTTTCAATGGTGAGCTACAATACTTTTTAGCTTACCTTGCCACATCAAATATTCAAGCTAATATATTTTAATATTTTATAGCTACAAAGTGCTCCAATGGTTAATTGTAGCATATTGTAGCTTTGACAAAACATAAATAATTAAAATAGTTTTTATTTACACATGTTATATGTTTAATGGGTGATATTAGAGCATCTCCAATGACAAGCTATAACATATTGTAGCTGGTCTTGCCACATCATATTTTTAAGCTACAAAGGTTTCAAGCTACAAAGTTCCACATTGGTTGGCTACACCATTTTGTAGCTTGCCTTATCAAACAATTGTTTAATTTTTTTAGGGAAATTCTCGTTGGTGAACTCCAACTTTTTCTTTTTCTAAGTGGTAAACGTTTTTAAATTTTATTATCAATGGTAAACTTAACTTTTTTTTTTTTTTTTTTTATTTTAAATCAGTTATAACATTAATGATTAATTTAACTAAACATTTAACTATAGTTAGTTAGTTTTTTTTTTTTTTTTTTTTTTTTTTGGTTTTTTTTGGTTTTTTTTTTTTAATCTTAGAAATATATATTTTTTTAAAAAAAATCACCTATTCCCCACTTCTCCCTCCCATACACCCACCCACGCCGGCGCACCGGCCGCCCAACCTTCATCGGTGCGCCGTCCTCCCCCACCCCTGGAAACGCCGACCTCCCCCAACCTCTGTTCGCCCCAGAAACACTAAACCCAACCCAAAAACACCAAAAAAACCCAAACCTGTTTAGGGTTTTTAAACCAAACCCAGAAATCGGGTTTGAGTTTTTAGGTGGTATAGGGGGCTGGTTTTCGGGGAGGCGAAGGGGATAGGGGTCGAATCGGGGTGGGGGTCAGGGGAGGAGGGCCAATTCCAACAGGGAGAGGGTCGTGGTGTAGGGGAAACGGGTTTGGGGTTTTGCGGTGGTGGGAGGTTATTTTTGAGGGAGAGTGGGCGGTTTTTGGGGTTGTAGTGGGCCAGTTAGGGGTGGTTTTTGGGGTTAGGAGTGGCTGGCCGGCCATTTTCGGGGGATAGGGGAGACGGCCGACCATTTGCCGACGAGATGGGGGTTGGTCATGGGGTTTTGCGGTGGCGGGAGGGGAGGGGAGGGGGGCCAATTCCGATAGGGAGAGTGGAGGTGTCGTAGGTGGAGGAGAGGGAAGAGGTAGAGGTCGCCGGCGCTAGGGGAGGTCGGCGTTTTCCGGTCGCCGGGAGGGGGCTGGGCAGTGGGTTGGGGGAGGGATTGATTTTTTTTTTTCTTATATATAATTTTAATATAATTAAAAAAATAAAAAACTAACTATAGTTAAGGAAATAACACTTATCAATGGTAATCAATAATTTAGGTTTACGATTGATAATAAAATTTAAGAATGTATACCACTTAGAAAATGAAAAAGTTGGAGTTCACCAAAGAGAATTTCCCATTTTTTTTAATTTATTTATGTTTGATATTTTATTAAAATTATTAGATAACATAATGATTTTTTATTTACTACTATATAATAGATTATTGTAGATGTTTTTTTACATAATGTGTTTACCTTTTTAGTTTACAAATATATAATACCACCAAAAAGAAAAAAAAAATTTTGATTCAGAAAAAATAAAATATTAAAAAGGGTGTGATTAAGATAATATCAAAAAAAAAAAAAAAAAAACTGAAACATATCATAAGTACTGTATATTTTATCTACTACGGAGTACTCCGTAGCATTTTGCATGACAAACAATTTAACACACATAGTATTCCAACTGCATTATTTTTTAAATTAAAACAAAAGAGTATTTTCTCTAAATTTTAAGCAGTGTTGCTTAAGTGAGCAGTGTTGCTCATTGAAGCAGGTCTTCCAATGTTGTTCCAATGGTCAAGCTACATCTTTGATATTTTTTAAATTTGCAAGCAAGTCTCTATAATAAACCATTGGAGATGCTCTTATCTTTGAAAAATCAAGCAACGTAGCTTGTTTGAGCAACATTGCTTAATCTAGCTACATTAATTTTCCACTCCAATGGTAAACTACATGCTTGTAATTTTAATTAATTTGCAAGTAAATCGCTATTTGTATACCATTGGAAAATTGATGTAGCTAGGTTAATCAACGTTGCTTGATTTTTCAAGAATAATATCACCCATTAAACCTATGACATGTGTATAATAAAAACTACTACGTATTTTAATTATTTATATTTCTTTCAAGCTACAATATGCTAGAAGCACTTTGTAGCTACAAAATATATTAGCTTGAATATTTGATGTGGCAAGGTAAGCTATAAAATATTGTAGCTTACAATTGGAGATGCTCTGAGCTTTAAAAAAAAAAAATTATTCGTTATTATTATTTTTTTTTCTGAAGAAAAATATTGTTCGTTATTAATCCTTCATTAGTTTATTAAATTAATCCCTCCTCAAACATTCACGATTTGAAACAAAAGCGGGAAAAAATCATTAAAAAAAAAAAAAAATCACCCCAAAAAAACCTCTCATGCTTTCTACCAAACAGCCACGTGATCACATAATCATTAATAAACAAATTCACTAAACAACCATAATTAAGAAAATTTACCCCACTCATCAAAATGACGAACATACCCTCATCAAAACCCCACTCCTAATGCACCAACATTCATTCGTAGGGGTAAATATGTCATTCTGAACAAAAACCCATAAATTGAGCGCCGTAGCCGCAACAACGTAAATTCAAATTCCC
This sequence comes from Chenopodium album, assembly GCF_948465745.1. Classification (NCBI taxonomy): domain Eukaryota; kingdom Viridiplantae; phylum Streptophyta; class Magnoliopsida; order Caryophyllales; family Amaranthaceae; genus Chenopodium; species Chenopodium album. Next base: position 6,306,368 of record NC_137844.1, on the reverse strand, counting down.
GCTTATTTTGAAGTTTCAAAATCACCACCCTAAATAAATTTAACCCAAAATCACTGTTTTTCTAATCACCTCCTTTTTTTCTTCTTTCTTGTTTCTTCCCCAAATTTCCTACTTTCCTCTTCGCCCCCGCCAATCCCTAATTTCAACAGTCCTTTGAATCTTCACTTTTATCTCCCATCTTTTTCTGGGCTGCTCTAATTTTTCTTCAATTTTTCTGGGTTGTTCTTTGATTTTTCTGGGTTTGTTTTGTTTTGTTTCGGTGAACTGAGGAGAGAGAAAGTTTCGAAGTGTCTTTAATGGCGACCTCACCACCTTCATCTGCTCCAGAAGGTTCTGGATCTAGGCACCATACTTACAGTAGGAAGCAGAAATCTTTGGGTCTTTTATGTTCCAAGTAATTTGTCTCTCTTCAATATATTTTTTTTTCAATTTGTTTCCTGGTTTTTTTTTTTAATTATATTCTTTTTTTTCAAAATAGGATTTTAAATTTGAATCGATTTTCTTCTTCGTAATTTTGGGTGTGCTTAATTCGCAGTTTTTTGAGCTTGTATAATCGAGACGGGGTTGAATCTATTGGACTGGATGATGCTGCCAATAAATTAGGTATACTAGATCTAACTTTTTTTTTTTTTTTGTGAATTTTATTTATTTTTCCTGTATATTAATTGATTTGTAAATTTTGTTTGGATTTTGCAGGAGTTGAGAGACGGCGGATCTATGATATTGTCAATGTTTTGGAAAGTGTTGGGGTAATATTGATTTCCCTCTACTCCGTACTATTTATTTATTTTAATTTGATTTTGTTAAAATAAAATTTATTTGATTAGTTTGCATATTTATGTGGCATAAAAATTGGAGTTTTTGCATATTATTCGATCCATTTGGTCTTTATAACGACTTTCATAGTAATCCTCGGCCAAAATGATACCAAGAACAACCGTATATGAGTATTTTTATTTCTATATAGACAAAATTTAGGGTATCACAACTTCGCAAGGTCCCTAAATTCAATTAGGCTAGTTGGCATTCAATTTTAGATTGTTATGTTTAAACAATGTGTTTTTGATTAACTGGTAATGTTAATTCAATAAAAAAATAAAGATAAAATCTTTTTGTTCTTTGATAAGTACTTGAGAATTGCTCATCTTGAGTTTGTGTTTACCTTGTAATAAAAGTTGGAGTGTAATTGGGTGTAGGTGTTAGCAAGGAAGGCAAAAAATCAGTATACATGGAAGGGCTTTAAAGGAATTCCCAAAGCTCTTGCCGCGCTTAAGGTAACAAAAACCTAACATTTAATTCAAATTATGATCTTTTAACACTAAAAAAAGGCGCATAATGTTTGAAGCTTATTGAGTCTCTTTATCTTGTATTTGTAATCATTAGGAAGAAGGTTTGAGGGACAATTTTGGCTCTAGTGGAAGTGGCAAAATGAAGGTGAGTTTGAGTTATTTTGGGACTTGATCTTTATTATGTGAGTCCATTGGTGTTCAAAACAAATGACTAATTATCGTAATTTGTCTTACAGTTTCATGTTTTTGACGATGATGAGGATACTAATTCTAATCCTGATACTATAAGTCAGCCAGAAGCACCAAGCAACAATGCTAATTCAAAGCCTGGTAACTTGTTCGCTTTATGCTGTAATCTTACAATTAATGGTTCATTTGTTGTTCTTTATTCTTCTTATTAAGGTATTATGGGATTTCCATGATACTTTGTGAATAGAGATCAATGTTTCATAGTTAAGTAGTGAGTATTAATATCATTTGTTTGATAATTTCGCAGACAATAGAAGGGAGAAGTCATTGGGGCTTTTGACACAGAACTTTGTCAAGCTGTTCATATGCTCTAATGTATGAATAACTGCAGAACTCATATTCTTGTACCTTATTATTTTCCCTCTTTACCTCTAAACTTATTTGTGATGGTTTTAATTTTTAGGTTGATCTTATCTCGTTGGATGAAGCTGCAAAGATCTTGCTTGGTGATGGTCACAACAGTACAGTAATGCGAAGTAGGGTTTTCTATTCCACTCTCTTTAGTTTTGTGGTTACTCATAACACACTATCAGTATCTAACTCTTCATAAGATAATGCAGCCAAAGTCAGACGGTTGTATGATATTGCCAATGTGTTGTCCTCCATGCAACTAATTGAAAAGGTAAGAACATTAATACTACATTGGCAAATATAGTCTTTAAGACTCACACCATGCTCATGTTAGGTGTTTGCATAATTATCTCTACTGTGCAATTAGATGTATAGTTGCTACTTGGAAAAGGTATTATTGTTATATTGAGAAAAATCAGAAAATCCTGTTGTGAGTTTGTTATAGTTGGAAATCAGTGAAATGCTAGACATTAGACCAACATTGTCTGTATCTTATTCATGATAGTTTGAGCCAGGTTCTGGACCTTTTGGGTTAAAAATCATTAGAGAGCTTATCATTCATGTGTTTTTAAAGCAAATTTTACATACTGAAGTTTTTTGTTGAATGATAACCAGACTCATCAAACAGAGACCCGAAAGCCAGCCTTCAGGTGGTTGGGCTTAAATGAAAGGAGGGAGAATACTATATGTAGTGTGCCTATGTCGACTGAGACTAAGAAAAGGGCATTTGGAACTGATGTTACAAACATCAGTTTCAAAAGGAGCAAGGTTGATTTTTCAGCTAATGAGGAAGGAAAGCAGCTCAAGCTGCAGGTAAAAACAGAAAAGGTTGAAAGCGAGTTTCATACAAACCCTGCTGAGCAGAATGCAAGACCAAGAAGCTACCAATACGGTCCATTTGCTCCGGTCACCGTGGCTAAAGCAGGTGTTGCTGATCAGAAAGACACTAAGCGTGTCCACGATTTGGAAAGTCTTGCCTCTGTTTATCGCCCTCAGTATCACAATCAAGGTACAATGTAAACTCGTTTTTTTTATTCTGTTTGTACATTTGGATTTTTTCATGCCTCTAACAAGTATATTGCCTATAATTTTGTAGCTTTGAGAGATCTGTTTGACCATTATACGGAAGCATGGAGATCTTGGTACTCAGAAGTAGCCGGGAAGTCACTTGAGCAGGTTTCCTGATACATTTAACCAACACCAAACAATGGCCATTCTTAAAGCTTGAATCACAACAGCGGGAGTTTGCTTGTTATCTACACATTTGGAAGTCCAACACAAAGTAGCAGATGGCTCAGATGCATTTTCTCAATGCACCAAATCAACATGCCTAATTTAGGGAGAGCTTGCACATCCCTTGTTTGTTTCTTCACGGGACAAACAAGGGCGAAGCTAAAAATTGTAAGGATTGGGAAGAAACTCAACATTGTAAATGGATTTGTTGTCAAATTCCCTTGAGGTTATTTGAGTGGATTAATGATATGCACCTTCATGAGCCATCCAATGCGTCTTTGCTAACTAGGAATTGCTCTTTCAATACCAAAGAATAGCGCTATTTCCAGTATGCAGGAAAGTGTCCTAGAGTATTGGGAGTTTTTCTTAGTACAATTGTGTAGAACTATATAACTCATTGAAAAGAAATTTGACAAGATAATTGCAATAGATTATTTGTGCTGCCTTTATGCTGTAACTTATCCACTGAACATTCAACTTTTGCATAACTGAGAATCTGAATAACAAACACCTTTAACATGTGAACGAATGCCTTGGAATTTTTGTAATAATAATGACTGCAAATTAATGTGAATCTTTTCTCACTTGAATTAATCTTAATTTGTTTAAATTTCTCAATTTATCACAACTTGAATTAATTATGAAAAATCATATGGAAATATGGAATCAAAGGTCGGCTTCATGGTCACTCAAGCTCAAGGGTTTTGATTGTTGGACTTGTAGTATGAAGTAACAAGTTGTCCAGGCTCAGAGCTTCAGACATACAATTCAAGGAAAAGCGTTCCAAATATAACAGCTTGGTGACTAAATGTCTCGAATACAGCTGGAAGGGCAAGGAGATTTCCTTGGTTAATAACCTGAAACTACCAATACATGATAGTGTGATACCTAATACAGTACGAGTAATACAGAGTACCTTTTCCGTTCTCAATTAATTGCTACATACCTCCTCTGTTCTTTATAACTTGATATGTTTCTTTTTATGACATATTAATCATTGTATTTTGCTGAATTGCCCCTACTATTATGACATTGTTAACAATTGATAAATTTAAACAGATAAAGCCATACACAAATATTAGAGGAGACAAAGGTAAACTTTTATTGAGTCAAAATTATTCTCTTTGGAAAAACATATACAATTACGCATTAATGGTACAAAATGATGGAAAATTGTCAGTATAAGAGAAATTGATACATTGGGAAGAAACAGTATTAATAGGCTGACAAAAAAAGGTGTTCATGGAGGTATCAGCATCTTGGCTACAGTATGATTTCCTCCTGGACACTAACATTAAGAGTCTTGTTTGGAAGCACAATGCTCTTGATCACCACCACTTCATCTTCTACATTTACAGATTCCCCTGCATCAAAAAAAGCACCAAGCAATCAGGGCAAGGAAAAATATATCGGAAGAGACAAAAAACAACACATTCTATACGAGCAAGTAAAAGTACCAAGAATGGTGATTCCAAGTTTCGCATTGTATTCTCCTTCCGCCTGTTAAGAATCATCAAATAACATCAGAAATCTTAAAATCCCTACAAAAGTACAAACAGGAGAGATATAGCCTATAATTCCAAACTAAAGAGTTTATAATCCTCAGACTCATAGTTGTTGAGCATTGGATGACTGCTCATTAAACTTACCCGAGCTAAAATTTTAGATAAATTTTAATTTTGTTTCTTAGTGTAAAAACCGTAACAAAGCAAAAGCCCTTTTAGGTTACAAGCTTACAACATTCTTAATTCTAAGTTTTTGCAACATTCTAACAAGTATTGTGTAAGATCTTAGCCATTAATTGCATGTCAAAATATATAATATGAAAATACAATAGTTAATAGAAATTTGAGCCTGCGCACAAGCCTTTCAAATTGAGCCGTACTTTTGCTCAACTTGTAAATACTTAGATCATGCTTGAGTAGCTCGCAAGCTGGCTAAGGTAATCTATCCCTAGTTGAGTGCATAACAACTTAGAAAGTTTTGTTGATATGAATTTAATTTCAGTAAGAGGATTTATATGGAATGGTTTTTGCATATATTAGAAGCTGATATTCAAAAGAAAACATTGGTATATTCTAAGCAATGTCACATTTGAAGCAACATGATATAAATCCTTACCTGGACCCGAGACCATTTTCCAATTGTTGATTTCCACCCAACAATTGAATGGATAACAACTGCATTGTCCTGAAATATCAATCACAATTATTTACAGGTCAATAACTTTTTCACAGAATTAAATGCACATTTCAAATCTTTCAACATTTTAATTATCACCTTGATTTCAACATCATCTAGAACAATACAGTTGATAAGCCTCGCACCAGCTCCCACACGAGCATTTGCAGAGATTGAAACATTTGGACCAATCTGTTGTCATTCAGGAGAATTCGTGTATAGAATTCAGAAAGTAGCACCACAAAAGTTCTTGTTCAGATCACTCATCAAAACAAGGAGCATTAATTATACCTTTGCTGTGGGATGTATTTTAGCTGAGGGATGAATGTATACATCGCCAATTATGGTTGCACTCTTTGTGCCATCACCACTTGACAAAAGATGTGGGGAGGTCACTCGAAATTGGTGCAGATAGAGACCAGAACATTTCAGAGACATTCTGCAATAATTAATAATTGATGATGGCGGGAAGAAGAAATTATACTCAAAAAGTTGATATTTATATGAATCCATCTTACCCAGGGGTCTTGATTTGCTCCCAGAAGTCCCTGGTCTCATACGTATACAATTTTTTCTTTCCAGCTAGCGGTGTTAAAATATCTTGGTCTAGTCTCACAAAATCTGAGGGCAGACTCCTGTGAAAGAAACAGGAAGGTCTATTTAGTCCAGCAATTTTGTTAAAATTGACGATCAATTACATGCGAAATCAACATCAAAGTACCCTAATAGCTACATAGGCTTATATAAGAATACATACACCTACCAAAAAATTACCGTCTTATCTAACACAACTAAGGTAAACATCGGCATTATTCCAATGCCTATAAAAAGGAGCTGGCTTTGGGTGGGGTGGGAGTATCCTTAGCCCTTCATCGTAATCAACCAATCAATCAAAGCCTTAATCCCATAAGTGAGGTCGGCTAAAGCCTTAGCCCTTCACCGTAATAAAGAAACTTTTTAATAAATTGTCCCTTGATCTGACAAGCGCTGAACATATGCTACTAAGGGTAGTTTAATGCACCATGGCTATAAGAGTATTAGTCCTAATTTCATTAAAATAAAAACAGAACCATATGCTACTTCACAAGAATAAGAAATTAAGAAGCATGGGTATTTAATGCACCATTTAAATTTAATCCCAAGTCCCTTAAAATCCAAAACACACAACACAATGTATCCCTGACACCATTGAAAATGACAATCAGACAAATAGGAATTCAACTTTATAATACTTCTCTAAAATACCATGTGGTACTTGTTTCATTCACATCCTCTGTCACATTTATGTAGAGAGTGGAACATATTTGCAAATCTACCTTATACTACTATTTCAGGAAAAGGGGAATATGGCTTTTTTCCTTCTTTATAAAGAAGATAATATAAACTATATTCTCCACACGAGCTTACAAGATTAACCCTCAATTAGCAAACTTGTGGTATAACCAGAAATTTGACCTTTAAAACAAGACTTTAGATTGCAGCTGATTTAACCCATTCTCCAAATAGTGATATTCAAGGTTTTACGGGTGATAGATTCAGCCAATTTGAAGTTACAAATTTTGAAAGATAACTTTCAATTTCTGATTAAGTTTGAAATTAATATAGGTCAATAAATTACAAAATTAGCATATGCTATGATCAATAAGATTATCGAATTGCTTCATATCTACTATATCTTTTTTCTAATCTTTGGCACCCAACTCCTTAAGCCTAAAATCCTACAAGTATAACAAATGTATACTTGCTGGAACAGGTAACAGAAGCAGAGTTATACTTCCTGAATTGTACTAAGATGTAGAGCTTCGATACAAACTAAAGCAGACAACATCAATAAAGTATAACACAATTGTTCAGTTGCCTGTAGCACAATAGAGGACCAACGACAAGCCATGGACATTTACTTAAAGCTACATGGAGCTCTGGACTTTAGTCCCCATTCCAATTCCAAGTATCTTAAGGATAGCAGTTTAAGAAGCCCCAAGTAGGCAGTGACTGAGTTTGTCAAAGACCCATGTCTGTGTATTACCATCAATTTAAGACAGCAAATGTAGTATAATAAAGAACATACAGCAATGATCATGGTGGAGGGTGACAGAGGACGTGCTCTGGTAGCTGCTACATGTCATTATAAGCTAAAACAAGTTATAGAAAGTAAGAAGAGCATTACTTTGTCGCAGACTGAAGTGCTTCAAAGCTGGATACACGTCTCATATTAGCTGCAGGGAAAAGATCAGAATCAGATGCTAGTAGTTTCAATCAATATCAGACTACTGACAAGATTATTCAATGACATAACTAGCCATCACTCCCATGAAAAAAAAGGAACATGTATCGGTTTATTAGACAAACACTACAAGTTTCCATCCCTATAAAACCTGAATGCCTTGTGAATTGGGTTAGGAAAGAAGACAATAGGGACTAGATGACAGTTAAATATCATATATCCTTTCTTCAACATTCGCATATTTCTAGACATTGCCTTTGCTTATGTCACATTAGTCACCGTGTAAAATATTTCTCTTACAAAACTCTACTAGTGCTAATTGACAAAAAAAGAATTCAAAGACACAGAAAAGTTTCACCACAAGAAATGTATATAAATTCTGGATGTACAAAGTAAAATATTTGCAGCTTTTTTTTAATCAATGATTGTGTTCTAAACTTGATGGAATGACTGAATGACATACTAGACAGCATTACACTCTGTAGGTGATTAAATCTCATTTAAAAGACCACTTTAGAAATTGTAACACTAAAGCTTCCCACATCCAAAGAATTTTCCACGGTCTCCATCCATCATCCATATTGGCTATCTGTATCATAAGTGAGCAGATTTATACTTGATATGAGAACAACAGTATCCTATTGAAAAGGCTGTAAGCAAATCATGCCTTTTGTGTGCTTCATGAGATAAAAACTACAGCATCTTGGAAGAAACCTTATGGGTTGTTGAAGTGCACACTCGTCAGTTTTTATGATCAATTGATCATCAGACCAAGGTTTTTTATTCTAAGTAAAGCCAAGGAGACACATTTCTAACATGTATTAAATGACTCAACCTCAGACTGAGCATGGAGGATATTGTCGTTCTCTCCCTACTAGCCTCCTTGATCCCTCTTGGGTCTATGATATACTATTGGGAGCCATATGGTAAATAGATTATACTGGACCCAAATTATTCCTAGATGACCCCACTTTGAAACCTATAATTATACTACCTCCATTAATGTGCAACTTTGGGGTATTGCACATAATAATTAACTGAGCCCAAGAACCATCCGTACAACTTATCTGGTCCCTAGCTTTCTCTAAGAAACAATGTTATAAGCCTTACAAACCTCCTCCAGCATTTGATGGCTACAACTTATATCATTGCCATAATTTTCTCCTCACTAACTGGAATTTGTTTATTTGACATCTAAACTACTTTTTCTTCATTTTGTATCCCCCAACATGTGACTTCTCAACTGTTTATACTCTATCCCGAGAGCTCCTTTATAGATAAAGCCATTAAGGTTGTGGTAGAACCTTATGTCAGCCCTTATTTAGTGGAGGGGTTCTCTGTTCTTCCCTATGTTTGCTTCTAGGTCTACTTAATCTACACTATGATTTAATCAAAGAGAAGACCTATTGCCTTGGATATGACCCAAAATTCAAAATGTTGACTTATATTTATATTGACAAAAACTTCCCCAGTAATCAAATGAATATTAGCACTTTAAACCTAGAGAAACACCCCTACCTGGCAAGCCAGCACCTAAAACAAAACAGGAAAGAGAAGAAGATACCATGTTTTGACCACTCATCTAAACCTGTATGTGATACTTGTAGGATAGAAGAAGAGATAGAGGTAAACAAGGGGGTTTCAGCCCTAGAGGATGAGGCATTCATGTTTCAAATCTACACCGTCAATAACAAACTTTCACCCGAAATGCACTTAATGAACAAAACCAAATTAGTCATTCTTATGCATTAATAATTCCTTTTACTACAGCAATCAAAATTATAAAACCACCACATTCAGGTATCTACATTGGATGCCAAATTGCCTATAGCTTAGTTTGATAAGAGTCTTAGGGGTAGAACCACCCAAAACTTGGGAACAAATGCCGTCCACACAACTGTCCTTGGCTTTCTCACACACAATAAAAAAATAAACTATATATTTTTTTTCTTTTTTTAAAACCCATATATGATTTTGCGTCATGGAGATTATGGGCTGATTCTAATATTAATTATATCACATAGTTGATACAGAATTATAAACTGTTCTGTAAGACCTTTCAATTTATAGGAGTCCCTGTTGCCATAATTCTCCCTTGTGTCTACATTCTAAAACTCCATAAGGAAAATTTCAAACTCTTTATAACTCTTAACTTAGGCTTTAATTTGAATAAATAAACTGCCAAGTTCAAGCAACTAAACTGAAAAAAAGAAAATAAGGACTTTGCTATATTACATGACATACATGTAATCACATGAACATAAGTTTATTGCACATAATATATAAGAGAACGATTCAATTATCTTCAAATGTACAAGCATGGGAATTTTACACGTGACACAAGTGGTTATATACTCAAGACTTGGAGACAATTAAATCAACAATAGAAGATCACATATCATTTTGCAGGAATACTGGTGTAACTCATGTAAGTGGTGACAACTTAGTTAAGAAGTGCAATGATGTAAAACCCCTAGGACATGCCCGGAAAAAAAAAAAAAAAATAAATAAATAAATTTGGGTGAATCACCTGAATCTTTCCGGTGTCTTGAAACATCTTGAATGGCTGCAAATACGTCTGGTGTAAAAACATAGACCCCACAGTTTATTCTATCACTAACCTACATGATACAAGCATAACATATTCAAGTACTAATAAAAGGAGATGCAAAGATGTTACTGCTTCATGATGTAAAGCTGGACCAAGTTAAACGTAAAGATACAAAAAAGAAAGCTCAGGACATTGCACATACAAAAGTTTCAGGCCTCTCGGTGTAATGCAAAACCTCATTGGTGACAGGATCAGCAACCAATTCACCGAATTGGCTGGCAGACTCTGCAGAAACCTGTCAAGAGCACCTAACGAAAAATCAACATACTGAAGCACTAATTATATAATATGTGCAAGAAATATTCCCAAACAGGAAGATGCACCATCTATGAGTCACAAAGAGAGCTGACTAACCTTGCTGACCAATATAGTCCCCATTCCTCCATATTTTTTGTGAGCCTCTGAATATCATAAAGTAAATGGACTTACAAACTTTGAAGAAGTTATGATATGATAGACTGTGACACAATAAGTAAATTACCAAGCATTTCCGGCAAAGGAAAACTACAGCAAACATCACAATTCAACAAGAATATTTGTGACTGCAGGACAAAGAAGAAAAGCAACCACATTGTCAGCTCCACAAGATCAACAAACAAACTTCAAATTACACATTTACACATATCAACAGCCATCAAGTTAATCCAATCATCTATAATCTTAAAAAGTAATATGGAGAGGTTAACCGGACTGTCTTCCATGATTATATCCCTGAAATTATACAAGCATCCAGCAGAACCATGAGGCTTATCTTCCTTCAAGTATCTGAACCACATTGACAAAAATGTTCCAAGAGTTATAACAATGATCCTATAAAAGGCTTCAAATTTCAACAAGATAAAAATCCAACAGACTTGTAAGAGCTAAGGAAGCGTTCACCTGACAGGAACTTTCAATTCATTAGAAATTGAAGATACATATAATGCAAATTCACGCTCTTCATAGAAACCAACCAAGTAAATTTGTGCTAGGTTAGGAATCTGCCAAGTGCCAACAAATTATAATTGGATTGAAATTTTGAGTAATGCATATTACAAAATTAATCCAAGAATGCAATTTCAAATTGGTGAAAGCAAATACCCTTTTACAAGCTGAAATTGGATGATGAACCATAGGTTGTCCAGCTAAAGGAAAAAGAGGTTTTGGAATATTCAGAGATAAAGGCCTGAATCGAGTACCTGCCCAAAAATAACTACATTTTTATCAAATCATGCACATCAAAATCTACAAATTGGTAATGGGTTCATTCAATTCTGCACAAATTAAAATTGAAGAAAAAAAAAAGAGTACAACTTTATCAGATTATGCCACAAAATTAAATCAAAATCAACAAATTGATAATGAACTAATGGGTTGATTCAATTCTACACAAATAAGAATGAAAAGAAAATAATTAAAAAAACAATTTTATCAGATTATGCCACAAAATTCAATCAAAATCAACAAAATGGTAATGGCCTAATTAGAATAAAAAACTACAATTCATCAAAACATGCCACAAAATTCAATCAAAGTCTATAAATTGGTAAATGGGTTCATTTAATTTCAATTCAACATAAACTGAAATCATGAGATTTATACACAATTGAATGATGGGGAATTGCATACCTTTAGTGGGTCCACCCACCATGATCACAGCTACAACTTTGTCATCTGAGCTCCCCATTGTTAAAATCAAGCAACTCCCACAAAAATTCAAGAATAAAGGACTAAAATTAGCATGGAAAGAAGTGATTTTTAATGGTAGCAATTGAAGATTTGAAGCGCTGATACAGTGAGTTAGAGTACGATGTAAGAGCGAGTGAGCGAAGAATGAAGATAATGGAGATCTATATTGTATAAGATACGAGGTGGTTGATTAATTTACACTCAAAGAGACAGATTGATGAGCTGGAGGAAGGTAGGTTGTTGGTAATTTAACGTTTTTTTTTTTTGCGTTATTTTAAAGTTCGGGCATTTCTTGTGAATCCAAACGAATTCCACCGTCACACTTTATGTTCGATTCAGGCGGATATACTGGATCCGCAATGCATCTAAGTAAGACTCGAGCACATAGAATCGTGCTCTCGAAATTGGAACCACAACATGTCAAATGTAAGCACGTGTGCGTAATGCAGTGCATGAAAATAATTTGACTCATTAATGACTCTAAGAACACGCTAGGGGTGCTTATGATGCGAGTCGAGTTCGAGTTTGGGGTAGCTCGACTCGACTCGTTAACATATCGAGTCGAGCTTTATCGAGTCGAGTTTTGACCGAGCTTTGACCGAGTTGAGCTTTGACTAAGTTTGACCGAGTCGAGTCGATCTCGAGTAGCTCGAAATTTGATCCATCTTTAGTAAAACTCCGTAAATACTATAACATCTCTTCATTCTCTTTAATTTTGTCATTTGAGAAGTATATATATGATGATTAGAGTACGTAAATTATGTTTATTTATTAATTAATAATCTAAAATAAAAGTTTTTTTATCAAAATATTTTCATTTTTTGTAAATATTATATTATATGAAGGATTTCGAGCTTCTTACGAGCTTTCGAGTCGAATAATGAGCAACTCGACTCGACTCGTTAACATTACGAGTCAATCTCGAGTTCGAGTCAAGCTCACACGAGTCGAGTTTTGATCGAGTTTTGACCGAGTCGAACTCGAGTAGCTCACGAGTTGTCTCGTCTCATTAGCACCCCTAAAACACGCGTTGATATTAAATTATACTTTAGATGATATTACTATAATACCAAAATGCTTATTCAGTAATATCAACAAATGCAAAAATATTTTGTTAGTATCAATATAATTCCTCACAATTCAATACCAAGTTACCAACTACATATTATTAGAGTCATTCATAACTCAAATTATTAGAGATAGAGAAATCCTCTAAAAATAATAAGTGTCGGTTTACTTTAAAGTTAACCTCATTTTTAAACAATAATATAAGATTTAAAAATACTTACATTATAAGACTATTAATACCTTTGAATATCATATTAGTACAATATTTTACCAACATAAGATCTAAAGGTACCGATAGATTTGTTATTGTCATTGATAACGAGAGTGATTATTGGTGTGGACAATATTTTTTATTTTTTTTTTGGGTGCAAATGAGGGGCAAGTCTTGAAAAGAAAAACTAAAACAAAGTAAATTTAAGGTACTACCCGTGGCCAAGCCACTCCCACTACATTTTCATATAAAATACGCCCTAAAGCTAGGGGGGAAGGGGGATTGAATCAATTCCAACGAATTGTTCTGCGTTACTCCTTGATTGGCAAGCCAATCAGCTGCACAGTTTGCCTCTCTATAAATATGATGTACTTCCACCTTCCAATTGGTATCATTATAAGCATCTGTTTGCATCGAGTGAGAATATGCTTGAACAAGGGATTGACTGTCAAGTTGGACTTGAATCATAGTAGCCTGCATTCTGGCTGCAAGTTTTAAACCATATTCCAGTGCATTTGCTTCAGCCATAAAGGCATTAGTGAAAAGGCATATGCAAGTTTACCTGTATGGTCTCGAATCAGACCACCAGCAGGCCCAGGGGACCCTTTTGCTGCGGACAATATTAATGCATTGTTGCAAGTATGGGTTTTTGCAACTTAATTATGACTAATTAATTATGGTTCTCCACTTTTGATCTAATCTGGTATTGTCTAATTAAGTATAGGTTTAAGGCGTATTGATGTCAAATTTTCAATTTTGATCTAATCTGGACATCTGGTGTTGACTAATTCAGTCTGAATTGGACTAGTTTGGAATTTTTTTAGCCTTGTCAAGTTTCGTTTAAAATTATTTGCCATGGTCTAGTTTTAACCAATGATATAATTAAATTATCAACAAGGTATATTATATAAAATAAACTGATATTCGAAAGCCAAATATTCAGAAAATTATAACTAGAACCTAACCTATGTTTAATCATATGTAATCTAGGGGGGTTTGGAAATCCAATGATACGAATGACCCTTCAAGCAAAGCAATTTTTTTTATTCCCGTCTTCGCCAATATGTGAGGTATATCTGATAATGAAAGGATCAAGTCTACCATGCTTAATCACGACAAGTTCAACCTTGTGAGCCAAAATGAACACACAGTAAAAATTGTACGTCCATATGAGAGGATCAAGTTTACATAGTCCATACTACATTGCTTAAAAGATTGAAGAATTTATATCCACCAAGTAGTACAGTACAGCACACACATAATAGATAACAGAGTTGCACTCTTAATTTCAGCCTCTTTATTCAAACTATCTGTAAGCTCTCTATTTCAATCGTGACAAGTTCCTCAATATCTCGATACCTCCATTGCTTTAATAACACCCACGAAATTTTTTTCAAAGCTTTGAAGGATTCTTGTACCATCCCCATGGTTCATCAGAGATATATTCAGTCACTTGTTTGATATTCAAGTAATTCTCAATACCCCTGCAGAAAAAATCAAGAAAAAAACTCAAATTTACAAGAGCTAAGAGCAATTTGTTGACGTCTTTCATACAATCAACAAGGTTGTCAGAAAAATCTATAAGCTAAATTTACCAGTAAACACCTCTCTGTTATCACCTTTTAGGATTACTTCTCTTAACTCAGACAACAACATTGATAGAATACTATGAAATATTCTCGAGTCAACCCAAGACATAAATTTGTTAACATGAAGGCCCTTCAAAGTTACATAAACTAACTAATTCACAATCTATAATGTGTGATGCTGAAATACAGGCCTAATTTCAGATAGAAAATAAGAGCACCACAATAACTCAAGTAACTTGAAGAAATTACAAGAATTACTGCATTGTACCATAGTGGAAAATCGTTACACAGTAGTAGATAATGTATTAGAGAATTGGTACTCAATATCATTAAAATAGGATGCTGCAAGAACAGAGAGAACTGATCTTATTGGACAATTGAAGAAATCAAACAAACACTTTCTCTAAACTCTCCTCTTTTCTGAACCCTTTTCTCTTCTCCAATGTTCATCTCATCAATCCATCCTATACTCAATCCCTAGTTATGATCTTTCCCAAAAGTTCACCATAACTTTCCATGTAACTGATCTATTTGGGTAAGTAATCTTTATACGCTGCTTCTGTAGTCTATATAGAAACAGTGTCTACCAATGCACTACGGACGTAATCGCTACCTCTTAAATTTAACAATACAGGATATCAAAAATGACGAAAGCAGAAAGGAGATGCAAGCAGGTTGCTATGGGTGATATGCTAATATTAATGTTCTGCATATACCTAAATTTGAACAGTTTGATGCTATAGCATAAGCACGTCAGAGTTAAAAGACTGTGCATCATTTATAGATCAGGATTCCAGAAACTGATAGTACAACTGCAAAAAAATTAAGGTCTCACCATTCCCCAAGTTCACGTCCAAAGCCACTGCGCTTAGTGCCACCCCATGGAGCTTGGCAAAAGCATGGTTGCGAGCAATTTACCCAAACAATTCCAGCTTCCAGTGCCTGGATCAAAGCATGAATTAACAGTATAAAAACTTTGGTTTGACAAGTGGTTTGACATTCAAACAAGCTCTAATAGATAATAATTCTCACCTTTGTCACTTTCTCACACCTTTCAAGATTTTTGGATAGCACAGCAACACCTAAACAACTCCGCCAGTGGGTTTCCCGCTGCCAGTCCCAAGCCTGGATAAAGGAGGAGGGTTACGGTAGGCCAGTGACAGCCAGTATAAAACTTCGTCACATCCCATGACATGAGCCAAACAGATATTTTCGTGGGGGCGTTCCCTACTCAGCGACGCGCTGCACTTCCTAGACCCGGGTGTAGTGATAAGTATGCAAGGGTTGCTAGGTCGTCGCCCAGAAGCGACGCGCCACATTGCCCGAGTGTGGTGTCAAATGAGCAAGGGCGTGCCATTGGGGCGTTCCCTACTGAGCGACGCGCTGCACTTCCCAGACCCGGGTGCAGTGATAAGTATGTAAGGGTTGCTAGGTCGTCGCCCAGAAGCGACGCGCCATATTGCCCAATTGTGGTGTCAAATAATCAAGGGCTTGGAGTTGGGATCAGGAGGGAGCGTGGGAGAAAAGAATTTAGTTTGCGGATTGGTTCTTGGAATGTGGGGTCTCTTACGGGAAAATCAGCAGAATTGGTAGAAGTAATGAAAAGACGACGCGTGAACATCATGTGCCTCCAAGAGACAAGATGGACAGGAGAAGGAGCTCGAGGCTTGGTTTTGGGGTATAAGGTATGGTATGTTGGGCAAGAAACGAGCCACAGAACAAGGAATGGTGGAGCTAGGAACGGAGTTGGTGTGGTTCTCGATGAGAGGTTGGCAAAAGAGGTGATCGAGGTCTATCGGAAGAACGATAGGTTGATAAGGCTGAAGTTGCTATGTGGCAAGGAGATTGTGAATGTTATCAGTGCTTATGCTCCCCAAGTGGGTTTAGATGCAGAAGAGAAACGACAATTTTGGGAGGACCTAGACGAGGTGGTGCAGGGTGTCCACCACTCAGAGAAGTTATATATTGGAGGGGATCTAAATGGGCACGTTGGGGCGAGCCGAGATGGCTATGAGAGTGTCCATGGAGGCTTTGGGTATGGGCAGAGGGACGCCGGTGGTGAAGCTATTATGGATTTTGCCCAATCATATGATTTAATTTTGGCTAATACTTGGTTTAAGAAGAGGGATTCACACTTGATAACTTTTCGGAATGGAGCAAATGCAACTCAAATAGACTTCCTGCTCACAAGGAGCATAGATAGACAAAGTTGCATAAACTGTAAGGTTATCCCAGGGGAGAGTGTGGTCACCCAACACCGGCTATTGGTAATGACTATTCGTCTGAAAGAGAAGGCGAAGAAAAAAGTTAGACAAGAAGAACCAAGGATAAGATGGTGGACCCTAAGGGATGCAAAAGCTAAGGTTTTTACAGAAAAGGTAATTGAAGAAGCGGATTGGGATGGAGAGGTGGATCCGGACATGACTTGGTTACGAATGAAGAACTGTTTCCTAAGAGTGGCCAAAGAGGTCTTAGGGGAAGTAAGGGGAAGAACTTCGGTACAGAGAGATACTTCGTGGTGGAATGAAGAGGTGAAAGCAGTAATTAAGCAAAAAAGGGAATGCTATCAAGCCTTAGGAAAATGTAGGAGTGATGAAACCTTTGCAGCGTATAAGGAGGCTAAGAGCAAGGCAAAGGCAGCTGTTCGCCAAGCAAAAGAAAAGGCATATCAGGAGGTTTATGAAAAGCTTGATTCCAAGGAGGGAGAAAGGATCATTTATAAGATGGCAAAGAGAAGACAAGAGGCAAGGAAGGATATTGGCATGGTGAAGTGTGTCAAAGATAAGAACCAAATGGTCCTAGTGCAAGAGGAGGGCATCAAGGACAGGTGGAAGGGGTACTTCGATGAATTATTTAATGGAAGTAATGGAGTTGTGATAGGAGATACCTCTATGAGTGATGAAGAAATCAACATGGAGTATGTGCGAAGGATTAGGAGAGTAGAGGTGGAGATTGCACTGAGGAAGATGAAACCTAAGAAGGCGGTTGGCCCTGATGGGGTACCGATAGAGGTGTGGAGGTGTTTGGGTAAGATTGGTATTGATTGGTTAACAAACCTTTTCAACAAGATATGGACGGCTACAAGGATCCCACAAGATTGGAGGAAGAGCACCTTGGTCCCGGTTTATAAAAACAAAGGAGACGCTCAAGATTGTTCTAACTATCGAGGAATTAAGCTTATGAGCCATACTATGAAGTTGTGGGAAAGGGTGATTGAACAAAGGTTGAGGGCATGCACAAGCATTTCAGATAACCAATTTGGTTTTATGCCTGGGAGATCTACTATGGAGGCAATCCATTTGATAAGACAAATGATGGAGTTTTATAGGGTAAAGAAGAAAGATCTTCATATGGTCTTTATTGATTTAGAGAAGGCATATGACAAGGTGCCAAGAGAGATACTTTGGTGGGCAATGTTGAAGAAAGGTATCCCACGAAGGTATGTAGACCTAGTTAAGGATATGTATCGGGATGTGTCAACAAATGTGAGGACATGCGGAGGGTTGACAAAAGATTTCCCTATTACAATCGGATTGCATCAAGGGTCTGCATTAAGCCCTTTTCTTTTTGCAACGGTTCTAGATGAATTAACTAGACCAATTCAAGATGAGGTTCCATGGTGTATGCTGTTCGCAGATGATATCGTTTTGGTGGATGAGACTAAGGATGGGGTTAATGTCAAGTTGGAGCAATGGAGGCAAAGGTTGGAATCTAGAGGGTTTAAGCTAAGTCGGAGTAAGACTGAATATTTGGTATGTCGTTTTGGCACTCAGAGGGGGACAAGCAATGAAGTGGTGAGTTTGGATGGAAAGGATTTGACCATGAGTGAATGTTTTAAGTACCTAGGGTCGATCATCCAGAAGAATGGTGACATTGATCAAGACGTGACCCACAGGATTAAGTCAGGGTGGCTTAAATGGAGAGCGGCCACGGGAGTGTTATGCGACCGCAGCATTCCCTTAAAGTTGAAGGGAAAATTCTACAGGACTGCCATAAGACCAGTGTTGCTCTATGGTACAGAATGTTGGGCTTCTAAGAAAGAGCATATTAAAAAGATGGAGGTTACGGAAATGCGCATGTTAAGGTGGATGTGTGGAAACACTTTAAGAGATAGAATCAGAAATGAGGTTATTCGCAAGAAAGTAGGTGTGGCGGGCATTGTAGATAAATTAAGGGAAAATCGTCTGCGTTGGTTTGGACATGTAAGACGGAGACCCGAGGGTGCACCGGTGCGAAGAGTGGAAGAGTGGGACCATGGAGGGATTAAACGAGGAAGAGGGAGACCAAAGATGACTTGGTTGGAAGGAGTGAGGAAGGATATGAAGTGCATGGATTTACGTGAGGATGAAGTTTTGGATCGTAAGGGATGGAGGAGAAAGATTTATGTTGATGACTACACGGAATAATCAAATTTGGTTCATGTTAGCCGACCCCACTTTTGGGATTAAGGCTTTGATTGATTGATTGATTGATTGACAGCAGCACCTAAACCATATCTGTGAAACACAGAAAATGGTTAGAATAGGATGCTCATAGAAGAATATTTATGAACTGGGATAATCTGCATAAGGTAAGAGTCTTAAATTATAATTCAAAAGCCTTACTGGGTGTCATTTGCTAATTCGATGGCTTCTTCATCAGAACTAAATGTTTTAACACATAAGACAGGGCCAAAAACTTCTTCCTTCCATATTTGCATGGATGTTGAGACATCACTTATAATTGTTGGTTCAATAAAATACCCTTTCTTCAAATGCTGCACAGTTCCATGAAAATAAAATATTAGGTTATATAGAAACCACATTAGTGGCTACTGGCTGGTAACAAATAAACGCACTAATTTACCTCAGGACGAGAGCCTCCACATAAAATTGTTGCACCCTCACTCTTTGCTGTTGAAATGAACTTCAAAACTTTCTCATACTGAAATACATGAAGTAAACATTAATGGGCAGTACAACACAGCTAAGAATAAATAAAGCCAAAAAGATTAGGAAATCATTTATCAAACCTGTCCCTTGCTGACAACAGGACCAAGCCGGCAGCCGTCCTCAAATGGGTCAGCTATCTTAATGTTTTTGCACCATTTCACAAGCCTGTCCAAATATTCAGCTGCAATGTTTTCCTGAAAAGATTGTAAGAATTGAACTTTACAAAATTGAAGAAAACCTCGCCTACAAATATCATTTATATCAACACAAAATAATAAATCATCGAAATTCAGGAGAAATTCTGTAGCAAGTGGACACTCACATGAACAAGCAATCTAGATGTTGCACTGCAGATTTGACCATTAGTCCAAAAACAGCCAAAAGCAGCCCATTCAGCAGCTGTCCAATTTAAAATAGATTTTGACATGTTATGAGATGTATTGATCAAATAGATAATAAAGCACCAATATTGCCTGAACTTAATGCCACTAACCTTGATCCAAATCAACATCTTCAAAGACGATAATAGGACTTTTCCCTCCAAGTTCTAATGTAACAGGCTGCAATTCATGTTAGAAATGATGCCGTCAAAGGAACTAGAATTAATTTGACAAAAAATTCTATGGACTAAACATGCTATGACATACCTTGACCAGTTGAGCAGCAGAAGACATAATCTTGCTACCAGTAGCAGTGCTCCCAGTAAAAGCAACCTATTGAACAGAAATGTGATGGACAGAAGCACAAGAAGAGCTCACATCCACATAATCAATATTCGGGAGGCAACACAAATGCACTAAGAATGTAAAGCTTAAAGTGGACAGGGAGTCAAGGATGAACCTTGTCAACATCAGGGTGGGATGCTAATGGACCACCAGCTTCTGGGCCATATCCTGACAATATATTTAGCACACCTGGAGGCAGTCCCACTTCTCTGCACACATCAGCCAATTCTAGACAAGTCCTGATATGAGAAATCATGTAACAAAGTATTAGTATAACAGAAGCATCAGCAATTCCTAGAAAGGGATTCTAGCTTGAAATTTGACAAGAAACATACACAGATGCCATTTCTGAGGGCTTAAGTATTGCTGCACAACCAGCAGCAAGAGCTGGAGCAACTTTCCATGTAGCCATTAGAAGTGGGTAGTTCCTACATCAAAGAAAAGGATTAGCAACACTAACCATCAAATTTAGCTGTAACTCGACCTCAATCCTAATACCTAATGAGCTACAGTATTCTCGGTTTAGGTAAGATGTCAAAGTCGAGTGTGTGAATAGTGTAAATTCGAAGCGTTGTGACTAAAAAGACGGAGGAAGTATAAGATTTACATGCATAGGATGCTAAAAAGAAAATTTGCTACATCTCATAGCCCATATCTAGTCTTATTTGTCTATCAAGATGATATGGACATATGGTCCACCAAAAAAAGGTACTCAATACACATATAGACAATGAAGATTGATCATGTGGTACAAAATGACAATGACTGAGGAAATCTTGTAGTCTCGTGGTATCATGTTGTACTTCCACAATAATTTGACTAATTGCCTTGTTAAAACAACAACATTACTACTATCTTCCCTTGATAAATCTGATGATGCCAACAAATGAGATTTCTTTAAAGTCGTTTCATTTTCACCTTTTTATTTTGAGGGATGGGGCTAAGGTCAAAACTTACCATGGAGAAATTAATCCAACAACACCAATGGGCTGCCTGAGCACATGAGACTTGAATGTATCCATAGGAAGGGCAATTGGAGCCTTTTGTTTAGCATCAAGAGCTTCTGCTTGATCAGCATAGTATTCAAAACACCCAGCAACATCATCCTGTACATAAGAACAAAAGCTTTGGTTACTAATTAGCGCTCAAGAAAGACACAGAATCAAGAAATATGAATACAAGATTACGAGCTTACAATGTCCCATGCTGCTTCATCCAAAGGCTTTCCACAATCCATGGCTTCAAGCTTTGCAAGTTCATCTTTTCTTTCTGTTACCTGCATGTAAGATAAAGTTAGGCTTGATATTGCAATCCCTGAAGTCCACACCAGTATCAAGAAGATACATATTTTCTACCAAAGTACCCTTGAGTACAGATAAGAGACGCAAAGCATATTTTATTTGGAGATTTGCAGGTCCAATGAGGCAATATGAGGGTTTGTGTGTGTGTGTGTGTGCGCGCGCGCGGAAGAAGTGGGGTGTGAAGGAGGTGTCCAAAGAGAATTCCCAGCCAAAGGCAAGTGATTACGCATCTTACAACTAAAGGATACAAGGAGGGTGGGAACTTTACTACTAAGCTACCACCTGATTCTCAACCAATGTATGACCCTTAGAGGATTACATACAATTGAGTATTGAACACTTGAATTGAAACAAAAATTAAAAGAATGCTTTAAAATCTCCTGTGTGACCCTTTATATCTATCTGTATCGAATACTTGGCCCTAAGATAATGAAACATAGGTCCACTCAGACTAAATTCTCAATACCCCATGTCCCTGTTTAAGAAGATATGTGAAACTGACTATAATAAGGTAGTAACAAATTGCAGGATAACACCAATGGTATGTGAGGACAGTCAGCCTTACTTCCCAAAAGCTGGGAAAGCCAAGACGGTCTAAGAATGTTATAAAATTATACCTGGGATATCCACCACTATAGTAAATAACCATTCAGTGGTATACTGGTGATCTATCACCAATGTTCAAATTCTCTGAATAGCTAACCAACAAGCTCACTCAAACTACTAGAAGATCCATAGGCATTAACACAACCTCAACTTAAACAAAAACTAAACATCCATACATCGTATTTTCATCCATTAAAGATCAAAGTTGAAATGTTTCTCAAGAGAGAGTATTGAACTCAAATGGAGGAGAAATGATATAATATCTTCTACAAATTCCCATTAGAAGCGAAAATAAAGACATTAAAGATAAGTAACCAACACTTGTAATACAATCAATTAGCTGATTAACTTCCAATAAGCTTTTAACAACAAGCTAACTTTCATCTTTCACCTAACATCCTAACAAAGTTTGCCAAACATATACTATATGTGCTATCCGTTTATCACTCATGACTCATCCACTTCAATCAAATAGAATCATCAAACCCAAAACCAAAGTGTTCCGACTTCTGATTCGCCTACAATTCCAACCTCCAAACAACTAATACTGGTACTCCAACTACACAAACTTATCAAAACATGATCATATTGTCAAATCAGATCAAATAAGCCACTGAATCCATACCCTCTTAGCGATAGCACGTAAGTACTTGGCACGATGAGCTCCAGATGCAGCTGCCCAATCTTCCCCTTTGTTCCTCTTAAGAGCCCTTCTAGCTGCAGCCACTGCAAGCTCCACATCCTCAGCAGTTGCTGCCGGAATGTCACCTATAGAAGTAAAACCCCATTTTGATTAATACCCAGTTCATTAAATACAATATTCAATCACTGTTAAAATTTAAAAAACAATATCAATCTTCAATCAACAAATCCAGAAAAAAGTAATTTCAATCCCCCATTAAATCATTCTATCACCTTCCAATCAAACACAATATAAAAAATGTTACCAGTACTACATAAAGTTCGGAGATGATTTAAAAGAAACAAAAATTTTCAGCAAATACCCAAGTCAAAAAATGCAATCAAAAACTCAAATCCCAAGAAACACACTATCAGCAAAATAAATAACAATCCCATCAAATTATACACAACAAGCAAATCTTTAGCAGTTGAATAACACAATGCTAGGATCTTAATCAATTACAAGTCTACAAATGAAGAAATCAAGTTCAAAGCATGAAATTTAAAGAGATTTTCATTAAACTTTTTTTTTTTAAAAAAAGGGGGAAGCTATCACTCGAGTAAACTAACCAATGATCTCTTCAGTGGAAGGATTGATGACAGGAATGCGATTCTTGTTGATGGGTTCTTTCCATTCACCGTCAATGAATAGCTGACGAGAAGGAATCGCCATTTTTTCTTGGATAGAGAAAAATGAGTAAAAAGAAAGTTGGATGAAATAATAATATAGAGGATTTGAAGGAGAAAGAACACGTGAAGATTGAGGTTGATGATGATTGTCCCTATTCCCTAGTCTGTATTAAAAGGTTTTGTGGTACTATAACCGCTTTTGTACTATGGACTATAGACTATTCTAGAATGGATTGGCAATTGTGCCACATTATAAATTCTTGAAAATAATATCCTAGATAAGAAATTTGTTGTCCACCCCACAAAAAATTGTATTTTGATACTTCTTCTGTTCTTTTAATGTTGCATTATACTTGTAATACTCCGTAATTTTTTATGTTTGCTAATTCACAAAATAATAGGACTATATTATTCATTACATATAAACTATGTTACTCGAAATCTTCATTTCACCTCAATTATCCGTGTCGGACGGTGAATATGGATAGGATACTTAGACACTTCATTTTAGTTCAAAACCATGGAAATTTTTCATAAAATAGCCGAGTCGGACACTTGGACACATACCTATGTCAGACATGAATACCCGAGTCAGTGGCGGATTGAGGGGCATTTAGTGGGGTCCCTTGACCCCACTTGAATATTAAAAAAAAAAATCCTTTTAATTTTTTTTATATATAAAAATTACCTATATTTTTAACCGAAGGACCCCATAAATATTTATCAAATGCATTTTGACCCCGTTAAATATTAATTCTGGATCCGCCACTGACCCGAGTCCGAGTAACATAGCGTATAAGTATTAGAGGAAATCATATGAATAATGTAAAAGTCAACAGGGTGCAATATTTTTTTAAAAAAAAGTATTAAAGTTATACTCGTATTACATAAAGTTTGAGTATTATTAGCTAAATAATTACGAGACAAATTGGAATGATCTTCTTTCAAAACAAACAAACAAATAAAAAATAAAGATAAAAAGAGGTTGGAATGGTTTGTTTTGTCATGAACTTGTGAGAGATACTAGGTAAACAATTATTTAAAATTTTATATTTTAGGATTTGATATGCTAAACATAATGTAGTGATTAGTTTTCTTAAAAATATGTAGTGATTAGTTTTCTTAAAAATATGTAGTGATTAGTTTTCTTAAAAATATGTAGGGATTAGTGAATTAACTTTAGGATTTATGGTATGTTTAGTGTTTATCTATGCTATCTTTTAGATTTATATACATACACTACGTATTGATGAATAAATAGGTTATGCTATTAGCCCTTTTACCCTTTAAATTAAACAGGCAGATGATTAATCTCATTTTTTTGCCCAAAGGTGGCTAGAATTTGTTAAATACACCCGGGTGTACCTTACACCCGGGTAATTTGCTCATTAATTTTGCTCATTTATTAAATGAGCAATTTTTTTTTATTTGCTCATTTATAAAGTGAGCAAAATTTAATGATTAAGTTGTACACTCGGGTGTACAGAACAGGCTCTCATAACACGGTTCAATTCACCTTCATTTATATGTATAACACGGTTGAACTATTTGGGGCATACTTAATAGAGATCTCTGGTGATCCAATGAGGTTTTATAGGACTTAATACTATGAAAATTTATCTGATAAATATTTTCCAATATCCCAAAAATCTCAAAGTTCTGAATTTTGCCGTCATCCAAGTAAAAATTGTCTGTTCCATAGAGGAGATGGTAGCTCAAATGAAACTCATAGTATACAGTCATAAACCCTCATTCAGCTCCACTGTTGAAACTTAAGCTAGGAATTCATAGATAGGCAGAGATAAGATGAATAGAATAACAGAAGTATAGAACCAGTGTCGTGGAGTTCATGACTCGTGAGTGTAGAATTGTAGATGAACAAAGAATTTCATAGTCAAACTACGTATCATCTTATTTTTGATCCGATTCAATTGTCTGAAGTAATAATACACACAACAAAATTAAGCTTTGCTAAGTGGAATCCAGCATCAAACAACATTTATTTACTCCAATCATACTGTAAACTAGACATCCGTGAATCAGTTCAAGGTCCAGTCTGACCACAGTTTACTGTGTTACAATGCCGGTATTCAAACTTTCTCACAGCTTCAAGGAGACTTGTACCAGCCCCATGGTTCATCAGAAATATCGCTAGTCACCTGCTTGATATTTAAGTAATTCTCGATACCCCTGCACAAAAAGTACGCATCAAGAAGGGAGCATGGTTGCAGAAAATCACAATTTTGTAAATAAGAAAAGAGATACTACAATTATTGTTAGTGTAAGCTCACCATTCCCCAAGTTCACGTCCAAATCCACTACGCTTGATTCCTCCCCATGGAGCTTGAACAAAGCATGGCTGTGAGCAATTAACCCAAACAGCTCCTACTTCTAGAGCCTGCATAACCAAACAAATAAGGAATAGACGAAAATCATAGAGCCAAATCTTGAATCAACCAAGAAGACGATATGGTTTGCTTGACTGTTGCATTATGCTTACCTTAGTTACCCGCTCACATCTTTCAAGATCTTTAGAAAACACAGCAGCAGCTAACCCATATCTGGAAATCACACAACTATGATCAACACAAGAAAGAGTATATATATATATATATATATATATATATATATATATATATATATATATATATATATATATATATATATAAGGAGGCAGAATCATTTTTCGACAAACTTACTGTGTATCATTTGCCAATTCAATGGCTTCATCTTCAGTACTAAATGTTTTAACACATATGACAGGACCAAATACTTCCTCCTTCCATATTTGCATGGATGTGGAGATATCAGTAATAATGGTGGGTTCAATAAAATACCCTTTCTTCAAATGCTGCAACAAATACATCAAAGATTCAGGCCTCATTAGGTATTAGCATTGCGCGGTTAGCTTGAAGCAATAATATTAGTTATTAAATTATCAGTAAATAAGCTAGGTTTGCAAGTTTGACAAGATTATAGCATTAACAGATTTATGCATAGGGATTTAGCATGTAAACCATTTTGCTTCTAGTAACCAAAATGAATGGAAAAAAAAAAAAAAAAAAAAAAGTAGCATTCTGAAGATTAGATTACTAGGGGTAATATGTTTACATGAGTGTGTCCCAAACATCACATTAGCATATCAATTAGGTCAAGATGCTTATCAGATCCCAAATAAACTATATTCTTTCTAATTTGATGTGTGGTTCACCAAATTGTTCTATTTTGTACTCAGAAACAACAATTATATATTTTACCTCAGGGCGGGAGCCTCCATACAAAATAGTTGCCCCTTCACTCTTTGCTGTTGATATGAAATTCATAATTTTGTCGTACTGAAGCAAATGAAGTAAACATTAGATGGTTCCGCAGGCTCAGAATTGTAAAAGCTAACATTAAGAAATAATCCATAATACCTGTCCTTTACTAATAACAGGGCCAAGCCGGCATCCTTCCTCAAACGGGTCAGAAATTTTTATGTTTTTTGTCCATTTTACCATCCTATCAACAAATTCAGTTGCAATACTTTCCTGTAAAATGATTATTGAACAGATAATTCCAAAGTCAGAAAAGGATCCTTCTTAGCAGACTTGTACATACTTAGTAATGAAAATCAATCTCGGTAACTAGTTAACGTCAATTCATCAAATTTCTCGCAGAATAGGATGCTTACATGCACAAGAAGTCTAGACGTTGCACTACATATTTGACCATTTGTCCAGAAAACGCCAAAAATAGTCCATTCAACAGCTGCTCAATTACAAATTTCAATATGTTAAAAGATGGAATTAATTAAGCTTCTCTGATGAACAAAGGTCAGAAAAAATTAATTCTGAAATGAAAAGATATATTAGATACTAAAAGAACTAAATTTTGTTTGATCTTAGATCAACTAACCTGTATCAATATCAATATCTTCAAACATAATAATAGGACTTTTACCTCCAAGCTCTAATGTAACAGGCTGCAATCAAGTTAAGGTTAGAAATGGGGGCACACAAAACATAGAAAGAATATTGAAATTTTGGCTGAACTTCTCTACCTTAACTAGTTGGGCAGCAGAAGCCATAATCTTGCTGCCAGTGGCACTACTCCCAGTAAATGCAACCTGTTTTATTTGAAAATATGGTCAAATTTAAAACAATATGAATCACAAAAAGTTTTTAAAAGGTAAAGCTTGAGGGGGGCAAGGTAAAACCTTGTCAATATCAGGATGAGATACTATTGGTGCACCAGCATCAGGACCTAATCCTGTCAAAATATTCAACACACCAGGAGGAAGTCCCACTTCGTTACAAATTTCACCGAATTCTAGACAAGTCCTGAAATTGACCCATACAATTTGTTATCTAACTTTAGCATTGACTGTTGCATAGAGAAAGCAGTTTTATATCATAGAGCTTTGGTGAATAACTTACACAGATGCCAACTCTGATGGTTTCAGTACAGCTGTGCATCCAGCAGCAAGTGCTGGTGCAATTTTCCATGTGGCCATTAGAAGTGGGTAATTCCTTCAGCAGAAAAGATACAGGAAAAAAAAAAGGGGATCAGTAACAGACTAACAGTAAGCCTGGCACAGCCTAAGGCCCTAAGCATTGCACTTAGTCTATGTTACTCAGACTCTTCAATTAATTTTCACTACCATGCTCTTGACATTACAACGACGACAACAACAACAAACTATTCAATGGATATTTTGGTCGCATCATTTATCATTTTTTGGTCAAACTTTGTAAACTTGGACCACAATTTTCTACTAATACATACAAGCAAAAACAATAATGTGGGACTTTGTTAATAGCATCATTGTGTATATTACAAAACATCAACTTTTTAAATAAATCTAAACATACAAATGGTCAAAGATGTGCATTAGAGATTTTGGAAACATTGAACTTTGGAGGGGGGGGGGGGGGGGGGGGGGGGCGGTGGTTGCAATTTTAGGCAGAAGGAATTACCATGGGGATATTAATCCAACAACACCAATGGGCTGCCTGAGAACATGACTTTTAAATCTATCCATAGGCAGGGTGACTGGAGCCTTTTGTTTGGCATCCAGGGCTTCAGCTTGACCGGCAAAATATTCGAAACATGAAGCAACATCATCCTAAAACAATACAATCAAAGCATGAAACTCACTAGGAATGCGGAGTCAAGAATCAAAAAGAGCATATTCAAATTGTTAGCTCACAATGTCCAACACTGCTTCATCAAATGGTTTTCCAGAATCAAGGGTTTCCAGTTTAACGAAATGATCTTTTCTTTCTGTTATCTGCAAAATAAAAGTCAGACTTAGGTATATATTTGACCAAGCATCAATTTTATTCCCATGTCTCATAGAAATAAAACTTTCAACCAAAATTACACCTGAATCAGATATATATAGAAAACAACTTGAATACTTCAAACCAAATTTGAAAGTAATTCTTATAAGGGTCCAGTAGTAGTGTAGTACCCTCAAATTCTTCAGTAATATTTAGCCCTTGACCCCTTAAAGCTATGTCCAAGAAGTATAGTTAATGACTAAGATCAGATAACACTGTCATTCTGTAGGGACTAATACATGGTAGATAGTAATCACCGTAAAGGAGAGAGGGATGGAAGAATATTTTGTACTCAGTATCACATTTCAGCATTTGAAGTACAACCTTTACTTCTTTAATGACTAAGATCAGAAAACACTGTAGTTCTTTAGTCTTCCAGTTTTCCCTTCAAGTAAGCTGAAATTTCTCCATGTAGCTATGTGCAAGCTCAAACTACCACATATCCTACTTCTGTTGATCTGCTAAAACCAACAGCTTATCCATACCAGGAACCACAACTCAAAGTAGACCATACGAACATCGAAATGCCAGTGCCCCTTGATGTTTATAAGGTCATATAATCACTATCATACCTCTGTAACTGCAAACGTTAGATAACCTTGAGTCCAAAAGGCATAAAGGAACATGATATTTCCACAAGTTAAACTTTATATTTTTCATTTTATTCTCACTTAATTCATGAAAATAAGTTCAGATATGAACTAATAAGTAATGTTATGGGCCAAAGGGCTACCCAAGTCCAATTTACATCTACAAAAAGTATAGGAAAGTTCAATTAAATACAATCAGTTCAGATACGTGAAACTCAGATCAAGAGAAATACACCCTTTTTGTGTTTTGTGTATAGAATAAGAAAACATTGCTCCATATTTGAGCAATGCCGCCCTATCTTAGAGGGTAGAAGGGTCATTCCATTTGGACAATAAAAATGAAAAATGAAACTAAATGATGTCGAATTACCTATTTTTACTACCAAAATTGCACACTTTCGTCCAATAACTAAGATGAATTCGAAATAATAGAACTCCAAAAATATCACCCAAGCTAAATAAACATGACTGCCTATTTGCTCATACAATTCAAATTGATTCTGCATACCACCACAAGAGACTAAATTCAGGAAAACAACCGTTTAACCCGGAAATGTCCATCTGATGAGCTTATTAGCCCTATATACAGAACTCTGAAGCATTGATGTACCAAAGAGAAAATCCAAAGAGAAAATCGTAACCAATAATAACACTTTTACACTTACATATAGCTGATTCCAAAACTAAATGAGGACAATTATTCAAAACACTTCTTACAGCTTACAGATCAAATTCCCAAATCAAAATATGACATGCAAATTATTCCAACATCTCCAACCCACAAATAATTCAGCACTAAAATTACCCAACAACACAAATTTATCATCATCAAAACAAAAATAAACAGCATAATTGTATAATTTAGTACTTTATCAAACAAAAGCAAAGACTAAACTCAAAACCTTAGCAGCAATAGCACGCAAGTATCTAGCACGATGAGCACCAGAAGTTGCAGCCCAATCTCTGCCTTTGTTCCTCTTAAACGCTTTTCTAGCTGCTACCACTGCAACCTCAACATCCTCTGCAGTTGCTGCCGGAATATCACCTGAAAATACACTTCAATTAATACCCACATCCCTAAACATGAACTCTAGCAAACCCGCTAAGTATAAACATTAAATACATTTCCTGAACGACCATTTATTTTAAAACCCGTGTCAAAATCGCGTGTCAATCGGTCTTACTCCGTACTAATGTTTAGCTTAAACAAGTAATTAAAACACCCACTTGGGTATGCACTATTTATGATGAAACATCAAATTTTTAGCTCATTAACTTCAATTATTACATAGAAATTGAGAAAATTATTAATTTTACTAAGAATCTAACCGATGATTTCCTCAGTAGAAGGATTAATGATGGGTATGCGATTTTTTTTAAGGGGTTCTCTCCACTCTCCATCGATGAAGAGTTGACGAACAGGCATAGGAAACGCCATTTTAGGTGATTTAACAAGAAATAAAAAGGGGAGGAGAGAAAGAGTGGGAAGCAAAGAGTGAGAGTATAATAGTGTTGTTTATATAATTGAATTGAAGGCAGTACCAACTTTAATTTAACCATGACGTTTATGGACATTGATGAATTGACTCTTAGGATGGGGATGAATTACTACGTGGCTACTCGTTGCATATATGTCCATTTTTCATGGGTCCCTTCTGATAATGGAGCTTTTCTACGGAGTAATATTTTATTTTCTCGGTTTCGTTTTTTATCGTTTAATTGACACATTTTGACTTTGTACTACTATAATCTTGATATGTTTGTTTTTTTTATTAGTGTGTAATCTTTTTAGATTAATCTTAAATACCTACACACTGAGTAATACTCCGTATTTTTAAAAGTTAGCTATTTCATATTTATTATGAGTGATTAATAATGTTTAAGTTATATATTACTCCGTAACATACTTGAAAAAAAAAAAACATTGGTAGAGAGAGTATATGCACTAAGATAACAAAGCTAGGATGAAAAACATAGGACTTGTTCACTTCAACTTAATTTCAGTTCACTTCAGTTTATTTCAGCTCCAATCAGTTCAGTTCAGCTCCTAATTTCCTTCTATCGTAAAATATTCATTTCATCTCTATTCGGTTCACTTCAGTTCAGCTCCAATCAGTTCAGTTCGGTTCAAATCCAATCAGTTTATTTCAGTAAATATGAACAAGCTCATAATAGGTAAATGACTAAATATAGATGTGGTAATTTGTATTTTGCTAATGTCACACATCTATTGCCCTATTTGCTATTGGTTAATACTATACAAATATATATACTGTGTAGAGTTAATGGACTTGTACCTCCTTACAAGAAGAAACACTTTTTTTTTTTATTTATTATTATTTTATTTTATTTTTTTTATAAACAAGAAGAAACAGCTTACGAGTGTGAATTAATATTCGAAGAAAGCTGCAAGCTAAACTGTTATAAATATAAATTTATAAACATATAGAAAGGAATCAAGCATATTTACATACGTAGTATTATATTAACTATTCAATCAACTTAATTTGATCTAGATAAATATATATTGAATATTCCGATCATCAAACAATTTCACAATACTGTAGAATATATATATATATATATATAGTATGACCTAGTTTAAAGAGTACTATGTATGCGTATCTAAGCTAATTTATAATTTATCCCATATGCTAATTGCTTTCATAATGATACTTTTGTACTCTTCCTTTTCATCTCCTCTCCAGGGTTTTCAATATCTCTAGTTAAACTGCTAAAGCTACAATTTTAATTTAGCAAAGTTGATATAAAGAAGGAATCAATTGTCTTGCATTATCCAATTAATTGGTTCATATTGCATTATCCAATTAATCAACTCATATAATTAATCGGCTTGTATAAATTTTAGGAGATCAATTGTTCTTTGATTTTCTTTTCATATTTCCATATGAACAAACATTCACTATTTCATAAAACACGCATATTCATTATGATTTGTCAAAATATTACAATTTATATGAAATCAACAATTTTTTTTTTTTTTTTTTCCAAATCACTCTTTTCTTGAGAAATAATTATAGAGTTGAGTAACATGTTACTATTTAAATGCAATAGATTTTAGATGAAATATCTAATGTATGTGGCTGATACCTTCTTTGGTTATATTAGTGGTTGCAATCTAATGTTGGTGCAAGGCTTATTACAAATTACAACCATAAATCAAAATACTTTTTGTTTTTGTTTTTTGTATTATTTTTCTTTTTTTTCTTTTTTTTTCACTGAGAAAGTTTATGGACAAATGATGACAAGCAACGTGTTTGGGTTGGAAACAATCGAATGTCATTTTGTAGTCTGGTGATTAAAAAATATTGAGAGGCCCCTTGGCCCCCTTACGAAATTATGATCAATATTCAGCATATCAAAATATAAAAGAAAAAAAAAAATTTAAAAATAAAATAATTAAGACCTCAAACAGTACTTCTTGTTTAAATGAAGAAAAAAAAAATAAGCAACCAATTATATTACAAATCAAGCTAAGCTCCGTCAATGTAAAGAATTACTGATATTTTAGGGTAAAGATTTCATACAAATTAACTCAAACTATCTTTCATGTCCTATCTAGTCACAAGATGGGTAACGATATTGTTGTTTCTCTTTAGTTGAGAAATATCAATGATGTTAAAAGAATATAACAGCCTTCTAATGTCCTCATAAACTAAGAAGACAGGAGCACAACCAACAATTGGACGATTATAGCAACTTGAACCACTCCGAGGGCATCCGATCTATGGATAGTCATGTCTACTTTTTCTTTAATCTAAGCTAAACTTTAATAGCCACAATAACCAAGTTGTGATATATATATCAGGTTTTTACTACAATGTAATACGTACATAACAACCGTAAAAATTACCTGGTCTTTTGGTTTACTTTGTTAACCTAATATCGCTAATGCTTAGATACATGTCATTTCACTTAAATAAATGAGAGTCGCGTATTATATTGAGAATCTAATTGAGTTGATGATTGTGTATTAGCTTAGATTTATACATACGTCAAAAGAATTATTTCCCAAAGTCGACCTCAAAAGAACTTGCTTAAAACCATCATTTTACGAGCTAGCATTGCATGTTACCATGTTGGCCTATGTTTGGCATGTTCTACTCTAAAGGAATTCACTCACTTATTATTACTCTAAATTAAGTCTTATTCTGTTCGCCCTAATTTTATCTGAACATATTCTTTGTATTATTATAACAAGCTAATACACACTCTGTCACTCTCAACTAGGGGTGTTCAAAAATTGGTCCGGGCAGAAAAATGGACCGGACCAGACCAAATTATTTGGTCCGGTCTCCGGGTCAAGAATTTTTTTTTCCGGTCCGGTCCAAAACCCTATAAAAACTGTTTTTTGCTTTAAATTATACCTGAAACCTTTAATAATATTAAAATTATCCTTAACAAGCTTGAAAAACTTTAGTTATAGGAGCTTTTTTGTACTAAACATACAAAAAAAAATGTTAAAATATTATTTTTCCTTTATTATTATTATTATTATTATTATTATTATTATTATTATTATTATTTTGAGTTTTCCATAAATTATTTAAAATTTAGAATTTTTTTTATAAAAACTCTATAATCTGTCCAAAACAATCCGATCTGGGTTTTGGACCGATTTTTTTCGGTCCGGTCCGATTTTGGTCATAACTTAATGAATCTGGTCTTCGGTTCTTGAAATTCAATTTTTTAGTCTTCGGTCCAGTCCGGGTTGATCCGGTCGGTTTTGAACCGATGAACAACCCTAGTCTCAACTCCATGTTTCCACATCTAACCACACGATATTTTGCTTAGGTTAAAGATTTAGTTGGATTAAAACAAATTAAAAGAACTTTCATTAAAATAATAATAAAAAATAATAAAATAGCTTAAACACCAAGAGCGTTGTATCTCCTACAACCAGCAATACAAACTTTATAATTGCTCAACTACAATAAGACAAAAAATAATTCAGCATATAATTGACACAATTAACTAGTTTATAATGTGAAAGCAAAATTCATGAATAATTTGTCATTGCATGGGAAATTCGAATCTTGATTACCTAATATTAACATATATAATTGCAAATCAATTGAGGCCTAATTAGTCTTTGTAGAAAGATTCTTCACCTAATAATATGATGATGTTATAATTATGATT
The DNA here is from genome assembly GCF_948465745.1 of Chenopodium album. Lineage (NCBI taxonomy): Eukaryota > Viridiplantae > Streptophyta > Magnoliopsida > Caryophyllales > Amaranthaceae > Chenopodium > Chenopodium album. The sequence goes on along the minus strand of NC_137844.1, from coordinate 6,271,743 downwards.
ATTAAAAAATGAAAGCGTGAATAATTTATCCTTCCTTTGAATTTGTATTTAATTTTATTTTTTACGAATTTTCGTACTTAACATATTTCCCTTTTGAATAGAGGCAAGGAAGGTAACCAATACAGTTGACCCATCAAAGTGGAAGGTGGTTGTTGGCGTGCTGCTGATTCTTATCGCAACTTTTCGTTACATACTTACATGGACAACTAAAGCATGCATGTTAATTCAATGTTTATTAGTATGTATGAACTTATGGAATATATTTACCGATTAAAACTTATTTTTTAAAAAGTGTTTTTACCTTTTGATTTAATGATTCAAACTAATTGACTATTATTTTTGTGAGTGACAGTGATTAGGAGTTGTTTAATAAAGTTAAGATTTGATCATATGTACCTTAACTATTCAATACGTGATAGTATAAAAAAGAAAAAATAAATAAAAATTAACATATAAAATTCAAAATAATTTGATACCTTACATATAAATCTTTAGTTTTATAACAAATTAAAATCTCATATTTCACAACAGCAATAAACAAGTCTCATTTTCGTACGTACTTCCTCCGCCTAATATTGTTCTTCTTCCATTTAAATCTTTTGATGAGACAACAAAGATTGGTGTTAGAGTGACAAGAATTGAACCATATAAAATGGAAGGAGTATTAATATATTTTTCATAAAATAGATGTCAGGACAACAAAGAAAAGAATCATGGGATTGATATTTGCAGCAAAAAAAATAAACAGAGAAAAATGGTAAAAGATTTATACAAAATCGAACTTCTTACACTATGGAGTATTTCGTATGTATAAATGTGTAATATACATTCATATGCAAAAAAATAAAAATAAAAATAAAAAAAAAAAAAAAGAAAGAAAAGACGAGTCAAGGAATCTCAAATTACACAAAAACTCGATCAAACAAATCGAATCGAATAAAGGTATAGATATATGTGAATAATCAAGATGATGATTAAGATCATATAATTACATGAAAGTAAGTTGTAACATACGTAATTTGTAATCAATGTTTTTGGGTAGATTTTTGGTACTTGTCTTTGATCCAATTGAAACCCATTGAAGTACCCTGCTTGACCTTCTTAAAACCCGTTGAAGCAACTTCCTTAGTCTTGTTAAGCCCTTCTTCGACCTTCTTCTTCGCGCCTCCTGATCCGTCGTCGTTGTTGTTGTTCTTCTTCTTAGTCGTTTTGCCATCGTACTCGTGGCTACCATAAGCTGGTTGCGGATCCCATTGGTCCGCCCACGACGTCTCATAACTAGAGTTCCCTGCCATTGTTTACTTGAAAATATTTGATTTTACGAAAATAATGATATGGGAAAAGGAAGATAGAATAAATAGAAGGAATTGTTTGTTAGTAAAAATTTTGTGTTCAAAGAAATTATGACACTTTTCTAAGCATGGTTTGAGAATTCAACGAGATTGGTATTTATATATATATGGTGCAAATGTGGAATATATCAACCGTGTTGAATGCCTTGCTTGGACCGCCGTTATACTTTACTTCTTATATTGTATTTCTACAATTAGTTAATATCGGTTATAGGAAACAAACCTAGCACCTTCTAACTTGATATTATCTTCTATATTGATTATTATATCCCATACCCCTAACATGTATATCAAATAGCTGTCATACTGACATAAAAATTGAGATTCGGCACGAGTGGATTACGATGTAGCGCGTAGGAGATGTCAAATAGAAGAGTAGAAGTTAGACCGACTAATGTGAACCTTCTGAATGAAAGGTTTCTTGGAATCTTGGAAGCTGCTTTCCATTTTTGTCAACTTTTTAAATGTTATTTCTAATATTGGCCATATGATCAGGGTTTGTACGTAATCAATTACAATTACGGCCTTATATAATATTGATCATTACGGAATAAATTGTTTTTGCCAAACTTGACTAATATTTTTCTGAATTGAATTGAAAAATATGTGGAGCTTGGTGTTAAGAAATTGGTAAATCTAGAAGCTGTTGGTCCAGGTTTAGAAGTAGGCGTACAAGTCCACCAACGGCAACTAAACAGCCAAAAGTCCTTCAAAAAAACTAAACAGTCAAAATACAATGGCGTATAACTACACTCTAGAGGTCTCTAGAAGCTTCACCCTGCATGACCTGCCCATCAAGGGCATCAACACATCAAAAAAAAACTTATCAGATTAATATCTGTTTTTTATTTTTTCTTTTCTAATTAATTTTATGTCTATCGATAAAATTTAAACTAAATTTAAAAATTTATGACATACTCCGTAGAAAAATTGATAATTTTCTTTATTTGTTTAAACATTTCTGGACAAAGGAGAATAGTGACATTAGAATATTGGACAATAATGAACATAATTGTAGCGTTGGTAAAAATTACTCTGTAACACGATATGATAACACAATATGAACCGCACAAAAAAAAAAAAGTAAAAAAAAAAAATTGTTAATCAAATAAGTCAACACGATATGATGTAATCTTTCGACATAACACATCTAATTAAGGAATTGATGATACTCTTCCATTGTATCATATTGTTCTTCTTACTTGAAATATTTTTGCAAACATCAATATGAAAAGGAGAGACTATATCTTATGAACGATGCATGTTACATTGCTACTGAATCCAACAATAATTTCGAAACCCAAATGGACCGAAATCTGTTAATTTTGGCGATGATTGAAGAAAACGACACCTTGAAAGTTGAACTTAACCCGTTCGTGCAGTCCAAATGTTAGCTCAGGTGCATGTGCTCAGTCGCACTGATCAATTTTCTGTGAAAAATTCACCACGGCAACCAATGCAAGTTTTAGCTTTAAGTCTTCATGACCATTTGAGGTGATCAACAATGGTTCAAAGTTAACCCCAAAAAGCTCGTCATTTTTGTGGAATTAGTAAATGCAATATTGTTACATATGCAACTTCTCCCCTAGATCAATATTTAGTCGTCAAAGTTTAATGTTTATTACTAGAAGTAATGCGAAATTTTGTATCTATATAAATAATAACATATGATCAAAGAAAAATGAGTGAGTAGTCTAAGATTTCATTCATTTCGCTTAAAAAATACAAAAAAAAAAAAAAAAAAAAAAAAAAAAAAAAAAAAAAAAAAACATCGCTACTTATTAATGTTAAGCTTGTTTGCCAGACATTGATAAATATAATTAGGGTCTGTTCTCTTTAGCTTATTTTCAGTTCTTAATTTCCTTCTCTCATAAAATATTCAATTTAGTTCAGTTCAACTCCAATAAATTCAGTTAAGCTCCAATAAATTCAGCTCAATTCAGTCAATCAGAACAGACCTATAGTTATAAAATAATATTATAAATATTTTCATACATAAACTGTTATGTCCATGGTAATGAAACACCATACAAAATGCATATTTTCTTCATTAATTTACTTTATAATTCATGACTCACTAATGGGCTCTTGTCAATAGACTCAAAACCTAGCCATCTTTCCACAAAACATCAATAAATGTAATTTGTGTTCAAGTAACATTGTTAATTTTGATCATGTTGATTATCACTGTTAGCCCACAAAGTCTTTGGCCCATTTAAGTAATCACTAAACCAATTGAAGAAAATGGGCCTAGGACCAAGAATACTGCACACACTAACAGTCCAACACACATGAAAAATATCTTTGATCTATCCAACATAATTGTAGTTTTTACTTAATTTTATTCTAATTAATATCATTAAATAATTAAGTTAGATTTTTAAATATTCTTGTTATATTAAGTTGTTCAAAAAGTTGTAACTTGTAAGTTAGGAGATTATAAGTTAGTTCAATCTTCAAACTATATTGATTACTCTAGGTGTTTCTTTCATTCTATGCATGGGCTAATAACAAATGAAGATTGAGAATTATTTATTCTCACTTAAACATATCCTATTATTATAGGTGGTATAGGTTGAACAAACTCTTTAGAGATTTAAAATCTCAAGCCATTGACTAATTTTAATGAGTTTACTATAATCTAAATAATACTTGTTTGACTTGACTTGGCTTATTTACATCCATATATATTGGAATCTCTTGTGAACAATGGACGACCTTAATTATAAATGTATTCAGTTTGGTCTATCATTACACGAATCTTCTTTCATAAACCCAAGTATATCTACTCTTAAATTTACATGTATCTTGCATTTTGTAAATTAAAGTCATTAATTAAAACTCTGGAAGAAAAAAAAATTTGGACGTAAAAGTATGATAAGTTAAGGGTAATAGGTTGATTGTAAAGCTTTTTTTTCTTATTTGATCATATCATAAGCATATTTTTACAAGTTCAAACTTTTGTGTAGAAGGGAAACCTATGACATTAAAGAAACTAACTATGCTTCTTACAGCCACTACTAAATAATTTCACACAACTAATAATTTCACATAATTCTATATATAAATTTCACCAAGATATATTATATTTCCCTTAACTAGTAGCATAAAATTTGTATGACAATCAAGTCATGTGATAGTGTGGCTTACTTAATAATTAACATGGTATCAAAGTTAAATTGAAACCTTTAATGACTTCAATATCCTCTACGATAAAGGAATTCACATGGGACTTCATAAAGTTAATACTTTTTCCCATGAAAAGTCACGTGTGAGTGTTTTATATTTGCGCTATTTTGACTTTTTAAATATTAGTACGTACAATTTTTACTAATAGACAATTAAAGATATTAATGGTCAAAATTATATCTCGACAAATGTGTTAGTTTTAATGATGCATATATGAAAAACGGAAGGAGTATTAAACATTTAGTGAGAATAAGATGTTAGTTCTCCACTTTCTCTTGCTCTTAATAACGTGTGCAACACCTACACATACATAACATGATATCAAAAGTCCTGTCCATAACTTGATCTTTAGTTTTAAGGTGAAATCTTATTTGATGTACGGTCTCTATTTACAGGCACATGTGGCTCTCTTTAAGAAAATGTACCCTCTCCACGACTCCACCCCATAAATTTTTTAGCTTGTGAAACAATGAGTCACCTTGTAATTGCTTCATTCATGTTCGACCAACCATCACATAATCACATGAATTCCCCTAGAGACCTAGACCTTCATTAACAAACGAGGAGCGTCTTATCAGTTATCATAGACCTATTTCTTCAAAATAATTATTCTCTAAGAATGATTTCATGTTGGATGTCAGATTTTTGATGTCATATAACATGATTTGTTCATTCATATATTATAAGATCTCAACTAAAATAATTTGTCTGCGTAAATCCCACCAAATGAAATAAAAAAAAAAGGTGCAATCCTAAGCAATTTGCACTACGTCTTTTCCATGAATAAAAAGTGGCTGCAACACTCAACCTTCCACTACACCCTAAAGTAGAAACATGCAATTATAGGATGATTTGTGAATAGGAAAATAATTATTAATTATAATTAGGGTTAAATCTGAGTATTTTAAGGTGTTAATCAACCTAATACTACCATTTATGTGGTTTGTTTATAGGTAATACTTAATCAAACATGATTTGACGATCTATTATTAACTTTGGTTTCTAATCGTTCATATGATTTTTGTGTTTATGTGTTATGTGCATGTGCACCATGCCCACTCCCTAGGCCCCACTCTTGCATAAAAAACAAGCATATAATTCTATTTTCTTGGTCTGTAACATGCATAAACTCAACAATGTTACTCTCAAAACATAAAAAGTGGAAGCTTTGAAAAAAAAATTGGAAAAAGAAGAAATAGAGAAGAAAAAAAAATATATATATAACTCTTTAATCATCATACATCTTACACGAGTTGCCTTAAATATCAATACTCTTAATTTATGTAACAAGTTACGAAGTAGTACAAATATTTAATATAAATATTGTGATATCGGGCTATCTAGCTTACAACATATTTTCCATGATGATTAATCATTATAATAATCAATCTACACTTTAGCACATATACATCTTTCCTTCTTTTTTTGTTTTTTGTTTTTTTTTTTTTTTTTTCCAAATCCTAGAAATATTAGACTTCGTAGTCACATATACACAATAAAGCTTTTGATATGATCAAATGGATGACATACCTAACTTCAAACATTATTAAAAAAGACACTCTTAGTAATATTAGCAATATGCATTAGTCAACCATGAACCTTAAAAACATTCATTACATAAAAACTAGATTCAATTATTATCTATTGAATGTTATACACAAATTTGAATGAATACAAGTATACATCCATTATCTGAAGATTCTGAACACTTGTAACAAACAAATCATGATACGCCTATACAGAGAGTCAATTTACAATCATCAACTATCGAAAATTTTATGAGTTTTCAATATTTAAAATAGAAAAAAAAAAAGTAATTTCATGAATTGAATTTGACACGTATACAACTATCTACATTAAATATTACAATAATTTCATTGGCAATCATACAATAATCTAAATCAATTTATGTATTACTACTTAAACAAAAAAAATTGTCACAAGTTATACATGTTCAATGTTTGTAATGATCAATGTTTGTGACTTTACAAAAGATTCACTAATCTCCTAATCAAACCCCCAAAAACAAAAAAAAAAAGTATTAATTAGTTATTAGATGATTAGCTCTAAGTAAAAAGACCAAATCACCAAAGTACCTTTAATAAAAGCAACACTAACAAATCAACCATCAATTTGAAGGGAAATATTACATTTATAACGTCCCTACAAATATTAAACTAAATTTGAGTTAAAAACAATTTGATCAAAACTTATTTAAATTTGTGTAAACCAATAATATGAACTTGTTAAAACTATCATAGTTATGGATTAAACTTATTCGGATTTTTAATAGTTCTTTGAAACTTAATTAATTTATTTTTGCCGATTAATAAAATTTATGGTAAGAAATGCATGATTTTTGTAACCGGTAAATCAATCAAAAACCAATAAATGTTTGTCCATATTAGTTTAAAAATTGTATAACTTTTCTTGAACATCCTAAATCGTACTTATATGTGCAATATTTGGAAAACATTTTGGGTTTTGAAAACAAAGACCAAAGGGAGAGGAATTACTTTCGAAAACTTAATACTATAGTAAAGAACATACACCTTTCATGGACATTCAAAAGAATCTAAACAAAAATGAGAAAAAATCTACACAAAAGTAAGATGATCTTAATAATTAGGTTTGTTGCAAGATGATTGGAGGAGGTTTGAGACGTGGCAACATGGCATGAATCGTAAGATTTTATTTCCAGAATTCAGGTGAAAGAAGAAATGAAACACCATCTCAAGAAAGTTGAAACTTGGCCAAATATACACAAACATACAACTTATAAACTGAAAAGAAGTATCAACAATTGTGTTAAGAAATCAAATCATGATTGAGTTAGCACATGGAGCGATTCCCATTTTTTTTATCTTCATTCATCAATGAATTCAACACCTACTCCTAGCCTATACACATTATTGCCCTGGCTAGGTACTCCGTTCATTTCAGAGTATTTGCGACAACTTAATTGAAACACTCGTCAGTATATAAGTTTGACCATTAATATTTGTAAGTATAGATTCTGTATTCGTAAACATCATATAGAAATTAAAATTCTGAAACATAAAATAAAAGTTTAAACTGCCACCATTAACGTGAAATAAAAGGAATAACTTTCGAAAATGAATGTTGCATATGAATATTGTAAAAGACAAACTTTTGTGAAGAATTTTGAAATGGAAGGAACACCTTCTAATCATAAAAAAAACAACTTAATAATAAAAATTGAAAATAGAAGAGTACCTCCAACAAAAGCTGTCCAGAACATGTTAGGAGGATAGGGTTCCATATGCAAGCAACAATGAAAAGGATTTCTTTCCATAAAAGCTTAGAGAAGCAAGTAAAGTGTGTTATTTCCGTGTACTATTTACCAAATGAATTCTCAATACACAAGTAACACAGCCTAACATAATATGTACGGAGTATTTAACATCAAGACATCATACTTAGCATTTGAGTCGGAAAATTCTACTCATAAACAGCTAACATATTTGATGTTTAACATCAAAAATATACATAAAACATGAGAAATGCAGATTGAGCTAGGGTATACAAAAGTGAATTAACATTGGCAAATTAATCATTATGTTGCATCTTTAAGGAGATTAAATTCTTAACTTCACTACCTTGTTCACGTAATCACATCGATATGATCCGTGACACTTTATTTTGAACCAAAAGCATGAAAATTTATCTAATAACCAAGGCCGAAACTTGGACTCATTACACAAGAGTAACATAGGTCTTGGGAAAATATCTTGATGATCAACTCTATTATCAAGGCTAAGCTGGAATATCTAATCATTCCATCATCTTAATACACCCATATAATAAGAGAGCTAACAACAAATTGGGCTACTAATGTTTTAATTAAAACCAAGTTGCCTGCTTTCCTTTCCCATGAAACGAGTTTCAGGGTCCCAGAAAAACATCTCCATACAAAGATCTTAAACAAGATAATAAAAGTAGCATTAAAGAATACCAGCAAATATAAAAGATTCATGGTCAATTCATTACGTCTGGAGTACACGTACAAGCACACGCGCGCATGTTCACAGTTTGTCTTAAATTGGCTTTCTAGTGACAACCAGGGCACGACAATGGTAAGCTGAAGCAAAAATGTTCAATCAGAAGTTAGGAGCACTTCAACATCCACCTTCTGTAATGCTTGTATGGGATAAAAGAAAGGGTAAAAATGGAAAGACATCAGTAAAAAGAGGGCTGCTTTCAAGTTTCCTTAAATTACAGTACGTGATTCAGGCTATAATAAGGTGATTTACCTGTCACCAATGTCAATCTACCAAATGTATTTTGTATGTTGCACGACGACAAGTAACCAATAATAAAGCGAAAGGGATGGATTATCAGCAAGATATTTGCTACGTTTCCAATCAGACTCTAGAAGCCTTCCCTTAACATGCGGTTGTAAACTGGTAATGAGCTTAGCAGGGTTGCGAACTACTTAAAACTCAACCTAAGAAGTTCATGAGCCAAGCAGGACTACTTCAAAACATTAGCCAAATCAGAGTCATAGGAAAGTTCTAACATATAGAAGAGTATAAACTTGTCACGATTTTCAAGGTCAAGTTGAGTAGATAAGTTAAACCTGGTATTCTGAGTCTGAAAAGTTTCTAAACTCAGCTCGAGCTATACGATGGTCAACTCATTTATCACCCCTTGTTCTGAATCGTAGATAAACAGTTTTAACAAGACCTAATGGCAAACATATTTACTGTAATGTACACTAACATTATACAAAAACATGACTGTCAGTCTCGCACATTTAACAGCATTACAGCAGCAACCAAACCAAGCTGATAATAGTTCATGGCCCTCGTGGGCTTAAGAGTGCGATGTGAAGTTCCACACTTGTATTTCCTGAAAATCTTCTGATTTCTTGCAGGAAAATAATGAACCAAAAGAACATGCAACAGCAATGTTACCATTAACATAACAGAAAGGATTTTAGATGCAGCATCAGAATTCATTTCTCTAGTTGTGGACATTAGACTTTCAGGTTAGGTGTTTCCTACCATGCTATTTTGAGTGGTACAGATGTCAGACTTCGAAACCAATTGTACTAGCTCAAAGACTCCTCAACGGTTGATATTTGATCACTTTCCAACGGCCAAAACCAACCGAAACTTAATCAAGTGAGGTCAAGATGATGGTATTCTCACCAAATGCAAGAAATTAGCAAAAAAACAGTTATCTTGTGAAAAATAGAATTAAAGGATGAAACAAAAAGACCATGAAAAAATAGGTCTATGAATCTACATTGCACATGGGTCGATTCGAATTTCCATCTAGGGGTCTTAAAGCCTAATCTAAGGACATTGTCGCGTTGATGCCAAACTATAAACATCTTATTTTAAAAGAAACTATTCAAGAAAGAGACTTCCACCAAATCAAAAGCGTGAATGTGATCAGATAACTCTAAAAAAGTATAAGACGTGCAATATGGTTATACACTTTTACTGATCCAAAGCATTTACTGCACAATAAATGAAAACCATCCTCTAAGAAGAATCAAAAGCTAAAACATAATCTCTTTGTCCGGAATTAATAGTCACTTATGTCATTTAGGATAGATAGAAAAGTCATCACCTTTTTAACTGTAGCAACAAACTATACATAATGTGAGAGTATTAATGTATTATGATGATTCATGTTGTCATGCTGACTGATAAGCAAGGCAATCCCGGAAAAAATTATTTATTAGTCCAAATGCCAGGATCTTGGAAGGTGCAACAATAACACATTGCATCTTCGATCTTAAAGTAACAGTTTAGAATGTAAGCAAACAAATTTAAAATGCGGATTAAAAAAAAAGGGAATATAATGCTTAAGAAAAGCTGCTGTTTGGACCACTACCTTCATATAGCCTATTTGCTCTGAATTAGGACAGAAAAAAACACAATATAATTACTTAAAAAGGTTAACTTTATGAACAACCAAACACAAGACAGCAGTTACCAAAATAAAACAAAGAAATATGAAAATTTGATATCAAATTAAGGTAGCCAATTGAATTTTTACCGACCATCATAAGTGACAAAGGCTGCTGCTTTCGGCCTACTCTAATTTTCTAATAGTACGTATATAAGTAGAACGGATCTTAGTTAAATTATTTGCTATTTTTGGCGCACTTTCTAACCACTAAATACAATCAATTTCTAAATCATTTGTTCAACTAAAACTAATCACTGATAAACATAAACCAGAGAAAACAACAAGAATAGCCATCACTGTTACAGGGAATGATACAATTCACAAGTAGCCATGTTAACATAATCAAGAAAAGATACATTGGTTAAAACTTGAGTGGCATATAACCAATGACATTGTAAAGATTCTCTTTTTTTGTCCTTCTGGATTCAAGGTTCCTAAAGAAGGTAGGCATGGCTTAGACATGTGGGGTGGGATGGAAAAATGGCATACAGAGTACTTATCACTCTTTGATATTGGACAAAATTATACATTCTCGAGGGGCATTTAAGTCAAGTAAATGGTTAAAATTGAGTTAAGAAACAGGTTAATACTTAAATTTTATCTACTTCTTTGATGATAATTATTTTACAAATGACCAATAAACTCAATAATTGTAAATGATCTAGGACTCTATTCACATTTTAGAATCTATTTTCAACCATCAGATTTTGATGGTCATCTATAAATTGATTGGCAAAGAGTTTATAAAGGAAGACTAAACTACATTCTATTTCAAAATAACATCCTCCAAGCTCACTAATTGCCTTTAACATCAATGTGTTTTAGACTAGTAAAGAAGATAAACAAGCAAAAAGAAAAGAGGAGCAATTAGGACCCCATGCGGTTATTTCAATAACTAATTACAAGAACGCCTTAATAATAATAGCTAGGACAAAATTTTTAAAAAGCATCACTTTGCCATCATGGCATCCATGAAACTCCTTCCTTTTTCTTCTTAACAAATGCAGAATATTAGCTGCTTGATTTCATGTCATGTGTCTTGATTAGAAAAATCTAACAATACAAAACTGGCCACATTACCCTAATGGTTAGTGCTGAGATGACTGACTATTCTGTCAAAGCACCATAGAAAAGGTCAACTCCTAAGGGTTTTTAGGGTTAAAAAAAGATTACCTTCTACACCAAAATATTAAAAAAGGGACCTAGATCTTTAGAGCAAACTGGCCAGACACTACTAATATAAATTCAAATATTAGGCCATAACTTTATGTAACAAATTACCATCTACATATACGAGCACATTAACTTATTATGAAGCTTTAAAAGTTAACCCAAAAAATAGGAAGTAGCCTTAATGACTTCTTAGGTAAGCAGTAATGAAAGGCAATAGAATATGGGTAATCATAAGAAAAAAAACCCATTTTGAATGTCTATACTAATATCAACTCTGTTATGAACTCTACTCCTTTCTTCACTAATTTCCATTGCTGATTAGGTCATTTTCTCTAAAGAAGTGGTGATAGAAATGCATAAATCAAAACATATACTGAAAGGTTAAGCGGTTATACCAAACTTAGATAGCATACTACTCTTGCAAAATCGCACAACATTACAGTTACAAGCCTAGTAGACCGCAAATAACTATGAGACGATCTCACACGAGAATTTGCCTAAAAACAATACTAATAGGATAATCAAGTTCATGGCACTACGAGTGTGGTAGACAATCATGGAAGAATGAATAGTATAGTATTACAGTATAACCCATCAGTTAGCAGATTCCTGAATTAATGGAAATGCCAAGGTTTAGGAAACTCCAGAACGCCTAAAGGCTCCCCTAGTAGCCTAAGGGATTTATCAAATATCAACAATGTGACATCGATTTTGAGGCTCATTGTACTCCATTAAAAAAGAACCATTCACAAACTTTAAGGAAATTAATCTGAACTCGGCCTTATAATATCAGAAGATGCCTATTGGCTATTGGTTTCCTGACCATATTTTATCTTGACTCTGGTGCTTACCCAGTAATCTATACAAATGGCAAATATAATAAAAAATGTATATTCAAGTATATATTAAAAAAGTCAAACCACAGAACTCAACGAAAAAAAATCATACCACACAAAGATATACTCGTATCAGAGTAGATATAAACTATCAAACCAAGTCTTATACAGAGTAATAAAATTATATTACACAAAAAGATAAAAGAATACATCTGACTAAACTAAAGATTAGATTCCTTCAATAACCATTGGTTTCAACTACTCCAAACAAAGTGTCGAATTTCTATCCAATTACCAAGGTCATAATCTTTGTTTAGCAACTAAAATATTGTGCCAACCAATCATCCAATGAAAGCAAAGCATAAAAACAAAAACTGATTAGCAGGCATAGATCAGACAATTACAATTTAACAATATGGATAATCTGCTTAAAGGTTTAAAGTATTTGGAAAAACTATTAAAACACTGGCAAGTAGAAATATACAACTGCGTATTTGTATAACTAAAATAGTGGAGGATGCCTTTTTCTACTCCCAATAAGAAGATTGATATTTTTTTTTTTTTTTTTTTTTTTTTTTCCGGGAGTAAGTGAGAGCGATAAAGACAAAGAATGTAAACGAGTTTTTGATTTCATACCACTTCTAAAGACTTAAACTAATTAAGGTAGTTAATCATCCACATAAGAAAACCGATATTTTGAATGATTTTTTATACACTATGCATAAAAAATTAATTACTGCCATGTGTAAGGATATTTAGGAAAGTTTTGTAACTAATATTTTAAAAAATGGACGTATAAATCTACTACTAGAGATGGGTTTAACTTTTAAGTTTGGTGTGAACTACTTAATCAAAATCAACAGTCTACGTCAAAAACTAGTAATTCCGTGACCCCTCTACCCAAAGAATTGCTACCTCTATATAAGGCATACCCTCTATCAGGATATCTATTCTCTCCGCTCTTTACCATCAACAGATATTCAATTTTTTTATGCATTTCCAAATAATCATAACCTATTCAATCATTCATCTTTCTCACATTCATTCATTCATTCATTCAATATTCTCACATTCAGCTATTAGTTCCACAAACTCATCCCATCTTTGCTCTCAATCTTTTCCTTAATCCCTTCTTTCTGCAATAAAATGCAGACTTCAACATCTCATTCAAGTTCTTTCTCGAATGAAGATTCTGAGCATGACCACTATGATTCAAGGTCAGCTTCCTTCTCTTCACTCCCAAGCCTCCCAAGAGTTCCAAGCCTTACAGTGCATCCCAATCAACTAAACCATCTTTCCAGCGCCTTAAGCCAGTGCATAACCACTCTCACAGGACATACCTCCTACATATTCTCTCTTACTTTGGCTGGAAAATATCTCTACACAGGCTCCTCCGACAATGAAATTCGAGTATGGAAACGCAACCCCTTCAGCTATGAAGCTGATGAAGAGAACCTAGCTGATAACGTGGTGGCAGTTGGAAAAACTGCAGTGAAGTCTCTGGTTGTTTTAGCTAACCAGCTCTTCAGTGCACATCAAGATTGCAAAATCCGGATATGGAAGATAAAAGCCCAGGAACCATTTAAGAACATAAAATATGAAAAAGTCGCTACCCTACCCACACTTGGTGATCGTACTAAGAAACTTCTAAACCCAAACAACCAAGTTGAGATTCGTAGACATAAGAAATGTACATGGGTACATCATGTTGACACTGTCTCTGCGATAGCTTTATCGCAAGACCAGTCCCTGCTCTATTCTGTTTCATGGGACAGAACACTAAAAATCTGGCAAACATCAGACTTCAAATGTTTGGAGTCAGTTACGAATGCACATGATGATGCAATAAATGCAATCGCAGTGTCCTATGATGGATATGTTTACACGGGATCAGCAGATAAGAAAATCAAAGTATGGAAGAAACTCCCAGGAGACAAGAAGCATACTCTGGTCAACACGCTGGAGAAGCACATTTCAGGAATAAACGCCTTAGCACTTAGTCCTGATGGGCTGTTTCTGTACTCAGGGGCGTGTGATAGATCAATATTAGTGTGGGAAAAGAGTTGTGATGATGATAGCATGGAACTTTTAGGAGCACTAAGGGGCCATACCAAAGCCATATTGTGCTTGGCCACCGTTGATGACTTGATTTTCAGTGGTTCAGCTGATAAAACTGTACGAGTTTGGAGAAGGGTTGAAGGAAGCTATGTTTGTCTGGCAGTACTGGAAGGACACCAGGGTCCAGTCAAGTGCTTGACTGCAGCAGCTGATGCTTACTACCCTCATAATAGCATGCCATCGTCTAATTATCTTGTCTATAGTGGTAGTTTAGATTGTGATATTCGAGTATGGCAGGTGTTGGTATCTAATTGATTCATCATCTATGCATAAAAATCTAGTACCAGATAGCAAAGTATCTCCCTGCTAGTTATAAATTTAAGTTCAACAAATTGCAGATTGGCAATGAGCACTTTTGTGTTTGATGCATAAATTTAAGATAATGTTGCAAATTTCCAATATTGCACATCTCCAATGTTCCTAAACAGGGTAATTATCAGTCTATAGGTTTTAACAATTCCAAACAAAGAGGAAAGGGGAGGAGAAAAAACAAGCACTAAAACAGATCAACATTAAACCATGATATGACATAAATGCCCTGGAGTCAGGTCAAATGTGACGTCACTTAGATAAATAATATAATATTTATAGGATAAGGAATTCTATAAAGCTTAATGTTTGCTAATTTGGTCCTTGCTTAATGAACTACAGGCTAAAAACTTGAGTTTCAGGAAAACACAACTTTTTTCTTTATATTGGTGGCTAACAGTTTATCAAACTAGCAGATTCAGGTGCAACATTGAACATACAAAATTTACAGAACATAATTGTGTTCATCTTGACTGACCAAAGCATTAAAACTATTACCTATTAATATATTATAGGTACAAAAGTATACATATGAAGCGGAAACAACAAAAAGGATTCTCAAGCAAAACATGAAAAAATGTGTTCACTTGGCCAATGTCTCCAGAAGCAATTCATTCAATCTGTATCAACATTTTCTACATTTTCCGACCAATTAGAACTTAAAAAATGGAAAATGCATCTACCTACAGCAATCCACCTAAAATTTACAAGTTTGGACATCATTTACGCAATTCACAAAAAAGCAACCAATATTTCATAAACATATGTAGACCTGACTCTCACAATTATCGGAGATGAGCAGAAGATTAGGACAGGTCAGATCTCAGCTAGGAAGGTTGAAAGATAAGATCAGTCTATGAAGGTTGAAAGATAAGATCAGTCTATGAATATGATGTTTTGCTTGCAAAACCATTCTAAGGGACACCTTTCTTAGCAGGTGGCCCCGTGGGTGTCTGGTACTCATAGTTCATCTTCTACAAATTAACTTCTGATTGTTTTCCAAAAATAAAACTTGGGTCACATTTACTAGTACCATTAACAGTGTAATTCATCAACTTTACCCCCTTCATGGGAGCACCTTTAGTGGCTAGAACTCAAACAGCCACAACTAAAGTTGTTATTTTGAAGTCCCAGACATAGTTTGGACACATAACCACACTCATTGGCTACAACCACCAGAGTAAAGTCAACCAGCAAAATATTAGGGAAGCAGCCAAATGCACACCCCCTACCCTTCCCCAACAAAAAAAAAAGTGACACACTTTAGCAATCAAGCCTTTAAAAATAATATGGTCCCTTGAGCACTTCTAAGCACTCGCAAACCACTGCTAATAAAAAAGACTCCTCTAACAGTCGGGGAATATAGAAAAATTAAAAAATGTAAACAAACTTTACAACAAATCTACGAAGTTCTGTATTATTGTATAGTGTTCAAAGATCTAGACAAAAAGCATGTTGGCCAATTGTTTCAGCACAAAAACAGAAAAGTTACTCAATGATTAACAATTTTATGCTGATCATAGTGCTAAGTTTGCACTAGACGGCAGATGCATTAGCAAATTGCAGATATTAATTGCACAGTCTGAGAAGCACTTCACATCAGCCCTCTAATGCAATCAATATAATGCTCTACACTGAAAAAAACGTGAAGTCCAAGCACTTTCTGTATGGTTCCTACATTCCTACTGACAGATCTCCAATTAAATTATTATGTAGATTTTGTTTTTCCAAAAAGGTACTATATAAAATTAGGGAACCCTTCTCTGAATTGTATTCCCTAATTTATCAAGAAATTTAACACTCTGACACTTGCATGTTGTGAAGGTCAAACTTTCAAAATTAAACCCTTTTGATTAAAAACATTTCACAAGTTTTATTGTACTATATGATTATTTTATAGTACTTTCACGTTTATTTTCCTTAAGATTAGAATCAACCAATATATTTTGTGAGAAATAGACGATCAAAATTTGACATCAAAAATATTATATGCTATCTTATAAAACCCGAGAGCAGAATCCTCAACTTCTAATTCTCTCGATAAAATTTTATTTAGTATCAGACGTTCTGAAAGAGATCACAAGACTGTATTCTATACAAAATGGTGCTACTTGAGATGTTGCTAGACACTATTTCATCAACAAATGAATTTATCTTTCACCAGAGAAACAAAACCTCACTGGCCTACCAGAACCCAATGTTTAGTTAAGAAAGAAGAAGTAGAAAAAGACAAGTCACGCATGACTTGCAACATTGCAAAGAGTTCAAAGAGCTAATAAAAGCAGCTCTTGCTCCAGCATATGAGTTATGTTACATTATGCATTATGGTCAAAAACTTGAAATTGTTGAAATAAATTACTCCAAAATTTTCACTATCTAACTTAACAGAACTTTAACTAGTAGCTAAAGAAGAGGGAAAGAGACACGGATTGTATGTGGATTGCAACATTATAGATTTTCAAATACCAAATCAAACCAAGCCTATTTCAGTTATTCAAGTTTGTGATACATTGATTCTTGCCAACATCTTTGTATAGCGCAAAGACTGTATATTATCAGGCTACATTATGCAGTATAGATGATAATAAAAACTCCAAGATGCAATACAGAGGCAAGTTGCCAGACTATAGTAGAAACAAATAGAAGATTAGAAGTCATTCATCTGGATCACTCATAAGGGCATTTTTGCTGGTGTACCTGGAGAGCGGGGATACTTTCTAGAGGTAGGACGGTCTTTAAAACATATGATAGTAGTTCGCTGTCCAAAAGGGCCATGTGATTCCACTGAATAGGAAAAAAATAAATTGTCATTTGCTCACTTCATTTATTAATTAAAAAGCAAAAAAGTTGTTTACACATGAGCAATGTGCATCTGCTTTAAATATAATAGCAAACATAGTATCTATAGACAGATGTTCTCATCTCAATAAACGTGGAAAAATGAGACAATCATCAAGGTAATACATGGCATGATATCTAAACCACCGTGACGTATGTATGTGTGTTCTATTTTTTTTTTTTAATTCTTCTAGCTTTATCAGTTAAAACGACATCAACTTAAAAACATGCATTCACATAACCCAACAAATCTGAGTTCTAGTCAACTAGTGAGCATACTCCAACAGTTGGAAGCTATTTGTGCCCCTTAAATGGAGTTTGTAATTTTAATTTCAGTTTTAAATTTAACCTCGATACCAAAACTTTTAAAACCAACTAGTTGAACACTATTTATTAATTGCATTGTGACAACTTTAAGATTTTCCAACCAAGCTTACAATTTTCAAGTTGATGTATGACAAGTTCAAAAGGAGACAAAGATTCTTTATTCATCAGCTTTTGAATTGCTATGCAGGAGCAACAATTGTTGCATATCAATCAAGAGTCGCAAGGAAACAAACTCTTAGGTGAGGCGATTTTAGTGAGGCATTCCTATGCACTTTGTATTAACACTATTACCTAACCTTGGAGTGTCTTAACCTTTATTACAGTGCCACTTATTATAATAAGGCAAGACTGCATATTTCCAGCCACCCTACCTTGGAATAATGTTGATGTTAGTACAAATATACAATATTACAATGTACGCCATTTTTAGGGTCAAAGAGGAATCACCATATGTTCTTCATCAAACATAGGCGGGGAACAAAGAATAAAATCAGTAAAACCTGATGAAGTAAAGCACGAGTTGGATGTTAGCCAAAACAATAGGCTACTCTTGCATAATAAGAGGGAATGTTGTAATCTCCCATTTTTGACATAAATAACTCGAGTTATACTTATTAGCATTATATAAAGTATATCTTTAAGAGGACTTAAAAGGCAACCTTAAGCAAGTTAAATCAAAGACGTATAAGAAGGCTTAATCAAACTGAGTTAAATTGCTCCTTTTATAACAGGACTAAGTTTGTCAAAATCGGTAAACTTAATCCTATATTAGTTTGTCTGAATCAATAAGATTTACTTATGGTCTGTAGTATAGCAATAGAACTGTGGTGATGATCATAAAAGTGCAGATGAACAAAGTTCTCGAATCAATAAATAGTAACAACTTTTATTATATATTATATAAAACATTATAGCAATGATTATACTGTATTTTTTTTAGTAAGAATGAATAATGATAAGCAACAATACTACAAAGACAAGATAAGTTCCTCGAAAGCATACCTAAATGCTGATGCAAAAGAGTAGCACCCAATAAATTTATTGCTCTTTCAGCATTTCTAACTTCCACCTGTTCAGAAATAGCAAATGTTACAATCAGTTGATGATTAGGAATACTACAAAAACAAGCATGCAGTAATCGATGTATTCTGTTGAAGCAAAGTATATGAGCTAAAAGGACATTTGAAAAGGGACTTTTTTTTTTGGCATGAGCTCATTGTATGGCATGTCATACACTTATACAACTGTCATGCTGAAAGAGTGCAGCCACAACTGCCCCCAAAACACGAAGGACAAAATCATGGATCAGATTGCAGAATATGTAACAGCATAGAATTTCGCTTTCTTGATGTATGTTATCTTGTCCCTTTCCTTGGGAAAGAGGGGGGAGGTATTAGGAACACAAACTTCACACTTGTCATCCATTCAAAACTCTCGTCTATATATAAACATCCCCTTACAAACTATAAATCTATCAAAAGTCAAACATCGCCCACTTTGTAACGGCCAGAGTAACCTAGTATACACATCTATCATAATTTAAAATTCCTTACCACTTGGGAGCAGGACAGCGGTTTTGAAAAGTGATTTATGTTTGGAATGGAAAGTCAAATTTCAACTACAGTTGATAAATAATTCTAAAGATATTTATATATTTACGTTTAATTTAAATTAAGTAGGTAAAGTTAAAAATAAAAAATAAAATAAAAAATAAAAAAAATCTTAGCACAGCTGAGACGGCTGCAACCTAAGACAACAGCATAAGAGCAAAAACAAAATCCTTCTAGAATTTAATGGTATGTCATCGAATCACTGCTTATAAAAGGATATTAAATGGATAATGCTATTTGACGTATTTGTATCTATGGCGACAGGAAGAATAGATAAGCAAGAGCAAATTAAGACAGAAAAGCAACATGACAGGGAAATTGGTTGACTGGGAAGTAGAGACATTGAAAAAGTAGATATATTGCTGCTCAAACAATAAGTCACTAACCAAAGACATATAGTAGACGAACATAGGTGTGAGCATTTCTAAAATATGCTCTTGTTGAGGAGTATTAGTTAAGACTCTAGCAGTGTTTGTTTGCTCTACTCACACCTAGCTGACATAAATCATATAGTCGATATTTCACATATGTTTATTTATAGACTAAAGTTGAAGCACCAATTAGTTTTGTGCTCAGAATAGGTAGTATTCTAATGATAGTAACATAACAAACATTTGAAGCTTTGAGATAGAGTACTGCTGCATTGGCAATTGCATCAGCTTCATTGTAAGATAACTATGGTTTAAATTCATTAATGATCAACAAGGCTAATACAATTATTTTTTCATTAAAAAGTCTTATGTGTGCTGTATCAAATCTGAACATTCATATTCAGTTATTCACAATTAGATGCTGCATTAGTCAGTTATGTACTTATATATGAAGCTTTTATTGAATAGTATAAGGGCCAGCTGAAAAGGAGAAAATTTGGTCCAGCAATATGTCCAAAGGGCTACAGGAAGTCAGCAAGATTGGGCAGGAGCTAAATTAATAACCATTTAGATCTTTATCACTCAAATATTTTGTGGTTAAGAAGCTGAACATTTACAAATGAAATCATCCCAAAAAGCCAAATAAACGTAGGGGGGATGTCCAATGTGTGATAGTACTAAGTTCAAACTGTCTAGTACTACACAGTGCAAAAAACTATACAATAATATCGGCTCAAAGGGAAGGGATGCACTATTTATTGGCAATCAAATCTTGAGGCCCTATAAAAAAATAAAGACGAAATGTAAATTACAGAAATGAAAGATAGAAATCTGACAAGTTACTTCAACTATAATGTTGAAAATAGAAGCACTCTTTTTTTTTCTTTTTTTTTTTTTTGGGTTAGAAGTATACCAGCAATAATGCCACCATCTCAGGGATGTGCATGTTGGGCAGGGGAGGAAAATAATAGAAACGTAACACACAAACGAGATGAAAAACCGTCCTTCAACCCCTGATGTTCATTGTAAGTTAGATCAGTTAACCTTAAGAAACCACATGTCAGAAGCTGACACAGACACACAGTGACACCCTGTGGCCTCTGCTACTCTTAGACAGCTGGTTCAGTACAGTTCATTAAATAAATGATTCCCACTATTATTAATCCTAGCTCGGTAATGTGCAGGGGTCAAAAGAGATTAGTCTCAGCTCTTATCAAGTCAAAATAAGGCTCAACACAGTGGGTAGTTGAGTAGTTCCATTTTAACATCAGATGAAAAAAAGCTCAATTGACACAATTCTTTCTTAGGTGCAAGACAGCTTCATATTATGCATTTTAGAGTTCACCCCAGCATGTTGTGAACTTCTGATTGAATAAAGCACAAGGCTTCCCCTCACTCGACAAATTCCACCATCCAGCTTTAGACGCAGTATTTTTTTATCATTGTTTGTTTATAACAACCAGTTAGAGTAGAAAACAAATTAAAAATACTTGAACAGTATAACAGACATAATTGCAAAGCCAGGAAATTTACGAGTATTCACTTTTCATAATAAACAGGCTTTGTTTTTCACCATGTTTTGTTTTATATTGCTTTTTATGTAATACAAAGCAACAAATTACACAGTTCCACAAAGAGCATGGCAGTTCAAACATAATCATAGCACGTGAAAAAGTAACAGTAACTTCAAGCCATTAACTCCATTTTTTGTGAGCGCTATTGACCATAATACCATAAAATAAAAAAATCAGAATCTTACTTGCTATGTAGCAAGGTTTTCCTGCCTACATACTACTGTAATATAGATGCAGATTTTCTTTTGCTTCCACAATGATTTAAACCTTCTCATCTATAGTCAGTAAAGCCAGTCATCTATCTGAAATTTTAGTGTTCATAACATCTATAACTCCTGAGAAGTAATTTTGATAATTGGCTTTAATGGATAGTCTTATCTTAAGGTTACCAGCTTTGGATATATACTTCATTTTTCATTTTGTTTGGTAAGTGGTAACAGCAGTAACAGTCACATGCTAACATACTCAACAAAAGCATTGAATGTTGCAGTCCTTTTACATGGAGATTATTTCAGAAAACTTTGTGAGCATAGTTATATACATAGCTCACTTCCCTATCCTAGAGAAAGGAGCTATTGCCTGAGTCAAGAGTAGCACATCATATTATGAAAAGGATTAACTAACAAAAATATTAATAGTAGGGCTATATAAGCAAAAGAAACATTGGATACCTGAGGGTCATGACCCTTTGCAGCTACGAACAGACCACCCATGCGAACCAAAGGAATACAATACTCAGCTGACCATTAAAAGAAAATCAAAACATTGCATGAGAAGATATAAAGAGCTTCACAGTTGTAATAAACAGCTATAATAAAGAGCCTAATCAGCACCTAGAACTCTCAGTTCTGCAACAGCTCTAGCAACAGCTATATCGAATGATTCTCTGTACTCCAATGTGTGTCCAAAATTCTGCCCTATAACCAAGGATATTTAGTGTACAAATAAAGAAGTAAATCAATCAATCACACATGCCCATATCTTTCAAAGAACACTAAGAAATTACGAAAGAAATACCTCAGCCCTGTCACGAATAACTTTCACGTTGGACACACCAGTTACATTAATTGCGTGCTCCAAGAATAAGCAACGCTTGTTCATTGACTCTAGAAGTGTAACCTTCCAACCTATACATTAGTAACACTGGTAAATCAAAATGTAATAAGACAAAACAAATAATATGACTAATCAAAACCCAACACTGGTTGGCATTCAAATCAGCATCAGTCTAGCGCAATAACATTTCCTAGTAGCTATAACACATCTATTATTGTGTAGGAACACAGATGATTCTATAGTTTGACTTTCAGCATTAAACTTACAAAACTGTGACATAATTTTCTACCAATGTATGAAAACTAACAATTTATGAAATTCTAATAGTAGCAACTCATAGTCTCATACTAACAAAACCAAAGTATTTAAAAATGTTTCAAAGATGAAATTGAGAGACCAACTAGAACAATCACTCTGAAAACAATGAACTTATAATCTAACTCCTTATATATACAACATAAATACATGATGACCATATGCAATCAAATCATGTATTCGGGTTTGCCGGCTAGGCGGCTACATTACTCCATTCGTAGCATTCCTTACACCAATTAAACTTTACATGAGAGAAATTTAAGTAAGCACTAAGATAGCTCATTAATTTCCACAAATTTCACAACAATTTATAATTATAAGTAAAAATTAACAAATACCTGGGCAAGCAATGGCTAAGATCAAACCCGGAAGCCCGGCACCGGTTCCAACATCAACAAGACTCACACTTTCACGCGAAGAACCACAATGTGAAGTGTAAGACTCATTCATAGGCGACAGAATTGCGAGTGAATCTTCAATGTGCCTTTCCATTACTTCACTCCTCTCTGTAACAGCAGTTAAATTCATCTTCTGTAATAAAAAAACAAAACACAATTCAATTACAGAAACAAAAAAATTAATACTAATTCAGCAACACATTGAACATTGAAGAAGAAAAAGGGAGAAAAGGGACCTGATTCCATTCAAGAAGGGTATCAACATATAGAGAAATCTGGTGTTTTTGATGAGAATTTAGGGTTTCAAAGTGGGAAGAATTGATTGGTGTTGCAGTAATTAGGGATTTGCGGGTGTTTGCAGTGAATTTGAAGGAATTGGGTTTGTGGTACGGAAGGTGTTCGATGAAAGTCCTGAAAGAAAATGGGGATAGTATGAGCATACTACGCAAGCACAACATTGTGTTCCCGCGCTGCGGTTTTTTTTTTTTTTTTTTTTTTTTTAATTATGGGGGAGATGGTGAAATATTATCATATCGGAGTAAAGAATTGAAGATAAATCCTCACTTCCTCAGTAGTTTTCGCCTTTTCGGTCACAATTCCACTAGTGATAACTGATAATTTAGGGGTGGGATTCTTTAACTTGTCTAATGTTTGTCGTTGTTACTCTTTTTTATTTCAAATTCGTGAAAAAAGAACATTAAATAAACAATATTCATATTCTTTCCTTAAATATATACATATTCCTATTCTGCAAATCTTTGTAGAACAAATTATATTATTACCCCTCCCTATATTAAGATAATATAGATTCTATTATACATTAAAAACAAAGAATGTTAAATTAATTTCACGTAATATTCCATGTTTATTATATTTTTTATGTTATAATTAATTTATCAAAAGAAAATGGAGCAATTTAAATAACTGTGCATAACACAAGACCTAACCTATTTACCATTGATTTTAAAACTGAGCATGACTCGGAAAATATCTAGTACAATAGATATATGACAATATTATATTTTTATTTTTTTTGAAAGGGATAGATATATGACAATATTTTATTTTTATGTTTTTTGAAAGGGATAGATATATGACAATATATTTGAGAACTTATAATAAATACTCCAACGTAATAAGTGCCTATGAAAATTCCATATTTTCTTTTAACATCATTGTGATTGTTCAAATCTTCTAAAATCAATGTAAATAAAAGATCAGTGTAGAACTGTGGATTTTCAAAATCTATAATTTCTTAATACTCTATATATCAAATAGAATATCAATACAGATTCTCGAAATTTTCCATTTTTCTAATATGGAGAAATCAATGTTGATTTTCATAATCTTTTCTAATCAACAAACTTTGTGTCGTCCAGGACCATATAAATTCGAACCAAATTAGAGGCATCTTCCATCAAATTTTGTACTATTATCTATCTTCCAATTCTTCCACCAACTTTGTATCATCTATCTTCCTGTCTTATATTGTAATCAATTTTCACCAATAAAAAAAAAAAAAAAATTGTTTTCAATCAATTGCTATTAAGCTTTCAATAGCTAAGTAACGATGACTACTCCTTCACTCAAGTGTATTTCTATCACTCTTGTGCTACTGATTGCAATAGGTGTATATATTCATTTTTTTTTTTTTTTTTTTGAATAAAGCTATGTTTGCATCAATCATGGCTGGATCATATATTTTTTTAATTTATTTTTTAAGCATATCTCTTAGTTTTTTCCTTAGCCAAGAAATTTAGGATATTGCTAAAATATACTCAAATTATGTTATGTAATTCTCATTCAACCAATATGGCCATATATAAATATATAGACTAAGATACTTGGAAGACAAGACCAAATATTCCTAAGATAATCACAAAATATTCTAAGATATCTTTTCACAATATTCACAATATTATCTTCCTAATACCCCCTCAAGTTGGAGAGTACGGATCTCGGACATCCAACTTGCGAAGAAGAAACTCGAACTTGGCTTTTCCTAAAGCATTTGTAAAAATGTCAGCCAACTGAACCGTCGTAGGAACATACGAAGGTATAATCGTCCCATCTGTAATCGCATCCCGAAAAAAATGACAATCTGACTCAATATGTTTTGCTCGTTCATGAAACATTGGATTTTGCACAATGTATAACGCTGGCTGACTATCACAATAAAGGTGCATCCCATTCTCATGTTTAACCCCTAAGTCACCAAGAAGTCGCTTCAACCACTTTAATTCACAAGTCACTGCAGTCATCGAACGATATTCTGCTTCTGCAGAGGAAAGAGAAACAATATGTTGCTTTTTGGTTTTCCATGACACCGGAGACAAACCAAGAAGCTCAAACCAACCACTCAAAGATCTCCTGGAAAGAGGACAACCTGCCCAATCTGAATCACACCAGCCTTCCAACTGTAAAGCACTGTCGGATCTCAATATAATTCCCTGTCCCGGGCTCTTTTTCAAATATCTAACAACTTGCAGAGCTGCTTCCCAATGATCAATCCTGGGATTTTGCATAAACTGTGATAAAATGTGCATAGAATATGCTAAATCTGGTCTCGTAACAAACAAATAAATCAGTCGACCTATGAGGCGACGATATTTCTCTATATCATGAAAATACTCTCCCTGCGCCAAAGCCAACCTGTGATTTTGTTCCATAGGGAACTCTGCAGGTTTGGCATCTAGTAAACCAACCTCGGTTATGATATCCAATGCATACTTCCTCTAGCAAACAAAAATTCCCTGTTTATTCCGGGCTACCTCTAGCCTCAAAAAATATTTCAACACTCCAAGATCTTTCATCTTGAAACAATTTCCCAAATATGATTTAAAATTGAGCATAGCAGATTTATCGTTGCCTGCAACAATTAAATCATCGACATATACTAACACATTGAGCTGCATTTTACCCTTTGTAAGAGTAAATAAGGAATAATCATAATATGACTGTTTAAAGCCATAATTTTTCAAAGTTGTAGCTAGCTTTGCAAACCAGCATCTTGGAGCTTGTTTAAGCCCGTACAACGATTTCTTCATCCTGCAAACTTTGTCAGAATTATTTTTCTCAAAATCGGGGGGAATTTTCATATATACCTCTTCTTCCAAATCACCATGAAGAAACGCATTATGAACGTCCATTTGATAGACTTCCTGATTTTTCACCGCCGCTACTGCAAGAAAAGTTCGAACTGTCACCATTTTTGCTACTGGAGCAAACATCTCGTTGTAGTCTAGACCTTCAACCTGATAATGACCGAAAATAACTAGCCTCGCTTTTATCTCTACAAATTCCCGTGCTCATCATATTTTTTTTTGTACAC